>NC_048595.1:252225857-252825857 GCF_003668045.3 Cricetulus griseus | reverse complement strand
CCTTCATTTTTTTCAGGAATGTCTTTTTCTTCTTTGATGAACTCTCTCGACTTCCATCACTGTCCATGTGTCCCAGGTCTGTTTCTTTGTTCCATGACACAGGAACCTGGAAATATCAGTGGGTGTCCTCCAGGTCCACACTCACACCTTCAAATATCCATTCTGGATACAGGTATCCAAATAGCCTTGTAGCGGAGCAGGTAAGAAGGGACTGGGGAGAGGACTTACTTATGTTGCACATTTTCAAAATTAAACACTAATTAAAGACTAAGTCATGTTTTATGACTACGAATATTTTACTTAGCTTTCCACAATCACAAAGAAGAGTAATTCCTATTCTTTCTATTATCACTTGCCAGAGATTTTCTAATGAGCTCTCCCCTTTAAAACAGGGCTGGGACAGTCTTTTGCACAGAGACAATGGGTGATATGTTATCTTCACATTGTTTGTCGTCTTGTGCTGCCTTCCAATGCTCCCCCATGGTGGGGATTTTTCTTCTTAATTTCTATAAATCCTACCTGTGCATAGTTATGCCTCTACTCTTATCTGGGTAAACATTCTAAGATCCCCAGTGGTTGTTTGAAACCATGAATAATAATGAACCCTATATACATTATGGATTTTCCTATGTACTCATACTTTGATAAATTTAATTTATAAATCAAGCATAAGCAAGGCATTAAAATAAATATTCACAAAATGGAATGGTGACAGCATACTATAGTAAAAATTATGTGCACACAGTCCTTGTCCGAATACATTACCCAGAGAGTACAAGGCATCTTGCTATTCACACATTGGCTAAAGCCCCTATGCTCTGTGTGGCTACCACATGGTACCAGGATTACTTTACCCACCCACCCATCCATCCATCCATCTATCCATCCACTCATCCATCCATGTTTTGTGCTCTAGGGCTTCATTGTATGCTTATGAATGCAATTTCTAGTGAGCCTCTTCTTCCACAATACTGCAGCTTATTACAATTTAAGACTTGATTTGGATTGCATCATTCTTTTTAGTCAACATCTTCAGCTGGAAATTCAGCAATGGTTTATCAACCAATTCAGCACCTCTAGTTACGTATGTTTCTTTGCTCAAGCTTATTCGAGAATGTGTATAGCCATGCCTTACCTACAGTAAAGAGCTTGAGATGCTTTGTTTCAGGGGACCATTAGTAGACATTTTTATACAGACACAATGCTTGCTGGCCCAGCTTGTCACTAGTAGGGTCATGATTTCTGATCTTTCACCCAGAAATGTAATTTTGTTTTTCAGTCTCAGCTAAGAGTTTATAGCAGCAGGAACAGTTTCAGATGCAACGTCAATGTCCTTTGCAGGCCCCTGTGAACTCTGGATGGTAAGAAAGGAAGCCACTGATCAGTGATCTGCTAATGTTCATCTGTCATTGGCTTCTTCATCTTTTCCATGAACACTAGCCAATTTTAGAGGCTTAAATGTGGAATCAGAGGGGTGAACAAACTGTCTGCAAGTGACAGAGTGACATACAGCAACAGTGGTTCCCAAATGCGGGAAAACTAAAAATTCTATTTGTTAACCAAGAATCTCTGTGATTCACAGGCTGTTTTAGTAGCAAATCCAGCATTATATTTCTTTCCATGTTTTGTGTTATTACTACATTATAGTAAACATAGACAATTTTTAAACACTTGAAAATAAAGAATTTACTGTATACTGTGACTGTAACTTTGCAGCTTGTGGCGTGAAAACAAATGTGATGGCGGTTTTGTCAATTTGACAATCCTGTATAAACTGATAAAGGACCCTCAATGAAGGGTTGTCTACATTAGGTTGGCCTGTGGGCATGCTTATATAGCAGTAATCTTGATTACCTTATGAAGAGAGATCAATTCGCAGTCTGTAAGGCTAAGGTTTCTTTATTCAGATAACACCAGCCAAGCACAAGCCAAATCGGGCCAGGGGCAGCAAGGCAGCCAGGCCAGAGAGAAGGGAGAAGGGAGAAGGGAGAAGAGGGTCTCCACATTTGCACGGTCCCTTAAGAACCCTTCCGTGTCAGCTTAGACTTCCCCTCACCACGCCCTTACGGTCCTGTCCCGGCTACCTGTCTGGGCTACTAGGAGGTGGGGCTACAGTGTCTCCATACAACCTTAGTTGAGGCAGGAGGATCCACCTATAGTGGCACCATTCCCTAGGTAGGGGATCCTCAATTGTCTAATAGTGAAAAAGTGAGCTGAGTCCTGGCACGCATACATTAATTCACCAATTTTTGCTGTTGACTGTGGTTATAATGTGAGTATCTGCTTCGAGTTTCTATCACCTTGTCTCCACCTAAGGGCTATGTTGTAGTCTGAATAATTATGTCCCCCCTAGGCTCATGTATTTGAACACTCTGCTTCCCAGTTGGTGGTGCTGCTTGAGGGAAGTTTAGAAGGTTTGGCCTTGATGGAGAAAGTATGTCATTGTGGGCAAGCTCTCATAGCTAAAAGCTTCTTGGTTCCTGCTTGAGTTTCAGGATGCGAGCTCTCAGATCCCTGCTCCTGGAACATGCCTGACACCTGCTGTCATGCTGTCCTCAACTCCAACTCCTTGGAACAGTAATCTAAAATTGCTTTTTTCCCCCCTTTCTTTCTTACAAAATTGCCTTGGTTATGGAGTTTTATCACAGCACAGGAAAGTAACAGATACATACTATAACTGGTAACTGTGAGTCAAATAAACCCCCTTTCCCTTAAGCTGTTTTTGTCAGAGTATTTTATCACAACAGGAAATTTAATAACCTAGATAACAAAATTACACAAGCGGATGGAACGATGGATCAGCAGTTAAGACTATGTACTGCTCTTGCAGAGAGGAACATGTGGTTCCAGCACATGTCAGATTCCTTACACCCACCTGTAACTCCAGTCCATGGAGTCCAAACCCTTTTCAAGCATCCAGACATTCATGCACTCCTGAGCACATAATCCTACTCTCTCTCTCTCTCTCTTACACACACACACACACACACACACACACACACACACACACACACAATTAAAAAAATAAAATATCCAAGTGAGGCAGTGGTTGGCTATCTATGCCTTTAATCCCAGCACTTGGGAGGTAGAGGCAGGCAGATATCTGAGTTCAAGATCAGCCTGGTCTATAGAATGAGTTCCAGGACAGCCAGGGCTACACAGAGAAACCCTTTTGAAAAGCAAACAAACAAAAATCTTAAAAATCACCAGGCAGATTTTCCTCTTTCACAATTTCACATATAAAAGATTCATCCTTGTCATAAAAGATCTTAGCAAATTCAGTGTCTGATAGTATTTTTTTCTCATAGATTCAGAAACTTTTGCTTTTTCACTCAAACAAATCATTTTGTGACTTCTCTTTGCACATCTAAATTATTCACCTGACTGCTTTTGAGCAGAGGTGACATTACTAGGTAAAATGCTATTGGCTTGAATATAAGCACTGTAATATTTCTAAAAGCCATCAAATTCTGCAGCTGGACCAGTGTGCAATGGGAAGGTGGGATATCCATCAGGGTATGTCACACTCCAGGATGCTTCCCATTCCCAGGGAAGATAGAGCTGTGTTTTAAAAAAGTCCATAATTCTGCTTGGTTTCTGAAACAATTTCCATTTAATGTTTTCAGACTATGCTTCATTTTGGGTAACTGAAACTACAGAAAGCAAAACAATGGGAAGGGAGGCACCTCTGACATATATAAAATATTTCAATATCTACTGTACAAGGACAATGGTAACACTTTATTGCGCTGGCAAGTATTTTTTTCTCAGGCAGACTAGTGCAACACTATAATAAAGTTTGCTTGAAAATAATATAAACCATCGTGTTACCTCACACCTTATTTCAACCAATATAGTCATTTAAAAGTTAAGTTCTAGAACCTCTTTCCCCAGCACATATAGCATGTGTTTTGATCTCATTTACCTCCATTTACTGTCTCAAATTGTTCACCCCTTTAAAAATCTTACTTTAAGTCTAGATTCTCGAGCGTGCTTTGAAATTACTAGCAGATGGCTGTGTTTGAAGGCTAACAACATAGTAATTTAATATCACCATTCAGAAAAGTAGTAAGAAGAGAGAGATTCAACTTTTGTGAAATTTAATATAATTCTCCTTATGCAATGCTTTGGTCAACATGAAGGCTATAAATTTTCAGTAAATGCGTTCCTAATTTGGTTAAACTTGTTTTTCCAATGTGTGAGTTAATAGGAACATAATGAAGAATTGCTAAGTATGTTGCAGAATTACTAAATATCAAAACTTAGTGGAGGATTTTATAAGCCTGTAGTATGTTTGGAGAAAGAGAAGAAGCAAGGAAATGAGAAGAAAGAAAGATAGAGAGGGAGAGAGAGGTCTTAGAGAGTATGTATGCTTCTTGAGACTTGGTGAATGATGCTTAGAGTTTAGGGAAGGCATAAAGGGCTTTGGGGGACTGAGTTTCCCAAGAAAACAATGGACACAACATAGAAAGTGAAAACTTACATTCTCTGACAAGTGCAAATCAATATCCCACTAACTCTTGGAGTAAGACTAAGGCTCTCTTTGTCCACATTGAAGAGCTGATCAGACTGGGGTTACCAACTTGAGAGCTAGAATGTGAGAAGAAACAGCTCAGTGTGCCATGTTGGAAACAGGGAGATAAAGTTTAGGACTGACTAAAGCCAGTCCTGTACTGGACACAACAGACTTTGTCTCATCAAATTGCACTTAACTCTTGGATATAACTAAAACTCCAAGCAAGTTGTTGTAGAGGGGAGAGATTCTCTCTGCTTAATAAGTGGGTCTGTTTGCTTGTAAATGCTCTAGCAAGCAGGGCCTTAAGGAAGACCTTAAGGAAGGATCAGGAATAAGAAGGAACTTTAGATTGATAGGTATAACTCACAATATCCCTCTAATTCCAAGCCACCCTGGAAAGCTCCACCCCCAAGAAACCCTACATAAACCCTGTCTTCTGCTCAGTTTTCTGTGACTTCTCACCCAAGCAGAGGCAGCTGACCCCCTGAATTTTCCCTTCCTAATAAACCTCGTGCATTGGGTTTGCTATGCAACGTAACTTTGTCGTATTCCTTGGGTCTTGACTGCCAGGGAACGTTTCCCATTTGAGCTGTAACACCTACATTACATTGAGGGTTTTTTTTCCCTATTAACATGAGAATTCATATTTCACATAAGATAATCTTACTTCATAAAAAGGCAGTTAGGGCTATCTTCATCCATAGGTTTCATTGTTCTGGCTACAAGAGCTTTACTCCTTAGGTGGCTCCTCCTTAAATCTCAACTCTTTTTGGTTTTGGAAAAGTGAAGGCTACAGTGGCAATTATTTTCTCTTTTGCCATCCCACTCCCCACACCCCACTTCATCAACCAAGGAAATTATGAATTATCACGGTTGTGAAACGGGCAGACTAGGGCAATTAGTTCCCCTGAATGCCTGGCATTCCATGTCACTAAGTAAGAAGAAATAGTCTTTCCTGATGGGAACATGGAAGAAACATTCATTAGATTTTCGTTTTTTTTTTCCAGAAAAAGAAGAAGAAATCCAAATCCACAGCAGCACATTGTTGGCATGTTATTCTGGGCTTCATTTTCAGCTTTAAAAGCTTTTCCTCAGTGCTGCCTGCCAGAATGAGACACATGCAAACAGGACTGAAACCCACACCTGGGAGTCGCACATGCATGACCACTGAAAAGTTCAGACTCTGCGTCGAACAAAGCATACCCTTGGCTCATTGAAGTTGCGCCAGGAAAAGGGCACGGTTTAGCTGGCAGTGTAGTCACAGCCAGAAAATGTTTAAAAGACACTAAGAATTCAGACAGACACATTCCTTACATTCTTAAGTTCAACTTCTCTTAACAGATAAATAAAGATGAGACTGCATTTGATTGGTCCTCCACTTGTACCCAGTAACTCTGCTTATCTAGATTACACACTGAGCTGATATTGCAATCTTCTCTTGTCTGTCCTGTTTGCTCTCTAGGCGAGGAACATGAGTGTGTGCACTCAAGCTAAGCTTAAGAAAAGTCAGGCAGTGCTATCTTTCCCACTTCCAGAAGTGCTTGGATGGGTTGCATGCAAGAGGCAACTGACGCTTAGCTTACTGTTTAGAAGGCCATCGGGGATGTCAGGGGTAGGTATAAATTGGGGAGAGGCTGCCAAGTCGAAAGGGAGGGGCAATGACTTTGCACACTATGTGTAAGTACTGACACAGAGGGTGGTGTGCATCTCCCACTTTGCCAGGGGAAGCTGTATTGTCTAAAACCACTACATTTTAAGTGTTAATACCATGTGTCAGTGTAGCCTGTAAGTTACTCAAGGCTGGAAACTATGTTTTAATTCTTTACCCAGTTATCCTATTTTGATTATATATGTATATGTGAATCTGTGTGTAGGTATGTGCATACGAGGGCAGGTGTTTGTGGGACCAGAGATGTCAGGTTCCCTGGAGCTGAAGTTATAGGTGGTTTTGAGGCACCTGACATAGGGAAACAGCTGGCTTTTATAATTGTTGAGCTATTTCTCTAGCCCTCATATTTTAATTTTTAACACAAAATAATATTCTTATAAAATGCTAGGTTAATTGTGTGCCCCCTTTCTAATATCTTAGATAAAATAAACTGGATTCTATATATCTTATATAAAGGTATGTGACTTACATAATTTATAAGGATTCATTCATATGTTACTATTTTCCTTTTTTCTTCTCTACTAATGAAAACAATTTTTTGGCTTAAATAACACAGACAAGATATTGAGATTGTGCAATCAAAGTGCAATATAAGCAAAAGATTTCGACAAATAGTTGGTCCTACCAGGTTCAAGTTCTCCTGCTTGCACCCATAACATCCCAGAGTATGGAGCAAAAGCAGAACATATCCTTTGTCTGCTTACTTAAACATTGGAGTGCAAGAAGGAAGGGATGAGTGCCATACACACAGGACTAAGGATGCTATTAGTTGAACTACTGGAGATACTAAGTACTTCTAAGCTTTGACTCCACCTCCTTAAGATGTTTCCATTAGGCTGAGAAGAGATAAAATCACACACGCAAAACTTATAGTATACATTTATTTGTGTGTGAGCATACCTGGGTGCTCTAATGTCAAATGTCCTTAAAAAAAATTAACAAACAATCTAGCTACTTTGTTTTATTTTTTTTGATCTTTGTTCTATTTTATGACTATTGCAATTAAGCTTTGCTGCTTTCCTAAGACCTCTTTTGTCAACATAAAAACAATTATCACTATTCACACCTCCCACAGCAAACTTACTTAATATTTTTCTTGATTCAAGAAATCAGGATACCAAGTATGGTGGTTCTTGCTGTTAAGGTCAGCACTTGGGAGTAGAGGCAGGTGAATCTCTGAGTTTGAGGCCAGCCTGTCTACAGAGTGAGTTCTAGGATGGCCAGGGATACACAGAGAAACCAGTCTCAGAAAACAAAACAGAAGAAACAAAGACAAACGTATCAGGATATCTGGGCTCCTATTCTCTGCAAAGACTCCCAAATGTGGAGTACTTACCTCTCCTCTTCTTTATTCACAGTTGCTTTAGTTTTAAAAGGGTATTAGGCTGGTAAGTAATGAAAATTCAAATTATGCAAACAATAGGAGAAACTACAAATGCATCAACAGTTTGAAAATATTTCATAGGATAAAATTGAACAAGAACAAGTGTGTCATTTATTCAAGGAGCCCAGGGCCGAAGCCAACTGCACAGTTACCTGCTAAGGACAGAACCGGGTAGAGTTGTGTCCTGCTTAACCAGGTCACTTTCAGCTGGGTGGATGCTGCGTGTGAACATGGATGCCACTTTCAGGAAGGATGCTTCTAAGAGAAGCAGTCATTCTGTGAAACGGAAAGAAAGATTGTGTGGATGCAGAGAGGGGCCAGATGGCAGAGAGCCTGAAGGGGGAGACTCAGGTGAGTTTCCAGCAGCACGGTCAAATAATGGGCATAAAGATATCCTTTATGACGTGAAAGGTAGAACTAAGGACGTTGCCACAAGTATGAAGGAAAATTTGTTGTGATGTAAGGACTCGTTTTTGAGACATGAGGAGACGTAGCAATAGTAGAGATCTGTGGGCAATGGATGGTGCGTGTACTGATGTGTCTACCCTCAGGACAGGATCTTTTCATCCACACTGTACTGTGGAAGTCACAGGTTCTCCTCTCTGTACTGTGGCCACTAATGAATGTGCCCCGCCCCTCATGCACTTGGCCTGTGTGTGCCTTAGTTGAAAGAAGACTTTGCGGCTTGGGATCTGAGAATTTGAATTTGTAACCTGAGAGTGTAGAGTTAGAAAAAAAAATCTTAGTTTTATTTTTTCAAGTTGCTACAAACAGAGGGGCTAAAGCAGCTCCATTGTGTCACAGTTAGAAGTCAGAAAGCCCAGGTAAGTGCCCAGGGAATATAACCAGGTTGCCTGCGGTTGTACTCCTTCTGAAACCTCTGGGGGAAGTGGCTTTCCTGGCCATTTCCAGCTTTAGAAGCTGCCCACCTCCCACAACATAAGGGTCTCTCTCATCTTCAAAGCCAGAAATGACCAGTCGAGTCTTTTCCATTTCTTTTCTTCTTTTCAAAATCATTTCTATTTTTAAATTTACAAATGGAAGTTATGTGTATTTGTGGTGTACAACATGATACTTAAAGTATGAAAAAACTGGATTGGCCAAACTGAGCTAACATATGAATTACCTTTAGTATTACTTTTTCTGTGCCAAGAACAATTTAATTCTACTTTCAATACTTTAAACACTTACTATATATATAATATAGTGTGTGTGTGTGTGTGTGTGTGTGTGTGTGTGTGTGTGTGTGTGTTCATGTGCACTCATGTGTGTGCATGCATGACATGTGTAGGAATGCCATGGTACTGGTGGGGAGGTCAGAGGACAACGTAGTGGAATTGGTTCTTTACTTCAGTCATCACATTGGTTCTTGGAATCAAACTTGGGTCCATCAGGCTTGCATGACATGTGCTTTTACTTGCTGAGCCATCTCACTGTCCCCTCAATTCTTCCTTAGTATATAACATGTGGTTATTAACCGAAGTCGCCTTGATGTACAGCAGAGAGATTTAAATTATTTCTGTTGTCTAACTGGAAAGCTGTACTCCTGATCATGTCTTTTCCATGCTTCTCTCTCAAAATTACTTACTCGTCTGCATCTTTTCCCCCATGTACAAAATGCTTTGGTTGAGTGCACATGGATAGCAATCTAACTTAATTTAAGGCTGGATGATTAGCACATTAATCTGATTTGTAATCCTATTGCTCTTTGATATGTAATCTAAAATATCCATAAATTTGGGCAATTAAAATGTGGATGGTTTGCTTGTTTCGTGATGCATGCTGTAATTCCAGGCAGAGGCAGGAGAATTACCCTGAGCTTGAGGTCAGTCTGGTCTACATAGTGAGTTCCAGGCTAGCCATGATGCATAAAAACAAAACAAATAAAGAAACAACAATCCTCCCAAAGACACACATAAACACAAAAGACATCTTTGGAAGGGCATTATTCCCAGGCAAGTTTGTCGGAACTCATGGCATCCTGCCCCACAGAAATCCTCCTGATCTCTGAACAACTAAATGCAAATAACATTGCTTACTTTTTCCAGCCAGTCATCTCACTGGTTCGATTCCTCTGTCATTGAAATTGACTCCAATTTTCCAGATGATTGGACCCAGTCAGGTCACACGGACAGGAATAGATAAGCAGAGCATGGGCAAGGCTGTCATGACTCATGAGTAGCTTCCCACACTGTAGCCCTCTCCCATAGCAGGCTGGGTGAAACTCAGGATGAAATGGAGTATATTATTATTCTCTAGCCTATGACTTAAGTGCTGATGTTAGAGGGCTGGATTCTATCCAATCTCCATGCCTCTGCCTGTCAGAAGTGCTTCACATATGGCTCTAAGACTGGGCATGCCTCCCCTCACACAGCCAGAGAAAGCTCTGCTTTACAACCTATATAAATCATTATTCCAAACAGCTACCCTGTGTGTTCTTTTTTAAAAATTCCACTGCATTATTTATGTTCTTAACTCCATTCAAAGCATTTCCTAACATCTTTATGCAAATGATAGATGAGTAACAAGGCACACTCTTACTTTAACAAATAGCAATGTAAACAGAGAATAGTTATGGAAATAACCATTTGAAATATATGAATAGTGTCCTAAAGACATATAGAAAAGGAGGCACATTCATTCAAGAAAAACTTGCTAATGTCTAATAAGAAGAGTAGTCTATTGTCTTCAAGCCGTAGTACTGCCTGGCTCTTCCCCACAGAGCTCCAGCTCAAGAGGGTTACTGCAAGGTCTCTAATTCTAAGAGTGAAATGGAGAGGGAGCCCTCATCTTCTTTTGATCTTTCAGGAACAGATAATAGAACTAATGGCTTTTTAAGAAAAAAATTATTCCCTCAGATGTACAATGCGTACTTTGGGACCATCATGCTCCACTCACTCATTCATGTATCCAAAGTATTATTTCACAGAAGGAAGTCATGTCCCTACCACCAGGCCTTGGATAGTGATAGAGATTCTACCCAGGCAGAGGGGTAGAATAGAGGATAGAGCTTTTCATGCCAGGATGGTGGTATTAGCAGATAAATGGTCCATATGTAATTTAAAGGAGGGTCCCACAATTCCACATAACAACCAGAGGCAAGCCAAGTGGCGGTGCAATCTGAAAACCAGGATATGAGGCACCAACCAAGAGTTCTCCCAGGATCAGAGTGATCCCAATGGGAAGGGACACTATGAGTGAACTCCAGCATCTTTTTTTCTGAGCAGCTGAGCCACAAGCATGTTAGAGAAGACTTGAATAAGATCCACTTGCTTTTATTCATGAGTACTCATACTGGGAAGGTGGTAGAGAAGACTTAGAAATGTTCCCCAAAGCAAAACATCGACCAACTGACTAGGATGGAACCCTCACCGGAGCTTAGGCATAATTTCTGACTGAATTAGAAGTCGATTTTTACCTAGGAACAACATGTAAGAAATCTGAACTTTTTTAAAATTAAGGGACTGGAATTCTGGGCATGGTGGCCCACACCTTTAATCCCAGATCCCAGCACTTGGGAGGCAGAAGCAGGGGGTTTTCTGTGTGTGTGAGGCTGGCAAGTTACAGGAGAGTCAGGGATGTAAAGTAAGACCCCATCTCAAAAAAAGAGAGAAAGGAAGAAGAAAGAAAGAAAGAGAGAAAGAAAGAAAGAAAGAGAGAAAGAAAGGAAAAGAGGAGCGATGGCTCAGAGGTTAAGAGTATATACTAATCTTGCAGATGTTTGAGTTTAATTCCCAGAACTCATGTTGGGCAGTTGCAAGGCCCAATTCTGCACGAGCTTGCACTCATGTGCATTTACATACGCACACACAGACACAATGCACATTGAAGTGAAATAAACATTAAAAAATAAAATAACATGTGTCATTTGCAGCTATAAGTCTCAAAGCCACACATGCACACATGTATGTTATGGTAGAGTACAAACATATTTAAATGGATGAAGGAACTAGAGTACCTTTACTCCTAAGTGGCCAGTGTGGTTCCAGAGGCAGACATATAGGCAGATTAAATGATAAGAATATTCAATGGAACACCAGACCTGTACACCAAGAAAAAAATAGGCTTTTATCAAGTCACTCCAGTCAGCCCACTAAGCAAATAAACAAAGCAGTAGGCAAAGCTGTAGCAAGATCAAATCATGGGAGGAAGACATTACTATAATTTATTATTTAATATTTCCTCTTTTCAGGCAGAAATGGTGAGACATAAAAAGAACCAAGGGAGATTGGAACTGCATGTAAGAAAAATACCAGTCACATGTGAGGCTTAGCAGGCAAGGACCTCAGAGTGGTCATTATAAATACAGGCAAAGAACAAAGAGAGACCGCACATGGTGATTAAAGGAGGGTGTCATGACCGAAACTCATCAGACAGGAGTTACACATATCTATTATAGGCAAATTCTTCAAGTTGAGACACAGAGTGACCAAGTAAAAAAGTCACAGAAGGCTCTTAACAATAGATATTAAGCTGGCAAAGGAAACAAGAAAGAATTGAGTCCTAATTTTGGAGAACAAGATTATTAACCTCTAAGCCTAGAATTAGGGATTGTGGGAATTTAAAGAACAGAGAAAAAATAAGACAAGAGAAGTTAAATAGGCCATCAGAGAATGTTGGGTATGATTAAGCTTACCCACACAAGAAAAATAAGAATAAAATGGAGAAAATAGTGAAAGGAAATTTTTAAAAAAAATGGTTGAGAAATCAAATTTCATGAAAATATTAATCTATACTTAATGATGTCAAGTATAATAAATCCAACATGTACCCATACACGTACAAATACTATGCAGAAATTGTACATTTCAATGTACAAATACATTGAAAGCGAAAAGCAGAGCAAACATTGAAAAGAGCATCCTCTAAGCACAAGAAAACCCCTACTTAAGAGCAATCATTTATTTATCAATAGAGATAACACAACACAGAAAGTAGAAGGACAGTGGAAATCAGTACAAAACTGCCAATAAAGAGTCTAGGATATAGTACATTCTTTAGTTTCCTTGAGTTTGTAAGCTTTCTGTTGTTGATATCCAGCTTTAATGTGTGATGGTAAGACAGGATGCAGGGTGCCATTTCAATTTTCTTGTATCTGTTGAGACTTGCTTTGTGGCACAGTATGTGATCAATTTTGGGGAAAGTTCCATGAGGTGCTTTTGTGTTTGACTGAAATGTTCTGTGAATATTTGTTAGTTCCATTTGGTTTATAACATCAGTGAGTTCCAGCATTTTTCTTTTTGTCTGGATTACCTGCTGATTGGCAAAAGCCTGTTATTAAAGTTTCCCACTATTGGTGTGTGAGGGTAACTATGTGATTAAAGCAGAAATTAGGAGGCCACTCTGGGAACTAGTACCCTCAGTGTGCCAACAAATTAGACAGTTTTGCAGAAAGGACACATTCCTAGGACATCACTTCAATGGATGCTGACAAGCCATCTGACAAACCCAGCATTCCTTCAAGATAAAACACAGTCAAATGAATTAGAAGCAGACTTCCTCAATATGACAAAGGACATCTGCAAAGAACTCACTGCTAGAGTTGTAGTTAAGGATGAAAGGCTGAATCTTTTGCCTTACGACAAGAAACAAGATTAAAATATCTTTCCTCCACAGTGAACTAATCTGGACAATTTGATAAGCAAAAAAGTAACAAAAATACAAAATAACCAGATTATAAAGGAAAATGTGAAACTATAGAGACCATCTTCATAGACGGCACAACTTCGTCTATTAAAAACATCTGAGGTCGTCAATTAAAAAATTAGGATGAATAAGTGAATTCATCAAGGTTGTAGAATAATGGCTCAGTTAAAAATCAATCATATTTCTACATACTAGCAATGACAATTTACAAATGAAATTAAGAATATAATTTTACTTACATCAATATAAAAATGAAATATTCTCTATAATTCAGGGTGGAGAAATATGGCTCCATTGTCAAGAGAACTTGCTACTCTTCTGGAGGACCTGGGTTTGGTAGCTATAACCTATGTGGGTGGCTGGCTCACAACCAGCTGTAAATTCAGCAGCAGGAGACCCAACATTTTTCTGACCTCTGTAGGCACCTGCATGTATATGGCATGCACAGACACACAAACATATCAATTAAATATTAAAAAAACAATAAAGTAAGTATGAGAACTATATAACATTGTTGGATGAAATTGAAGATTATCTAAACAATTGAAAAGATTATATACTTATGGAATGAATTTATAGTATTATTATTATTACTATTATTTTGAAATAGGGTTGTAGCCCTGGTTGTCCTACAATTTGTTATGTAGACCAGGCTGCTCTTGAACTCAGAGCTCCTCCTGCCTATGCCTCCCAAGTGCTGAGATTAAAGGTGTGCACCACTACCACCTGGCTAAAGGTGCAATATTCTTTTTGTTTGTTTGTTTGTTTGTTGTTTTTCTAGATAGGGTTTCTCTGTCGTTTTGGAGGCTGTTCTTAAAGTAGCTCTTGTAGTCCAGGCTGGTCTCAAACTCACAGAGATCGGCCTGCCTCTGCCTCCCGAGTGCTTGCGCCACGGCTGCCTGGCAAGATGCAATATTCTTAAGATGGAACTATTTTCTGGACTGACCTACAGATCTGATAAAATATGTATCAAAACACATTTATTTTGTAGACATTGACAAAAGGACCTAAAATTGATATGGAAATAAAAGAATTTAAGGAACCCAAAGCAGTCTTGAAAGAGAATAAAGGTTGAGGGTTCATACTTGTATTCAAAACTTGCTGGCCAGCTGCAGGAGAGAAGACAGAATTGTACTAGAAGAAAAATAGAGCCGTAAGTCAATTGAATGTAATTCAGAAATAAAAATTTGCATTTATGTCTGTTCATTTGACATTGATAAGTGCCAAAATTCACTAGGGGACGAACAGTCTCCCTAAGAAATAGTGCTGAGACAACTCAATATCCATGCACAGAACAATAAAGTTGGACTTTCTTTTAACCTAGCACACGAAGTTAACAGAAAAATCAATCACTGACCAAACTGAGTCTATTAAACTAACATCTTTAGAGGAAAACAGAATTAAAATTTCACTCTATTGAGTTAGGTAATGGTCTCTCACATGGCACAACAAAAATATGTGTCAAGAAATAATAAGTTAATTTGTTTGAAATTATGAATTTTTACAGTGAACAATATTATCAGTAAAATGAAAATATATACAACAAATATAATATTTCAAATTACTAATAAAATATCAGTATCTGTGATACAAGGAACTCACAATTTTTATAAGGTAAAATAGTACAGTCAGTAACTAGCAAAAAAGAGAATTGACATTGGATGAATTACTTACATAAAATGTTTAAGTTTCAATCATACATTAGAAAAGTTTCTATTACTTTATCATCAGCAAATAAGATGGCAGATAGTGCAATAGATAATCTTGTCTGAGCAACAAAGATACAGAATCCATTTGCAGTACTCCATGGAGTCTTTATTGATCTTCTCACTGCAGTCTCCCTAGTCTCCCGTGACTATGTATTCTATTTCTTCTTCCTTGGGAGAGTCTCCCTTCCCCCATAGTCTCTTAGTCTATATCTTTCCTCTGTGGTTATACAGATTGTAGTATGACTGTTGAAGGCTAAAAAGTTAGCATCTACATATAAGAAAGTATTTATAATATTTGTCACCATGTGTCTGGGTTAT
The DNA here is from genome assembly GCF_003668045.3 of Cricetulus griseus. NCBI lineage: Eukaryota > Metazoa > Chordata > Mammalia > Rodentia > Cricetidae > Cricetulus > Cricetulus griseus. The sequence continues at coordinate 252,810,615 of NC_048595.1, read as the reverse complement.
CTAACTCAGGATTATCTTTTTGTAGCTCCAACTGTTTATCTGTGGATTTTACAATTTTTTTAAACAGTCGAACTACATTCCATGGTGTAGTGCACATTTTCATTATCCAGTTACCTCTTGATGAGCATCTACGCTGTTTTCAATGACTAGTTATTAGGAGTAGAGCAACAATGAACATGCACGAGCAAGGGTCTCTGCAGTAAGACGTACACCCCTTGAGTATATGCCCAAGAATGGTACCGCTGGATCCAGAGGTACTGCTACACGGATTTCTATAGTGTTTGTGCAAGTTTACACTACTACTAGCGATGGGTGATGTTCTCCTCGCCAACATGAGCTGTCATTTGCTTTGTTGATCGTAGCCATTTTGACTGGTGTAAGATGAAATCACAAAGTCGTTTGGATTTGCATTTCTCAATTGACTAAGCATATTGAATATTTCTTAAACTATTTCTCAGCCATTTGTGTTTCATCTTTTGAGAACTGTTTAGCTTTGTACTCCATTTTAAAATTGGGTTGTTTGTTTTCTTGATATCCATTGTTTTAGTTCTTTATATATTTTAGATATCAACTCTCAATCAAATTAGTAATTGATAGGGATTGTTTTCCACCCTGTAGCCTGCTGCTTTATATATGACTGTGTCCTTTGCCATACAGAAGCCTTTCAATAAGAATTATTGTAATAATAGAATATGTGTTGCTCTCCCTGGTACTCTACAGCAGTTTCTAAAATCAATACTCAAAGGTTTATTTTCCTTTGGAATACTTCTCCAGTGTCATTTGTCCCCCTCTTCATGAGTATCTGTTGAATTTGCAAGGGGACAGGAAAATCCGAGTTTTTGATGTAAACTATGTTGTAAACTGAGATTTCCCAGCATATCTGTTGCTGAGGTGGAAAATTTCTTGTCACAGTTCTTCATGCATGGCAGAAAAGGCCTCCTGTTTCCTCTTTCATCTGAGTACCACATGGCTCAGCTCCTCGGCAGCATAGATCTTGGAATCAGATGGGCAGCATGAGTCATGGCAGTCATTTCTTCTGTTTCCTTGCTGATTATCAAGTGATCAAACTGTAAGAAATCACACTCTAGCTGGGATTTGCAGATGCCTACTTGCTCTATATAGCTGACTTAAGAGGACACTCCAAAGAAACACTTTTTATTAGGGCAACTGAGTTTGAAAATGAATCTCAATTGACTCTCATATGTATACTGCTAAGTCAATATATTGATGATTACAATAGTATACAGAATCAGGAAAACAAATTAGAGAGAGAAACCTACTAGGGCCTTCACTGTCTATCCAGAACTCTTTGTCCAGGAGGTTGCCAACAAAATGTTACTACGCTTTCCAAACTGGTGTCTTTCTTCTGAGTCTGTATTAATAGCTGGTTACTGCAATAATCTAATCACTACAGAGATGTTTCTTGTCTCAAGTCAGGGTCAACTGTCCCATTTAGACCTCTCTGGAATAGCGTGTCCAGGAGGGAAGGGAGTGAACACTGTAGGGAGGGGTTGTCATTCACCATCATCATATTGCGTGACCCAAGAGACAATCTATAATCTGTAAGGCCAAGATATCTTTATTGAGATAAATACCAGCCAAATGCAAGCCAGAGCATGCCAGGGGCAGCCGAGCATCGAGGCCAGGGAGAAGGGGGATGAGAAGAAGGGGCTTCCATGCTGCCTTATCCTGATCTCACCTTGACAGGCGTGGTCAGGCACACCTGTAGCCAGCCTCTAACAGGCATGGCTTTACTGTCCCCTACAATCATCACATAAGCTTTTTAAATTGTTTTGTTTTAGTTTGAGGGAGAGAAGAGGAAAAATAGTTCTCCAGCATTCCTCTGGGAATTGCCCCTCCATTTTGGCAATTGATAGTGGTGATTGACGCCATCCACCCTGCTGTTCTTGGTTATGCCACTGGCACTTGCCCACCTTTAGTCACAAGGATCAACAAGTAATCCACCTTGAGTTACTGAGATGTGAGCAGACCATTGGTGTTGCCGGAGGCTGGAAAATGGCAAAGGGTGGTCTGTTTATTTTTCTTTTCTTTGCCTGAGTGTCATGGTATAACGAGACAAAGTCAGAATTAATTCTGTCAGCCCTAATGGGAGAATCTAAAACTGCCAATTTTGAAGGCTAGGAATAAAGTCATTATTATAGAAAGTAGAACAGAGAGCTATAAAAGAAAAAGAGGGTCTCTGTTCCTACAATTTGAAACATTATAAATCAAACTCCCCCAAATTTTGTTTATAATACATGTATATATATATATATATATATATATATATATATATATATATAAAATTTTCACAATTGCTAGTGAATGTGTTTAACTTACATCTAAGTCTGTTTTACTGAGCACTTGTTGTTGTTTCTTATTGATGATATAGCCAAAGAATTATTAGAGATAGTAGAGAATTAAGTGCTTATTCATCACAGAGAACAGTTTGTATATTCATACACATTAGGCTGTTGATATGAAGAAACTTTACCACTGACAATGGTGTGTGTGCTTCAGTGGGTGGTAAGAGTCACATGCAGATAAAGTGTGGCCCTAGTGGCAGTAGATGTTTGGTTTCAATGGCTAAGCCACAGTCAGAGGACCATGTAGGAGTCTAGTGTTTTATTTGGTGCTTGACTTAACTGTTTTACACTGTGAAATTCTGAGATATTATGCAAGTCTACTTCAAAGCCTTAAGCCATGATGCTCTCAGAGCAAACTCTCCCCAATAGCCTTAGAATGACAAGAATTACTGGCATGCTGGTTCTTTCTGTCCTCAACAAAGGGTCAGCAATGTCTGTTGAAGATCCCATAAGGCAGTAGCTGCAATTTCCTCAATTTCCTTTGACCTTTGCACTTCAAAGGAGCAAAGACAAAGTCCTTAAAAATTGCACTCCTCCACCTAGATAAGTGCTGTATTTCTGTGTTGTAGTAAACATTAACTTATAATCCTGTCTCTTTCCTTTGTTGATGGTCCTGTTCTAACTGTAGAGATGTCAGTGACATTTACCCCAGTCAGAAATTCCTTCACTTCTATTTATATTTCAGAAAACTACTTCATTCTTGGTCTGGTTTCTTCCATGCAACACACCAGGAGGAAGGTCAGCTTCCTCCTTGGATTTCATTTTTTCTTTTTGAAAGGCTAGAAGCTTGTATCTAATTTTTCAGAGCATAGGCCTCTATTATTTCAGATCTGATTGTCTGATTTGGTCTTGGGGTCTCAAGCACTGGATACATGCTTGGAGGGAAAAAGTCTTGGAAAGCATTCACCTGATGCTATCAAAGTATAACTCTGGCTCACGTCCCAGCCTCTTAAATATGTCTAATTAGTAGATTGAGTTACCTGGACTGGCTGCCTCCATCTATACCCTTCTTCCTTTCTATCTGCCTTACTCTTTGTAATAGTTGGAAGAAACTTGTCCCCTGTAGATTCATGTGATTAACCACCCAATCCCCAGCTGATAGCAGGTTGAGGAACCTCTGGGAAGCACTGCATTTCTGATGGAAATAGGCCACTGGGGTAGGCCTTAAAATGTATCTGTCTCTGTTCTAGTCTCATCTGTTTCCTGATCTGCTGAGATATAAGGAGATCTTCTGCCATATGAACTCTACCATGCCTTTCCCGCCACGTTAGACAGAAGCTGTGAATCAAATAAAACTGTTCTTCTTTAAGATTCTCCTGCCAGGCATTTTGTCACAGTGAAGGGAAAAGTTAACATACTCTTCAACATCTAAAATGTGAATACAACTCTGATGCTTCACCATCAACAGTCCTTGAACCATTTGTGAGCAGGGAGTCCCATTTCTAATACTACTTTTTTTCAAATGCCAATTGTATTTTATAGTAACAAATACTTGCCCCAATTTCTCAATGCAATCATTTGAATTAACCATAAGAGTCCAAATTCATGCTAACACTAGTAATAATACTAAAATCTTAAAAAAATACTCTACACAGGCTCTGCATTTTCTTCTCATGTCTTAAGTTAAAGCATTTCAAACAGTTTCCTCTTTCCTATATGGCACTCCATCTCCTTCTTCTTATTTCATAATATATTTCCAAGACCCCATTCTAGTTAGCTTTATGTTATTGTGATAAAGACCAAAAGTGACCTGGGGGAGGAAACAGTCTATTCCATCACTGAAGGAAGTCAGGACAGAAACTGAAGCAGAAACCATGGAGGAATATTGTTTATTGTCCTGCTTTCAATGCCTTGTTTAGCTTGCTTTCTTATGATACTCAGGACCACTCACCCAGGGGTGGTAGTGCCCACAGTAAGTTGCCCCCCATAAATTATTAATGAAGAAAATGCCCCCAGACATAATTAGAGATTATGCCACTTGAGGTTTCTCCTCCCAGATGACTGTAGCTTGTGTCAAGCTAACAAAATGTAACCCTCACATTCCCACAAAGTCAGTTCCATGTACAACTTCCAAATCTCCAATTATTCTGCTGATGAGAAATCCCAAATATCAAATACCTGCTTCGAAAAATTTCCCTCACTAGGCACCTCTTTTCTAGTCCCCCCTTTCTTCCTCGTTGATGAGTGGATTCCTCTAAAACTCTTCTTTTCAGAGCCCCCGGTCACACTCTGTCACTGTCTGCTCATACATTTAGGATTTCCCAACATAAACATTCAGGGCTTCAGAACCCACTCATCTGTGCCTCTTGGTATGGGTCTATAACAGGATGAGTCATCTTCTAGCATCTTCTACCTAGAATTACATCTTTTGGTCTCTATGCATGAGAGGTCAGCCTCAAAGCCTTGGAAACATATTTGCCTACTTGCTTACCCCTTCCTTTGGACCTCTCATTGGACTTGAGTTTTATTAAACACTGACTTGTATTTACATGAATTGCCTTTCACCAGGAAAGTTGTAAGTTCCTTAAGATTTGATAACTCATAATTTTTCTTTTCTTTATAGAGAGCACACTATAGTAAAAGGCTAATAATGTCTATAATATTCAGCAAAGATACTGAATAGATACACTGAATAAATCTCAAATTTATTGCTAATTTTATGCAAGTACAGCAAGGGTATGGAATGGTCTACAGGACTTCAGAATGTTTAGTTTCTGTCACGGATATTTGACTTTTCTAAGTGGAAAGGAGTTTCCTCCCAATGTATTCTGTATAATATATGTGCAACACCAGATCCAATTCATAAGGAGTATATAAAATGAATATCTTTCTAATACCTTACTTCCTTGAGACAACACAAATTATTTTGCTGACTGTATCTTCCACTGGATGATATTGATCAGAATACACAATCTCTATACATATGTTTTCTTGCTTTAAGAGAGAATAATAATTTAGACTGGTATTGTAAAAACAAGCAGCATAATACTATCAAGGAGAGATATAGAGGAAGTGTTCACATAGCAGTTGTTGGGTACCTCTGTTTGTATCCAGACTGTGGCTTCTCCTTGGTGACTTCTGTAACAGGTCTGTTCTTCTTTGACTCTGCTGTTCCCTGTGTTTTCCCTGAATTTCCCAATGCCTGCATGGCCCAGAAAAAGCTCTAACTTTCTCCTTGAATGTCAGAAAAACTGCTTTTCAGCGTTTCAGGGTCTGAATTATTGAACTCACAACTGGGCATTTAGAATACCTTGGCTTTCTCCTTATAAAGTTGTGTTTAGTTCATAGCTTGGATGAAACTTTTAGATCAGAGTCAAGCGCATGGCTTGGGTTATGCCACTGAAACAGTAGCTTTGTTTTCTTGAATGATTGGAATCTTGGAAGTTTAAACAGGGCTTTGTTTTTTAAAAAGATAGTCTAGTATTTTCCTGCTGCCAATTTGGGGATGGTAACAAATAAAATTTTTATCAGTTTATTTAAAAATCAAGATAAATGGGAACTCTGTAATGGTACCTTCTCTTTTTCTTTTTCTTTCTTTCTTTCTTTTTAAATTGGGACAGTTAGAATCAAACCCATGACCTCAAGTTGGACACATAAACATTGCACCACCAAGCTACCTCCTGATCCCTAGCCTTTGATTAAGCTTTTTGTCAGTGAAGTGACCACATGGCTCACTTAAGCTGGCATGCATGAGAGTATATAGAGTGTTCTGGTGCAAGATACCTAATTTGAAGTGGGAAAGATGTTATCTTGTATGAAAATATAAGGTAGCAGGTAGTATGAAAACTAAAAAAGGTAATATGTAGGAACATAACATGCTCAGAAACCTAACATCTGCCAATTAAAGCTTTATTTACATGAAATTTTGAAAAAATTCCAATTAATCTTTAGGCGGAAATTTTAGTTTGATCTAGCAAGAAAGCATTTACTGTAATTGGAAGCTTTTATCTTTCTAGTCCAGTTCCACTTTGATGGGTTTCTCTCCACTCACAGGGTCCCCGTAGCCACTTATAAAATAATCACTCTGAGGCTTAATATCAGTTCCAATTATTTGGCCAATGTCTTAGGCTGATTACTGGCTAGCTGTCTCTTAATTATTAATTCATCTCTATTAATCTGCATATCACTATGTAGCTTACCGGGGATGCACTTGCATCTTGCTTTTCCCCATGGCTACATGGCGTCTCCTCTGACTCTGCCTTCCTTCATTTGGAATTCTCACCTAGGTATATTCTTCATGGCCATTGACTGAAACAGCTTTATTCATCAACCAATAAAACCAACACATATATGCAGCCTACAGAAGGACATCCTACATCAATTTACTTTTCCTCAGATTTATGTGAGAATTTTAATTCTTTTTATTTTATCAACCTAGTAACTTATGAAGTGTTTTTCTTTTTTCTTTCTTTCTTTCTTTTTTCTTTCTCTTCCTTCCTTTCTTCCTTTTTTTTTTTTTGCTGTTACAATTAAGAACTTGAAGAATTTTTTTCATAGATGCCGGCCAAATTATCAGCTGCCCACTTCCAACATATCCTCTTTTATTACAAGGGTTAACACAATTGAAATACATTTTCTTTTGCTATTTCTTGGGAAAATATTCTGGGGTGGGGAATACAATTATGTTTAACCTTCCTAACATCTTTGCAATGGAAAAAAAAGGCACCTGAACATTTAGAATAATGTTTTGCAGTCAACCCACAGGATAAACAAAGCCAATGACCCATATTGGATGAGTAGGCTGGAAAGCTAATGGGAGACTAGCTTGACTCCGACAGATATTTGGCCAGCCTGAGTGACTTATTATAAAATTTCCAGACAAAAGAAATTGTTTTTCTGGGCATGTTTAAATATGTAGCATTTCCTTACCAAAGGAGCTTCCTAACTGAACATAAACTTCCTCTTGCTAATTAAGCACCTCGAAACAGCACTTGTCAGGCCAAGGACTTGTCTATCCACCTGGTTTTCCCACCAGAATGTTTGAATGACATCCCTGTGCTCCTAGAGAACACATGTCCAGTGAGGTTCCCATGATCTGCCTCCCCTATTGTTCACAACACAATAAGCTGGCAGGGAAGTGTGTTGTGATGCACCAACTAAGTATTTTCTAGGGTGGGGGCTGTCACTCTTCTGCAGCCTCATGCCTGTTAGTGACTAGCACAGACTCACTCTGTTTCTTTCAGGTAAGAGCCATACAGAGTTTTTCTCTAACTGAAAACTATCCATGCTTACATTGTGTGTTAAGGAGCAGAAAAAAATTACCATCTTTGCTTTCATGCAGTGGAAAGATACTTAGATACATTGACACTCTGACATGTTCCCTCTTTCGTAAAGATGCTACAAACAATGACGCAGTTGCTTTTCAGAGGATGCATGGGGGAAAGAATTAAACTTCTATAGGGAAGGAGAGTGCTTGTAGACTCCAGTGTCATTGTGTGAACAGGAAAACAGCTTTGTGAAGTATTTGTGTGTGTCTGTGTCTCTGTGTGAGTCTGTGTCTCTCCGTCTGTGTCTGTGTCTGTGTCTGTATGTTCATGTGTCTCTGTCTCTGTCTCTCTGTCTCTCTGTCTCTCTGTCTCTGTCTCTGTCTCTCTCTCTCTCTCTCTCTCTCTCTCTCTCTCTCTCTCTCTCTGTGTGTGTGTGACTGGAATTTCTTTGCCTCTGATTAATGACCTACTATAAAACAAACAAATTAGAAAATAACAACTAAACACCCCTTGTCAAACTCCTGAAACTTTAGTTGGTATTTGTAAGATTTTTAGATTTTGATACCAAACTAAAAAAAAAATAGTAAAAAAAAAAGTCATAATTACTAAGGAGTAAAGCACTTACCTGTATTTTATCTAAACTGGATGGTTAATAGACCAAAGAACAAGTAGTATCTTCCCTTACATCCTGAGGTTTCCTGTAATAATACAGACAATAAAATCTTCCATACATTTAAAAGAAGCCAACTTGATGAAGGAGGGGGGCTCCTATTTGCACATATACAGCAAGAAAAGGAATGTCTGGTTCCTGAAAAAGAAGTGACAGTAATTATACAAAACTTGCACTTGACTTACTATGAAAGTTAGTAATTCAAACACCATAGGGTCCATGTCTCGAAGGCTGGGTGGTTGAAGCCACTTGTTGCCAATCCTAAGGACTGGAGTTCCCGAAGCCTCCATGGTGGAAAGTGAGAACTGACTCTTGCAAACTGTCTTCTCACTTCTACAGGTGTGCCACAGCACAGGTGTACAAGTGTGGACACGCATGTGCATTTACACACTCGCACATGAGCACACGCCCACACACGCGCTAAATAAATTTAAAATAAAATTAAAAGTGACATAAAAAATCATGTGCTTTCCTACACTCTGTTTGAAGGTAGACCAGGAATTTGAAACCAAAACTATCATAAAAAGTGTTTTTTTTTTTTTTTTTTTTTTTTTGATTTGTTTCCATCAAGCATCAAGCCTGTTTGCTCAAGGCTAGAATGTCTACATAAAACCTTTCATAATAGTTACTTCTTTAAGTTATTATCTTCATAGTAACATTCATGACTATTTCCCAGCTTTAGAAATGGTTTTTTATGTAAAGCTTGAGATGAGAAATACTGACAGAGAGACATACTGAAATATTTTCCCTATATAAGTTGCTTTAAATTTCTATTGCTTCCCAAATAAAGTTATGTTCTATTTCTGTTACTTAGAACAACCAAAGTTGTAATTTCTTAATACATGATTTTCAGAATTTTTAAGAAAAAGAATACATTTATTTGTTTTTATGCATATTAGTGTTTTGCCTACATATATGTATGTGCATGCATGTGTGCCTAGTGCCATCAGAGGTCAGAAGAGGGTACGGATCCTCTGGGACTGGAGTTAAAGATGGTTATGAGCTTCCTGGAGACTTCCCAAAGTCCTTCCCAAAGCAACAAGTACTGTTAACCGCTGAGTCCCATTTCCGTGGAAATAGTTATATCTTATAATAAAATTAGCTTGCATCTTATTCATGCAAATGATCTGGATAACGAAACAGCTGATGAACTAGTAAAAGTATTTTAGATTACATGAAACAAATTCAAATGGAAGCAGAGCTTAATATCTGAGCAACTGCACAACTAGAAACTAATTTACAAAAGGAAGAGTGTATAAAACTCATAAATTAGAGGGTTGGACCTCACTGTGTTAAGCAAAACAACCAGAACAACAAAACCTAAGAGAAGCAAACATCACAGCCAGGCTGAGAAGGGGCAGAGAATGGAATTTATTCTAGAAGGTTCAAGTTCCCCATTAAGTTCAATTTTGCTACTGGACCATTAATTTTTTTTTCACTTTCAAAAAACGACTTTCATCACAAATAAACAGTTTCAAGCTGGGTGTTGTAGCAAATGCTTCTAATACCAACACTAAGGAAATGAAAACTCGCCGTCAGGAGTTCAAGGTCAGCCTTAACTGTATATCAAGTTTGAGACTAGCCTGGTCTTCATGACACTATCTCAAAAAAAAAAAAAAAAAAAAAGCAACCCATCAACAAACACCCCTGCACCCAATTTTCAGTTATTGGTTATAAATACAGGTATTTGGCACAGGAAACATGGAACATAAGTAAAGCAAGGTTCATACTGATGTGAGTGCATTCTCATTTCAGACCTGTGATTTATTTCCGCATCAGTTTCCTGTCTGCATCATAGACACCATGAGTCATTGTTTCCCCAGCAGTGCTCTTTCCCCTTTAATGAATAGCCTTTCCAGTGTGAATCCCATTGACCTCCCCCTTTATGTCTTTCTTCCTTCCCCTTTTGTCCCCAAACTTGAATCCCTTAATGTATTTATTTTGAGTCTTTGGGGCATCCTGAATATGACTGCAGAGCACTTGGAAAATAGTTTTTTGGCAATATGACTACATTGCCTGTTAGTGGTTCACATGGGGCATGTGTGTGACAGTGCCTGATAACCAGAAACTGAAAAACGGCCCAGAATGGTTAGGGAAACACAGCCCAAATCAGTACACTGGTGCTCAAAACTCATCATTAACCCTTATGGATTGTGTGGTATCGGGAAGGTGAGAGAGCAGTCTAAGCTTTTATTTTCTTGTCTGGAAAAAAGAAGCAATGCAAAGAGATGGTCTAAACTACATTTGTGGGTGAGAGAAGTGAAGGCTTTTAGGATACTAAGCATTAGGAACACAAGGTGAAGAAGGAAATTATTGTGATAGGGAGATCGTAACAGCCTTTTCCCCATTATATTCTTCCTGGGAAACAAACTACATGGAGGGCCTATTTTTTTTATAAGTAAATGAATAAATAAATTTGACACTTGACATCCTGGCTGCAGTTTCCATTTCTCCCTTTCCTCTCAGCACCCCCCCCCTCCCGCTCTGTTCTCATCCCCTAATCCACTCCTCCTCAGTTTCTGCCTAGGAAAGGGCAGGTCTCACATGGATATCAACAGAACATGGCATGTCAAGTTGCAGGAAGACTAAGCACCTCCCTATGTATTGAGGCTGGTCAAGGCGACCCAGTTTGAGGAGTAGGGTTCCAAAGGCCAGTTAAAGAGTTGAAGATAGCCCCTGTTCCCACAGTTAGGAGTCCCACAAGAGGACCAAGCTACAAAACTGTAAGATATGTGCAGAGGGCCTAGCTCAGTCCCATGGTTGTCCTTTGTTGTCTTTTCAGTCTCTGTGAACCCATATGAGCCCAGGTTAGTTGACTCTGGGAGTTTTCTTGTAGTGTTCTTGACCCCTTCGGCTCCTGCGATCCTTTCTCCTTTTCTGCCTGGCTAGTGCTGGCTTTGGGTCTCTGTATCTGTTTCCATCAATTGCTGGATGAAGCCTGTCTGATAACTATTGGGCTCTGCACCAATCTGGTGACAGGAGATGGCCAGTTCAGGCTACATATCTACTATTGCTAGGGGTATAAGCTGGGGTCATCCTTGAAGATTCCTGGGGGATTCCCTTGCACCAGAGTTTTACCTGTCCCTGGAATGTTCCCCACTTTGCAGTAGTCTCTTTCAGCACTCTCTCCTTCCGTCCCCCACCCAAACCCCATCTGATCATTTATGTTCCTTCCCATCTGCGTTTGTTCTCAGTCCACTCACAAAATCTCTTCTATGACCCCTTTCTCAGAGAGGATATCCACTTTTAAAAACTCATCTCAGGTGGTGGTGGCACACACCTTTGAAACCAGCAGTCTCGAGGCAGAGGCAGGCAGATCTCTGTGAGTTCAAGGCTAGCCTGTTCTACAGACTAAGTTCCAGTACAGTCAGAGTTGTTACACAGAGAAACCCTGTCTTGATTGTGGGTAGATGGAGAGAAGAGGGAAAAAAAACCCTCATAGTTATATATTTGAAGAGGTCTAATCTCTGTTTCTGTCTTGTGTTCGTTCCTGTGAAGACAGACATAGGAATGCGGTTAGCTTCTGTGGACTGCTGACATTTTAAAGCAAATGGAAGTTTCAACCCTGGAATTATATGTACTGCAAGTTTAAGAAAGAAAAAAAAACAAACTAAAATAGGTTTGGTCCATTATAAATGTGTTATTTTTAGACTTTTTTAAATTAACTTTTGTTAAAAATTGTTTTGTTTTCTTGAGAAATGATCCTACTCTCTAGCTCATGCTGGGCTCAAAGTTTCAGTCTTCCCTTCTCCATCTTCCCAATGGTAAGGTTACATATGTGTGATATCAAACTCACACAGACACATCATAATTACTATGCCTGCAGGCCAGAAGAAGGCACAAGATCTCATTACGGATGGTTGTGAGCCACTAGGTAGCTGCTGGGAATTGAACTCATACCTCTGGAAGAGTAGCTGGTGCTCTTAACCTCTGAGTCATCTCTCCAGCTCATTTTGCTAATTTATTAATACATTAGTGGGCAAGTCAGAAAAATATTATTAAACTACTTAGTGAAAATGGAATAACAGAAATGGGAGCTCTATTTTATCATGTCTGTTTAACATAAGTATCTGTATTCCCAATCTTAATTATATCTTTACTGAAAAGTTTGAAATATTTTGGTTTGAAACTCAAGGACAATATAAATACACATATATACATACAACCAATTTACTATATCTTTCTTATCTCTAACATTTCAAAAATAATTTAACTTTGTCACAACCAAATAGTGAGCATCCTTTTACATTTTAAGTCATTTTTCCATTAATAAAAATCACACAGAATTTCTTTTTAATATAAAAATAAAGGTAAGCAAAATGGAGAAATAATTGCTAACATTCTTGGTTTTCTCATTTTACATACATGTGCATATATATATTTTATACAAATTACATGTGAATATATAGGGCATTACAGATTTCTTCAGCAATCCCTTGCCTAGAGTACTATTTGGCATACAGTATATACAGAAGAATTACTTTAACTAATGAGCAATGAAACATGTACATGATTTTCATCAATAAATAGATAAAGTCCTATTTAGAAATATTTTATGAAATTTAAAAAGTATGAGGACTTGGGTGGTGATGGCACACGCCTTTACTCCCAGAATTCAGGAGGCAGAGGCAGAGGCAGGCTGATTCTGAGTTCAAGGCCAATTTGGTAAACAGAGTAAGTTCCAGCACAACCGAAAATACAAGGAAAAACTGTATCTCAAAAAACCAAAACTGGCACCCAACTCGTATCAACTTATGCTGCCCAGGAGCAGGACTATGACAGTCAAAAGAATAAGTGAGTGGCTCACCTGCCCTTGGAAGTCCCCCACTCCCTAGATCCTAGATTCTGGTCCCAAAGTCCCATTCCAGTATCCTCTTCCCACTGTACCAACTATTCTGTTACCAGCTAATAACAACACTCTTGAAATTAATCCACAAAATAGAATCAGAAGGAACATTGCCAAATTCATTTTATGAGGCCACAGTCACTCTGATACTCAAACCACACAAAGAATGAACAAAGAAAGAAGATTACAAACCAATATCCATGAATACCAATGCAAAAATACTCAATAAAACACATGCAAACCAAATCCAAGAACACATTGAAAAGATCATCCACCATGATCAAGTAGGATTCATCCTAGAGATGCAGAAATGGTTCACAGTACAAAATTCTGTCAATGTAATCTACCATATAAACAAACTGAAAGAAAAAAAATATTCATGTCATTAGATGCTGAAAAAGTCTTTGACAAAATCAAGAACCCCTTCATGATAAGAGTCTTGGAGCAATCTGGGATAAAAGGGACATATCTAAACATAATAAAGGCAATTTATAGCAAGCCTATAGCCAACATCAAACTAAATGGGGAAACCTCAAAGTAATTCCACTAATATCAGGAACAAGATGAGGCTATCCACTCTCTCCATACCTATTTAACACAGTACTCGAAGTTCTAGCTAGAGCAATTAGACAAAGGAGATCAAGGGGCTACTATTTGGAAAGGAAGGAGACAAAGTTTTGCTATTTGCAGATGAGAGGATAGTATGCATAACTGATCCCAAAAAATTCTACCATGGAACTACAGCTTATAAATAACTTCAGCAAAGTGGCTGGATACAAGATTAACTAAAAAAAGCCAGTAGCCTTTCTATATAGGAATGATAAACAGGCTGAGAAAGAAATCAGGGGATAACATTCAGGTACCTGAAGGACCAATCTACGGAGTTGGTGGAGTTGATGCACTATGACCTTATAATCTGAGGAGGTGAAGGGAAAACACACCCACACACCCACACACTCTCTTGATGGTTTCCTTCTGACTTCTTCTTCTTCTTTTTTTTTTTTTTTTTTTTTTTTTTTTTTTGGAGACAGGGTTTCTCTGTGGCTTTGGAGGCTGTCCTGGAAATAGCTCTTGTAGATCAGGCTGGTCTCAAACTCACAGAGATCCACCTGCCTCTGCCTCCCAAGTGCTGGGATTAAAGGAGTGCACCACCAATGCCTGGCTTATTCTTCTATTCTTAGTTTTCCTCTACATCTTTCCCGGTGATTTCCTTTTCTCACTCTTGATATCTCCCTTCAAACTCTCTCATTCTCGATGTTTTCCTTCTAACTCACTTTATCCCTTGAGGCTTCTATACCCCTGTAGCATCCTTCAAGCGATATGAAAATTACAATGTGGTTACATTCTATTTTTCAAGTAAATGACTACAATGAATATAAGTAAAACCCAGCATGTTTTCCATTCCTTTATATGGTTAAACAAGTTTTCCAAAGAACCCACATGTATTCATGTCCAAGCAACTTTTTATAGCTAAACAGACTGTGAGCAAGTAAGGTATTTTTTTTTTTCCACCCAGTTCTTTTGCTGGTAGGCTGCATTTTGTAGTTACTAAGATAGGACCAATAATGTTATTACTTATCTCAAAAGGTAATCTTGCCGGGCATTGGTGGCACACACCTTTAATCCCAGCACTTGGGAGGCAGAGGCAGGCGGATCTCTGTGAGTTCGAGTCCAGCCTGGTCTACAAGAGCTAGTTTCAGGACAGCCTCCAAAACCACAGAGAAACCCTGTTTCAACCCCCCCCCAAAAAAACAGGTAATCTTGTAAAAACTCTTAGAAGAATCACAAATCTAAACTTTTATATTTGAAAGAGAACCAGGGGGCTCTATTTTAGCCCCCAGGGTGCATACCTACTCATTAACAGTTTTTTATATCAGGAAGCTGAGGGAGAAATGGGCACAAGGAACTAATCATCACCTTTGGTCACCAACCCATCCCAGCAAGAAGGGCAGGCACGTCAGCTAACAATAATTGGGCTGCTTTGTTTTTGTTCCCTAACCTTAATGAGTTCCTTACTCAGTTATGTGCCTTTGTAAAACTTCAGATTTTCTTGGGTTTCTCACCTCAAAGCTATTTAACAAAAACATCTTAGTCTAACTTTAAGATATTTTTAAAGCTTTGTTTCAGCTATGATGCACTTTGAAACCTGTGAACGTATCTCCCAACATTAAGCTTAAAAGAATGCAATAAAGCTCATGAATTAATTTCTTACTGCTAAACTATCATACCATTCGTGGAAGTAATAAGCACTTCCTGGCATTTTATTTTACAATGTGTTATTACTCACAAGTGGTAGCATTCCTGGTTTTCATTGTTTATTTCCATTTCTTTCAAGTGTTTGCAGTGGATTTATTCTAGCTCCAAAAGATGAACAGATAAACTTTCATTCTACACGTCATAAAACTTAAAAAATGAACATAGAGGAATTATTTATACTTAAGTATTAGGCGTGACTCCTGGATCGGTTAGACTTGTCTGTGTCTTTCTTTTTTGTCTAAATTCTATTTTAAAAGTTAAATGAGAAAATTGCAGATCCATATGTGGGTGTAGTATCATTCATGCAATTCACCTTAATATTAATGCCATACATAACTGGGCTACTATGCTACAAGTAGATATTAATACAACCAAAATATGGATTATTTCCACCACTACAGTATTTCTTACATTACCCTTTTATAGATCAAGTATTTCCCTCCTCTCTCTACTTCTTTGATTTCCATCACCACTAATATGTTCTTTGTGTTCATGATGTCACTTTAAGAAGTAATATAAATGGAACCAGGCAGCTCAGTTATTGGCTGGAATTGGTTGGAATTTTATTGAATCCTCAATAAAAAACATACTCTTGGAATTTATCTTATTATAACTCTAGTTCTTTTGCCTTTTCATATGATTTTTAAAATAAGTTTGTTCACAGTTACAAAAACATCTTTCTGAAATTCTCTTTAAAATTATATTAGGCCGGGTGGTGGTAGCACACGCCATTAATCCCAGCACTTGGGAAGCAGAGGCAGGCGGACCTCAATGAGTTCCAGTACAGCCAGGTCTACAAAGCTACACAGAGAAACCCTGTCTCAAAAATCAAACAAATAAATTATATTGCTTAAATGTTGACATAAGGGTAACTGTGGTCCTCTGATGAGTGGACTCAATGTTCCCTATTTGCTAAGAACTTCCTTGATTTTCTTCATCAATGCTTAACAGTTTTCAGCACCTATGTCTCATACATGCTTTGATGATTTTAACTGGAGTGATTTCACTGGAGCGATACATGAATGGCCACATGATGGCTGGTAATGAGACAGGGCAGAAAACTAAGGAATCTTGTGGGTAGAGAGCAGGGGAGAAGCCTATTTAGAGTCTTGTCAAAGCCTCTAGCCAGTAGAGAAGCAGGAATTTTAGCATAATGAACAAACAGTTCATGGCCCTTCCCTTTTTCCAGTAAATGAATTTTTAGGAATCTCACCACCAATCCCATTTGCAGGGCAAGGATATGTAAATCTTGTAAAATCTTAGTGCCTTTTGGTTTCATTTGTTGTCTCCACAAGTACTTTAAAAACTTGCTTATCACCTTAAATGCCCTTCTTGATAACGAGATTGGTGACTAACTTATATACCATCCTAGAGCCTTCATGCAGCAGCTGATAGAAGCAGAAGCAGACACCCACAGCTAAAAACTGAACTGAACTGGAATCCAGTTGCAGAGAAGGAGGAATGATGAGCAAAGGGGTCAAGACCAGGCTGGTGAAGCCCACAGAAACAGCTGACCTGAACATGAGGGAGCTCTTGGCCCCCAGATTGATCACTGGGAAACCAGCATGGGACTGATCCAGACCCCAGGAACATGGGTTTCAATGAGGAAACCTCAGAAATCTATGGGGCCTTTTGTAGTAGATCAGTACTTATCCCTAGCATAGGTATGGACTTTGGGATCCCATTCCTCATAGAGGGATACTCCCTCAGCCTAGACACATGTGGAGGGCCTAGGCCCTATCCCAAAGGATATGACAGACTCTGAAGACCCCCATGGAAGGCCTCACTCTCCCTGGGGAGCAGAAATGGTATTGGATAGGTAGGGTATTAGTGGGGGGCAGGGGAGAAGGGGAGGGAGAGGGAACTGGTATTGACATGTAAAACAATCTTGTTTCTAGTTTAAATAAAAAATTAAAAACAAAAAAGCTCACTTGTCAAAAGAGAGAGAGATGTGTGTAGTTTCTTTTTAAAATGTACTTGGCTTTATTTGTTTGTTTTTATTCATCTATTTATTTTACATCCTGGCCACAGCCTCCCTCCCCTCCTCCCCTCCTAGTCTCTACCCCTTCATTCCCCCCTCACCCCACCCCTTATCCTCTCTTCCTTCATCTCCACCCGGGAAAGGGCAGGTCTCCCATGAGTATCAACAAAATATGGCATATTAAGTTGCAGTAAGACTAAGCAACTCCCCATGTATTAAGGTTGGGCAAGGCACAACTGTATGGTGAGTAAGGTCCTAAAAGCCAGTAAAAGAGTCAGAGACAACCCCTTTTCCCACTGTTAGGAGTCCCAAGGACCAAGCTACACAACTGTAACTTTTATGCAGAGTGCATAGGTCAGTCCCATGATATGAAAGTTTCGAGCTTCCAAAATGTTATGCATAGCTAATGCTAAGACTACTGAGACTCTCCCTTAAGGATCTTATAAGCATACAAGTGTATATCTTTCGTGGCGGCTCTTCCCCAGGAGCCCATCTCTACTAGGTTTTATTTTTCCTTGGGAAGGATGTTCCCACACTTAAGTATGTGTTTCTTTCTAAGCATCTCTCTATTTAGCCCACATGCCCGAGTCTATATTAGAACATATTTAGTAAACTCTCCAACTCTGCTTTACTTTACTGGCTAGCCCTGGGAGTCCTGGTGTGGCTTGAGTTCCTTAAAAGATTAGTGAAACTTTTCAGACTGTGAGGCTATGGAACTGAGTTTCTGGTCCCTGACTGCTGGCAGGCAATGGGTTAATATTGTGTGGTTTATCTTGTATCTTGCATTCTGTGACTCTGTTGCCCTTAGAAGGAATTTTCAAAACTGATTTCTCTAATTTTCTTACAGAAAGAATTATTTGATGCACAGAGATATTTCATTTAGAATCAGAGCCAGTTTAATTTCTTTCTATCCAATCTGTATTCCTCTTCCTATCCCTTTTTATTACATGGGGATGGGAACTTTCTAAACTGGTGTGGTGGGAACACAAACTCCTATCTTTCACTTGGTTGGAGAGCAGGGTAGTATTTGGTCTTCAACATTTTCTTGAATTCTGTTTTTTTTTTTTGTTTGTTTGTTTGTTTGTTTGATTGTTTTTTTCCTGGTTAAGCTATGGTGAAGTACAGAGAATCTGTTTCTCAAATATTGAGCCAATTTCATGCCTGTAATAATCTTCACTGAGGTCATGGTTTACAATTTATTTATTTATTTGTTATTTATATAGGAACTCCTTCTATGGCCCAGGTTGATTCCACACAGGTTTTACATAGTTTTCATACTCTTTATATGCTGATGAATTTTTATACCTTATTAGCTAGTATTATCTTTATAAGAAGAATTGAAACCTATAACTTTTCATATGTTTGGAAATGATCATGTATACCAGATTTTTTCTTTTGGGCCACCAACCAGTTCCCAAATCATGACATGGAGACTTATTAGTTTTGAATGTTGGCCTTAACTTAGCTGTTTTCTGGCTAGCTTTTTTTTTTTTTAACTTAAATTAATCTGCTTCTCTTTACTTATTTTTGCCTCAGGTTTTTTTTGTTTGTTTGTTTGTTTGTTTTTTTTTTTGCTTTTCTTTGTTTTATGTCTTTCTTTCCTTCTTACTCCATGGCTGGCTGGGTGTCTGGCTCCTTGCCCCAGGCATCTTCCTCATTCTCTCCTCCTCCTGTTTCTCTTCTCTCTTGAGCATAGATTTCTCTTCATATTTATTCTCTCTGCCTGCAAGCCCTGTCTATCTTTTTCCTGCCTAGCTATTGGCCATTTAGCTCTTTATTAGACCAATCAGGTGACTTAAGCAGGCAAGGAGAAACAGATAAAACACATCTTTATGTAATTAAACATACCTCCTTACATCATGCAGCATAAACAAATGTAACACATCTTTGCCTAGTTAAAATAACATTCCACAGCAATCATAGAACTCTGATGTTGAATTTTCTTTCAATGTTTGGTAAAATTTTCATTGGAACCATCTTTGAACTGATTTTTGTTTCCCCTTCCTCCCCTCTTCCAAATTCCTCCCCTCCCACCTCCTCTCTACTCCCATATCATCTACCCTTCCACTGTTTCTCTTCAGATACAGGCAGGCTTCCCATGGATATCAGCCAGCCATGCTATATCAAGTTGCAGTGAGACTAGACTTCTCTTCTATTAAGACTAGATTTGGCAATCCATTAGGAGGAATGGGTTCAAAAGCAGGCATCAGAGTCAGAGACAGCCCTTGCTCTTACTGTTAGGAGTCTCACAAGAAGACCATGTCACACAACTGTGACGTATATGCAGACAGTCTATGTTGGTCCCGTAGTTGAAGTTCTAGCTGGAGCAATGAGACAACTTAAGGAGATCAAGGGGATACAAATTGGGAAGGAAGAAGTCAAAGTATTGCTATTTGCAAATGATATGATAATACACACACACAGCCCCAAAATTCTACCATGAAACTCCTACGGCAGATTTTTTCCCTCAGATTTTTTTAATTTGAATTAGAAACAAGATTGTTTTACATGACAATCCCAGTTCCCTTCTCCCTCCCATCCTCCCCTACCACCCCCCCCCCAACTAAAACCCTACCTATCACATTCTCTTTTCTGTTCCCTCTGGAAGGCCTTCCATAGGGTTCATCAGAGTCTATCATTTCTTTTGGGATAGGTCCTAGGCCCACCCCTGTGTGTCTTGGCTCAGGGAGTATTCCTCTATTTGGAATGGGCTCCCAAAGTCCACACCTATGCTAGGGATAAGTACTGATCAACTACAGGAGGTCCCGTAGATTTCTGAGGTTTCCTCACTGAAACCCATGTTCCTGGGGTCTGGATCAGTACCATGCTGGTATTGCAGCTATCAGTCTGGGGAGCAAGAGTTCCCCGATGTTCAGGTCAGCTGTTTCTGTGGGTTTCACCAGCCTGGTCTGGACCCCTTTGCTCTTCACTCGTCCTACTTTGCATCCGGATTCCAGTTCAGTTCAGTGATTAGTTGTGGGTGTCTGCTTCTCCTTCCACCAGCTGCTGGATGAGGGCAATTGGGTAGCATATAAGTCAGTCATCAATCTCATAATCAGGGGAGGGCATTTAAGGTAGTCTCTCCTCTATTGCTTAGATTGTTAGCTGGTATTATCTTTGTAGATCTCCAGACATTTTCCTAGTGCCTGAGTTCTCTGTAAACCTAAAATGTCTCCCTCTATTATGATATCTCCATCCTTGTTTTCTTCTATTCTTCGCCTGACTCAAGCTTTCTGCTCCCTCATGTCCTCTGCATCCCTCCTCTTCTCCCTTTCTCATTCTCCTAGCTCCCTCCCCCCTCTCCCCGTGTTCCCAATTTGCTCAGGGGATCTTGACCCTTTCCCCTTCTCCAGGGGACCATGTATGTCTCTCTTAGGGTCCTCCTTGTTTACTCTGGCAGTGTGGATTGCAGGCTGGTAATCCTTTACTCTATGTCTAAAATCCACATATGAGTGAGTGCATACCATATTTGTCTTTTTGTGATTGGGTTACCTTGTTCAGAATGGTTTCTTCTAGTTCCATCCATTTTCCTGCAAATTTCAAGATTCCATTTTGTTTTCTGCTGAGTAGTACTCCATTGTGTAAATGTACCACATTTTCTCTATCCATTCTTCAGTTGAGGGGCATCTAGGTTGCTTCCAGTTTCTGGCTATTACAAATAGTGCTGCTATGAACATCGTTGAACAGATGTTCTTGTTGTTTGAATGTGCTTCTTTTGAGTATATGCCTAGGAGTGGAATTGCTGGATCTTGTGGTAGACTCATTCCCATTTTCCTGAGGAATTGCCATACTGATTTCCAAAGGGGCTGTGCAAGGTGGCACTCCCACCAGCAGTGGAGAAGTGTTCCCCTTTCTCCACGTCCTCTCCAACATAAACTGTCATTGATGTTTTTGATTTTGGCCATTCTGAGGAGTAAGATGGTATCTCAGAGTTGTTTTGATTTGCATTTCCCTAATGGCTAAGGATGTTGAACATTTTCTTATGTGTTTTTCAGCCATTTTAGATTCCCCTATTGAGAATTGTCTATTTAGTTCTGTACCCCACTTTTTAATTGGATTTTTTGGTGTTTTGGTGACTAGCTTCTTGAGTTCTTTGTATATTTTGGAAATTAGCCCTCTGTCAGATGTGGGGTTCGTGAATATCTTTTCCCATTCTGTGAGCTGCGGTTTTGTCTTGTTGACTGTGTCCTTTGCCTTACAGAAGCTTCTCAGTTTCAGGAGGTCCCATTTATCAATTGTTGATATCAGGCTACTGGTGTAATATTCAGGAATCGGTCTCCTGTACCAATGAATTCAAGGGTATTTCCCACTTTGTCTTCTAATAGGTTCAGTGTGGCTGGGTTTATGTTGAGGTCTTTGATGCATTTTGACTTAAGTTTTGTGAATGGCGATAGGCTTGTATCTATCTGCAGTCTTCTACATGTCGGCATCCAGTTATGCCAGCACCATTTGTTGAAGATGTTCTCTTTGTTCCATCGTAGAAATTTGGATTGTCAAAAACTCAGGTGTTTGTAGGTGCCTACAGCAGATGTTTAAAAGAGATTTTTAAAAGAAAATTATTTTTTCAATTGATCTTTATAACAAATTTCTGAATACCATTCTCACTACACCCCTTGCTGCCCTCTTGATTTTACAGTGTGTACTAATAACTCAGTATCATTCCTGCTAACCGGTGTCTTTTGTCTTGTTTCCTTTGCTAGATCTTTACCAGTTCTTTTGACTGCTTTAGAGAAGCCAGCATACCTTTTGTTGATTATTGTTTCTCTCTCTCTCTCTCTCTCTCTCTCTCTCTCTCTCTCTCTCTGTGTGTGTGTGTGTGTGTGTGTGTGTGTGTGTGTGTGTTTCTGAGTCACTGTATAGCCCTGGCTGTCCTGGTACTCGATCAAATTCACAGGGATACACCTGTCTGTGTCTCCTAAGTGCTGGGATTAAGGGTGTGTGCCACCATTGTATCTAGCGTACCCAATCTGTGAGATTTTAGTTCAGCACAAAACAAAACAAAGCACAGAAAATATTCTGTAGCTAACAGTTGATAAGCTGCTGATCTAATTCAGCATCTTCATTTCAAACAAAGAAGAGGAAACAGAACATGGCACCTGTGATACAAGCGGGGCTGGAGTGTCATAGGAGGACATCCTGGCATCTACACAGCCGTCTGTCCCCTCTGCAGCACTGCAAAAGAGAAAATTAGAAAAACTGAGTGAGTGGATAAATAAACAATTACCCACCTCTTAGTTCAGTCATTACTATTGTACTTCCACTCAAGTTCAAGTCTACAGTGTCAGTAAAAACATCTCAGGTTTTTACTGTATCATCTGGATACTGTGAAAGAAAATCAACTAAGGAAAGAAAGCAACATTTATAGTGTATTTTACCTTCAGATTCTACTTCTCAGTCCTCACTGTATTTTGCAAATGTAGCCATCCATGGCTATGTTAATTATACCTGTATCTCATGGCTTGGCCTTGAGTAGTTTATCTTCTACAGTGAGCTGGGATTAAAGGCATGGGACACCAATACCCAGATACTGTTTTTCTCTACAGCAGTGGTTCTCAACCTTCCAAATGCTAAGACTCTTTAGTACAGTTCCTTGTGTTGTGATGACAACCCCACCACCATAAAATTATTTTGTTGCTACTTCATAACTGTAATTTTGCTTCTGTTATGAATTATAAGCAAGCATCTGACATGCATGATATGTGATATGTAACCCCTGTGAAAGGGGTTGAGTACCACTGCTGGACAATTTTCTTGATTTTTGTTCTTATGTTTTCTCTCTCTACCTTTCTTCTGCTTGATGCATATGTGGGGTTTTGTTTATTATTTTTAATGTTCTAGTTTCTTAACATGGAAGCTATTAGTCTATCTTTTGCAGCAGGTGTCATAAGTTTTGTCTGTCATAGCTAATATGCTCATAGATTTCAATATGTTGTTTCATTTGTATTCAATTCAATGTATTTCTTGGTTTTCCTTTTGGCTTCATCTTTTTTATTTTTTATTTTTGTTCTGTTTATTTTCTGTGTAGCCTTGGCTATCCTAGAACTCACTTTGTAGATCAGGCTGTTCTGGAACTCAGAGATTCACCTCCTCTGCCTGCTCTGTACCACTACCCAGCCTCCTTATCACTTTCTTATGGACTCTTTAGACATGCATTGTCAGATGAAAGTTTTCCTGATATATTTTTTTCTCAGGGATTTACAATGTGATTCTAATTACCTAATATCTCTTAACTATTAAATATGTAAACTATGCTTTGTCAAAGAGAATTCTGGAAATAAGTTGTGTCAGCAAAGACTGACCAGTTAGAATGCTATGATGTGCAGAGGCTAGAATGTTGCAGATCAAATTACCTCAGACTAGAGTTACTCCCTCCAAACAGCTGTTCTTTGCCCACCTCTGTGTCCAATTAACATTATGTGACTAATAGACAGAAACTTCTTGGGATCTATTAGCTTACAAGATCACTAGCTTCCATCAACCTGAAAGCTCAGAAAGTCAACTACAGCATCTGAGGTCTAGAGGAGAGATTCCCCATCTTGCTGTAGATATCTTTCTGATGTTTCCACTAATAAGTGTTGATTTGCAGCTTTCTTGGTTCTCTTGCTTCTGTGTTGGAATATAGATAGCATTTGGGGTAAGAAAATCTGTGTTTTCAGGCTATGGTCATTCAGATTTCACTCCACAGGAAATTATCTCTTAGTCCCTTTAAGGGGAGGGATGTGATTTTGTGTTAACAGGATAGTGATTTTTTTTTTTTGTAGTATTTCCCTGCAGATTAAATTAATTCATAGTAGAATAGTGTGTGGCACAAAATAAATACTTGATAAATTCTTTTTGTTTTTAACAATTATGATCACGTGCTCACAACTTTGAGACTAAGAAAATGGGGAAGCTCTCTAATTTACTTTGCACGCATGTGTATGTATATTTGTGTGGGTACACATGCTTGTGTGCAGCTGGGCATGTATGCACATACACGTGTGTGTGAGGACAAGGTGTTTTCTTAAATCACTCTCTTCTTTGTTTTGAGACAAGGTCTTTCAAGGAACCTGCACTGAGCCTGGAAGGCCCAGGGATCTACCCGTCTCCACCCTCCCAACTCTGGGACCACAGGTCCATACCACAATACCCTGCTTTTCACATGGTTGCTGGAGATTTGAACTCAGATCCTCACGCTAATGTAGCAAACATTTCACCAACTGGGTTGTTTCCTCAGTAGCCCTTCCAATTCACTTGTTCAAACTCGTTTAACTAGTTGATCCTGAAGCAAGGAGAAATCCATACAATTAAAAGTGCATACACAGATATTTATGTACATAAATGCAAAATCCTAAAGAAATTGTTTTCAAATTACTTGGTTTTTGTTTTCAATAAAAATAACAGTATTTTCTCAAAAAAGAAGTCATTAAAATGTTCTTTCAATGTATGGCAAGAGAACAATGGTTAAATGAGAACGGGATATTTCAATAGATGTAGACACCTTTGTTGATGAAATTTAGGAAAAAGTATTTTAAAAAGTAAAAAATAAGCAAACAAACAAACAAACAAAGGCAGGCCATAAATACCTCCCTGAGCAGATTAAAGATCTTCATGAATAGCACAGCAAAAAGTTCAACATATCCTTGTGCAAACTGTTTCCATTTGTGCCAGGAAGCCCACTGAACGCTGTGCTTTAGCTCTTGGTAGATGACGGTGTCGCGGGAATAAAGCTGGCAAGCTGCCAGCTGCACTGAGCATGGCTGACAGATGGTTTGCATAGAGAAATTCAAGATTTTTATGGGTAAACTCTTAAAACTTACAAAGACCTCATTGTTGTGACTGGATAAAATATCAATTGGTTTCATTTTATCAGCAGTAGCAAATTCGTAATAAAAATAATCCAAGGAATAAACATTACAAAACTTTCCAGAGACTGTAAAAGCTACTGATAAACAAGAATGGAGGAAAGGGGAGGATTGGCAGAAAAGAGCTGGGGTTAAATGCGCTTTCAAACTCCCAGTGAAAGATTGGTAATGCCGGAGGAGAGGAACCACGTAACTAACCCTGAGCACATTTGACTCATTCTAGTATAGTTGCAATCTGGAGAAAAAAGGCTTTAGAATATTCATCTTAAGAGTCGTTCACTCAACAACTAATTACCGAATCTGTCGTGCACATGTCTCTCGGCAGGAGCAACACTCCGTCGTGTTCGTTGCTGAGTTCAGGGGTCTTGAAAAGATTAGTTACAGAAAGCCTGTTTAATGTGAGGACTAACGAAGTAGCCCTCGGATTAAATTCCTTCTCGTGCCGATTGAAGAGCTAAGACTCGGGGAAACCAGGAGTCCTTTGAACTTGGGGATGATTATCTATCTCTACACCGCTCAGTAGTGCAACCATGTTGTTTATCCCAGAAACCTTTAGCAATTTGAACGAATATTGAAATAGATTTCCCTCAACCACCTGCTACACTTAGAAAAGTTAAAATCAACGTACTTGCCTTGCTCTCTCTGCTGGTACCAATCTACTCTATAACCCAGGCTCCCATCCAATTGTGGTCTGGGTCAGGGAACACTGGTCATATAAAGGAAAAGCAATTGTGGATATTTAAAATGCAAACCTTAGCATTTCCCACTCTGGTCAGCTCAGTGGGTGATACTATTTGTCCTACTCCAAAATCCCGGAACTTGCTTCCAAATGGCTTGACCTAAAATAAAGATGATAGAGGAGTTATTTGCACTGGTTTCCTCTTACAGTTGCTTTGGGTTTTTTGTTTGTTTGTTTGTTTGTTTTCATGGAAACAGCATATTTCTTGTAGGATACTCTCCTTACCCCAATTCAGCAAACACTCCTGTTTAAGTGCCTTCTATAAATTTAAGACATAAAGGGAGTATTGTCACCTCTTTGTGTTGGGGGTAATAAAGCGTAAAGTTTGTAATACACAGGTTCAGTTCTAAAAGCACCAATTACTTCAGGATTTCTCAATGTTTAAACTAAGTGAAGTCACTATGGTTCTTTTGTAAGCAGTCAAAATATGCCTTTCTCCTGATAACTTCAAAGGTATTGATTTATTTCTGTGCGGGAGTTTTAAACTGCTTTTTCGCCAGATATTTCTTCTGACTTTTGTGGAATAGACAAACATCATGCTGTGATTTTTTTTTTTAAGTAGAGCTTAGTATTTTTTAAAAAATAAACTCATTTATTTCAACAGGTACACACTTATTTATTGAATGCCTATGTGACCAAACTCTATTGCAAATGCTCTGCTGCCTGTCAAGGTTTATTGTCATTTTTCATTGTAAGTGATGTCTCCAAGGACAAGAACATTGGGTACTTAGTGGGAATGAAGAAAGCATTTCCAGTTTAACTGCTTCATTTTTAAAAACTGAGATGCGTTACGATTAGTTTGCTGAGACACTCAGTTTTAATTCAATTAGTTCAAATTCACAAGCAGTTTTCAAAATCAATCACTTTACTGTGATAAACTTACAAATAAAACATCCTCTACTACTAAAGTAGCTGCTCGAACACTCATCCAGTCCCAAACTGTACATCTCGGTGAACTTTTATACAGTTACAATGGCCATTCTGGTGCTGAGCTGATGGTTTCCTACTTTTACTACCAATTATATGTTTATACACTTAAGTAGCCAAAAAAGGAAAAGAAAGTTGTGACAGAGAGGAAATTAGAAAGGCAATTAGCTTTGTATCCCCTCCCATGACTCATGCGTCCTTTTACCTGTATCCGCTCCTTCCTCATCAGCTAGTAGTTCCCTCTCTTGGTCTTTTTTTTCTACAAAATTTAACGTTATACCCATGTTTATACCTGTATTTGCATGTGAGGGAGAATATATTTTCTTTCCTTCCCCCCCCCCCGTTCTGACTTTTGGTAACTTAATATACTTTCCAAGTGGGACCATTTTCCTACCAATTTCATTTTTTTTTAGAGCTGAATACTATTATATTTTGTGCATGTATCACATTTTCATTATCCTGTAATCTGTGGACAGACATCTAGGCTGGTTCCATTTCCTTGATATTGTAAATAAAGCAGTAAACATGGAGGTGCACATTTCTCTGGCAGGATAGGAAAGTCTCTGGGTGGCCCTGAGAAGAAGCAGGTAGTTCATATGGTTGTTCTATTTTTAATTCTGAGAGAAACCTTCCAACTGATATCCAAAATGTCTGTCAGACTGTGAACTCCCACCAGCAGCAAATGTTCCTCTTTCCCAGCATCCTCTCCAATATTTGTTGTCAGATGTGCTATTGACTGAGGTGAGGCAGTTTCTCAAAATAGTTTTAATTTGGATTTCCCTGATGTCTAGGGATATTGAGAACTTTTTGAAATAATTATTGGCCATTTGTGTTTATCCCTTTAAAAGCTGTTCTTTTCACTAGCATTTGTTTTTTGGCAGCTTCTTTCTTTGGAATCTAATTTCTGTAGTTCTTTGCAAATTCTGGATGTTAGCACTCCTATCTGGATTATAGCTGGTATTTGCTCCCATTTTGTGGGCTATTTGTGTGCTTTGCTGCTAGTTTCCTTGGCTGTATAGAAACCTTTTAATTTTATGAAGTCCCATCTGGTGACACTTGGGGCTACTTTCTGTGCTGCTGAATTTCTGTGCAGAAAGTTCAGCAAAACAGTCATAATCCTAAACATTTACATAGCAACATTTCTGACACTGCCAGCAATGAGAATTCTGCAACCAACCTCTCAAGCCTTTTAACCTAATGGTGAATGAATTTGGCTTACAGCCTAATTACTGGCTTTGAGCTGCTCTAAAAATTGTTAAGCCATCACATGTTGAAAACTCCAAAAATTCAGCTTCCCAAAACTCTCCAGTGTGTTGTTTGTATTCTCTTTTTCTAGTGAGTTAGATGATAGTTAATGATTTGACAAAAGTTATTTTTTTGCTATAATATGTACTTCAATATTTATTTTATAAAAGACAACAGAGTTTCCTAGATTACTTTCCTTCACTAGTAACTTTTCCCCCCTTTTTGTTGTTGTCCTTTCTTTTCTTCTTTTTTCCCTGCCTCTCTCCCACCTTCCTTCCTTCCTTCCTTCCTTTTCATTCTGTCTTTTCATCAGTAACTTTCAACCTTTCATGAGTGCCAAGGAGCTAATATTAAATGAGAGACATGGCTCCACATTAGTGTCCCTAGCACACCTATATTTGAGTGAAATTGGGGTTCTCAATGTCATTGCAGAAGAGAGTTCAAGATGAGAAGAGGTAGAGTGTGAAAAGGAGGTGTTAACATTTAAGAGTGGGAATACGGACTTCCCAGGGGAGACAGATGCCATAGAATCTCTTCTCTCGCTGCTATCCTGCTTTACGGTCTCCCTTGCCTGTGACTGACATCGGATCACACTTTTATGCTCCAAACTCGCAAAGGACAACTTGTAATAATCCTCTCCTTATAATGTAACTCTACTGTTATATGACCCTTGTGTGCACCTTCGTGACATGGTCTTTCCTTTTTTTCTGGTCTGATAAGCTCTGTTTTTAGTTGTTTTTTTTTTTATAACATTTAATGTGATTATACATTTGGCTATATTAAATTTTAATCTTGCCCCCCTTTTTTTTTTGGTGGTTCTGTTTCCCACCCCAGTGTCACTTTCTGTGGTTCCATTTGTTTTTAAACTTTGTTTTGAGTTAAACTATTACTTTTTAGAATCTAATTTTAATTTCTCTCTTGGCTTTGGTTAGGAATTGTTACTGAAGCTATAATGTGACTCCTGTGTCACAGTGTGCTTGAAGTTCCTTCTTCATGTATCAAATAAGGTCCTGTTTTTTGAGGTGACTCTTTTACTCTGTTGTTAAATATTCACTATTTATATGCATGATTATAATATAATGTTATTTTCAAAAGAAACTAAATGATAATAACTAACTCAATGTTTATCATTTCTCATGCTCTTATGTGAACAAGTTTCCTGTTATCTGACTGACATTTGAAAATTGTGTTTAGTGTTTTAGGGCATATAATTGCATTTGTCTTATGACTTCTCAGAGATTTCATTTCTAAAACTACTTTCATTTCATCTTCATTTTGAAATCTGATGTTTTTCTGGACAAACATTTTGGTTGAATATATAGATATTCAACCTATATATTCCAGTACCTATATATTCCTTTCACCATTCTGAAGACATTTGCTTCTGTTATATTTGATAATAATAGTTCGGACAACAACCGCAGCTGCCCCTTGGATTTAAGCTTTGTCTCGAGCTTAGCATCACATCAGGAAGGTCGGGTAGACACCCAAAATGAGGACAAACTAACATTAATGTTTCCTCTCCAAGAACAAGAGTGTTGAATGTCTATACATTCATGCATATGCATAAGTATACACAACAAATTAAATACTCACCACCGAAGGTCACAATATGAAACTCTAGTACAAAGGTGCTTTTATCAGTTGCTATGGTATAGTTTTATAAATAATGGCCAATGTTACAAACAGGAAAGTCTAATAGAAAATCAGAGGGAATGGAAAGCAGCTAGTAAGATAAAAAAATAAAAACAGTCATCCAAAATATATATTAAAGACGTGCCAAGAAAAAAATATAGTCTTAAAAATTAATGAGTAAAAACAAGAAAAACTCCAAAAAATATATAGTCTTGCTATCAAACTCTCAAGATTGATTGTGAGCCTGACAAGCCTGAGAAAAAGTACACTGCACTTAGTACTGACTTGAACTTAGGACCCAAGGAGAGAGTCACTATTTTCCTTCAGAATGAAGCTGCAACTTTAAGCAGTAAAGACAGAGCCAGGAAGGGTTGTGCTGCCACCCATCCTGGTTTGTGGGTGTGTCTCAGATATTTCTGGAGTTCAAATCTAAGTTAATCATCACTTTTACAACATGTCAAATGACTCAAAATGACCTAAGAAGCTTAAGCACAATGCTTTTAAAATTTATTTATTTTCTACCAGACTAGGCTTTATATTATTTATCTTCTAATTTTCCATCTCTCTCTCTTTTTTCATTCCTGAAACGTATTTTAGAAGCAAGTCGTAGAAAAGACTTCATGATATGATTGTGACACCATTTAAGAGATGGGATTGGTGTTGGATGATTTCTCAAATTGTTTGATGAAAGAACCACTGAAAATTTTTTTGTTCGTTTATTTGCTTGTTAAGATAAAATGGAAAATTATTACTGCATACATTCCACTGGGAAAAGGGAAACCT
Organism: Cricetulus griseus; assembly: GCF_003668045.3. NCBI lineage: Eukaryota > Metazoa > Chordata > Mammalia > Rodentia > Cricetidae > Cricetulus > Cricetulus griseus. The sequence continues at coordinate 252,780,116 of NC_048595.1, read as the reverse complement.
ATTTGGTGAAACACATTGTAGGGAAGAGAGAACAAGAGAGAGAACAAAAGAGAATGAGTGAGAAGAATTTCCAAGAACTGTTTTCTGCTCAGAACTCTTACGTAGAATTATGGTGAGATGATAAAGGGTCCAGGGACATAATTTCAATTGTCATTGCTGACTCTATTACTCTTCATTGTGGCATAGCTGCCACAAGACAAAGCCATACTGCTTTTTTGTTATGAGAAAAGACATAGTTCTGTGTCATTTTTATTCCTAATTTAGGAATAAAAGTTCGAAAAATAGTCTTTTATCCAAGGTAGCCCCCAGATCTGCAATCCTATGCACATAGGTACAACTTAGGGAGTTTTTCACCCAAGAGAAAAAAGAATGAAAGAGAGAAAGAGAGAAAAGAAGAGAGAGAGAAAGAAAGAGTGAGAGAGAAAGAGAGATTGTGAGAGAGGCAGATGAGAAAGAGAGGGGGAGAGAGGGAGAGGAAGGAAATGGGAGAGGGGGAGGGAGGGAGAAAAGAGGAAAATGAAAAAGGTATCTATGTAGAAAATATTTGCATATGCTGGGCAGTGGGGGCACATGCTTTTAATTAAACTAATTAATTAATTAATTAATTAATTAATTAAAGCCCTCGGAAGACAGAATTCACGTGACTTTTTCCTTCATTTTGATTTTAGATAATTTTTCCTTTTTTATTAATTTTTCCCCATTTTAAATTTAAGTTAGAAACAAGATTGTTTTAAATGTCAATCCCAGTTCCCTCTCCCTCCCCTGCCACCCCTGCAACTAACACCCTACCTATCCCATACCCTTTCTGGTCCCCAGGGAGGGTGAGGCCTTCCATGGGGAATCTTCAGAGTCTGTCATACCCTTTGGGATAGGGCCTAGGCCCTCCCCCGTGTGTTTAGGCTGTGGAATGGGATCCCAAAGTCCATTCCTATGCTAGGGATAAGTACTGATCTACTACAAAAGGCCCCATAGATTTCCGAGGCCTCCTCACTGACACACACATTCCTGGGGTCTGGATCAGTCCCATGCTGGTTTCCCAGCTTTCAGTCTGGGGTCCATAAGCTCCCACTTGTTCAGGTCAGCTGTTTCTGTGGGTTTCACCAGCCTGGTCTTGACCCCTTAGCTCATCATTCCCCCCTCTTCGAAACTGGATTCCAGTTCAGTTCAGTGTTTAGCTGTGGGTGTCTGCTTCTGCTTCCATCAGCTGCCCGATGAAGGCTCTAGGATGGCATATAAGTTAGTCATCAACCTCATTGTCAGGGGAAGGCATTTAAGGTAGCCTCTCCACTGGTGCTTAGATTGTTAGTTGGTGTCATCCTTGTAGATCTCTGGACATTTCCCTAGTGCCTAATTTCTCTTTAAACCTATAATGTCTCCCTCTATTATGGTATCTCTTATCTTGCTCTTCTCTTTCTTCCCCTGACTCAACCTTACTGCTCCCTCATGTCCTCCTCTCCCCTCCTCACTCTCCTAGCTACCCCCACCATGCTCCCAATTTGCTCAGGAGATCTTGTTCCTTTCCCTTTTTCTGGGGGACCACGTATGTCTCTCTTAGGGTCCTTGTTTCCTAGCTTCTCTGGTGGTGTGGATTATAGGCTTTTACTCCTCTGCTCTATGTCTAAAATCCATATATGAATGAGTACATACCATGTTTGTCTTTTTGTGACTGGGTTACCTCGCTTAGAATGGTTTCTTCTAGTTCCATCCATTTGCCTATGAATTTCAAGATTCCATTGTTTTGTTTTTTCCCTGCTGAGTAGTACTCCGTTGTGTAAATGTACCTCATTTTCTCCATCCATTCTTCAGTTGAGGGGTATGTAGGTTGCTTCCAGGTTCTTGATATTACAAATAATGCTGCTATGGACATAGTTATACAGATGTTCTTGTTGTATAAATGTGCTTCTTTTGGGTATATGCCTAAGAGTGGAATTGCTGGATCTTGTGGTAGACTGATTCCCATTTTCTTGAGGAGTCACCATACTGATTTCCAAAGTGGCTGTACAAGTTGGCACTCCCACCAGCAGTGGAGGAGTGTTCCCCTTTCTCACATCCTCTCCAGCATAAACTGTCATTGGTGTTTTTGATTTTAGCCATTCTGACAGGAGTAAGATGGTATCTCAGAGTTGTTTGGATTTGCATTTCCCTGACAGCTAAGGATGTTGAGCACTTTCTTATGTGTCTCTCAGCCATTTTAGATTCCTCTTTGTCAAAAATCAGTAGTTCGTAGGTATGTGGGTTAATATCAGGGTTTTCTTTTTTTTTCTTCTTTTTTTATTAGTTCAAATTAGGAACAAGCTTGTTTCACATGTCAATCCCTTCTCCCTCTCCCTTTCCTCATCCCCACCCCTCCTCCCCCACCCTGACCTACCCTCCACCCCATCCACCCTCCACTCCCCAGACAGGGTTGGGCCCTCGATGGGGGCTCCCCAAAGTCCACCACATCATCCTGGGCCAGGTCTAGGCCCTTCCCCATGTGTCCAGGCCAAGAGTGCATCCCTTTACGTGGGATGGGCTCTCAAGTCCCTTCTTAAGCCAGGGAAAAATACTAATCCGCTATCAGGGTTCCCCTAGAGTGCAGAGGCCTCCTCATTGACATCCATGTTCAGGGGTCTGGATCAGTCCTGTGCTGGCCTCCCAGACAGCAGTCTGGGGTCGATGTACTCCCCGTTGTTCAGGCCAGCTGTTTCTGTGGGTTTCACCAGCCTGGTACCGACCCCTTTGATCTTCATCCCTCCCTCTCTGCAACTAAGTTCCAGAGTTCACTTCAGTGTATATCTGTGGATGTCTGCCTCTGCTTCCATCAGCCACTGGATGAAGGCTCTGAGGCTAGGGCACCTGCTGCAGGACAGAGGGCAGAGTATAGACCAATATCAGGGTTTTCAACTCTATTCCATTGGTCTACCTGTCTATTTTTGTGCCCAAACCAAGCTGTTTTCAGGACTATAGATCTATAATAGAGATTGAAGTCAGGGATGGTGATGCCTCTGGAAGTTCCTTTATTGTATAGGGTTGTTTTGGCTATCCTGGGTCTTTTGTTTCTCCATATTAAGTCAACACAGTTGAAGCAGAAGAGAGCGACCTTAGATAATTTTTCTAATTAGTATGATTTGTCTTCCTATAAATTTCACATACTGTTTGGTCTAACATGTTTTATTATTTTATAGATAAGCTTCAATACTATCTCTTTCCAATAAAAAAACTGCATTTTTTTCTAGGTAGTCATGGTATCTAAGAGTATTTCTCACAGTGATGAAGAACACATTGCCTACATTTTCAAGTATCTTACTTTTTTTTTTTTCCAAGAGTCTAGGGTTATTGAGGAAGCTGCCTTCTGTGTCTTGATGCTTCCAATAAAAAAATTAAACACCAGATATAAGTTCTTCCAACATTCTGCACAGGAACATGATTTCATGAGTGAATGGGCATCACTCATTTTAATATTGACCTTTTGCAAACAAGGCACACTTCCAAGATCTGGGACATTGCTTTGAGTAACTGAGGTCAGGCACGCAGTTGGTGACAATACTGAAGCTGGATCCAAGTCTCTTGCTTGCTGCCTCAGGGGTTTTTATCTTACCTAATGTCTTTCATTTATTGCTAAATTTATCAAATAGACATGTGGTTTTTATAGCTTGTATCCACTTAAATATTGATACTCTAAATAATCAAAAGAGTTACTCCCATTAAATAGCCTTTTTATGTTAAAAAAATAGGGATTTGTTCCCAAATCAAGGGTGAAATTATGTATATGCTTCCAACTCCAATTTGTAAAAACAAAACACAAGATTCTAATTGGACCAAATGCTTTCTATCACCCCATATAGTGTTGGTACTATAAATAGTCTAGGTCTTATATTCATGGTATTACTTCAAAATGCTTCAAAATGTTGATATATTTTGGTAAATTAATTCCTCTCTGTAGCTATTCTACTACCTTTTTAAGGTGTTGTATATTAAAATCACATTCTTCAAAGAAATATCAGGAATTTATTTCAGCCCATATAGTTCTTCACTACCTCTCAACTCAGAGCTCTCTCTCTCTCTCTCTTTCTCCGTGTGTGTGTGTGTGTGTGTGTGTGTGTGTGTGTGTGTGTGTGTGTGTGTGTGTGAACATTGACCAGCTACTCATTAACTATTCTTGAATTGCTACATTGCTTTTTCTTAATTGTATTATACTTATAGTTATCTACATAAATATTACCACTTATGAGAAGTTTGGTTAGAGAATATATCTTATTTACTGATTAGTAAACCACATTTAATTGGACCAAATAAGGTTTTAATTTGTATTTCATCCACAGCCCCATTCTATTATTAATCATAAAAGAATCAATGAAAGTGGCCTCTGGCACTTGTGTACTTATTGTAGGTGGGTTCTGGAGCTGAAGTAGATGAAAAGCCATATGGGGATGACTATAAGGGATGAGAGCTTCATCTGAGACCAAACTCGAAGAGAGGGACCAGTGAGTACATGAAAACACTGAAGATGCAAAATATACTTTCCATTTGTTGATTATTAATTGGTCATGAAAATGGGGCAGAATTAATAATGAAGAAGCAACAATAACGCTCAAGTTTCTCAGCCAGAGAACGCTAGTGGGCCCAGAACAAAGACCTGTTTCATTCTAGTAAAAGAAAATCTCATATTTATCCATTTAACATACTTTTGTGCATACATTATGTCATAATTTTTAACATTATCCTATTTTTTCCCTTCTTGTTGAGACAAGGCTTTTGCGTGACTCTATCTGGTATTCCTTAAACAGAAGTTGACTTTTTGTGGCTAATATTCATTCTTTCCTTTGTCAGGTTTTCTTTCAAACAAACAGAAATATTGTCAAGGTCTTATTCCACATGGCCACCAATAAACCACCCTGTATCTATATCAGTTCTATTTTTCTGTCCAACTGGGAAGTTTTTCAGTCTTATTCCTATAGGCATGCCATGTTCTCTGTCTTTATGTATCTATTCTTTTCAGATAATAGAAAGAAAAAGAAAGTAGGTATAAAAAGCCAAAATTACTTCCTTTCTGACTTACAAATTACTACTGTAGCTTATTTAACCCATTATGGGAATGACTGTACTCTCACAGGAATCACATCAGCCACATGATGGGGATGTCCTTCTGTATGCTGTGAAAATATGTTTCCCTTTTAGTTGATAAATTAAGCTGTTCCAGCCAATGGGCAGGCCGAATTTAGCCAGGCAGGAAATCCAAAGAAGGATAAAGAAAGGTAATAGGCAGAGTCGGGTGGGGGTGGGGGTGGGGCATGTAGCTACCAGGAAGGTAGGATGCTTGGATGGTCTGCAGTAAGATAAGGCCACATGAAGATACATAAATTAATAGTTGTGGATTAATACTTAAGAAAGTGCTAGCCATAAGAAGCCTAAACCAATGGCCAAACAATTGTAAATAGATATTAAGTCTCAGAGGGGTTATTTCATAGCAGCTGCAGGGACCCTATTGGGTGGAGAGAAACCATCCAGTGGGACTGAGACTATATGGAGAAAATCTCCCAACAGCCACATATCCCAGAAATCAGAGCAGATAGAGATAACCGAGCTGTCTGAGTTAGAGTGTGTACTCTGCAGCCGAGAAATCCAGAACCCTACACAGGCAAAGCAGCTCTCTCACTCCGGCTCTCTACACCTTCCGTCTATCTCCAATAAAAAAGTTAAATGAATATGCTTCATTTCTTTGACTCTCACTGGAAGGAATATTTCAGTTATTAATAAACTTTTAAGAAAAAAACATTAAAAAGTGTCAAGAGGATAAATCATCACAGAGCTTTCTTGTTGTTTATTGTTTTCTTTAGTTGTTGGGTGTTGAATTGTGACATGTTCATGGCTTCTGACCCTTTTAGTTTCCCTTCTGACCCTTTCAGTTTCCCTGTAGACAGTAACGATCTGACATTTCTTTATGATCACCAAATACCATCCCTTCTCACCCATCCAAATAAAAGTGTTTTTCTTTTTTTTTTTTCTCCTTCACAACTTCATATTCTCTTTTGATATTTTTAGAAAACAAATCATGTGTGAAGCAAGACCATTTTTCAAGTTCCTAGCACAGTAGATGATCAGTCAAAATATTTGTACAAGACATGCTACGCTTCATGGATGGCTGCTGATAATTAGATTGAGGCCAATAAGCAAGGTTTTCCTCCAGGGCACAGATGGAGTCAGACATTTTGATAGAGACAATCGAATTGGAAGAATGATGAAATTTGCTGCAATTGAGCTGAGCAAAGCATTTGAAACGAGATCAACATAACAGTTATTGTCCTTTACTGTCAAGAGTAGAGATTGGGATTTATCTTGTACACATGACTCAAAGGCATCTTACCAGGGTAACATGTATGGCTTATTCTAATCCTAAGGTTAAAAGGTTTGAGCAATTATAAAGGTAAAGATTGCAATGCATGATGTGATTTATAAGGAGAAAGAAGGTTGTAACAAGCTCCAGCTAGCATTTCTCTTCCTTAGTTTTGCTTATGTTTTGAGAAAATATAAGGCAGTTACTTTTTCATGAGTCACTATGATAACAACCATTGCCTACTAGTGTGTCTCCAGTGCGTAGAGGGTGGCTAGTATCTTATGGAGTTTAGTATGTTGCTTTCAGTAATAAGTAATACCTTGCTTTATGATGCCTCCTTTTGTCATGAATATTATTTAACCGTGCCATGCTATCATGTTGAGTAAGTTAATGCTGGCTTCAATGGGAAAAACAAGAGCAGTGAGAGTTTATCTTGGTCTGCCTTAGACACTAAGGGTACCCCTGAGTTAGTGTTGCTGTGACCTGTGAGATCTGCAGTGAGACCCTTAAAGAAAACAGGTATTTGTGTAGATGATAGGGAAGAAAATCTAACTATTTTTAATTATACATAGGAAAAAAACCCTAAATACAAAAATCAGTTACAAAAAAAATCAAAGTTAGAAAATAAATTTCAAAATGCCAAGTTTTCCCTCAAAACTCCCAGTTATCTCTGGGTTTGTCAAATGTGCAGGCACTCATTTCTTGCTTACAACCTTTTTACTATATCAAGAACTGGCATATCAGATACAGATTACATACTAAACATGTCAACATTCATTATGACATTATACATGTACTTTATTGTTCTGATTTGGCAGATTAGAAAATTAGGATCAATTCAAATAACTTGCTCAAAATCATTTGGCTAGTGAGTTGTAGACACAGAATTTAGAACATAGCAACTTTGACTCCTGATATTAATTATGCTTTAAAAGAAACTACTGTATGGTTAGGTGCCAGATACATCATTATTATGTTATTTTTAAGTATATTATATTATTTATTTTTTTAACATTTGTTTAGTGTGTGTGTGTGTGTGTGTGTGTGTGTGTGTGTGTGTACATGACACAGCATGCCTATAGAGATAAGAGATGAGAGACAACTTTCTGGTCTATTTTCTCCTTTTACCAAGTGGGTTCTAGGGATGGCTTGGCAGCAAGAATCCTTACCTAATGAACCTTCTTGCCAGCCTGCATCAAGTTATGATAAAGTATGCAATACATATGTAGGTATAGGTTTCTCTTATTGATCTGACAGTTTAGATATGTTAGCTACATGGTATCATAACAGAAGTAAGATTGGACTGGAATGACAGTTCAGTGGGTAAGGGTGCTTGCTACCAAGTCTGATGACTTGAATTCAATCCCTGGAATCCACATGGTGCATGGGGAGAACCAACTCTCACAAGTTATCCTCTGACCTCTATTCATGTGCTATGGCATGCTCATACCATCAGCCTTTCCCCCCCTCTATGAATAAATGAACAAATGTAAAATGAAAAATAATTACATAACATTTTTTTCATTGGTTTGATAGATTTTAAATTTTTGTGTCATATTGGATACTGCTGTCAACTGGTAGCCATAGAAACACAACCAGTGCCTACACTAAAGTAAGTGCTCAAGATATCTGTTGAAATAACCAAGTGAAAAGCAACAAAATAGCTTTCATTAGAATTTACAGGAGGAGAAAAATGATAATGTTCTTTCTCAAAAAAACATAAATTAAAGCACATTAAAATATTATAATGAGAAAAATGGTCTGCAACTTTTATAGGATAACATAAATTAAGCATATGCACAGATCTCATATGAATAGATTTACATTTCTCTCAAAGTGTCATATCTGATAGTGGCAATGATGATATTTTAATGGCAAGGGCCATTAGGGGAAAGCAAGATGCTCACACATCTGTATCCCAGGAGCTCTGAATTATGAGTAAACTCATAAACTTGAGTGTCAAAAGCATGTCAACACTGTTGGCACATACTAGGTACACAATAACTTCCGTGCACTTGAAATTAAATGACTAACTTCTCACATGTGAATTTAAACCATTTTTTTTCTGAAATGGTTTGAAAGGGGGAATTTTCTTATGCTAGCCATACTTCATAGTAAGCACCAGTAGCCAGTCTTCCTTTATCCAGGGAGGATATGTTCCTTGATTTCCTCTTTTCATAACTTTCTGCATTTACACCTTCACAAACTTAGTGTTTGCCAGTCCTGGTACACTCGTTCTGCCTGCTTCGAATGCACTGTACTCATCAACACAGCTTATCTGTTCATGAAACATGAGCTTCCCCACTGAAGAGTGGCTTTCTGACTATATAAGCATTGCCTTAAAGAGCAAGAGCCAGTGATTGGCATGTTCTGTTCTAGCTTTCCAACTTGACACTGTGGTTAGTCAATCACACTTCCTCTGGCCTCAAACTTATGAAGTTAGAGTAAACATTTAGTATGTCTTTTTAATAGCCTTTTCCAGTGTGAGAGTCTGGGTTGTGGTAAAATCATGAAGTTCATTTTTCTTTAAAGAAATAAAAAAGAACACCATGATTATCATTTTGTGTGGCAAACATTGAAAAGAGATTTAATCCCTAGTATTGACTGAGATTTGGTGAAAACAAATCACTCTCATGTATTTATTGAAGATATATAAACATTTTTGGCTTTTTGCAGATTTACATGAGCCTATATAAGTTAATAAATTTTGTTATTGGGAATATACCAGCAATACAAAGCACTAGTATTTTTAAAATGTGCACATGTTAATTGCTGCATGTTAAATTTAAAATGTGTTGCTGAAGCCAAAGAGATGGCCCAGTGAGCAAAAGTACTTTCTATGTAGGCCTGATGACCTGAGTCCAATCATCAGAAAATATGGACAAACAAATGTCAAATGTCAAGATGTACATCCCAGCACTTCTATAATGAGATGGGAGGCAGAGACTGGAGAATTGGACAGAAACACTAGACTAGCTAGCCTGGAGGATTCTGTGCAATGACATGACATAAACTAAAGAAACATGGCCACAATGAGAGAGAACAACTCATGAAGGTTGTCCTCTGACTTCCACACTTGCATGGTGGCACATGGATGCCCTCACTTACATACACAATACACAAACAAACTTGCTGTTGTAGGAAAAAAGAAACAAATAAAACTTAATGGGGAAGAATGTGCCCACCAACAGGCCAAATACATTTACTGATACATTCAAACCATTATGAATGAATCAATGAGAGAGATCTCATGTGATTTGTGAGAACATTCATGAAGTTAAGTTGGAGAAGTACAGCAAAACAGTGCAAGTACAGTGTTTGTAGGCTGAGATCATGTACACGAAGCTATTCAGTAGAGGTCTGGGAATTCAACTGTTGGGTAACACTGAAGGCAAACTCATAACTTCTGCTTTCTGCTTGATAATAAAATATTGTTCAACCAGCTTGCTTAGGAAAAAGCCAGTATAGTAGTTAATATGAAGAGTCAGTGTGATAAATAATTGAAGGCTTTGTTCACAGACAATGCTTTTCTTCCCAGCTATAGGGATGGTGATGTGTGGGATGGGGGGCAACTACCTGTTTTCTCTTCCTCCAATGACTGACTGGCTTCCGACTCCTTCAGCATCAAGGGAGTGGTGACTTGAAAGAGAGTATGGATAGGGAAAGGACCAGAAAAGATTTCAGATGACTAATTTACCCTGATCTGGTACTCTAAAGTTTTGGTAATGGATGAAAGTGTAGTTACTTCTAATGGATGGTCTGTGGATTTTTAGATAACTTTGCAATACTTGATGTGTCTCCCCGAAGTTTACTGGTTGTGGGTAGGTACAACTCTTTTTGCCTGGTAATTTCCAAATTCTTCCTCAGTCCATGGGCATGTGTTGGGCCACCATAGTATCTTCTTATAGAAGCTTTTCCACCATTCTGGGAGAAGGATATACAGTATCACTCTTGGTCAGGCTGTAGAACAGCTTCATTAGAAAAACACATTTATTTATTTGTATTTTTATTTGCTTATTGTGTGTGCCTATGTGTCTATGTGTGTGGCACATGTGTGCTACTGTGCCCATGTGAAGGTCAAAGGAAAACTTGAGGGAATTGATTTTCTTCTTCCTCCATGTGGGGCCAGGGAGTCAAAGTCACATCCTTGGGCTTGTTGGTAAGTGATTTTTTTTTTTTTTTACCAATTTGTGGTACATAGATTGTCCATAAAAATGTAACAACGTTGGCCTCATGTTGACCACAGTTTTTTTCCTCAACAAATACCCTCTGCTCTACTGTCTCCTTCAGCAATTTACCCATCTTCTTGGCTCTGTCTTCATTTTGACAGAAGCCTCAGTCATTGTCCTAGGGTGAGTGACAAGCCTCCCAGTCACTCTCCAGGGGAGTGATCACTGGCATACTTAATTGATATTTCTCTGTACGGAAAGTCTCCCTTCAATCATTACCTCCAGCCTTTTCAACCTCTATCCTTTTAAATATGGAAGATGTCTTGAAATTTGGTTTGAAGTCTCTGTTTTGTACCTCATGTCTAGGTGATCAAATAGCTGTGCCTCAGGTGAAATGGAGATAGAGTTAGAGACTTATGAACTTTTGATGCTGTTACTGAGACAGGACCTCTAATACCCCAGTCTAACCAAGGATGGCTAAACTTCTGATTCATCTGCTTAAACTTCCAGGATGCTCCAATTACAGGTACACATTACCATGCTTAGTTATATGGTGCTGGGATCAAGCACTCTGCTGACTGCACTGCACCTCATACTTATATTCTTTCTGTTGCTGTTCTTGCTATTGGCAGTCTCCTTTTGTAGCTCAGACTGGCCCCAGACTCACAATTCTCCTTCCTCAGCTTTCCAGCTGCTAAGATTATAGATGTACAGCACCACATCTGGTTAAAAGAACATGAAACCAAAGGCACTTTAAAAAATTGGTGGTATTAAGGATAGAACCCAACATTTCACACATGCTGGGCAAATGCTATAACACGGAGCTGGAGCTTAATACTTAGCAATCTTATGGACCGGTTTCCACATACAATCATCTGTCTTCAATGATCTTCCCTCTACTGAATTTACTAGAAGTTCCAGATGTCATCCTCAAAGTAAGGGAAGTGGGAGTTATGGGGGACACCTTAGAATCCATTTGTCACAATGTGATGAACAATGAAAAAGCATCTGATCCATATGGGTATCCAGCTATGATATAGCTATGTGTCTATGCAAGAATCTACGACTACGGGGAAAACACTCACAAAGAGGTTTGCAACTGGTCATTTTAGGAGGAAATAATAGAACATATTAGCATAACTAATAAGAAATAGGAGAGAAAAATGTAGACATTTAAGAATAAGCATACAGGGCTAAAGAGCTGGATTGGCAGCTAAGATTACTGGCTGCTCTTGAGTAAGAGCAGAATTGGGCTCTCCCACCCGCTCACAACTGCTTGTATACCCAGTCCAGATCACATGTTCTCTTCTCACCTCTCTGGACATGGACGTGCCCATGTCATATTAACACACATGGGGGGGGGTCATACTATACCAAGGCTATGTTTTTTTTAAATAGAGTTTGCAGGATCAGAAGATGGAGTTTGGTAAAGTGATGTCCAGATAGATACTAAAAGTCAATCGTAGAGTACTGTTTTAGGATTTCTCAGGAAAAAGCAAGTAAAACTGTAGAACAACTTCCCCATGGTTTCAGACTGGATAATAATCCCCATATGCAGAAACCAGTAAATGTAGATAAGATTGATAGTAATGTAACTTCAACAGTTATACATACTGCTTGTCTTGCCTTAACAAAATGGAATTGTCAATTCAGAAATCCAATGCATTCGGTTGAAAGCAGGAGAAATGGAGCCAGTGAGGTGAATTAGAAAAGAAAGGCACTGCTGCCAAGCCTAACCGTCTGAGTTTCTTCTCCAGGTTCTACCTGGTGGAAGGGAAGAACTGACTCCCACAAATTGTTCTCTACCCTTTGTACCTGGGCTGGAGAGTTGGCTCAGTGACTAAAAGCACTTGCTCTTGCAGAGAGCTAGGGTCAGTTCCCAGCACCCACTTGGCTGTAACTTCGTTGCCCAGGAATCTGAAACTCTCTTCTTAACTTCATGGGCTCTAGGTAGGTATAAGGTGCACATACACACATGCAAGCAAAACACTCCCACACATAAAATAATAAACTAATAAATCCAAAAGTTTTTTTTTGACCTTCATACCCAAGCTGTGACAAATGCAACCCTCCCCTCCACATACACATAGAGAAAGTATTAGATTTATTTATTCTTTCTGCTTTTGGTTTTTGGAGACAGTGTTTCTTTGTGTATCTTTGGCTGTTTTGGTATTCGATGTGTAGACAAGGCTGGCCTTGAACTCACAGAGATCTGTCTGCCTCTGCCTCCTGAGTGCTGGGGTCAAAGGACTGTGCACCACCAGCTCCCAGCCCCTGGAATTGTTTTTACAGAAAGAAAAAGGAAAGAAAAGAGGGGGGGGAGACTTCTAGGTATACTGCCGTGTTAGACCTACAGAAACAGAGCATCTGGGAGATTCTCGAAGGTCTGTGTGCTTTAGAGGCCATGGTCACCTTCCTGACACTCCTCCTTTTGTGGCATCAGACACTTTGACACCTTTTGCAGTTTCCCTCTCCCTCTATCAGACTCTTTATGCCTTCATCCATTTAAATGTTTTAATATTGAAAAGACTAGCATTATCATTCACTTCATTTAACCGTCTAGGGGTTTTTGCAGCATCAGTAGTGCCTGTGAGATTTTAGGTGCACTTGGGAATTTAGCTTTGTCAGTGGAGCTGTTAGTCAAACACGTGCAGACTTTCCACAGCACGCGTGATGGCTGCACTGAAACTGACTCATTGTTTCCTGCTTAGCAAACTGGCCTGGTCCCTCAGCATGGCCTTTATTTGTTTCTCATGTTAGTGCATATTCCTTCTACAATGAATTCATGACCATCAAAAGGCATTAATTTGACCCTCACAGGACCAGGCCCTTCACAGCCACTGTAGGTCATGTAAAATGTAAAACTTTGATGCCACAGGGACTTTAGTAGTCTCCTGGTGATGCAAGGATACAGCTAGTTATCCACCTGTGACTGGAGGAAATACCTAGTATTCTCTCCCTTTCTCACACATTTGAAATTCAATGTGCTTTCCCCTATTGGCAGAATTGAACATCGTTCACTACCTACTCTTCTCAATCCTGTGAGGGCATATCTCCTTTGTCTCTTATTATTGTGTGTTTTTAATTGGTCACCTCCAGCAAAACGGCACTCCCTTCATCTACTTATTATCAATTATGTATGTTGTGATGTGTTTATTAGCAATAGGTGTTGACAAAATGGATAAATCTTTTAATTGTTTTATACCGTATCTGTCCTCAATGACTCCTCCCACTTGCTATTTTCTCCATAGTACTTTCTGTTTTTCACTACTTGAATGCTTTATAGCCAAAGGAATCTTAGCAACAAGGCATCAGTGTTTCTAAAGTCTATGAAGTCTCCTAGACTCAATGGATAGGAATACTTGTCTTTAAGTATATATTTTGATCTACAACCTAGATCAGAATCAGAATCACTTGGGAAGGGTAAAGAACAGACCTTTCATTGTCTGCATATGGCCTTTAATCTTAGCACTGAGGAAGCAGAGGCAGGCAGATCTCTTGGAGTTCAAGTTTGAGTTTGAGGCCAGCATGACCTAAATAGTAGTGCATTCTAGCACAGCCAGAGCTACATAGAGAGATTCTGTCTGTAAAAACAAAACAGAACAAAACAAGCCACAACTGATGGAGGAAGCCCTTATGTATATATGTTTCTCTTATTGGTTGATGAATAAAACATTGGCAAATAGTCAGGAAGAAGATAGGTGGGGCAATCAGACCAGGAGAAGGGCCAAGGAGAGATGCCATGTAGAAATGTGCCTGGCATCCTCTGGTAAGATAAGGCCATGTAGAAATACATAGATTAATAGAAATAGGCTAATAATTAAGACAAGACTAGCCAGTAAGAACCACCAGCCATTGGCCAACAGTTTTCTAGTTAATATAAGTATTTGTGTGTTTATTTGGAGCAAAGCGGCTGTGGGACCAGGTGGGACAGAAACCTCCATCTTCGAACAACAACAATAAAATCAACAGTCATTGATGACAAGTTCCCCAGTTACTGGTTTACAAATTTGTACTTGAGATTTACTGTACAGAATATCTCAATTTAGAACTAGGAAGGGAAGAATAATCAATTTAGAATTTTTACAGATTGAGAAGAATTCTAGGTATTCACTTTAATGTATCTGAGACTATGACAAAGGTCAGTGTATTTCTTAAATTCTTTGTTTGATTTTATATGACCTAGAGTGTACAAGTAAGTATTAAATACTTGTGTTTTTAGGTTGAATGAGCTTGTCCTAGAGAGTATGCATGTTGCTTAGACAGTATCAGAAATTGTGTGTGACCAATGGATAAAACAGTTGAGGATCAGCATATAGATTGGCCTATTTGTAGCTGAGTATTGCCTAAGCAAACATGAAACATCTGTACCATTCCACAATCAGAATGGCGCTTAGGTCTTAAGAATAAGTTAATTCTATGCTCTAAAATTATATAGTGTAGTCTTGTTCCCTAGATTTCTTAGTTTAATGTTTAAAAATATATGGGGTTTTTGAAGCAAGAACTTGATAGACAGCACAGACTGGCCCAGATTCCATGATCCTCCTGCCTCAGTTTCCCAAATGCTGGGATTACGGGCATGTGCCACCACTCAGGAACTTTCTATTGTTTTTCGCTGTTTGCCTTTCAATGTGTCTGCTATTGAAAATTGTGGTTGGGGCTGGAAAAATGGCTCAGTGGTTAAGAATACTGGCTACTCTTCCAGAGGTCCTGAGTTCAATTCCCAGCAACCACATGGTGGCTCACAACCATCTAATATGAGGTCTAATGCCCCCTTCTGGCCTGCAGGGGCATAAGCAGACAGAGCATATATATATATATATATATATATATATATATATATATATATATATATATATATATATATATATATATATATATATATATTATTAGGTAAATAAATCTTTAAAAAAAAAGAAAGAAAATTGTGGTTGGACAAGATCCTATCAGGGTTCTCTTTACATGTTTTCTAGTGATTTTAAAGGATTTTGTTTATTTTTTTTCTCTTTCTAGGAAAGGGTCTGTCACAAAATCAAGCCTGTACACAAATTGCAGTATCTGCTTAGCAGTCTCCTATTTTCTAGCTCCCTCCTGATCATTTCTTTTCCTTTCTTCTTTCTCCCTCTCCTTTTTTTGTGTCTCTTATGTGTCATATAAATACACAAATAAAGAGTGAAAAATCCAACAAATTACCATCACTCACAAATTGTTAACAATCCTCAGATGTGCTTCTAATTTAAGACCCAATTGCAGCCTCCTTTCAGTTGTTCCTCACACAGCTGCATGCCATGCTAGTCACAATTTCCCCTTTGCAAATATATGATTAAACACTGACTTAAAGAAATATGAGGGTGATTTCCTCCCACTTTCCTCAAATATCGTCTTCAATATCTCAAAGAATCTTTTCCTTATGTATTGTGGCATTCCGAAGTGTTACTCTGAAAGCCACTGCTATCTATGTGTGTAAATAAGACTCAAATGCATTTCTTGCCATCATGCAGAGGTTTCATGCCAAGTCCTGAAGCATGCATGCAGGCCTGCTTTCTAGAACATGAGCTTTGCTTCAGCCTTAATACTGAGCATCCGCTGCCATTAGGCCCCGGCTGTTATAAACTTCCCTGAATATACTGTATAGATGTATATGATCACAAATTATATAAAAAAGAGAACCTAAAGAACACTGAGTAGCATGTTCCTGTGCAGTCCCTTACAGAATTTGAAGTCCATGTGGATGGAGTAACTTGCCTTTGGTTACAGAACTGACTACAACAGAGGTTTCTCAAGCTTCCTAATGCTGTGACTCTTAAGTAAAGTCCCTCCTGTTGTGGTAACTCCCAACCTTAAAATTAATTTTTTTCTACTTCATAGGTGTAATTTTGCTACTGTTACAAATTGTAATATAAATATCTGATATGCAAGGTATCTGATATGTGATCCCCCAAACGGATTGTGACTCATAAGTTGAGAACTGTTGAACTACCATGAGGATGGGTTTCAAGTTTTGTTTTTTGTTTGTTTGTTTGTTTGTTTGTTTTTAAATAACTTCATTCTGATTTTGATCATTTTGATCTTGATCCTGCATGAGCCTTTATAGCATGGTGGTTTGCATGAGTTATGCAGACTCACACCACATAGACCATATCGTTTAATGGGATTCCAATGTTTATTAAATGCCAGCATAAGGTAACTAGAATGCAATTTTAAGGCTGTTCTTTTTTTTAAGATTTTATTTTATACTATAATCCCAATTCCTCCTCCCTCCTCTCCTACTGCTCCTCCTACAGACCCCTCCCCCACCTCCCATCTGCTGCTCCTCGGAGAGCATAAGGACTCCCCTAGGAAGTCTAAGTCTGACCCATCATCTCACTGAGGCAGGACCAAGGCCCTTCTCCACCTCCCCCACAACCCCTGTGTCTAGGCTGAGCAACGTATCTCTCCATATAGAATGGGTTCCACTAAGTCAGTTTGTGCATTAGTGTTAGATCTTGGATTCACTGCCAGTGGCTTCATATATTGTCCCAGTCACATGTTACCTTTATTAAGGAAGCCTAGTTCAGTCTTAGGCAGATTTCACATTTGTCAGACCAGAGTCAGTGATCACTCACTGGCTCAGGTCTGCTGACCTTGGTCTTCACTCCTTTGTTAATATTACCGCTCCTTTCTCACTTCAATTGTACTCCAGGAGTTTAAGGCTATTCTTAAGTGATATCTTGGATAATATTATCTTTTATAAAATCTGTGACTAACCTTGATGACTGATGCACTGGAATGAATTTTCATTAAACCAGTGGAAGTAGGGAACTATATTTTTTTAGCCTTTCTAAATCAACCTTAAGATTTTTGTTTTCTGATTGACAAAAACAAGATCTGACACTTTATGAGGTAAATTTTATTGTCCCCTTCATAAAGTTAATAAAGACAATCTAAAATGGTGTTTATGTACTGTGACCATTGGAACATATGAGAAATGAACAAGTTATGGAGGCTTCCTAGGTGTCTAAAATGTAGGAGAGAGTAATAACATAGGAGAGTAATAACTGAACTGTGGAAAAGGTCAAATGAAAATTGTGTAAAAATTCTCAGCGTAATGTTGGACAATTGCAAGTCCTCAATAGGAACTCATTAGCATTAAGACACTAGAAATTTGCTGCAGGTTTTCACTGGAAATCTGAAGGGAGAAAGGTATTCTAGAGGGAACTTTGAGATGACTTTGTTTGGCATCTCTTTTTACAAGAAATTTTCTGACCGATTTCAACGGAGTAAACTGTCTTGTACCAAGATTAAAAATTTCAGAGGTTCAAAAATTTTTTTAACATTATAATAAATTAGATTTATTTATTTATTTATTTATTTATTTATTTATTTACTTTGCCTTCTGGCATACTGACATCCTATTTGTGATAAAGTATAGAACATGACTATCAGCTCAGGCAGTTAGAATTGTTTTACACATTTAAAAACAAATTATATTTGCTGGACTCCAAAGGATCCAAAATCTAAAAGTAAAAGTTACAAAGCATTCCTAATTTTTTTTTTTTTTTTTTTTTGATACAGAGTTGCACTGTGTAGCCCTGGCTGTCCTGGAACTCACTCTGTAGACCAGGCTGGTCTCGAACTTAGTGAGTTCTACCTGCCCTGCCTCCGGAGTGCTGCTATTAATGGCTGCACCACCACTATCAGGCTCACTCTTAATCTTTTGAAGAGAAGAAACTCAAGAACTTTGAATGAGTGATCTGTTGTCTTTGGGGACAGGTTGTAGGTAGTGCTGGGCCCAGTAACTTATGCTTAGGAAGCCTGGTCCCAGCTACTGTTACTTTATCCATTTGTTTAATAGTACATTTTCTCTATAGCTCCATAAGAAGTGTGCACTGTGCCCATCACAATAGGGTAAGATGGGTAACGACACAGAAGGTTTTGATTAGTTTTTATAGGAAGAACCAAAATGCCTTTTAAACAAAAGCCAACTCATTTCCAATTTCTTATCATTTTTATTGTCTTTACTGAAAATAGATATTTGAGACAGAAAGAGGTAAAAGAACTATGAAAAACAGAGCAGACAGAAAATACCTCTACACAGAAGTGTGTTTTTTTTTTTTTTTAAGACTGAAATTGCAAAATAATACCAAACTTGGCAAAGTCTAAAGCAAATATGTTTTAAATTTGGCCCTGGGAGATTTCTGTGGTGCAATCCACAAAGGAAGACCGAGGAACGAGCCATCTCCATTTAGAGCCTCCTTGATGGGGCCTGGAATTTATGCCGTCTCTGGTTAGATCTGAAGGAAGAATTATGCCCATTTGTCTTCAAAAGAAGTTTTAAAGCAGAAAGCTAAGCAGGTATACAAAGGATTTTACATTAATAAAAATGTAATCGTCTTTCATTGAAGTGAAATAATAGCATCCATCCGGGCTGCAAGAATTTATCTTAAGTATGCAACCTTAAACAGGCTGTCTAGGGAGGACTGAACGGAAGTCAGTGCGCCAGGGCTGTCTGGCCTGATCCAGGTGTGTATCAGAGCAGTGGGATGGTTGCCCCAAGGTCCCTTTGAGTTGACCCTTGCAGGTGGGTAGAGTGAATTTTGAAGGCATATGTGCTAGAGAATAAGGCAGGCACACAGTGTGTTCACAATGCTGAGCCAGAGCGCTCATTAATATTAATAACCTGGTTTGAGAGATGACACAGGCAATTTGATTATGTGACATGAGCAAACAGCATTTTGCTGTGTAAAAGTATAAAAGGAAGCCTTAATGCTGGAGACAGGATGATTTGGACAACTTCAGTACTGATCAAGGCTGACCCCGAGATCAAGGTGAGATCTAATTATCAGTTCAGCAATACTGGATGAACAGTGTGGCCTAGACATTGTGATCACTTTGTTTTTGAGAATAAAGATACAATGAAGGTAGAGTTCAACATTTTCATACAGTTAATATGCAAATGAGCTCCCAAGATAATTGGTATATATTCTGGGGTCGTTTTTCACCTAAAACACCTTCTCAAGAGAAATTGTAGTTAATATTTTTATAGGATTGTTTTAACTCCCTTCCTTCCTTCCTTTCTCTCCTTCTCTCTCTCCTTCCTTCTTTCTTTTCCTTCATTTCTCTCTCTCTCTCTCTCTCTCTCTCTCTCTTCACCTCTCTTTTTTTTTTTTTGAGACAAGACTTCATGTAGGTAAAGCTGACCAGTAACTTACAATGTAGTTGAGGATGGCCTTTGGCCTTTGATCCTTATGTCTGTACTCCCCAAGTGTTGAGATTACAGGCACGCACAACCACACTTATCTTTGATTTGGAAACTGTTCTGAAAGCTATGTTTTCTCAGAAAGCAATGAGTTAAATTTCCATGCATATATTTGGAGACACATTTGAATCAAAATTATTGACAAAATGTTGTATCTTCATCTTCATGTACCTTGTACCCACGAATAGCTACAAGATAGAATTTTACGTGTATTTATTTAACTAGTTAGGTTTGATTTTTAGTTACTTAGTTTTTGGTTTTGTTTTTTTAAGACAGTATCTCAGATCCCAAGTTGGCTTCCAACTCCTTATATTTTTTTGCCTCTGTTCCCTCAGTGCTGAGGGAAAACAAGTGCCTAGCAGCACCTGGCTTGCTACAAAATTTCCCAAGAAGAGGCCTATCAGAAACTGAGTTTCTGTTGGGGTCACAGCATCACTGCGCATTTGGTACTTGTTTTGGAGTCAATGTAGAAGAGGCTGATATGGGATTAACCTCAGAGCAGTGATCTAGCATGCTTTCTTCTCATGTCTTTGAAATACATGCAACTTAGCTACTTAAAAGCTTGAGGAGTCTCATAGGATGTGGTGTGGCATTTCACCTAAAAACCCATACTTACCGACTGAGACAGTAGAAGAAAAGGAGTAGAGGATAAGAAGACACCATTCTACTTTTCTTTTTTTACAGTGAAGGCAAACCTTCAGCTCTAAAACTTTTACAGTATCTTTGATTATTGACTATTGGTTCCTGAGCTTGACTTTACAGTAGCTAAAGACATTTTTGCTAATTTACATTTTATTGGAAACCCACTCCAGTAGAATCTATCAACCACAATGTGTATTCACCATGCCTACTTTTCCTGTTGGGACATGAGAAAGGAACCAGTGGAGATCTGGGGACATCAAATAACCAAACAGCAAAAAGATGTCATATTGCAGACATAATCAGGAATTTTTTGGCTGTGCCTTCTTCCCACTTCCTTATTTTTGTTTCTTGACTGAAATCACAAACAACACATGCCACTTCCTCTTTTTCTCTTAAAGTCTTGTTCTAGCTCTGTTTTGCTTGAGGTCAGTCAATAGTACCCTTCATTTAGATACTACGTGACCTCAATGTAGGTGGCTAAACCATTCTCCATCAGGTTTCCTGAGACACAGCAATAAAAGTGAACATTTCAGAACTACTCTTGTTCCCAAAGGCAAGACATTTTGGTAGTTTCCCAAATAATAGCTCACTGTAAGAGGCACACACTTTTATAGTTTGTTGGTGTATTAGTTTCTTTTCTATTGCTATGATAAACCACCATTGCAACTCATAAAAGAAAGCAGTTAGTTGGGCTTCACTTTCCATAGGGTTAGAGTTCATTATACTGGAATGAAGCCATGGCCACAGGAGCCACTAATAGCTCACATTTCAAAATGTAAGCAAGAGGCAGAGAGCACATGAGGAATGGTAGGAGTCTTTTGAAACTTCAAGCTCTCCATTAATGACATACCTCCTCCAACAAGGCCACACTCCCTAGTTCTTCCCAGACAGTTCCATCAATTGGGGACCAAGTATTCAAGTATGTGAGCCTATCAGGGCCATTCTCACTCAAACTACCAGAGTTGATATTCATACCATATAAACAAAATGAAACAAAACAAAAACCTCTAAAAAGCTACCTTGGAAAAATGAGCATATAATCATGTGAGTTTTGTTAATTTATTACTGTGTGAAAGGAAAACAAATATTCACAACTTCCATTAGTAGTTAAGAATGAAGCAAAATATATGATTTTTTCATTGGTGTCCTCTGAAGACTAGGTCTTTCCATGAAAGTCTTAACAAGAGATCTGG
Organism: Cricetulus griseus; assembly: GCF_003668045.3. Classification (NCBI taxonomy): domain Eukaryota; kingdom Metazoa; phylum Chordata; class Mammalia; order Rodentia; family Cricetidae; genus Cricetulus; species Cricetulus griseus. Next base: position 252,758,561 of record NC_048595.1, on the reverse strand, counting down.
AATTATTTAAAATTCTGGCAGGGAAGAATAATCATGTTCTAAAAATTTGTCTCTTGGCATTAATAGTTTTTAATCCTTTGAGAGTATCCATTAATCTCTTCTCAGGAGAAATGAGATAAACCTTTTTTGTAAATCCCTAAATTTCCATTAAGAATGGTAACATAAGAAATAAATCACCTTATACTGTTTGTGGAGAGTTAAGCATTTTCTAAGGAGTCCACCTGATTTCAAGGGTTTAATATGAATACATAATGGCATGCTTTCAGAACACTTAGCATTATGGTTAGGATGAGGATGCCAAACATTTGCACTTATCAAATACCACCCCACCCCCAGGTCTTATTACTGGCCTTCAACATTTGGGTATATTAAACAACAGCCTGGATCACATATCCACCTATGAACAATTATATGGGTTTACATTCAACATAGAAATGTATCCCCTTGATGTGAACTTTCAGTGGGGACATCAAATGTGATGCTTGTCCTGCAGACAGCTCTGCACCAGGCAGCATCATCTAGTATAAAAGTCGGAAGATCCTTGTTCACCTGTATTATGTGCTTTCCATGTACCTGCCAGCTGTAGGAACTTCACATGTCTTCACCTTGATAATCCTCTTAGCAGTGCGTGAAGTAGTTACTAATTATCCTCCCCTTGTTAAATTTAAGGGAGGGCCACAGAAAGATCCTAACTGCCTTGCCAGAGGTTGAAAAGCAAGGGAGTTGAAGGATTGAAATTTTAAATCCAGGAGTTAAGTTCAGAGTCTGGGCATTTGTTAATGTCATACACAGTCTCTGAAGACTACATCCCTTGCTCCTCATAGTTCAAGCCCTCAAATGAGTAAATGAGGGCAGAGTCCTTTCTCTTCAAATAATCTCAAATGAATATATTTATGAAATGGATGGTGGGGAGAGGAGAGGTTAAGGGAGGTTTAACTAACAGTGGGCACTTGAAGAGTCAAAGGGACACCTACTATTTTGTAAGTTGTAGCTTAATAGCTTCCTAAATACATAGTCATAGTTGAGGACACACTGGGGGTGGGCCTAGGCCCTATCCCAAAGGATATGACAGACTCACCCTCCCTGGGAGCAGAAAGGATATGTGATAGGTGGGGTTTTAGTTAGGGGGGGCGTGGTAGGGGAGGAGGGTAGGGAGTGGGAACTGGGATTGACATTAAAACAATCTTGTTTCTAATTTAAATTTTAAAAAAGATGGGAAAAAAGAGCATGTGAACTACAAGAAAGCACAGCTTTACTCTTGATCAAGAGGGTGGGTTTCTCATCAAAGCAGAGTAGCAAGCACGTGGAGATAGTACAGGCTCTTGATTGTATTCTGTCTCAGGTGGTGATTGTGTCCTTTCCCCATTGGCTGAGATGAGACCCCCCCCCAATCGTTCAAAGCTCAATAATTTGAAAAGGATTGACATAAAGGAAAGGAAGAGGGAAGGTTCATTCACTTCAGTCTGAAATTGTAGCAAAGCATTCACGTAAACAAAGGTCTTATGGGGAATTAAACATCTTTGTAATAGACATACAAAATAAGGGAGATAAGATTTTAATTCCTTGTTTTACATACATTTTATAATATTTGGTAAAAGTGACTAACATTAAATGTTTCTTAAAAGCATATATCTGGGAGGTATTGGGGGTAAATATAATCAAAATACACTAGACATGAAGTTCTCCCAGAATTATTAAGCATATATTTAACATTTTAAGATAAATAATTTAAATAGTGGTAACAACTATTAGGAAAATGAAAGAATTAGGAAGATGGAAAATTCTGACCAGAAGAAATATTTTTGACAAGGTATTTGAAAAACTCAATGAGTTGATATTTGAGCAGCAATCTAAGGGATTAAAAAGACAGACAGGGGCAAAACTCTGGAAAGGGGAATTCCAGATGCAAGGAACAGGAAGTATAAATGATAATTTAATTATCTTTTTGTTGTTGTAGCTTTCTCTGTTGTGAAGAAAATAAGGGAACACTATTTAACCTTATTTACTTTAAATTCACCATTTTAATTTGTATTAAGAATAGACAATGGCATGTAAGAAGTAAAAACCATACCAACGAGCTTTTTGAAGGTGGCACCACTATTAAGTTTTGTAAGTGGACTGTATATAGAAAAGAAGAATCAGGCATGATGAATAAGTTCAAGTAACTGGCTGAGTAATGACACTATTAACTTGACTGGGCAAGATGGAGGATGAGCTTGCAGTTTCGAAGGTTGATCTCTGTTGCTTTGGAGAGAGTTTCTGTGCAGTAGAGTTCAGAGAGATGGGACAGGAACTAGAAAGAATGTGAGCACATGCATATCTGTTTTCATGGTCTACCAGACATATGACATAATTTTGGGACAAACAATGAAAAAGTGATGATGCGATGCTTAAAGGGGAATATATGGAAATCAGCATCCTTGGTTGAAAAAGAGAAGAGAGATAGAGCCTATGACAACAGGAGTTGCCTGACTTAACGATCCAGTATAAGAGAAAGTTTATTCACAGACACAGATACAATGGGGTTTTCACAGTAACACGGCACAGACTTTAAAAATAACTTTGATTTCAAAAGTTATATAAAGTAAGGAAGATAATTAGCAAGAAATTTGATAAAACACTTTTTCTGATAGAAAAGCAATCTTGTCACAAAAATAGAGTATAATTTCCAGGAAATGTTTGATGCATGAAAACTTGGGGTTGCAAACTTAAAAGCTTGTTTGCACATTTTCTCTAGCCACACTTACCTGCCCAAGCAGACGAAGATGGATTTCACCTGAGTTGGAGTTTTGCAAAGTCTTTCAATAAAAGGTTAGATTGGTAAGATAACTAAATTTCTATGCAAAAAAAGAGAATGGTTTCAGGCTGGGAGTGCAAGATCTTTGTTGAGTTCAAGGGCGAAGTGATCAGAAGCATGTGGGGTTATTAGTAGAGTCAGCAGATTTGAGTTTCATTGTAATTACACGGTTGTTGTAGTGAAAGAAGGAGAGTAAGTTAAGTGTAGAGTTGTAGGTGATGCTCAACTAGTCCTTTAGTCTCTGTCTCTGAGATGATTCACATGGCTAATATGCATGAGTGGAGCTATCAGTAACCAAGTGGGACTGACTGAAAACTAGTGTGCCAAGGAAGGAGATCAAAGAATTGAGAATGGGATCATCTAGTCTGCTTCTGTTAAGATTGTTTTGTCTCTAACAATTATGATGGCAAAGGTAATGGAAGGAATAAGGTAAGACAGACAACCACACCTTCAGTGAAGAGAGAATGGCCTGGAGAGGAGTGACAGCAGCTGGGTGAGCATTGCAGGGTATTGCAATGTGAGCCCTAAGAGAACAGGGATACTTCAAAGGAAGGTGGTGGTGTCTGATGACAAATCTATGTGCATTCTAATATATATGAAAAATGACACATGGTAAAAATGAAGAGCATGTGCTGGGGTCAGAGGTCACATTTCTGCGTTAAAGTGTATGCATAAAATAACACAGGGAAAACTCAGATGGGAAGAATCAGGAATATGCAATGTTGGTGCAATACTTAGTATGTTTTTGGATGATAAGAAGAGACTAAGATGAAAAACTGCAAGATACCTCAGTCATAATCTCATGCATTCCAAGAAAGCAGAAAATCTAAAATGTGAAAAGCACCATGGGAAGGGGGGAAAAAAGCAGGAGAGAAATCTCCAGTTTCCAGCATCTTCTTACCTGTTTATGAGGATATGTACAAGTTTACACATACACACATAGAGACAATTAGGTAAAGTTAGTGTTTTAGTTGAGTGGATGTCACATACAAGAGGAACACAGTAAAGTGTCTGGAAGAGAAGCCACTGTGGACTGGAGACAAGGGGATGGGCCCGTTCCATTGATGATAAAGGATGAAGGTGAACTGATTCCAAAAGACAGGGGCAAAGGTGATACTTTAAGTAGAAGTCAGATGTCTACTGAGCAACTTCTGGCCTGTGAGACCAGTCTTCTGCTTTCGGAAAGTTTGCACATGTGTTATTGTGGCCTTGCTTACCTTGGCTGTTTGTTTATTCTGTTTCTCTTCCTTGTGGTGGTGGTGGGGGGCGGGTTGCAATGAACTTGACTCATGTTTGTTAGTATTTGTTAGTGTAATTAGCACACAGCTTTGAAAACATGAGAAAAATATAAAGAAGCATCTTCTAACTCAGCTTTGTTTCCCTGGGAGACGTTATTTTTAGTTTGACCGTAACAATAACAGCTAACAAATAAAGCATATAGCCAACGGAACTATCGTTTATAATTTTTTGGAATTGATCATTAAATATGATTTTCAAAACATTTTGTACATATAAAATTTCATTGTGGTCATGCAAAAAATTATTTTCTCATGAATCTTATCTTCATTGGAAAATCCAATGGAAACTTCAGTGAGTCTTATCACAGATATTTATAACTCCTTACAGATATTTATTATTCCTTATTTCCTATCTTACAGTTCAAGATAAATAAAACATGATGCATTCTTCCTTTATTTGTACCTTTATCAGAAAGATGATAGTTTGCAAATTGAGATGTTTTAAGGCTCATTTAACTTGATATCCCGTTTAATTCACAATTCTATCCCATCGGTTGTAGCATGCCAGTGGTCTCAGACATCGTCTTCTCAGTTCAACTCTCACCCTAATAAAAATTGTGCCTGGAGTTCATCCCCACACTGTCTGCATCTTTCAACTTGGCCCTTCTTTTCCTCCCTTGTTTCTTTTCTAGAACAAATTTACTAATATATTAATGGAGGATGTCAACTTTTAAAAACAATATACATACCTTCTCTCTCTGTCATGTACTCATATATCATACCTATGTACATACATATATGTATATATCTATATATAGACACATCGCATGGAAACACATATACATACATGTACATACAAATATATCTCTTTCTATCTCTAGACAGATAGGTAGGAAGATAGGTATAAAGGAAAAATCTGCATTCAGTGCTACCTTAGTTACAGCATTACTCAAAAATACTGTAGTATCGGATTTACTTATATTTAAGGATATTTTCATTATCCTTAATCTAATGTTTTCATTCTCAATATGTTTGCAACTTTATTTTTACTTCTATAATCATTGAATTTAGAGAATAAAAAACCTCTTACGTAATCGTTTTCTGAAGTATAAGAGGGGCTGGAGAGGTGGCTCAGTGGTTAAGAGTACTTACTGCTCTTGTGTTTTATGTCCCAGTACCACATCTGTGTACTCAAAATTGCTTCTAACTGCAGCTCCGGGGAGTTCACACTATCTTCTAGCTCCTGTGGTCACTGCTACACACACACACACACACACACACACACACACACACACACACACACACACAAACTACCTTAAGGATCTACCACAACCAAAGCTAGTTTGGGTCCTGGGGTTGATAAGATGCTCGTGACCTGGTTCTTCAAGTTTCCAGGGAATATTAGGAAGATGGAGATAGGAATGATTGATTCCAGTACAGTTTTTGTAATAATGAATTCATGTGCTGTCTGGTCTGGAGCCCAGAAGCAGGTTTTGGAGTATGGCTTTAGAGAAGCAGTCATATGAAACTGAATTTAAATTTGACTAAGATTCTCCTAAGCTGAAAATAAGAGTGAGGACAAACAACAACAACAAATAATAAAAAAACCAGACAACCACTTGAGTTACAGTTATGGAGGCATCAACATTGCATAAGATAGTCAAAGAATGGTCATTGTTTTCATCTGGTGTCAGGTTGGTGCACAAAGAATCATGAAATAACTGGGGAGATAAACTAGACTTGGTTTTGGAAGACCTGGCTACCACACTGCAGGTTTCAGACTTGCAATTTTGTAAGTGACAAGAATCAAGAGCTTAAGTTAGCACATTACAAGGTAAGTTGTGATTGTAGGGAGTGTGTATCAGAGGGATGATGCTAGTGAAGAAATTCATGTTCTGCACGATCAGGTTCTGCCCTGTGACAATTTCAGGAGAACTGGAGGAAAAGAGATGAAAGTGGACTTCAAGATGCAAGCAAGGACAAGATGTTGATGGAATAGTTTGAGAAGGTGAGGGAGGAACTGAAGTTGCCTCTTATATTGGATTATATTAGATTTGCATGTGCCATAACAAAAACATGAACAACACAGGAAGGCAGCAAAGGTTCTAACATCACACTCTGAGACAATGGTCACTGTGAATTTTTCTACAATTAGCCTTCTCCAAAAGGTCTTCTTGCATGGGTTTTGCCCAACTCAAGTTTTTTAAAGGACAATGTCTAAATTCCTTTCTATATTGTAGTAGTAAAGAATAATTCTAAACTTTTAGTGTTTAAGAACTAACAAGGATTTAAAGACCTATTTTCAAGAGTGATCAAACATTAATAAGTGTATGCATTTGTGAATATTTGAATTTGAAGGAAGTATTTTCAGAAATGTAATGCCATGGCCTCTTCACACATGTACATAGATATACATATGAATACATAAGAATTTTTATATACTTGTATGGAAAAATATAAAATATATATTTTATAAATTCACATAGGAATGTTTAAGACATATTTGATTAGTTATATACTAGGAATTATTTTGAATGGCTTGCAAATATTTACTGATTTATCCAAAACACTATAGTACCCTAAATAGATTACTGTTAATCGATTAAGGTTGATGGGTTGATGGTTATTGTTAGTTTAAATGAACTTTGCTTAAGGTTACAACAGAGTTATTAAATGGAAGAGTTTGACTTTGAATCTGAATTATCAGTGTTAGAGTCATTTTTAATTTTCTTGCTTTCCTGTGTTGTTTACTTTTAATCCTTAAAGGATATAAGTAATTATTAATTATCATTATTCTTATGTAGTAATACTCAGGTAAAGAGTCAATCAAACTTCCACAGCTTAGTTGTCTGAAAACTATATGTTACAGAATGTATTGGACAGAAACTAATTAGTGGGCTGAATAAGATCTTCCGATGTGCAATTTAGCTGTGAGTTAGGGAATCACCAAACACTGGACCAACTCACACAATGGAATAATATTCCTTACCCATGAACAATTTCTATGTCAGTTCTTTGCAAAAGGATGAGAGCAGCCACGAAACTTAAATTCATTCATTAGTAGCAGGAAATTAAAGTTTATCATGTTCATAAACTCAGGGAATTTATTGTAGGTTAGAAGCATGCTGACCCTATCAAATTATTTATAAATACATTTTGTGATTTGAAGTTTATATTTTGCCTGCCTTGGGTAATATATTGAAATAGCAGGTGAGAGGGTACCGTGGCACTTTCTCAGGGAACTTTGTGAGGAAATGGAGAGACCACAATTGAACCATCCTTTGAGTCTGTCTCCTGAGCTATCATGGACTCCTGCAAGTTGCTGTCAATTGTTTAGGCCTCCTACTCGATTGTTTGTATTCCTAGCTGAAAGCCTACTGGATCCTAGAAATCCAAAGAAATACATGCTACTTACGTTAAAGAGGCTGAGGAAATGGACCCCTGAATGGGCTTAGTGCCCACAGCTTCCACCCATAGATGACTCATAGTAAAGGGCAGCTACATACCTGCTTGCTTTACCTGATATTGCCTAAAATTGGACAGATCACCTGAGCTATCGTGGACTCCTGTACATATACATACATATATGTCTGTATACATATTTATGCTCAGAATTATCTAAGTAATTAGTATATAATATATAATATATAATTAATATATAATTAATTGTATACAGTATATATATATATACATATATATATATATTTACTGGGTTATGTGTTTTAGTGAGCCCAACATAGTGTTCAAATGCACTGAAACATTCTACTGTGCACGGGGAAAGATTGTTTGACCAGGAACTTACATGAACTGTTCCTTCTCTATATCCCTACCCGCCCCCCCCCATTACACAAACAAATCCACTTACTGTGTTGTGTGCATTGGTTAGCAGAGCTGGGATAAAACCTGTAAATTCATTTAAGGGTTATCATTTCTATTAGCATATACTGATTATATAAAATAACGGGTTTCATTATTATATTTCAGACACACATATAAGAGTATACTCTGATTATATTCACCTTCATCCATTGGTCTGTCTACATTCTATTTCTCATTGATAGTCCTCCTTTCCTAATAATCATTTTTCCAAGTTCTTGCCTAGGTTCTTCTTGATTTTTGTGGAAAATAATTGTAGATGAGGTTAAAAAAATCAACATACTTTTATTCTAGCCCTCAATTTTTGTACAAATTAGCTGTATGATATTAATAGAAATTTGTACACCGCTTGTTCTAAACTACAAAAAGGCAGAGCCTCCTGTCTAATATTTCTCTGGCTGTTTGTGATCCTTAAATGACGGATCCAGTGCATATTCCAAGAGAGTCTTGCTTCTTCTGAATGTTTCATACTACTGTGTGGATGTTAAATGTCCCACAAAATCCTATATATTATGTCGGGAACGATTTCCAGGGGTTCCAGGAACCAGGAGCTCCTGTCTTGCATTGAATAGCGTATGCTAACTGATTTGCTATTGAATAACATGGCCTCAGTGGGCATTGTCTCCTAGTTTGGATCTCTATGGGCCTAAGCATCTGAATAGGCCTGCACCTGGGCGAGGTGCAAGGTGTGTAAGTAAGAAGGAGAACAGTGGGTGAGGATTCATCTAGCAGAGAGGAGAAGAGAAGGAAAGAAGAGATCTCCTTGTGGCCATGGAAGGATAGTTAAGAAACAGTCAAAAAGATGGAACTGAGAGCTCTCTAAACATGACAAGATGCCTATGTTTGGTTTTTATCACTGCTGGGTTGCTAGGAGTTTCCAGGTCCACGCACCCCTACTCAAGCAGAACCTCATCACTTGGAGCTGAGACATGCCGGGTCACGACAGTATTAAAAGTTTGACATCTAGATTGGTACTATTAGGAATCAGTGAACTGTAAGAGGTCGAGCCTGGCGGGGTGTCTTTGGGTCACTGAAGAAATGACTTCAAAGGAAATTGTGGATCCTTGATCTCTCTCTCCCTTTCTCTCTGCTTCCCTTCCTCCCTCGCTCTTCTCCCCTTCTCCACCAACTGTCCTTTTCTCTCTCATTAGCACCCCCCATCTCTTTCCTACTCCTTACTTCTTGTCTGGGTATGAGGAGAGCAATCTTACTCTTCAATCTTGTTTAAAACATTAAGGCCAAATAACCACAGACTCAAACTCCAAAACTGTGAGCCCAAATAACCCCTTTTCATTTATAAATGGATTATCACAGGTATTTGTTATAGTGATGAAACTTGAGTAATACACCCTCTTCTCTTGATTTTACACACTGATGAAGAGTACATTGTAATAAATGTTAGGGGAAATGAAATGTGTGCATGTGGTACATGAATCTAGTGAGTGTTTTTAAACTTTAAAGATAAAATGTTAATGATGCAATTAGCTCTACACAGTGATTATTATCTTTGTACTCATAATAAAGTGGATCTTGAATTAAATATAAGACTTGCCCACAGTAATAGATTTTTTTTTTCTAGAACACTGAACTGGGGTCATTGCTCATTGACTCTTCAGGAAGTCCTATGACATACTCTCTAGCAGCATGGAAGCAGAGATCAGATAACCATGACAAGAGTGATGAATATTAGCACAAAGCACTCACACCCAGGCATTCACACAATTTATTGTGATGAATCCTGACTTCTGTTATGAGTGCTAGAGGTCATTATTATTGCCATTCCATAAACAGGGAAATGGACCAAGGCAGATAAATTTCCTCAGCATCACACAATGAGGAAAGGACAGCTGCATTTGACCTGGGTCATCTGAACTCAGAGTCTGAACCGTTCCCATTCTACTGCATTTCATTCCCCAAAACAATGAGGGAGGGAGAGAGGAGAGAGAGAGACAGAGAGACAGAGAGAGAGAGAGAGAGAGAGAGAGAGAGAGAGAGAGAGAGAGAGAGAGAGAGAGAAGGGGGGAGGGAGGGAGGGAGGGAGGAGAGAGAAAATATGAATCATTGGGTTTCCTCCCCCTAGCCCTAGCGCTTAAGTTATAAAGGAGAAGGGTTTCTTTCTCAGGATAAAACCTGGAGACAGTAAAAATCACTGACAATATTTTAGAGCATATGCTCCACACCAGCTATTGCTTTAAGAACTTTGCATATATTGATTCTTTTCATGCTTAAAGTGACCCTCAACCCTAAGAGACATCATTCACCACTTCATCCCACAGGCTCCATGGAATACTTACTTACCTGTGGCTCTGCAGTTCATTAGTTGAACATTTGTGTGTGAACCCAGGGTCCCTGACTTCAGGGGTTTGGGCATGATTACCTACACTTTGCCTCTTTCACAAGCTGGCATTGGATTCACTTTGGGGAGATCTCTGGCATCATGATGTTGAAGGCCAGACAGATGGATTACTGAAAAGTAAAGTCATTATGGATTATGTTGAAAATTAAGAGGTAGATGGAGGACAGAAGAAGCAGATGGGTGTGCTAGGCACATAGCAGTATTCTGGTTTGTAAGGATGATGGGCAGAACCAGCTAGCACACATTCAGAAAGACAATGGAATAAAGAGGTAGGACTTAACTAACTACTGCGTGGGAAATATGAGGTTGTGTTTTAAAAGCAAACAAAACAAAATAGTACCAGTGTCCATGTGCTAATTTTATAGATAAATCATAATGGGATGACTAGCATGTGTTCACTGGAGTAGGACAGAGTGGGATGGCCAATGACAGGGATTCTCAGCATCTATACTGTATCTCAACACTGATATATAAGAAAGGATGGCTTTCTAATCTGTTCTCTAATATACAGCAGCTCATACTCCATTTAATCTGGTGTGAATTAGACAATGTATCAGTGTTGTTGGGAAGAAAGGCTTCAATAACAGTAAATTAACTTATGAGGATAAAGATGAATTCAGATTCAAGGGCAAGGATAAACTACTGTGTCGTAATAGCTGTGAGACTGGGTGTCTAACACTCTTTCTAGATGTTACTTCCAGGACATTTTCCTCTCTGCAAAAAAATGCTATTCCAAGCTGATCCACCGTGTAGCTAGTTGGGTTAGTTTCCTTATCCAGTTCAGTATTTTCTTTGAGAATTTAATTATTCATATTCCCTAGTTTGTGTCACATTATCAACAGTGGTCTAAAAAACTATCAAATTTCTTTGTTTTTATATGTCATTTATCCATTGTCTCCATTTCCATACCCCTTGATAACAGAAACTGTCATTTTAATTTATTTTGCTTTTTGTATAGTAGATGAACATTATGGTTACATATGCTTTGTTATAATTTATGCTTATGTTATTATTTCAGATTGCTATATTTCTTTCATTTTTAAATCACTTGGTATTGTGCGTTAAACACACATTCATGTCATTTTGTCATTTCTAGCCCTTTGATTCCAACAGTGACACAATATCTTATTGTTTCCAGCAGGGTGGACTCTGGACTCTAAATAATGTATTACATAATTTTAAAAGGGCTGAATCTCCCAATCTGTAGACCTAGAAAAGCTTAGGTAGGAATTTCTGTGGCACAGATATCAGGAGAAATAATGCTCACTTGTGGCCATTTGGCAACATGTTTCCTAACTGCTGTCCAGAATGGTGTGTTTTCAACTCATTTATTTGTGTGGATTGTGTACTTCTTGAGTGCAAGTGTCTTACTCATTTGTAGATCTTTACTACCCTAGCTCAATGCAAAGAAAATGTTTAGTGTGAGTTTCTTGGATAAATGAGTAGGACCAGATATGTCAGTTCCAGTAATGCAAAAGGAAATCATCATGGTCAAATCTAAATGAGACCCATGCGGCTTAATTTACCTACATGGAGACTCTTTCAGTTTGCCAGTGAAGAAGAGAAAAACACTATTCAAAAGTTGCCAGGGCTTTGGGACTCTGTGTCCTGTCTTTGAACTGCTGTTTCCTCAGAGAAGTGGAAGTGGTTTCTATTATACTGAGTAAAAAGGACATGCTCTGTGGAGCTTCCCACAATTGTTCCAAGAGCAAACTGTACTTCCAACCACACTTCTCCCAGAAATCAACACTGTTTCCTCTCTTGCTCTACCTTCCGGTTTAAAAAAAAAAAAAAGAAAAAGGAAAGAAAGTTCCTGTTTGTGGTGAACAGAGGTCGGGTTCTCCGTGGGAATGTTCACAAAGAATTGACATCCTCTGCAGACAATGTCACAGTGTCATAGGGCACGTTTTACCTTCCACTTTGGACCCCCATGTGGCATGTGTGCAGCCTGGGATATCCATCAGAGGATGACAGACTTATGGCAACATTGTAGGTCAGTGCCAAACAAATTAGGAGATGGTCATTGGTGGCTACTTACAATAAAATGACACAGGATTCTGGACTGAAATCAAGGCTGCTGGGACAAGAGTATGAGTATTGGTAAAATAATCCTCAAGAATTTCCAAGCAGGAGTGTAGGAGTGAAAGAGAATCAGTGCAAAAATTAGCTTGAGTGTTTTTCAATTTCTTAAAGTTAGGAAATTTAAAACAAGAATAAAACTGGTTAAATCCACCACTTAGCATAATAATCTCTAATGTTTCAATTTTACACCATGCCTTTATCACTGAAATTTTTAATTATATATTTAATGTCCTGGCATGGTTTCTGCTGTAGTGAAACACTGACCAAAATAAAACACTGACCAAAAACAGCTTTGGGGGGGATGGGTTCTTTGGTCTATACTTCCACATTACAGACCATCTTTAGGGGAAGTCTGGTCAGGAGCTCAAGGCAGGCACTTGGGGGTAGAAACTAAAGCAGAGCCCAAGGAGGAGAGCTGCTTACTGGCTTGTGTCCATGGCTTATGGCTTACTCAGTCAGCTTGCTTTTTTTTTTTTTTTTTTTTTTTTTTTTGTGAGAGGGTTTCTCCATGTAGCCTTGTCTTTCCTGTAGCTCTCTTTGTAGACCAGGCTGGCCTGAACTCATAAAGCTCTGCCTGCCTCTGCTTCACAGGTGCTGGGATTTAAGGTGTGAGCCACCACTGCCCAGACTCAGTCAGCTGTCTTAAACAACCCAAGACCACCTGCCCAGGTGGTTGGACCCTCTTACATCCATCATTAATCAAGAAAATGCCATACAGACAATACCCACTGACCAATGTGATGGAGGTGATCCCCCAACTGAGGTTCTCGATACCTAGATGACTATTTTGTATCACTGACAAAAAAAAAAAAAAAAACCCTGCATACTTAGTTTCCAAGGTGTGTTTGCTTAATTTATAAAGGGAAAACATTTAATAATAAAATGGTAATAGCTGGAGATTAAGACAGAACAATTTAGCAATGATAAATTGGCGACTTTTGCATTGTCCTGAAGAAATCACCGACAGAAAGAAATGGAGGGTAGAAAAATTGATTGGGAAGTTTCAGTCCATGTTCAGTTCACACACTTGGCAAAATGTCACTGCAGTGAGAGTATGTGACATAGGAACTTTCCCATGGTGGACAAGGAACAAGAGAAGAGGTATACAAGTATTTAGGATTTATAGTTCCAAGTATATAACCTCAGTGACCTACTTTCTCCTCCTAGGATAGATACATTTCTTACCTTTTGTTACCTGTCAATAATAGCATAGCTTATCAATCTATTGGTTAGGTCAGAGTTCTCAGGATTGGATTATCTCTGTAAATACCAGCAGAGACACACCCAGAGGTAGTCATCATTAATCCTCTAGTGAAATTAACTGACAGTTTTAGCTGATAATTGAACCTGAGATCATCTGAGAACCTGGGGAACCCTGTTCCAGCATTAGTTTGGCTCAGAGGCTGGGTAATGTAAGATTTCCATGGGGTGGGGCACTAGCATCTGGAAAGCAAATGAAATATGCTGATCAATGCTGAAGTCTATTGTGAAGTTAGTAAACCCCTCATTAAATCTTATGAATTTCTCTTACAGGAATTGGGTGAAACTAAGTAGTTGGTCCAGGGTTTTATATCAATTTTCAAATTATATTGCTCACCAGGAAACTTTATGAAAAAGAGGACAGTTTTCATTTTCACAACAACTCGGCAGGTTGTATGTCCAGGATGAGTATTATGACACATAGTAAAGATTAAGACAAACTTGGAGAATCCCCAATACATGATGGATATGAGTGAGTCACAGACAAAGGATGTTCTCCTCAAATGTCCTAGCCTTGGCAACCTTTGCTTAATGAGATTTGCCTGACTATGTGATCACAACAACTGTGAAGGAGAAAACTTTGCAGACACCCACTGAAAAAAACATCCCTTCTGAGCTTGCAATTAGTCACATGAAGTGGTAATGTCAACATTTTCATACCTGATCCGTTTGATCCTCTTCTACTTCTCAGCAAGGCACTGCTTGCCTGGACCATTATTCTGAAGGATGCTTTGCAGACACAATAGAGGACAAGCAGAAAGCAGCATTGGTTACCTGGTGTGCCAGTGAGCCACTCTACTGGAGATAGGTGAGTCTCAGCTTCCTTGCTGTGTGATGAAACTCTGTTTAAAGTCAATAAGTAAACTAGTTAAGTAGTTGAATGATGGACAATCAAATTTGGTCAACCAAAATTCACAGTCGGTTAAAATTTCTTTTGATGTACTGGCATAATATTTCTTCATTAATGGTATGTTTTTTCCTAATCACTCCCTGGGGGAAAAAAACTTTCAACAAATACCTGTGAAAAGAAAAGAATCTTTTATTTAAGAGAAGGAAAAGGAAGAATGGGAGGCACAGAGGAAAAGATGACCGTAGGGAAACATCTGTTGTGTTTTGCCAGCTTGCATTGGTATACGAAATTACCCCTGACTTTAAATAACAGAAACATGCTTCTCACATAGCCAGAAGGTAGAGACTCCACCATCAAGGTGCCACAAATGCATTTCTATACTGAGGAATCTGGGCACCATCTTGTTGTGTGTTCAACTAATTTCTTTGTGTCTGTATAGGAAAAGAGCAACGGAGTCCCATACTAGTCATTTACAAGGGCCCGGTATCATTCAGAAAGCTGGAGGCCTCATGGCCTCCCTCAGCCTTCTTTATTTCCCAAATGTGTCATCTACAAATATCAATACGTTAAAGATGAAGGCATCAACATAGAACTTTACAATGACATTGTTAATGCATTACAGAAGACAATTCCTTACCAGTCTGTCTCTGCATATTTTCAAAAGCAGACTGTTAGTCTTTTTCTGGATTCACTTTTGAAAAATCTCATAAAAAGCCAGGCACGGTGGTGCATGTGTATAGTACCAACACTCAGGAGGCAGAGGAACAGGGATTGCTGAGAGTTAGATGCCAACCAAGTCACAAACTGAGTTCTAGGACATCCATATCTACATGAGACCTTGTCTCAAATCTTAAATATGTGTAATTTGTGTACATATATATATATATATATATATATATATATATATATATATGTACACAAATTGTTTTGAAAGATGGTTGATATTATTCTTAGGAGAAAAAAGTCATTTTCTTTTTCAACCAGTTCAGCAAGTGTATTGCCTTTTTCTGAATTAGAGTTGCTGTACTAGTTTTAGAGGACTAGGATTTCACTTCTGACACAATCTTTTGGGTCTGCACATGTCTTCTGGTCTTTGTTATGTTACCTGTGGAAATTAAGCTCCAAGAATTAGTGCAGAGCAAAAGATGACAGTAGGGAAACATCTGTTGTCTGGTCTCCAACTATCACTGTGAACCATATTTGTCTTGTCCTGGTCTCATGTCTTAGCCAACATCCTTAAACTCATGGATTCTAGCTAGTAGCTTGCTAGTTGGTTAAAATCACTACCCTTTTTTACACTTCATACTATTTCAGTCATAAACAAGAAATGACTGAACAAATAAGAAAGTAATAATACATGGTAAAGTAAGAATAATGTAAATGTGAATATGTAAATTTTCATAAATATTATTAATACTATGTTATGTATTTTAATATTCCAATTATTCTTAAATCCAAGACTTTCATATAATATCATAGTATCAAATTATCTAAACATTGGGGGGTGGTGAGATGGTTCAGCGTGTAATAGCCATTCCTGCTAAAACTGAGTTAAATACAATCTCCAGAATTTACAGCCAAAGGAGGTCCTCTGACCTTCACATGTCTACTGTGACATGCACAAAGTATTATGTTACACATACAAACACACATATGTGTGCACACAGACACACACACACACACACACACACAAATGTAAACAATTTTTTAAAGTTTAAAATTACTTGGTTGAATCTTAATAAATAATCTCAAAATAAGTCTGAGTTAAACCAGTCCTTTGAAGGAAGTCTGGTTATTTCCATGGAAGGGAAAACGGGCAAATTTCCTTTCACAGAAATATCTTGAATATTAATGAAATACTTTGCAAATTTTAAGCTAAATTGATTCAATGAATTGGTTGCATTCAATTCATTAACCAAACAATTTTCTCCCGTTTATCTGTCAGGTGTATATATAGAATGCTGTCTGTGAGGCAAGGATTCCTTTCAGCATGATAACTCATTAGCATAAGGGACAGGGACAGTGCTTACCTGCAGGAAACCTGAACTCTTGCCTGAGAGATAGTAAATAAATAACTTTGTTTTCCAACAGGGCTTTAGAGTGAGAAAAAGAGACCCCTTTTCCACTCACATGAGATACAAAGGAGCAAGGGAAGCTGAAGTGTGAGCAGAGACCTGGATATCCACAAACTCTAAGAGTCACTGAAGGGAGTTCTCTAGAGAGATGAACTCGGAGAGTCTGGGACAGCCATGAACATAGCCAGCTTGAAGGAAAGTAGAAAAACCACTGTGACAGATGCAACTGAACCACATGAGTAACTGTTGGGAGATAGAACTGGAGAAGACAGGTCTCAGCTAGAGCAGGGCTTGTATACTGTGGCAAGTGTTATGGGAAAGCCTTCAAGTGTGTGGACAGAAGACACTTGTCTGTCAAATAGACTGTAGCAGGGTAAATGTGGGAAGCTCTTTTCAGGGCTATTGTACCATTCTACTTCATGAGAGGTGATGGTCACGATGATAATAAGGAGTAATGTGCAGCATGGTGGCTAGGTTTAGTTGTCTCTGATAAAGACTGTCTCCATTAGGTTGACCTCTGCATGTCTGTGGGGGATCATCTTGATTTTCTCGATTGAGAAGGAAAGACCCAGTCTAAAAATGGGTAACATCATTCCCTGGCTTTGGGTCCTAGACAAAATGAAGAACACTAGCTGAGCACATGTATGTGCATAGTTATTCTTTCTGTTCTTGACCTTGGGTATTACTAGTGACTGACTTCTTTTCCCTTGACTCTCCCAAGAAGATGGACTCTAACCTGGAACTGTGCGTCACCCTATAGACCCCTTTGTCTAAAGTTATTTTTTGTTGGGGTGTCCCAGTACGGATAACTAGCTAGTCCACAGTATGACATACATACAATTTTACTATGTATCTCAGCACTAGGAAAGGAGACTAGGACAGGTAAGACAGTGTAGCTTGTTATGGTAGGGTACATTCCAAAGGCAGTCATTGAAAGGCTGGGTGTGCAGTATGAGGAAAGACTGCACTAATGGGTGATCCCTGGGTCTTGCACAAGCAATACACTGAGGAGTGTTGTCTTGACTAAGACAGAGCAGATGGGAGATGGCAGGTGAGTAGCTTTTGTGAGGCAAATTATGAGGTTTATCTTTCCCCATATGAAGTTAAAGCTCCAACAAAACAACGAAGTGAGCATACTAAGTGGGCATGTTCTAATATTAAGGAAGGGACAAAGCATTATTGGAGTTATTGATTGATGCATGGAGCTAGTGTAGTAAAACAAAAACATTTGTTTTGTGTGTAAATCCACACTTCAAGTGAAGGTTCCCGGGGATTAATTTCTGATTCATTTGGAACTAACTGGGGCAACTCAGAAGGCAGAGGCAGGGATCAACTAGAGTTGTTGTTAGATGACAATGATGACTTCTAGTAATACATGGGGCTGGGCTAGAGCTCCACCTGGCCTATTCATGTGTGGCTTGGCTTTGTCAGGATCTCATAGCTGGCCGAGTTATGTTTTTCAACCCATTCTTAGGAATAGGCTTCACTTCTGCCCCATTATATTCATCAGAAGTAAGCAACAGAGTAGGGATGACCCATTGTCAAGGGGGAGGACTTAGATTCTACCTTTGGGATGAGGTACAGAAAAGTATTTCTGGACATGTCTTAGAAGCATGACAGCTGAAGAAAAAAATGTGGGAGTAATTTTGTCATTGATATCTGCAGACCGTGAAGCATTATTTCTTAGACTTGTTCTACTTATCACCACTTTTTGCCTAGGAAATTTTAAAACAATCTTGGGTATATAGGTATATAAAGATTTGTATGCTACAGTAATTTAAAAAGTTGCTGGCTATAAACCATAAAGAAATTAATTTTGATACAATTCCTTGGTACACATGTAATTTTACCATTTATTAAAGATAAAAGGAAATTGTTATAACACTAAGAAAAATTAAATCTTAACTGAATATTTAAAGCTACAAGTCACAGAGCATCTTCAACATATATTAGGGTTAACTGATACTTTAATTTTATAATTATCAATACTGTTTCATATAAAGAGTAGAAGTAAGTTTAGGGCCATTGCAGAAAATTTTGGAAATTCTCTTCCAAGACAAAATTCTTTCCATGATTTTTTTAAATGACACTGACAGCATCAGTTCAAATAACCAGTTTAAAAATTATTAGAGACAACATTTACTACTCAAACTATGGTTTAAAACCATAGTAATAGGACCAGCAAGATGTTACATCAGGTAAAGGTACTTGCTAGTTAAACCGGAGTTTGATTTCTAGCAACCATATGATATATAGAAAAAAATGAATTTTACTAAAAATTGTCCTCTGACCTCCACATGTGTGTTGCTGCGGTGTTGTGGTAGTAGTTTGAATGAGACTGGTTACCATAGGCTAAGATATTTAAATACTTGGTCCCCAGTTGGTAGAACTGTTTGGGAGGGATTAGGAGGTGTGGCCTTGTTTGAGGAGGTGTGTCACTGGGGGTCAGTGGGCTTTAAGGTTTCAAAAGCCCATGACATTTCCAGTCTCTCTGCCCCATTTTAGTGGATCGAAAGTAAACTCCTAGCTACTGCTCCAGCACCATGCTTGCCTTCCTGCTGCCATGCTCCTCACCAAGACAGTCATGGACTCACCCTCTGAAACTGGAAACCCCTAACAAACTCTTCTATAAGTTTCTTTGGTCATGATGTCTCTTCACAGCAATTGAACTAAGACAGGGATATATGTGGGAGTGCACAAGTAGGCACACACACAGAGCACAACACAGCACACACACACATATACACACACAGCACACACACACACACATATACACACACAGCACACACACACAGCACATACACACATACACAGCACACACACACACATACACAGCACACACAGAGAGAACACAATACAACACAGCACATACACACACACATACACACACACACACACACACATATACACACACAGCACACACACACACACATATACACACAGCACACACACACACACACACATATACACACACAGCACACACACATACACATACACACACAGCACATACACACATACACAGCACACACACACATACACAGCACACACATACACATACAGAGAGCACACACACACATACACAGCACACACAGAGAGAACACAATACAACACAGCACACACACACACACACACACACACACACACACACACACACATAGGTAATATAAAATAAGATGTAAACTAAACCCCCATGAGTTTAGGCCTATCCTTATTTTCTATGTGAAACTATTAATATTAGTTAACATTTAGTATCCACTTTCTACAGATTACTCCATTACCCTAAACTTACTCTTTCTAGTCACTCTGTAGAACAGTCAACAAGTATCCTACTTTATTGTCTTATCAATAAAGATAAGAGAGAGTACCTAAGAATGGCTTGGTCAGACAAAGAAAGCAGACTCCCTAGAATGCTGCTTGGCTCAGTCTAGGAACTTAATCACCAGGGACCATTCTGCCTCCTTAAACACAGGCTTCTAGCAGAAAGAAGAGCCATTTGCAATTGCTTTACAAGTTTTTTGTTGTTGTTGTTTAAGCAACCAAATGAAATTTTATTGGAGTGTTAAAGAAGTACACTCCTAAACTAAGGAGAGGATGTGAACAGCTAAGCCTTGTGGGTGAGTTTTTTTTCTTCTTCTTCTTTTAATTTAAAAGGTTTTCCTTTTAGCTAGGAACAACAATTACTGTAGTTCTCTAATTAGAAACAGACTAACAGAGAGAATACTAATGGACTCTGAACTTTGAGAGAGCACAGTTCTGTCCTGAAGGAAGTTCTGTGTGAAGGACAAAGAAAAGGAAGGAAAAGTGGTAGTAGATCTCACCCACAAGCAAGCCCTGTTCTGGAGCAATGGACCACCCCCTAGTTCTCAGAACTGCTTAAGATACAGCCTTTCTCCCAAGTCACAACAAAGGAAGCCACCTAAATAACCATCATCAGTCATGTCCCCAGGGCCAATGCCTTCCAGGATTAGAATAAAAGTCTAGATGTGGTTGGTCCCTTGTTTAGTAACAGTCTGGCATCCAGCTAGGAAGCAACATTAAACTTGATTCCACGAAAATGTTGAGCAGCTATGCACTGGCACTATTATTTGGCCCTAGGAGTGGAAGAAGAAGGAAACAGAACCTTCAGTGAGTGGCCAGTCTTTCCTCTGATGTGGACAAAGGATGGAGACCAGGCTGTTAGTCAGAGTAGGTGCAGTTCTGATTCTTTCCTTTGATGTGGACAAAGGATAGAGACTAACTAGGCTGTTAGTTAGAGTAGGTGCAGTTCTTATTGTTTGGGGCAGAAGTAGAGGTAACTTCAGTGATGCTTCATTTAGGCTCTTTTCTTTCCTTTTCTTTGTCTTTTTTTCCTTTATTTGAGACAGGGTCTTACCATGTAGTCCAGGCTGGCCTGAATTCTGGACATACCAGGTAACAGTTAGTGGTAATTAGACTTTGGATAATTATTGGATATTTGGATAGATATTGGGAGTTCTGTGGCTGTTAATCAAGCTGGGGCACTACAGACATTTTAAGAAAAAGAAGAAAGGAAGAAAGAAAGAAAGAAAGAAAGAAAGAAAGAAAGAAAGAAAGAAAGAAAGGAAGGAAGGAAGGAAGGAAGGAAGGAGAACAATAACGTAAGTGGGTTTTGAAAGACAAAATGCTGAAGGCACATTAGTGTGTACAAGTTTTGCACCAGATGTAAGCAAGGGGGTGCAATAACTTCTGACATGACTGCTCTATCATATGGTTACGGGGAAGGTTTTCATTCTGAATAAGATAGAAAATATCCAGAGACATCTGGAAGAGTCCAGAGCAGAGAGTGAAAGAAGACTGGACATAGCCAGGACTATCTGTGAGACAGGACAGACTGGCGGGGGTAGAGAACAGAGCAAGCATAGTGAGAATAGCCGGGATATAAGATGATGAGTAGCTGCGGGCAAGGAGTGGCCAGGAGACTTTGTGGGGGCTTTGAAATGTGTAACAAATAGCTTGTGAGAGGGACTGAGGGAGCTGGAGGCTAGCATGGACCTTGATATGCTGGTAGATGCCATAGGTATATGCTAATTGGAGAGTCATATGTCCCTGTTGCTAGAAGTGAGGGAAATGACTCCTTTTGGTAGAGCAGATTCACAAGTTCCCAAGGAATGCTGGCTTTTGTCTGCTTGCCAGAAATCCTCCTGTAGTCCAGTTGTGTTCATTTCTGGGTATTTGAGCTGCCTTTTAGAGTTTGGAGAGTTGGAGTTTTCTTTGTAATTGACCATAAGCATTGTCATTTTTAGTAAACATGGGTATCTGATCTAGTCTAATAAGAAAACAAAGGAATCAAAACATCAAAGAATATCACATGACTAACAATGGGTGGTGAGTTTTCTTAGTTATTCTCTTAGAATACTTAACTATCCCATTTAATTCTACCCACCTGCCCCAGTTCATCCCTAACACCTGGGCCCTTTATATCTGTCTGAACACTTATAAAGATCGGGGATTTTCATGGTACTTTTACTACTTATTAGTGCAACTTTTATAGAACAGCTTACTAATTTAAAAACAAAAGTAGATCACACTGTTCTTTAGTTTCACACCCTACAAATATTTTTCATCCCATTTATAGTGAGATTTTAAAACGACCAACTATTACTTCACTGCTCTTATAAATTCTTAATTTATGCATCATTCATTTTTTTGTTCTTGGCGTAATCAAGATCTTTCCAGTTCTGAGTCACTGCACCTCCTGTCTGTCCTCCATACACAGTCCTTTCTACACTTTTGTCCCAGATAAGAAAAGCTCTCAGAGAGGGATGTCCACCTGTCATGAAAAGGTTAAAAAGAAATATAAGAGGATATCATGAAATGGCCTTGTCAGTTTTTTTTTTTTAACTGTCTGCCCTACACCTTAACCTATTTTCATTTATTGCATCACTGTTGTTATCCATCACTGTTTAGGTTACAATGCATATAAAACATATATTTGTTGAGAGCGGTTCTGTTTAGATTTCAGAGGCATAAAATCTATGCTTGGTGGTCCAATATGTGGAGAAGAACAACAGGTGATTGGTAGAATGGGACTCAAGTACATGGGAACATCCAGGCTGAATGTGTCAAACGCTCAGTCATCTAGTTTAATGTTGAGCCTTGGTTGGAAGAAAGTTTCCATTTTGTGTGCTTCTATCCATGCCTGCTGTCTTCAAGTTTCTAGAAAGCTTTTTCTTGGATTGAGATTTCTACTAGTCTAATAGACTGATAATAGACTTTTATTTCCCCCAATTCTGCCATTTTCCAGACTACATGCACAGAGTTTGGATTCTTACAAACTCAGTGGTGAGCTTATAATAGCAAGTGTCTCCTTGGGTGAAAGAAACACCGTATCATATATTATGTGTGCCAATTTCCATGTGGTAAATATTCTGATCATGGTAGATTTAAAGATACAGTCATGACGTCAGATGAATCGAAAAATTCCTAAAAGTTTAACAACTGGTTCCTGTGAGCTTCTTTCTGGAGAGCACTGCAGCTTTGCCAGCTAAGAGGCCAACTCTCATGCTCATCTCTCCTGTGCTTGCCATCTTCCTTCCAAAAGCATCAACTTGACTGAAAGCCATTCATCGTATGCACTGCATGAGGGGAATGATGGGGTTTCTTCTACTGTACCTTTCTCATTAGAAATCAGATGTGGATTTTCCACGAAGCTATTAATTCAAGACACCCAATTTGAAAAAAGAGTATTTTCTACTATACCATAAGAGCTTGGAAACTATAGTAATAATTTTTAAAAATCTTTGTAAATTTATATAAAGGTCTTCTGAACCTTGTAAAGGCTCTTTAAGCATTCTAAACTTGAATCTCTGAACAAACTGTGAAGCTGCCTCCCAAGCCCCCACCAACCACACACACATACATTTGCACCACACATACATTTCCACCATGGAGGGACTCTACTTTTTGTCTGTCTTGCTATAACCTTAGTTATTGTGTTATAACAAATATGTGTCGTCAACTAATATGAAACTCAGCCAATTTCAGAAAATCCTGGTTAGACAGAAGTATGGAGTATTTTTAATCAATATGTCAAAAATGTTTTATGGTCTAGGGTCTGTAGTATCAGATAATCTCCATGATTTTCTGCTGTGGGTGTGTGTTTCTGTTTACACACAATCTGGGATGATACACATCAAAGTTAACCACCAATAGCTTCTAGAGACTCTTAGGTGTTTTTATCCACATAATTCTAAATGCCATGCAAGCTCATAGGCGTATGAAGACTGGCAAATGTGGACGGTGAAAGCATTGGGTGGGCCACTCTAGGAGAGTAAGCATGCAGTTTCACTTCCAACATAATCAGCTGCCTGGATTCCATGCCTAAAGTTAGCTAATACATTTTCAGCTGTTAGTAATTAGGAGTTATTTTAAAATGTTCCCTGATCCTTTCCTCAGCATTACCTATAAATCAAATCACAGAAAAACAATTGGATTTTGAAATCATTTTGGGAATATTTCCTTCTTTATCTGTCTTGTTGGTATGCAGTATTTACAGCGTTAGAAAAGGAAACATGAGAAACATAACCAACTGTGACAAAAAAAGAAAAAAAAAACCCTCAAAATTAAATAAATAAAGCAAAGTAGAAGCAGAAACATGAATTACAAAGAGACCTGCACAAAGCACAAGAGGATGAGGTCCAGGGGCTTAAAATCTAGAAACAAGAAAAGAGAGGATTGTAAGCTGATATCCAAAAGGTGTGATTCCATACTCAGTTAAAGGATGGATGGCTTTATTTAGATGAAATTTCATTTAGTGAGTGCCCCATTCTTAAATGAGATTTGGCTAACAAGAATCCAAATTTCTTGCAGTTGTGGAGGAATAATTTCATTTAGTAAAATAAAACAAATGTATAGCATCTGAGAAGCCCTCTATCCTTTGCTTGTCATGCCTGTCCAAATTGTCTCCAAGTTCTTTTCATCTTTTAGCAATTCTCAAGACTTAATCCTCCTCCCTGAAGTTCTACTTGGATCTTTCCCCTTTTAATTTAATCTTCCTACTTGTAATGTACTCTCTCCACTGATAGCATTTATTGTACACTGATGTATTAAGCTAAATTCTTTTTGTCTTTCCTATTCTGTAATCAATGGTGCCACAAAGCACACATATATACATATGCATATACATATATACATACATACATACACACACATATATATATATGTATATATATATATATATATAACACAAAATTATTTAAGATTTTAAATTATTTCCATTAATGGTGTTAAATACCAGGTATTAAAAAAAAAAAACCTTTAGCTTTAATGGATGATTTAAGTCCTATGGCTGGGTTTCAGTTCTAGCCGTTGTCACTACAGACACATGGCTTAAGGTCTTAGGGTGTCCTGTTCATCTCTGATAGCTATTAATTCAAAACCTTGTTAGGTATGTAAAATAAGGCAAACACAAAAATCCCATAGTAGAACCTGGCATTAAATTCTTAGATTATGTTACCAATGACCATATAATTTATTCATTATATATTTGTAAAGCATATATCATCTATGAATATAATGACAGAGAACAATGCTCTTGTTATGTTAAGTGAGAAAGTGAGTAACAAATAAGTCTTATTTGAAAATGGAAATTTGGGGGGCCTAGGCATGCAGGAAGACAGCCTGCACAGTGCCCCTTGGCCAGCATAGGTGGGCACCACTATGATGAACAGGTAGGTATACAGTAAGAAACGGAAGAGAAGAAGCAAAGTGGCTTGTGCACTGTGGAAAGAGACAGAACTGACGACAGGAAGGTGTTGAGTAACAGGCTGATATGGGTGGCCTATGCTGCCACCTGGGGCCATGTGCTGTTTGGGTCTGAGCTGCTGCTTGAGACCATGTTGATGTCTGAGGGCCATGCTCTGACTGGGGCCATAACAATCTCAGTGCAGCCACCAAGGGCTGTGGTAACTTCTGGGCCCAAGCTGCAGTTTTTCTTTCTTTTTTCAAAATTTTCTTTTGGGGGTGAGTCTATAAGGCTGGAAGGCAGACATGGAAGAACTGGGAAATGAGTGGGATTGGGGTGCATGGGATTGGGGAAATTCTCAAAGAATCAATAAAAAATTATATTAAAATGCATTTTTTCCTTAAATATGTGTGGGAAGCTGTCTTTGCAGGGCTGCAGTCAGAGCCAGCTGGGCAGCCCATGGTTCATACCTGAGAGGGGCAGTGTGGACTAAAGAAAGGTTAGCTAAAGGACTTAAAGAAAAAGATGGAGACAGAATAGATTCAGTAAATACTGAATGCCATGAGTTTATTTTTCATCATCCTTATATACCTTAACCAAAAAGGGGAACATGGTATCAAGTATACCCAGAACAAACAGACTTTTCTTCCTCCTTTCTCCAAGAATTTAGTAACCACACCTTAGATTCAACTTCTCATTACCTGGCCTTGAGGGTCAGGAGTAAACACACCTCAGACCAGGTCTGTTGTTATTTAGATAAGATACCCAAGGTCAAGATCCAACATCCTACTGTAGCCACACCTTTGACCTTTAGGTCTCATGATTTATTAAGGACAGTTTTTGAACTCTCTGCCCTTGAGCCAAGATCGAGTGGAGCCATCTTTATGGGCACCAACAAATATGTAAAACAAAACATTAAATGAACCAGTAATATTTTTTGAAGTTGTACCTTTACCATGTAATAGTGGCACTTACAGCTTTGTGGTAAGCATAGCTATCTAATAGGGCTAAAGACCCATTCATTAGAAGGGAATTTGTGTCTGCTACTATAAACCTAGCCAGCTATCCATTGCTGGTGAGGTCATGGACTTTAAGGGAAAACCTACTGAAAAGATACTGCATGTTGAGCAGTGGTGGCACATAACTTTAATCCCAGCACTCAGGAGACAGAGGCAAGCATATCTCTGAGTTTGAGGCCAGCCTGGTCTACAGAGTGAGTTCCAGAACACTCAGGGTTACACAGAGGAATCCTGCCTCAAAGAACAAAAACAAAACAAAACACAAACAACAAAAATCCAAACAAACAAATCCCAAAATAAATCAAAACGATATTGTGTACTATATATCCAACTGCATTATAAATACCTACCTTTATGCCCACAGATAAGTCCTCCTCCTCACAGAAGCTTCTTTTTTGCATCATATGGAGACTGCCGCAGCAAAACACAGTTCATCACAACACAGACACCAACTGACTATAGACTTCCCAATCCCAATGATACATCCACAACACAGACCTATGGCTCGGGGAACATTCTGGAATAGTAGTAGGAAAACTGTAAGAGTCACAGGACCAGGACTTCTGCCATAGGATAGCATCTTCAATGTATGCACCCATGAAATTTCAAAAATAAGTTCACCCAAACAAGAGCCACATAAAGACAACAGTAGTCAAGTTGCTGAGGTGAATGGGGGAAATCACAAGGCCCTGTCCATAAATGAAGAGCTACAAACAGTAATTAGTTGTTGCTGAGAAAGGGGGAGGTCATTCTTTTCTATGAACAATCCCTCCTAATAGATTACCTAATCCCAAGAGGTCGGCTCTAAACACATACATATATGAGATACACCAAATGGACTTGATAGATTCAGGTATGGATGTATACTAAAGAAGGGAAAGTTATGAAAGCAAGAGAGGAGTTGGAAGGGGAAAAGAAGGGATGAGCATGATGTATTTACACTATTCATGTATGAAATTCTTAAAAAATTGAAAAAGTAAAACATCAATCCTTTAAGTTAAAAAAAGGTTGTACTCAAAAAAATTTTCAATACCTTGTCTCTAAGTTTGTGATAATAATATTTCAACTTTTATCTCTATTTTATTTTAAATGTTCAAGCCCACCTACGTGTGTTTACTAGCTTATAAGCTAGAAATTTGATGTGGTCTCATAATTCAGGAGTAATAAACATGGAAGTTTGAAATAGAAGATAGTATATTACTATAAAAGGATCACAAATGTAATGCACATAAATTATGTTAGGAAAGTATAATAATCACATTTTCACTACACTCATGAACTAATTCAAGGAGGAATATGAGGGAGACATCATAGGAAACTTCTAGAGGTTTTCTGATAAGTAGATGTTACCTTTTGGTTTTTCTGGAAACACATTACAGATGTGGATTTGGGATTTAGTTTGCTTTCTATCAATGATTACTACTCTTGAAGGAGGAAGAAAGGGCTTTTGGGAAAGAAATAACTTGAACTCTGGTGCAATCCCACTGAGACCACTGAAGCACAGTGGTGATGGTGGGGCTCTGTGTGACCTCCATGAGTGTTGCTCTTGAGTGTATCCATTTCTTAATTGTTGAATGTGGACTGTTCTGTGTTTTACCTATATTACCCCCATTAAATCCTAATAACACTTCAAGATAGAAATGCTTTTATAACTGAGTTTGTTTTACCCTTAAAATTTCCAGAGTTAAGTTTTAGTCTTAGAGATGTTAAATGTACCAAGAACACACAGCTAACAAACTTAATCCCAGGTAGCCTGTCCCTCGAATATTAGTCTAGCATTCCTTAGGAAACTGGATTACCACAGGAGGTGTTGTTTATGTTCAGTGCTTTAGAGAATGGAAGTCGGCTGCCCTCTCACACCTGTTGAAGACTTCATCTTTCATCAGTGCCAGGTGGGGAGATAGGAGGGCAAGTGGAGACTAGAGATTTGCAAATACAAAAGAAAGGCTCACTTCTAACAACCTGCTACAGCAGAACCTAGTTCCTGGAGAAAGGCATTAACACCTGGAGAAAGGCATTAACACCTCCTAACAAATTTAACACTTTCCTAATTTAGGTTTTTTTATGTATATGGATGTTATGTATGTATGTATGTATGTATGTATGTATGTATGTATGTATATATGTATGTATGTATGTATACCACATGCATCCCTGGAGCTAGTGGAGGTCCCGAGAAGGTGACAGACTGCCTGCAACTAGAGTTATGAATGGTTTGAAGCCACAATGTGGGTTCTTGGAATCAAACCCAGGCCCTCTGCAAGAACAAGTGCCCTTAATTGCTGAGCCATCCATTTCTCCAGTCCCAACCTTGTCACTTTTTGAGGAATCAACCTCAGAACACTACCACAATGATTATCAAAGTCCAACCTATGTCTTGGGAGGAACACAACATATTTAAATACCAGTACTTAAGAAAGTTAAAATTGTAAAGCCCTATCAGTATTGCAGTTCTTATTGATTTTGTTACTGGTTTTGTAGTTTTTCGAGAAATCATTCCATTGAAAATCATTGTTTTGAGGAGATTGGTGATGAGAGCTAGTAAAAAGATCAAGACTTCTTTTTTACATGTAAAATTCTTTGCTTCCTACTCTGACAGTTTGCTTCCTCTACAGTGGGAAGAAACTCCTACCAATAATGATGGAAAAAATAGCACTGCTATTATTGGATGTTAGGACATAAGAGAACTTTTCTGTTTTCTTTTTGTTTGAAGCATGTGTGGTTGTACAAATTATGATACACGGGACTGGGATGAGATAGGTTAATTTTATTGGGGAGGAATCACTTACATGAGAAACCAACAACCCAGGATAAACATTCCGAAGATACAAGCTCGGCGGCCCTCTGTGACTCGACTGGAACCCAGAGAGTGCAAGCCTGTCCCTGACTCCAGACCAAGTCAGCTCACGTAAGCTCCAGTGACCACGCCCAAATAGGCGTGGTCAGCGCCGCGGTTCCCTCTGATAGATCTCTCACTACAAGCCTGTTCACTCTTTTCCTTCAACAGTACATGCAGTGATATAGTGGAGGGTCAGCAAAGCCCAAACAGGACAAAATTCACTCAGATAGTTGCATTATCTGTTCTCTCTTAGGAACAAACAAGGATAAATAGATATAAGAAATGAATAGCTATGCGGAGTCCATAATTTTCACAATGGTGTGAAGTGAAAAAAAAAATTATGCTCAAAGGATCAGATGTAGTGCTGGAGGATTTCAAGTTTCATAACAAATTATTCCAAGTCCAAGAGATCTCTGAATATGTTGCAATGTCAAATTTTTGAAAAAGGGTGGAAGGAAGACGGCCCCCACTCTCATTTTGATTGTACTGAGACTGATCCAGTGACTTCAAGGCCAAAGTATCCATGACTCATTGACCTGTCATGAATCAAGCCCCCTTGAGAAATGGAATAATCTAGATATTGACGTGTACTTGGGTGTGTGTAAAATTTCCGCCAAAAATGGAATGTTAGTTTATTTTCTCTCCCCTTCATGATTGCCAACCATTATAATTATTGATGAAAATTTGGTATACCAGTGTTCAAGATTTTCGTACAGCTGAATCATCTGAAAAATATAATTTTACATTTAATAACTAATATCTTCATCATGTAGGCGTTTGAAGTTACAAATAATTAGTTATAAGTAATAAAAGGAAACCTTGAATGTAGAGGATATGTCTTTTCTTCTTCTTCTTTTTTTTTATGATTGAGTGTGTCCATGCATGTTGGACACCCATGGTGGATGGGTCAGACATTCATCCTTGTCTATTCTTCTATTTTATTCATTGAGGCAGGGTCTCTCAGTCAAACCCATGAGATGGATGCCACCTCGCTCTGGGAACTCCCCTGTCTTCACATTCCAAGGCTGGAATTATGGCGGCAGGCACATGCCCAGCCATCATCTATATGGGTGCTGAATATTCAAACTCATGTCCTCACAGCCACTACTTTTACTGTAGAGCCATCCCTAGCCCTCTGTTACATTTTCCTTGTACAGTATAAGGCTTTTGTTTTTCTCTTAAGCTAATTGTTTTACATATTCATTACCCATCTCACATGAAACCATAATCTTCACAAAATACAGGTAGCAGTAGTGGGCTGTGGAAACAAATTACACTCACATGACCAGGTGAAGCAAGAGAAGAGTTTAAGCTCAGGAAAAATATTTCAAGAGATCTCTGTATGTGTTGTAATAAGTGAACTTTTTGAAAAAGTTAGCAATGGTGTGCAGTGAAAACAAATTACACTTACAAAAGTTTTACTTCAGAAGGAATTAGGATGAACACAAACAAAGGTCAAGCTGCCATTAGCCAACATTCTACTAAGGTCAAATGGAAGTAATTTTCATTACTTTATTACATGTCTTTTACTGAAGGACAACAGTAACAATATGTCCTAGTTTCTCCTAATGTTTTTGCAAGCTTTCTTCCTTCCCTTTATCTTTCTATGTGCCAAGGATTTTTCCCCTCTCTTTTCACTTGTAATTTGTAAATAAAAAAAAATATGTTGTTTTATAGAATCCCATGACCCTGCAAAACAAGATTGGTGACCCAAAAGGAACGGCTGTAGCTGCATGTCTACCACAGAGCTGACATCTAAACATTTCATCAAACCAGACTTTTCCACAGAAATTGTAGAATATCTAAGGTTAAATCCCAGCTGGGAGATCCTTAAGCAATCACAACAGGAAAACCAAGAATTAACTATTATGTTTGTTTGTTTTTAACAAAGACATTGGGCAAGCACTGCGTAAGAAAAACAGAGATAGCATCAAATAGCAATTGGTTTTTGGTATTTTAATTCTGACCACAAATAAAAAAGAAATCCATTTGGCAAAACTACACTACCTTCCACAGGAATAATGCCATGCCTGGGGATATGACTCTTGTGACAGAGACTTAGGCATTTGATCTATGTATGAAGATGCTGGCCATCTGCAGACACCATCAGGATGGTGGAGTAGATGTCAGAGAAAAAGAGGTAAGACCTCCTTATGCTTTACTGCAAGTATTCTCTCTTCTCACTCCCCAAAATACTTTTAGATAGCAGTTGAAATGCCCATGGCCAATCAATTAAAAACAATGAATCCAGTTTGCTTTTACTTTTGTTATTGGCATGGCTATTACAAAAGGTATTTGCCTCAATAACTTTGGCCAGAACAGTATGTCTTGGTAGCTGAATTTGTGTTATCATAAACAAACAATGTAAGTTACTTTGGGGTTTTAATTCAAATTCTTTCCATATATATATATATATATATATATATATATATATATATATATATATATATACACACACATATATATATATATCATAGACAAGAACTTCACTTAGATTAACACTATTTGTCTAGAAACTACATAATAGTTGTGACCTTATAGTCATATGTCCTTTTTCTTCAAGTTACTTATATGTATGTGTGTGAATGTGTATCTTGTCTGCATAGTGCCCACAGACACCGTAGGAGAGAATTGGATCCCTTGGAGCTGGAGTTCCAGGCAACTCAGAGATTGCCAACACAGAGGCTAGGGACCAAACTCAGGTGGGTTCTACAGGAGAATAGCAAGTGCTCTCAATGATTGAGCCATCTCCCCAGCCTCTGTAGTCGCCAATCTGACAGCTTATCAGAGTTTTTCTGAGTTTTACTTTTTTTCACCTCCCTGAGTGAGGTGAGCATGTCTGATAGCTTTAAATAGTCTTTGTCTATTCTTAAAAGAGAATCAGGTTGGCAGCTTTACTTTACAAACATTTAGGCAGCAATACAGGCTCACATTACTTTAAAAATATGGTTTTTAAAAGAAGAATAAACAATGCTATATAAAAGAGTATCTATCTGTATGGAACCCAGACTATTACATATTAGAATATGTAATTTCAAGTAAAGCAACATGTGAGAGTTAGTCCTTTTAAAATCAAATGGCATTGAAAAATATGAAAGTTATTTAGAAAAAAACTAAAACTAGGCCCTATCTCATATGAAGATAGAATCCAAATTTGTTTTGTGATTAAATGTGAAAGATGATCTATTAGTCAATAAATCAAAATTAAGAGGACTTTTCTATGGTTCAAAGTGAGAAAAGATTTCCTAAGATTGTCTTTAAAAACTCAAATTCCAAAGTGAATGGATGGTGGACTTGCTGTGTTAGGATTAGAGTTTCTGTCCGAAACCAGCAGAAGCAGACCAACTAGAAGCAATGCAAACTTTTCATACCAATAAGAATGTTTACAAATATATTTCTACAAGTAAACAACAAAACAGAAGAAAGTCAAGGAAACAAGGAACAAGCTGAAAAACAATTTGTGTAAGGGAAATCCCAAATTAGCCACCAATATACACAATAGTATCTATCTATTTTTCTCTGTGTCTAGATATCAAAAATATCAAATTTGTTAAGGCTTATAAAATTAAGTACTACTTTAGAAAAGGGAGACAAGTAGTGCTGATAAGAATATCAATAAATTCTACCAGTCTAATGAATAACATGAAGCCTGTACATAAATTAAGGATCCATGTACCTTATGATTTTGCAGGGCTACCCCTGGGTAGATATTCCAGATAATTCTGTACATATATCATAAATCAGGTACATATGTGTGTGTAAGACAGAGTCTCATGACAGCACTTTAAAATGCACCATTAGGGAAATGTTTCCTTTGGGAGATGATTGCTAAGGGTTATGATATGATAGTTTTGTCATATGGGATGCAGAGTGGGAACAGAGGCAGTAGCTTGAAGCATCATTTTGAGTGAGATATAAAATGAGATTTCTTAAACCCAACTTATGGAAGATGAACACATAAAATAATGTCACACATGTTAAGTCTGTTACTTAAATTTGAGGGAGTGGATGCAAGGTGAAGACCAATCAAGAATAGGAATAAAGGTTGAAATAAAACATACATACACACACACACACACACACACACACACACACACAATGCAAAACATACTTTCCTGGCCTGACTTGCTATGAAACGAAAATGACAGTTGTAGATCATCAAGCAAGCAAAAAATACATTATAGACAATTAAAAGAAACATGGTTATCTTTTGGGGGATGTCACAATGTCTTTATTAGAAGATTCTGACACCTTCTCCCTGCCTACAAAAACCTCTGCAGGAACTGTCGCTTTCTGGCTCTTATTTCAGCCCTATTGTTCCTACCCTCAGTATCTGGAACATGCTACACGTTTTTCCTTTCGGAGAATATTTATTCATTCAGTTTCCTTTTCATGGAAAGCCACTCTCATCATTTCTGTCTGCTGAGTTGTCATTTCCTAGGGATATTGTATGAGTATGTTTGCTGTGTCTGATAGCGCAATTCTACTAACTACGTGTGTTTTAACAAAAAGGTTTATTTTGGCTCATGGTTCTAGAGCCCAAGGTCATGAGGCTGCCTCTTTTGATGACCTCCTTCCAGCTGAGTCCTGTTGTACACAAGATATCACATAGCAAGAGACAGGGCGTGTACATGTGTAGGTCTTCCAGTCTCTCTCTTGTCTTATAAAGCTAGTAATGTTCAATTTTGGGGGCTCTACTCTGAGGGCCTCTCCTTTAAAGACCAGAGTTTAATTAAATTTCCACTCTATTGTTACCTCATAGTAGGACAGTTGTAGATATAACATTTGTTCATCTTTTGTGTAAATGCTGTGTACCAATTTGCTGATGGAGTTCCTTGTTCATTCTTTTAGAGATCTTTGCTTTCATTCTCAACCAAAGCCCTCATTTGATTCTCGATTCACTCTAACAAGTCTGGTGTCATTTTCATGGCTTCTGCTTGCAGGAAAATGCCATCAGAGAAGATTCTGAGCCTGTCCTGTTCATTGCTGTATCTGTGACCTCCAGCACACACACAGTGTGCATTAACAGAGTTAGAGGAAGAGTGAGTGAATAAATGCATGGATGAATACAGAAATTTATTTTCACAAAATTTGGGGCATGGAAGAGCAGACATGGGGGAGTTTGTAAAATCATTTTCTTGATACACACATACAGAATACACACTTATATGTATACATATATACACATATATGTGATTTTATCTATAAGACTCAAGAGCTTTTTTTCAGGTTTGTTTATTAATGCATTATGTATGTAGATGTGGGTCTGTACATATATGAATGAAGACGTCTGTGAAGGTAAATTTCAGAATAGGGAATCGGATCTCCCAAGCTAGAGTTATAGGCAGTTGTGAGAACTCAACTCTGGTGACCTGGAAGAGCGAAGGGTACTCTTAACTGCTGAGCCATCTCTCCAGCTCCCACTTATCTGACTCAAATAAATAAATTTCCCTTCCAAGTACATGCATTTTATGTAATTCAGTTTATACAAGATTAATTCATTGTGTGTTGCTTATAATAGAGTGCCAGACACTCAGTAATATAAAGAGAAAAGAAGTTCATTTGGCTGACAGTTCTCATGAATGAAAAGTCCAAACCGTTTTGCAGTACTGTCTGGGTGTGTCACAATGTGGCAGTGAAGTGAGGAAACTAGCCACATGAAAAGGGTTAAGCAAGGACAAGACAGGGGAGTGACTAGCCTCACTCTTTTACGTCGAGTCTCACAAGAACTAATTCAGTCCACTGAGAAGTAATCCATTCAGAGACAAATATTAATTTTTTCCATAAGGCAGTCATGGCCCAGAAAATACTACATTTAATTTTACTAGTAAACTTTCTGAATTGTTGCACCATGCTCCTATTGTATTCAAAACACAACTGCTGTTGTTATGTATCTAGTGCTGTGGTATAGTAGATATATTTTCAGCAGTTCGTGGCATGGGCCAGGTAAATCACTTTAAAAAAGAATAACAAAAGTTATCCTTCAATAGAAACACCTATGAAGGCTTCGAGATAGAAGTGAAGTGTTTGTCTCACAGATATGAAGACCAGTATTTTAGTCTGGTCTTTATTTAGAGCCCATGTTGGAGAGACAGAAAATGGAGACTCTCTGGGGCTTGCTGGCCAGCCCATCTAGTTTCACTGGTGAGCTGTAGGCTGATGGGAGAGCCTGTCTCAGAGATAATGGATAGAGCTCCTGATATTGACCCTAGAGACTATCCTCTGGTCTCCACTTGTACCAGCACACAAAACAAAACAAAACAAAACAAAACAACACAAAACAAAACAACAACCACCCCCAAATGAATCAAACAAACAAAAACCCCTACCAACAAAACAACATCAACAAAACCTCAGCCAGCTGGGCCACTAGTGGTGGCACTTGCTTTTAATACCAGCACCCTGGAGGCAGAGGCAGATGGTTCTCTGAGTTCTAGGACAGAAAAAAACTGTGTCTCAAACAAACAAATGAACAAGCAAACAAACAAAACTTCAGAAAAAAAATAAAAGTGGGAAGGGGCATAACACCTTAAATCATTAATTTATGAAGAAAAGAGGAAAATTTAAAGCTACCCATGCTTCGTTTTTTGATACTTTAAATGCCTATTAATGACGGGGTAGGGGGTTGGGGGGTTGTAATACTGCTATCCTTCATTCTGCGGGAGCTGCTTTCCTTGGAGAAACCGAGTCACGAGAGGACTGTTTAAGGTCACTCTGTGAGTCATCTCCTTTGCTGGGAATTAAAACCCTGGGTAGTGAGTCACTACATTCTAGGTGGTGAGCTCAGGTCGCAGCCCTCAGCCAACATGCCCTGTCAGCCCGAGGTCAGCGGCTGACTTACAGAAACCATAACTGTCTTCAATTGCAGCAGATGGAATGCTATAGACATTGACACGTGACCTCCTTAAAACGGGACCATAAGTAAATGATCAAAGAAAGCAAAAACAGAAGAGGGGATTTTTAACGTTTTTATTTACTTTGCTTAGACTGTATAAAGATCCAGCAACCCTCTAAAATATCCATGCACAACATCACGTATTGGCAAATTTAATATTCGCAGCTTCTGACCGCTAGCCACTCAAAGGACCGCACGCAGCATCTTCCTATTCTAGAGTTAATGCTTTTTGACTCTCGCCAACATCTCTGATTGTAAGTGAGATGAAATCCTCAAGTGCTGGAATGGTTCGCACTTCTTTGTATGTATGGGTTGTTTTTCTGTTGCTATGAGAAAATAACACGGCCAAAGGCCACTAAAGAAGCGTATATTTGGGTTGACTCAGTTGAAGCATCCTTCATGGCAACAGAGGCCGGGCAGAGGGTGACTAGAGTAGGACACTGATAGATCACACCTTTACCTGCAAGCACCAAGCAGAGAGAGTGGGTCAGAAATGGGGCAGAGGATAGGGACCCTCAAATTCTGTCCCTGTGACGTAACTCCTCCACAATGCTGCATCGCCTCCCCAAACAGCGCCACCTGTTGGCTAGTTTTTAATACATAATTAAAGACTATGTCAGTCACCATTCAAAGTGGTCACATAAACCTGACCACCACAGAGCTCACATCTCATTTCCTGAGCCCCTATGTAGACTAAACCAAGCTTGCCCGGGAGATGAGCATGAAAGAAGAAACCTGGTCTTGAAGACATGTAAATTGTTTAGTACACACATTGAAAGAGAGCTGTTGTTATTGGTATTAAAATATGTGGTTTGCTACTGGTCAGAAAGACACATTCATAAGCAGATGGGGATATATGCACATCTTTTAAATCCAAGACAGATCTAAACTGGGATGAAAATTTTTGATTGATTATATTCACAGTGCCCCAGTAAGTTATACATAAGTATGTAATATATGTACAGATTTTGAGAGAATGTCTAGTTATGTAGTCCAAACTTGTCTTGAAGCTGTTATGATTCTTTGCCTCTACTTAAGCACTAGAATTGTAGGTGTGCAATAGCATCCCTGGATGACTTGAGTGTATTTTCAAGCCCAACTAATCTAGGTGAGTCATGACCATGTACAAGTGACTTGAAGGTAGATATATATATATATATATATATATATATATATATATATATATATATGAAGTAACTTCAAATGGAAACCTGATACAGAATTATAGTTCTTTTATGGTTAACAATATATCTGTTTTTCATGACATATTATAATTCAATATTTGAAACTGATTTAGAAGAAGTATCATATTTTTCTCAGAAATATGATTGTGAGATTTAAACAAAAGGGATTTCTTTGCTCAAATGCAATAAGTTATACTGAAAAAGCAAATGTTCTCACTTAGGGTTTCATGCAAACACAATTTCTGTGACTAATGAGTGCTGTATAAAGATATGCTATGTGGAGAGCCACATACATGAACAGAAGGAGACCAGAAGCCCTGACACACAGTTCCCGGTTTTTAATCACTACCTTACTTCCATCCCTCTGACTCCTCTTCGCAAGGGAAGAAAACTTAGCTAAAATGAGGAATGAGTTCCTCTAACAGCACACAACTCTTTGAGAATCAACATGGCATAATGGAAACAGATTTACAGTTAGAAAACTGTCAAAGTCCCAAGCACATGTATTTTCTTCTTTCCATTTAGCTAACTGTTCAGCAGAACAAGACTAGCCATGCTTGCCCTTTACAGTGAGTCATGATGACAATTGTTGAAAAAGACGATGGTGGTGATGGTGACAATTGACTACTGTGGTTGTGGATAGGAGGGCTAATTTCATTGAATCAATTAACTGGGCTAAATGATGCCCAGGTAAGTTGTCACACTGGATTTCTGGGTGTGTCTATGCAGAGGTCTTCAGAAGAGATAAGCACTTCCATCAGTTGATTGACTAGAGATCACCTTCAACAATGGGGCGTTAAGATGCCAGCATCTTGGTCTTGACTTGTAGCCTCCAGAATTGCAAAGATGTATATCTCTGCTGTTTAAGTCACCAGTCTTTGATATGTTATCATGGCAACACTAGCAAACTAATACAAGGTGGTTCTCTTTCATTGAAGAGTCAGCTTGCCCAAGGAATTTCTTGGCTGACTCAACTGCACTACCACTTTAGAGTTTAGAGTACAGGCCTCTAGGCATTAACATATAAATTTCACATAAGAGCCAAGGTCTAGGGATGGAGAGATGGCTCAGAGGTTAAGAGCACCAGCTGCTCTTCCAGAGGTCCTGAGTTCAATTCCCTGCAACGACATGGTGGCTCACAACCATCCGTTATGAGATCTGGTGTCCTCTTCTGGTGTACAGATATACATGGAAGCAGAATGTTGTATACATAATAAACAAATAAAATCTTAAAAAAAAGAACCAAGGTCTACTTTGCTTTTGCCCAAAAGTTTGTTAATGTTAAAGTGAACATTTGCATGATACATTTTTTAAACACATACAATAGCTTTAAGAATTGTTAGTGAAGCCAAGAAAAAATTAGATAACTATTACAAAGAAACTAATGGCAATCTTTATAAGATAAAAGATACATTCCTCAGGGAAGTACAATGTGTCTACTATATATGACTCCTGCTAATTTATTTATTATTATTAAGTGTGTGTGTGTGTGTGTGTGTGTGTGTGTTATGTAGGGTAGCATGCATATATGCCATAGTTGGCATGTGGAGGACAGAGGACAACTTAGTGGAGTCCATTCTTCCCTTCAACCTTAAATGGATTCTTGGGATAGAACTCAGGTCCCCAAGCTTTCTTGTCAAGCACCCTTACCACCCAGACCCTCTCACCAGCCCTTCTACTGATATTTTAGAAAAGCAGATTGTCAGATATTTGAAAAAAGACCTTGGACTTGAGTACAAAAGTTCCTGGACACATGATCTTTCACAAGACACAATACCACAGCACCATGCAGACTATTTTAACACAGTCACTAGTAAAGCAATAAACATGGTGGTCGAGGGAAAACACAGTGGTTTACACTGTGAAAGCTAAGGTCATTGAGAATGTGGAAAGGTGCCAGAGGAACAAATCTCTACAGAGTTGGAAAGCAATGAATAAATAACCAACAGTCTACTAAAGAAGACCTCAAGGGTACTGGAGAAGTCATCAATTATTATTATTTTGCTTAATTATTCAGAGAAGAACAAAACCACCTTCCCACCCCCACACCATTTACTCTAACTGCTCCATTCTCTTGCTGCTTCTGTTTGTTGTAATACTTTCTGGTAGGAAAGGGCAAAGCGCCCCCTTTAGCACAGTTTGTGCATGAAGCTCCCATCTCCCAGCAGATGGGAGGCAGCTGAGCCAAGCCTCTGTGTCATCAGTGTCTCACTCTGTATCACCCATCATACACTCAATGCACACCTGAGGGAAAAAGGCATTTTCCAATATGTGTGGAAAGACATATTTCAAATATAAGCAATCATTGTTCCTTTATACTCAATATATACTCACGGAAAGAACTTTAATCACAGAGAACTACAGTGAGCAAAATGGGTGCCACCACTGCCCCCCTCCCCATTTCTGTCCCCAAAGGATTCCTCCCAACAGTTTGATATATAACTTTCCTGTGACCCTTCTGGTCATTTACCGTCACATACATGCACATATATCTTTTTTAATACTACTGCCATTTCAGTTATTCCAAATGAAGCC
Source organism: Cricetulus griseus (assembly GCF_003668045.3). Classification (NCBI taxonomy): domain Eukaryota; kingdom Metazoa; phylum Chordata; class Mammalia; order Rodentia; family Cricetidae; genus Cricetulus; species Cricetulus griseus. The sequence continues at coordinate 252,718,854 of NC_048595.1, read as the reverse complement.
ACAATATTTTTCCCTTTGCATTACATATGTAAATAGTTCCATGCCATATTTATTGACAATAGCTGCTAGTATCCTGTATTCCTATTTACTGTATTTTAGTGCCACTTACCCATTTGTGACCATTTATTTTCTCCTGTTTGTCTGCTTGGTTCACTTTGCTAGAAGAGCTAATGTGTGAACATTATTATTATTATTATTTCTACCTCAGTCTTTCTACGTATGTGATGAAAGTTTGAAAAAAAGTCACCAGAGACAGAGATGGTTCTATGAGGAAGACTCCTACTGACAGTACAAGGGGATGTTGGCAAGTTTCATTCCTAAAGGTTACACCACTGGGCAGCACATGGTAGCATGGGACTGCAGTCAGTGAATCCAAGCATTGTTCAACATCACAAATGTAATCCTTAAACAAAATATTATACTGAAACTACGTGCTTTTTTAATGCTTATGAATGAGTCTAATTTAATGTCTACTTGATGTTAATATCTCTTCTGAACATTTAAAGATATTTGCCCATTTAAAAAAACTGAGTGGTTTATCAATGTATTTACATGGAAGAATTCCTTACATAAGCTGATTTATTTTTAACTAGGTCACCCATTTTACCCCAACTGCCTGTGGAGTTTTAATATTGTGTGGTATTTTATTTTATAGAAGTGTTTTTTTTTTTTTTAGAAAAAAAGTTTAAAGATGGGTATACATATGCTAAATTATTCTTTATGCTTGCGGTTTTTTTTTTTTTTTTTTAAACTCAGTGAGAGGCTTACTTTACAGCTAAGAGCACTTGCTGCTCTGCAGAGGACCAGGGTTCAATTCCCAGCACCCACATGGTGGCTTACAACTGTCCATAACTATAGTTCCAGGGGACCTGATGCTCTTTTCTAGCCTTTGAGGACAACAGATACACTTGTGGTACACATCCATCCATACAGGCAAAGCACACACATATGAAATAAAATAAATCTTAAAAAATTAATGGGCAAGTAGACAAATCTAGTCTAGAAAAACTTTTACTATCTCATTACTAAAATATTCTTGTATGTTTAATTTATATTTGACATATAATTTTACACTTAACTTTTTACTCATTTGGAAATTATTTCACATGATCTACAATAAAGTTTTAAGTTGGCTCCTTAAATCAATAAAGATCATTGTCATAGACTGTTCATTGTCATAGCCTTCATTTTTTGCCCTACTTACATAAATAACAGCAGTTGCTGAGCATTAAGTACATGAGAATACAACCTGGTTTCGGCACCCTATTCCATTTCATCCATCCTTGCCTGTCTACCAAATATCATGTGATATCCTGATAACTTTAACTTCAGAGAGTCTTTTCACACCTATAGAAAAGTTCTCTTTCATTCAAAACTATCTTGGTTATGTAGTTTTTCTTTTTTCATGTGGATAGAATTACACGGTCAAGTTTCCTTGTTAAAAAATAGAATTTTGAATGGTAATGGACTGATATTAATTTTTGTAGATTATTTGAGGAGAGCCAATTCCATAAACTGACTTTTCCATGTAAGAATGTGGTAAACTTTTTCCTTACATATGATTTTGGAGGACCATCTGCTCTCTCTCTCTCTCTCTCTCTCTCTCTCTCTCTCTCTCTCTCTCTCTCTCTGTCTCTCTCTCTCTCTGTGTGTGTGTGTGTGTGTGTGTGTATGTGTGTGTATGTTATTTCTTCATCTATAAGATGGATATTTTACCAGAGCTGATGGCAAAGGGCTACAATAAGGGTAAGGTGAGATTAGATGACAAATAACTGCAGGACCCCATGTAAAATTTAGTAAGTGCTTGTAAATAGTGCTGTTTTAATCATTACATAATTATAATTACCAGTTATCAAACTGCTCTATTTTCTTAATTCACAGTTTCTACATATTAACTTAGTGGGTTTAAATATATTTATCTCAGTTTTCCAGTTGACTCTGGGGTTGCATAAGATATTGATTTATTATTAATATAATAACTGGGGGGTTTTGTTGAATGCATTACTTTGACTAGCTTTCCAGATGAATTTCTTTGGTTTGCAAGATGAACAATCATACTGTCTGCAGATAATGACTTTCAAAGTCTCTTGCCTCAGATTTTACTTTCCTATTGAACTGGCAGTGGTCTTAGGCTTAAATGTCTATCAAGACCGATTAGCATCAGTGAGTAAAGTAGGAGCTGAGTCAAAGGGGTGGAGGAACTGTAGTAAACCAGGGAATGCATTCCCTGTCTAAAGGCATAAAAGTATTGTAAGGAGGCCAAGCAGAACCGACCCATGGGCTGTTTTGGGTCCAAGGAATGCCAGTATTTTGGCTCCTGATTTGCACACTCATCACAGTAGATTAGCCATTCCCAAAATGTGGTCTGATGGCTCCTGAGTTCTCAACACCCCTTCAAGCTCTAAAGTATTATCCTCACAATTTGAAGGCATTGTTTGCCTTTTTGTCAGGATTGATATATACACAAAAAGACTATTAAGTTTTTAGTGCAAATCAAGACATTAGGTGTAAATGTAGCAACTTCATGCCATCATGACATTTTTCATATATACACAGACACACGTTCATAAATACACATACACATACACATATAAACATACACACACACACACACATACAGGAGAGAGAGAGAGAGAGAGAGAGAGAGAGAGGGAGGGAGGGAGGGAGGGAGGGAGGAGGGAGGGAGGGAGGGAGGGAGGGAGAAACAGACAGAAACAACCAAACAGCAACAACATCAAAAGGAAAAAGAAGTGAGTTTCACTTAGGAAGCTATGTTGATGGGTGGCATGGCCTCTTGCTGAGTATCGCAGAGCAGCAGTTGAAGGGGACATAAGCAACTGATCCACCAACTGAGTCAGCTGATTTCAGGAGAATCATCATTTTACTTGAAATAAAGATAGCAGAAAAAGCACAATACTTTGAGACTTGGGCATTCAACAGAAACTTTCTCATATAGGGAGAAAGTGAGAATTTAATTTACGGAAAGCAATACTCTATTGCTGCCATGCTGAAATTCAGGATTTTAGATAAAAATTGTGACTGGAGAGAGCTTCTAAGCAACACCGGAAGGTTCCCAGTTCTAAAAGTGTTCCTAACATGATCAGTGGTGATGTCATTGCATGCCAGTTTTTAGTATCCTATCATGAAGTACATCAACATTTAAAAGGTCTGTCTTACCCAATGTTTTCCATAAACAATGCACAGTGTTGCAAAACCAAGCCTGAGTAAAGGATCCACTCCAAGTGAAATATAGAACAATAGATTACAATTCAGCAGAGGGTGAAAAGTTCAGGGATGAAGTTCAGAGATCACATCTCAATGGATCTTTAAGAAACTACATGAAGCAAATTCAGTTTTGCTAAAATACCAAGACCAATATTTACAATTGTCCAGTGTAGCAGCCACTTTTTTTAAACAATGTATTTGTGTGAGGCTAGACTGTTCTTTTTTTTTACTGCAAAGCAAATGATATGAATAATCTTGAGATCACAGAGGCCAAAATGAGATTCTACGTTTACCCTAAGCCATATATTATGAGATGTTTCAAAATAGAAAACGTTTCTTGTTGATATTTTTCTTTGGAAAATATTTTTGATAAACTTTTTGTTTATAGTACAATAACTTGTATAATAACTATAAACTTTCTCATGTGCTAGGCTTATGGCTGTTATTTTAGTGCATTAGTAAATAGATTTTTTTAGAAATTCTGTTTTGTTTACAATGCAGTAAATGTCAACAAAAATAAACTACATGAATAAAATCTCTTGAATACCCTCAATAAAATTTTGTGTATAATTTCTGAGGCCCAAATTTCTGAGAACTGTTAGGCCAGACTTAGATTATGGATCTATTAATATTTTTAAAAATACTTTGCTAAATATTTTCTGTTTCTAAGGATTACACTGTGCTTATTTAAAAACCTTTGTGAAATACCCTTTGTACTTTAGAAGAAAACTAAAAATTTAAAAATAGTTATGGATTATATATGACTTTAGTGTAGTTAGCTAATATTAATGACAGTGCTGAACTTCACTAGGTCCCTGTGTTGTATTATTTTGCTGCCTTTTTTTTTTTTATTTTATTTTTGAAACAAGATCTCAAGTAACTCAAACTGGCCTTGAACTCAGTCTCACTATATAACTGATGGTATCCTTGAAACTCTTGATTCCAAAACCCTTTAAGTTCTGGGGTAGCAGGCATGCACCACCAAACCCAGCTTCTTTTATTTATAAAATTTTAGTAGAACAGCAATTGTGTCTGTTTATGGAACACAATGGGGTGTTCACACCTGTCTTCTCTATGTAGACTACATTGTATAAAATTCCAGACCAAAAAAAAAATCCCCTATTGCAGTGCCCTGAACAGAATCGAGCTCTTCATAATTTGTTATCTGTCTTTGTAAAAATCCAATTTCAGTAACTTAAAAATATATGATAAGTTTGTATTAAGCATGGTCAGCAGAAAGTACAATAGGTCCCCAAAATATATTTCTAAATGGAACTTTGTATTGTTATCCTAAGTAACGCAGAGAAAGACTAGGTCAAGGTTAATAAGACCAAAATCTAAGAGTAGCAAGAAATTGGGGTACAGTGACAAACCATGGACTTCTCCAATGATGTCAAAGGAAAGGGAAGTATTTATTAGTTTTAAAAATGGAAAGGAAGGAAAGAGGAAAAGAGGGAAGGAGAGAAGGTGGGAGGAAGGAGAAAATGGTGGAAGCACTTGACTACAGAGGTACAGAGTTCATTGTCTTGGAAAACAAGGGTGTCCATCTCCCCTTGGTAGTGGATGCACCATTGCTGGACAAGTGTTTTGTCAAGAACTTTATCTGAGTTACTTCAGTCTGGGGGAATGTTAAGGATAAGTTATTTGATATAAATATGTAAATACCTCAGAAATATGCAAACAGTGGGGTGAATGTTAAATGAGATGAATTTGTTACTAAAGCTTTTGGAAAGTCTGGGAGACAGCGTTGTTTCAAGTAGGCAAACATACTGTCTTTCATAATTTCTTTGATTTAATTTTGGAAATTAAAAATTCCTTTGCTTATTTAGTCAGGGTGTGTATATGTATGTGTGCCTGTGTGTGTGTGAAGAATGTCTGTGTGCGTGTGTGTGTGCATGTGCGTGTGCGTGTATCTGTGTGTTTATTTGTGTGCATGTGTATGTCTATCTTCAGGACATACCTGTGGAGGTCAGAAGACAGCCTGTTAGTTCTTTCTTTTAAGCATGTGGGTCCTGGGCATTGAACTTAGGTCCTCCGTGTTGGCTCAAATATTTTTACCCACTGTACCATCCTGCTGGTCCTCTCGGCTCTAATTTTGTCTAGGTTGAGTAGGTTTTTTCCTTTTGGTATCAGCAACTTTCAGAATACCCTCTATTGAATATCCTTCCCTTTGTCATCTCTTTCCCTAGCTCACAAAATGACAAACACTGTAGGTTTTTCCATGAGTGGAATAAGTATAAAAACAGAAGTTCATTTTCTAAAATCTTTACCCTTTGCATTCTGGGAAACCTCTGTAAAGAAAACTTTTCTTTATCTGTGACTGAGGTAAGACCTATTGCCTACTCTTACAGGTGTTGGTCTTGTTTACCTGTGATCCCTGTAAACACAGGCCCTCCAACTTTGCATTCTGTATTTCCTACAACACTGGCTGACCCCTTTCTGCCCTTCCCCCGAAACTAACTAGACACTAGAAATGAACGGTCATCATTCAACTGGCTGTGCCTGCCATGATGACAAATGAACTCCACTGATAAATCTGCACACCTGTGACTTGTAAACACCTTCCTATAAAATCCCATGGGAAAAACATCCGAGGGCTCACCCCACTGCAATAACAGCCTGAATAATATTGCAACAACAACCAACTTCTTCCTGACGTGTTTTGTCTCTGTTGGTGGTGGTGATGTTCTGTCTTTCATATTAATCTTATTTTTATTCTTACGAATCTTCTAGCTTTTAAAATATGTTGAAGCTCACAAAAATAAGGAGTTCTACATGAATCTATGCTTTCCTTTTTCAGTGATGGGTACTGCACGGGAGTCTCATGCTCTCTGCCAGCTGAGCTGCATTCCCAGCCCAGCTTGCTAGTGTTTTTTGAGGAGATCTTACTGTGTATGACCCCTGTGCTTCTGGCTCCGGAGTGCCTGTAGGCTTGCATGCATACACTACCATGCCTGGCTGACCTGTATTTCAAAACCAAAACCTATTTGTAGTGCTTATGCTTTCTCTAAAAGCCTTAACTTCATGAAACCAATTTTATATTTCCAAATGAATAAACATTATTATTATAATTTCTTCCAGAGGAGAGAATCAAATGAGTCATGTAGTGATTATATGGCAACTGCAGGGAAAGGGCTTCTGTTGTAGACCACACGACACAATGAGATATCATTAAATATGTTCTATAATTTATAGGTCAGAGAGCCATCTTTCAGTTCTGAAATATTTCTCCTCTATGTTAGGACACATGATGTGTGCATGGGCACACGTGTGTGTGTGTGTGTGTGTGTGTGTGTGTGTGTGTGTGTGTGTTGGTGAAAAGAACTCAGAAAGTATCATTTATGTGAATTTTGTATCAGTAGTTACCAGAAGACGTTGTTAGCATAATACATTGGTCTCAGCAGGAATTAGTTACCTGCTTAGAAGGAAAATTACAACATCCTTACCACAAAGTGGGAACGAACTGTGGAAGAAGGAGGAGGAGAGTCCACAGAAACTGACTCCAACCCTCAGAGTCTACTTGTTAATCCTTTGTCATTTCTCCAAATGTTCATTCCTCTTCATTTGTTCATGTTGGTCTTTTCACACGGGAGTCACTGACCCAGGAAGTCTAGAGACTCCCATGGAGCTGGTGAGTTCTCTGGTCCCATTATTTCTTGTGCTGCTGGACACAGCTTCCCTGAACTCCAGGGTATGTGTTTGCCAACCATCAGGCACAGGTCATGCCAATCCTAAGGTACAAAGTGTTCCGCCATCTACCTTGAATCTATAATTTCCAACACTAAAATAATGAACCTTAGCCATACCAGAAATAAAAACAAGGTTCAACGGACAGAAGGTCACCAAGACGACTCTAATTTCTTCTGAAGAAATGTTACTGTGATCAAGTAAAGACCATTAGAAAACACAAGCCTCCAAAAGCAGATAGATGTCCTTGTGACACAGTGTCTGTAAAACAGAATGAAATCAAGTAGGAACAGTTTCTCTAAGTACATTGTAGTACAAACAGCTCAGACTCAAGATGGGAAATACTGTTGTCTGATATTGTAAAAGTCACAGTGTGAAAGAAATATGTTTTATTGGTTCATATATTTCATCTAATTGTTTATTCTATTAGGCTATAAATGGACAGATATAAAATTAAAGTACCCTTTGTCAGTTTTCTGTAGTGAAATGTCATGAATTATAGTGACAAAAATTTGAGATATCAGTATTAATACTTTTGGACTTCAGTGCCATCATTTTGTTAAATACTTTAATAAGCTTATATCATTATAGTTAATTATTTTCATAAAATGCTCAAGAGCCTTTTAAATGCATAAGTATTACCAAGCTTAACTTGATTGAGATCTGGAATGAAGCAAAATCATATTACATCTAAATTTACATGAAGTTTCTTTCTGAACATATATGAAGATGAAAATTAAAACTGAGAATAAAAACTTCCTGCGTATTTTTCAAAATGTAGAAAAACATTTACATTTTGTGAGATTAAACATTTACTATGTTTTCTGCAAGTTTAGTAAAATAAATAATTCATATCAGTTACATGCTTTTAGTGAGTCAGAGAGATATTTTAGACTTTGTTGTAGTACACAAACCTTTCCATACTTATTGCATATTTATATTCTTTACTATTAATTGACAGCAATGTTTTCTGAGTAGAAGACAGAGTGCTCCTAATGTGACAATCTGCTTCACAAAATAGAAAGCAAGATCTTCTGGATGTAGTAAAGCTTAAGTAGACAAAGTGAAGCTTTTTGTTATTGCAATAAATATGAGATCAGTCATTTCAAACTTCAAATTTAATCTTAGTCTGAGCTCTCTGCACTATAAGATGTGTTTAGTAAAACTGTTCTATAGTCATGAGGTAGTAAAGACACGTGTTGCTGGTGATCTTAAATTTAATTTAAAAAGAGGAATGTTTATGTGCACTTACAATTTACCTGCCTTTAATCATGATTAGTTGGTTCTGCTGCTTTGGGGAGTGTCATGGCTGCAGTATGTGGCAAAACCATTTGCCTAATGACTAGATGGAAAAGAGAGTTCAAAAGAGGATGCACTAGAGTCCCATTGTACCAATTAAGGCAGCAAGCCTGCCTACCCCCACTCCCTCAAGTGACAGAAGACCTCCCACTAGACTCCATGTCTGCAAAAGCTGAGGTGTAGCAGCCCTCTGCCAGGGAGCTCTCAATAGGCCTTAGCAGCCTCACCTTGACAAGCTGAGAGAAATCACACTCTGTTAGGAGTTGGACTCAGTGGTTCAGAACATGACAGCAGCAGGTATCAGCTATAAAATGTGCCTTTGTTTTTGTCTTCACTGTCCTGCTCCATAACGTCTGAGGTAAATGGAGTAAAGAAAGCTCCATGGAAACCCAGGCAGAAGGAGCTAGCCACCATTCTTCATTTAGGCAATATCTTGTCATGAGAATGTGTGTTCGTCCCAGAACTTCAAGCATCAGCTTGACTATTAATTGGTTTCTTCATCTGATCATTTAGGAGATCAATAGAAAGGATCAGAAGATCCAGGGGGTTTCTAGTGAACTTACAATGTTCTAGCTATGATGTTTTGTGGGGAAGTTCTTTACTAGCATGAATGAGAAGCTCTGCCTATAAAGGGACTTAAGAAAGCTGAACATTAATGGCAGATAGTACAAAATTCTGAAAAAAAAACCTCAACCAAACCTAGTATTTGAAAGACAAAAATATATGTGCCACATAAAAATAAAGAAAATGCATTAAAAAGCTTCAATAGCTTAGTTTCTCTTCCCTTTTCTCTGTTCAGTGATGAATGATGCTTCTTTATTTGTTACCAGGAATACAGAGTATCACCATGGTTGACAAAAGCACTTCTCTGTGCGTGGTTAATTTCTAGCCAGTGACCAAGGGTAAAAGGCAATGTCCCAATATTAACGGGTCAGTGCTGTGTGTCAGGGGACAGTCCTCTCCCACTGAGAACAAAATGAAGCCCCGAGACCCTGTGACCTGCTTCTGTTTCTTTACAAAGCTTTAAAAAGAAACCCAGCAAAGGGCTAAATAACAAATGTATCCACAGGCGCTTGAGAATGGATTTACTCTACAGGAGATTAAATTGAACTTCTTGAGGCTCTGAGTTCGGTTATATTAAAAAACAAAAAATGTCCAGTTCCTCATAATATAACCTAAGGCCTGTTTTCACTGTGTCATGGACATTTCCATGTGTGTTTATGGAACCCTGATTATCTTAAACCACTGAAACATTAGGTTAAAAATAAGATGTATCTCATGGACCACATTTTGTTTTATCTTGACAAGGTTTTGTTCTAAAGAAACAAAACATAGCAAAACATAAAAAGTACATCAAAACAATAGCAAAAGCAAACTCGACATATCCTACCCAAGACTGAACTAAAATAAGGCAACAGACCTCAAGAAGCTCATTGGCAGAGACCGTCCTGCACACCCATGTGTAGTTAGTGGTGGCCACTAAGCATCCTACACATTTTTATTATAAAAAACAATGAAGAAGAGTTGTTCAGCCTTGTTTTCATTCCCTCAGAACTAGAAAGGTAAAGCCAATAAAGATGACAGAGTGCACCATTTTCTGTTGAGATGATTTACATCCTAATTTTCAAGTTTATTCTTCAGCAAGGAGGCTCTAGGCTGCAATTTCCCAACTCGGTTGTGCAAGAACCAATAAAAAGAAGAGTAAGAGCAGGAGAGAGGTTGTGAAAGAGCCTTCCTGTATCAATAAATCCGCGTACACACTGCACTATTGTTTTAGAAGTAAACAGAAAATAAACATGCTCTCAGTTGACTGTGATGAAATAAAATACCTACTAGTTCTATTTGTCTACCAGCTTGTCTTGATTTTTAGTAAAGAATGTCCTTGCCCATGGTCATTCCTCCAGCTCTTCTTGCATTCTCTTTCTGCTCTCCTTCCTTCTGCTCTGTAATTTCCTCCTATGGCCACCTGAAATGAGGACATAACCCCTGAATTCCTCATGGATCCTTTCCATGGGTGGGCAGTATTCAACGAGAAGCTGAGGAGTCAGCCAGGCTGCACAGGAAAGGGAAGATGAAGTAGAGTAAGCAGCTGTTGGAGAGCAGCCAGAACCACAGGTGGCCATTTCTACCCAGTGCCTATTTCTTTTCCCAGTCCTTCCCTTGGTGGCTGGACTTCTTCTTTCAAGTTCTTTAAAAATTGCATGGCAGTTTCATGCATGCATTTTGGTCATTCCCCTCCCCAATTCCAATCCCTGACTCCCCTCTCTTTCTCCCTGGTGCCCTTAAAAAAGACCCCTTCTTTCTTCTTTTTGTGTGTGTCCCACCAAGTTTAATAAGAGTCACTGGCTTCAGTGTGGGTGGGAAGACATTCAGTGGTTCAACTTGTCTGTGGCTACACCATGCAAGAAAAGAACACCATCTACCTGTCAACCCCAACAGTCATTTATTGTATAGCGAGTCCCTCTGTGAGAGATGGGCCCTCTTAGGCTCCTTCGACATTCATGAATAAATGCAGACGGCAACAATATTGTGTATACAACCATTTTGCCGATCAAGGTCTTATACTATATGTTAGGCTGGTCCATATAACATACACATTACACACACACACACACACACACACACACACACACACACACACACCCTTCAACTTTGGGAAAACCTGTGTCAACTTCCTGAGTACTAGGAATTAGGGTATCAGAGATAGCTCAGTGGTTGAGAGCACTTGCTGTTCTTCTAGGGCACCTGAGTCTACTTCCCAGCACTTACCATAGGGTAGCTCACACCTGACTATAACTTCAGCTCCAGGGTTCTGGCTTATTCTTCCGGCCTGTGAGGGCACCGGCACACACACACATGCATACATTAGACTTTTTAAAAAGAAATAATCATCAGCCCAACAATTTGAAATGAATTGTGTGTGGTATTTTCTCAAAATTACTTGTCTATTGGTATTGCCAAGTTTCATCTGCTATACTCTTGGGAATTCACTTGATTTCATTGCTTCAGTCTTTTATTCCAGAGCTGTCTTCAGACATCGTTGGACTGTTGTGGTTTTCCTAAAATTTGGTCTTGAGATCTTTGATGGAGAGAAACTATAAATCCCAGCCCTGCCCTGCTCTAAGGAAAGGGATCAGGAGTGCTTGTACTGGGCTTTTAAATGAGGCTTCTTTGTCCTGGCAAATGGGCTAGCCTGTGTTGTAGAAAGCAGCTGATTCCAACAGTCTCACTGTGGCTTTTGTTTGACCTGTGCCATTTCATTCTTATTGAAATATCTACTCCACGAGAGAGATCTGACTAGGACAGTTAAGTCTGGGTGTCAATTGGGGGAGACAGAAAAGACAACACTGAAAGAGAAGTATTTGTTTATTTATTAATGGGTGGCCCGAGAGCCGATGAGAAGCCTGCACCCATAGGCTGCTCCAGCAGCTAGTGAGCTATAAAGCATGAGAGGTGACTTTGTGGCTATGCTTTAAAGCAGTGGTTCTCAATCCCCAGGGGGTCACATATCAGATACCCTGACTATCAGCTACCTGCCTTACAATTCACAACAGTTGCAAAGTTATAGTTATGGAGTAGCAATGAAATAAATTTATTATTAGGGGTCACTACAACATGAGGAACTTATATTCAAGGGCCGCAGCATTAGGAAGATTGAGAACCACTGTCTTGGGCATTATCCTAACTTTAGTGCCTAAAATTTAGGCTTTTCCAAGGTATTTTAAAGAAAACCATACAAGACATGGTGGTACAGACCACCATTCTAGAGCACAGGAAGCTAACGCAGAGCTGTCATCCATTGTAGGCCAGTGTTGCTTATAGCAAGACCCTGTCTCAGAAAATCAAAGGAAGGAAGAAGGAAAGAAGCATAGGAAACAGGGGGAAAAGAAAAGAGAAAAAAGATAAGAAAAAAGCAAAGAAAAGATGCACAAAGGGACACTTGTATCCACAACTCTGTGCTAACCAGCAACAGTGGAGTTTTGGGTCTCTGAGATGAGAAGAAAGTGACTGATCTCAATACCTGTGCTAATGGTGTTCTCAGAAAACCCTTTTCTGTGCCCATGAGCTCAAGTGGATACCCTACTTTCTCCTCCAACAGATTCCCACTATCAGGTTTTGTGTTGAAGTCCTTTATCTACTTGGAGATGTTTTCTTCAGGGTGAGAGAAAAGAGTTGGCTTTCCTTCTTTGACATGTAACTATCTGATTTGACCAGTACACTTTGTTGAAAATGCTGTATCTTTTCTCTGATATGTATGATGTAAAATTATAATTAATATACAATATATTAATGTATTAACATACAATATTTGTCTTCTTTGTCAAAAATTGTGTGGTTCTCGGACAGTGGGCTCACATGCATGTCCTCAATTCTATTCCATTGATCAATGAGTTTGTTTTCATGCCAGTATGATTGCTATTTACTATTATTATTATTATTATTATTATTGTTGTTGTTGTTGTTGTTACTATAGTTCTGTAGTACAACTTAAAATACACAATTGTGATAGCTCTAGTGTTTCTTTTATTGTTCAGTACTGTTTTGGCTATCCTGTATTTTTTTTATGCTTTCAAATGAAACTTAAGATCTTTTTTTTCAATTTCTATGAATAATGGAAATTTTGGTGATTGTGTTGAATCTATAGACTGCCTTTGGTGGGATGGACATTTTCACAATATTAATCCTGTCAATCCATGGGAGGTCTTTCTATCTTCTGATATCTTCTTCAGTTTCTTTTATAGTGTTTTAAAGTTTTCATTGTACAAGTGGAAAGAGTGTGGGAGCCAGAGGTGGTGAATAACTACAAGGAAACAGTGTCTTCTTGACCCAGCAGGACAGCTTCACATACGAATTCGCAGCCAGTGTGACAGCATGCAAAAGAAATGTACAAGCCCAAGCCAGACCAAATCTCATCATGGAAAGGGGAATTGGGCAGTAAGTCCCATGCCTAGCCAAGGAAGCTCTTGGCAATTGTTAGTTGCTACAGAGAAGCTCATCTTCAGTGAGACTTCTAAGGGAAATTTCCTCCATGTGATCAACTTGGTTCTGTTATTGCATGGTTTTAATGTTCTGTATCCTAGTTTGATTGGTCAGAAAGAAAAAAAGAGGATCCAACTTTCATGAATGTTTTCTCCTAGGTCCCTTTCCAAATCACCACTCCTGCTATTTCTCATTCTTTGAATTTGTCTCCATTTCAAACTTGTCTTTGTGTCTTTGAACCACTGGGCCCTTCTTCCATCAGCTTCCTGCAGTCTGCGCAGGGATTACAAGCTTGGGAATTGTGAGCATCTCTCAGTGTCTAACGCAGTTTGGTCCAATTTATATTGTATCTGACAAGTGGTCTCCAAAGCTTTTACTGACACTGGGACTCTTGTTTTCAGACCGACGGTGATTTCTTCTCCAATTCAATCTTTGCTTATTATGTTTGTAAACATTTTTAAAGGTCTGTTTTTCTCAAAATTACTTCTGACTCATGGAAGAAGGGTATTTTATTTGTTCTAGAGGAAAATGATATTTAATGGACTCATCTGTCAATTATATGTGGTCACAAAATACTGACATTTGGGTAAAGCCATTTAACCTTTATAAATGTTAATGTCCTCAATTCAAAAATAAAAGAGAATACTCAAATAGTTCCTTGAATTGTTGTAAGGATTTACTTAAGTAATACAAACCCTAATACCACATTGCTGGGAACTACTAGCAGCTACTTAATGTTTTACATCCAGGGTACACATTATATTACAATTATTCCTGTCATTTTGAAGTGACAGCAATAATGTGTTACAGTTTGGAAATGAAATGTCCTTCAAAAATACTTTTTATTGAAAAGTTGATCTTCAGCTAATTAAGAAGGTTCTAGAAACTTTGGAAGGTGGGACTAGGTGGAGGAAGTACCTCACTGAGGATAGGTCTTTAGGTTTCTATTATTCCTGGTCACTTCTTGTAGATTGTCACCATTCTGCTTGACTATGTAGTGAATAGCTCTCCTCTGTCACATGTTCTTGCCACCATGATGTTCTTTCTAACTAGGACCACAGAGACAATCAATTATGACCTGACCCTCTAAAACTGTGAACAAAATAAATCTTCCTTCCTTGTTTTAAATTGTTGCTGTTAAAAGTTTTGTCACAGTAGCAGGAAAAGTAAGGAGTACAGAGCACAAGTCTTAGCTTGTTTTGCTTATTTTTTGTTTTGTTTTTTTGAGACAAGGTTTCTCTGTGTAGCCCTAGCTGTCCTGGAACTTGTTTTGTAGACTAGGCTGTCCTCTGACTCAAAGAGTGCTGAGGTTAGAGGTGTGTGCCACCACCACCCAGAAAGTCTTAGTTCACTTATCTAGTTACACTTCATGCTCTCTCAGGACCCAGAGATTGTTAGAAGATCCTATACAAGATAAAAAACTATGAAATGATTATCCTGAATCTGAAATAAAAGATAATTATCTGTCCTAAAGAACAGTACACAATTCAGTGACTGTAACATTTCAATCATGCTAAAAGGACATGATGTAAAGAAAGCAAAAATGTGTTTTTATTCTTTAGGTGAACTGTGGTAACTTTGTACAGTGGAACTGTAATAAAAAATTAATACAGCTAAAAGTAAAAGAATTGAAGATGAATGATACAGGTCTTCTGATAATAGTGTAGAACCCGCTGAGACACAGCCATTTGAAGTACCATGTTAGAATGAAGACTCCGTCTGCTGGTGCTGATAGGCATACATCACTCATAGCTACCACTTAGAAGCACCAAGTAATTTCCTAGAGAAAATGTATTAGGCTAGGATTTTTCTTTCAAATCTGGTTCCAAGACAGTAAGAGAATGATGGATTGGATGTTACCAGACAAATGTTAATAATTATTTGAGTCATGATTTCAGTACTTTATATCTAAATCATTATGTCATGTTTACATTAGAAAGTTGATGTCCTCATCTTGGGGCATGCTATGGATTGGAAACAGTTTAAGGGTGTCACTGTAGGACTCATGTATTGGAAGCATGGTGTTAAGTGGTGGTAAGCCCTTTAGGAGGTGAAGTCTGATGTAGTTCTTAAGTCAAGGCATTTCATGACATGTGAAAATCATAAGAAATTAAAATTTCTATGCCTATGCATAACATTTTACTAGAATATAGACACTTAATTCTGTATTGCTAACCCAACTACATTTGTATTTGAGGAGAGATGTTACAGCCCCCAGAGCCTAAAATATTTATCATTTAGAAGTTAATCAGAAAATAACATTTGTCAGTTCCTGTTCTCTGTGACAACCCAGAGTTTTTATTTTAGTTTTAAAGTCAAAATACAAAAAAATAAGATAGGATGTACTATTTTTGTTTGGCAAGAATAAAATTTAGTCCATGTGAAAATTTTTCTACATTTCTACTTAGAATTTAAAGTTGTTCTCTTTAAGTTGTTTAGGAACTAATAATAGTTTAACACTAATAAATAAAAGCAATGTTTAATGTTGTACAACTGTATTATTATGCTGTAGTTCTAGCACATGAATAGCATAATAAAGCACTATAGCCTGGGTAGCTCAAAGCAATAGCTATTTACATTTTCACCCTTGAATAGACTAGAAATCTGCTACAGACTTAGTGTTTGTATGCTGAAACTAGCCTGCAGGATCATATTTTTTTGAAGCTGGGTTCTTTGGGAGGTATGGGAAATTACCTTAGGTTGTGGGGTAGGGCCTCATGATGAGATTATTACCTTATATTACAGAATGAGGATGCAAGAGATGTATGTGTACATGTGTGGATTTGCACATGCCAAAAATGACCATGAAGGAACATTCAGAGAGGGTCCTCACTAAGAACCTGTGCATGCTAGTGCCTTGATCTTGAACTTGAATCATGATCTTGAATGTCCCAAGATGAGAAATTGGTTCTCTGTTCTGCTCTATTTTGTTTATAAGCCCACTAGTCACTGGATTTCCTTTTCAGGAGCCCAAACTGACTAGCCAGTCTAAGGTCAAGGCGTGGTCATTATGGTGTCTGTGACTGGGCTTGCAGACAGCTGAGTGCTTTATGAGTTCTAAATGAGTCTCCTCTTTGACTGTCTGCTGTCTCTCTGTCTTGATGGGGGAAGTACTTCTGTGTATGTTTATCTTATTGGTTGTTAAATAAAATACTGTTTGGCCAATGAGACAGCAAGTTAGACGGGACTAGGAGTCAAAGAGGATTCTGGGAAATGTAGTAGAGAAGTGATGATCCAAGCAGGAAGTGACATAGGAAGGAGACTCATATTTAAGCAAAGGAAAGAGGAAGGGTTCCCCTTTATCCCTCCACTCTTCCTTCAGCAGCGCAATGTGATCCACTGACAAGGAGGGACGCCAATAAGGCGTCCAATAAGATAAGTCTTATAAAATATATAGATGTATGATAATCAAGACTGAGCTAACAGATGAGAATCCTGGTCATTGGCCAAGCAGCATTGTACCTAATATGTCTCTGTATTATTTTGTCCATCCACGCTGTGGGCAGAACTCAGGCGGCTGGTGGAGACCGCCCACATGGCAGTAGGTCTCGGGTGGCTTTTGGCAGAAAGATTTATCGTAACACTGTCTGTCCAGATTTCTTACAGCAATTATCTACTTGTTACTTAATCATCTCTTAAAATGACCTGGTTTCAAAAGTAGTCACATTCTGAGGTATGACATTAGGGCTCACTCAACATATGAATATTCGGAACTTATAATTTAGCTCATAGTTAGTGATAAAAGGGAGTTCTAGATCTTTTTCCTTTTTAAAAAGGAAAGTCTGAAAGTAAATTAGACTTCACTTGCTTGAGTCCAGACTTTTCAAACCAAGTAACAAGAAAGATCTGGTAGCCCAAACTTAAGTTCAACCATGTCTTCTAAAGTTTATGGCATATCTCCATATTTCCTTCCTTTCTCCCTTCCTTCCTTCCTTCCTTCCTTCCTTCCTTCCTTCCTTCCTTCTTTCCCTTCCTCCTTCGTTTGCTTCCACTCTTCCTTCTTTCCTTCCTCCACTCGATTCCCTGTCCCAAGTGCTATTGATAGAGTCGTTTTGCATTTGTGGCATTGTTTTATCTTTCTTTTAGCATATTCTCCCTGCCCATTTCAGTTTACCCATTTCTTTATGTCCTCTGTGGCACTATATCCAAAACGTAAGCTTAGGAATTTCTCCACCAAAAGAAGATAAAGCTAAATTAAATTAAAATTAAAAGGCTCAGAAGCTCAGCTCTTTGATAGAAATGTTGATAGGAAGTTGAGAGAAAAAAGTTTGCACAGGAAGCCAATCCTTCTGATTGTTATAAAGGGCCTTATCCTCCGCATCTGTCTTTTATGCTGCCTTGTAAGGAAATACAATATATTTGGAATAACTTGAGAAATGCTTCTGATTCAAAGGAAAAATCAGGCTTCATGTGTTTTCTATAAAACAGAGATTTAAGTTCTATTCCAAGAGGATAAAAATATTTGTGAAAGAAAAATGTAATTTTAATTACTGAAATCAAAGCAATCGCACACCAGAGATGTTGTTTTTCCTGAAAGTGGATATTTAAAAGCTGATGAATTTCTTTCTTTCTTTCTTTCTTTTTTTTTTTTTTACTGCTGATTTCCCAATTTCCAAAAGACATTTAGTGATTGTTCACAAATGAGAACCACACATGGCTGACTGGTGTCCCAGGCCAGACGTACATCTTTCTAAAGACTTCAGAGCACTTCCAAATGGCCGTGTTTATCAAATACATACTCATGAGGTAGGCAGGAGGAAGGAGGCATTTTTCTTACAGAGCCTCCCAGAGAGCAATCTTGAAAGCATAGCTAAGATTTTTCAGATAAGGAAGAAGCACATGCTGCCTTTTAAAAGGGGTTATGGTGACCCTGATTTTGCTGAAACCTTTTTGTCTGTACAAATGTCCAGGAGCTACCCCAGGCATTTGAGTTCATTAAGCAAGCTGGGCAAGGTGTACCTTAAAAGCTAATGGTAACTGACTTATTTCCTCATGTGTGCATTCAAACAATCAGGCAACATTTGAAGCTGTGTTTCATCTACTGGAATTCCAGTCTGACTTTTGAGTGTATTCTCTGTAGTCCTTGTATGGATGGTATAAATTATGAGAGTTAATGATAATTATGGAATGTTTTAAAAACAGTCTAATTAAATTTACAGTAATAGCTGGAATTTTGATGTTTTTCCCCCTCCCTTGGAAACAATAACTTAGTATTGGGCTTTGGTATTTTACATTTTTCTGCTGTATTTATTTGTGCTATCCTATTTTTGGGGGGGGGATTTGCAGTTAGTCATCTGAAAAAGAGTTAAAGGACCTTCTCACTGACTTTTAGAGAAGATCTAACCAAAGCAGTGAGCAGTTGAGTGGCAGAAGCCTGAACGTCAACAGCCAGGCAATGTTCTAAGACACATGGTGAGGAGAACTTGGTTTGCATAAAATTGAATCCAGTTTCAACTTCTCATCTTATTCCTCAAGAATTGCCATTTTAAATGTAGGTTCTGACACGATATCTGTTAGTGAGTCTTCTGTTACTGTTACAGAATACCTAAAACAATAAGGCTTGTTTGGGCTCATAATCCTAGCATGTCAGTCCCGCACAGCTGGCCTTGTTGCCTTTGGGCCTGTGGGAAAGAGCATAATGACTGAAGCACTTGATGGAGTGAACCCTTCCCAAACATGGAAAAGGAAAGGATAGTCTTCCACTGTCCCTGTCAAGAACAGGTCCCCAGTTTCCCAAGGACACTACAGCTGCCAATAGTGCTAATTTGGGAACCAAGACTTTACTGTATGAGTATTTGGAGTGGCATTTCATACAATCTATAATCATGTCAACAGCCTTTCAAAGAAAACGTAGTGCCAAGTCTCTTCAGAGCAAACATAAAAATTCTCTTTATTCTCTTACATTTCTTTTTAAATTTATTTCCTTTTGAGATAGGATTTCACTGTGTAGCCTTGGAACTCGCCTCAAAATCACAGAGATCTACCTGCCTCTGCTTCTCAAGTCCTGGGATTAAAGGCATGCACCACCAAGCCTGGATTTCTCTTACATTTCTAGTAGAAGTTTGTATTTCTTTCTCCCTGAAATTTTGATCCTTAATAGATCCTCTTCTGATTTTCATAGCAGTGTAAGAAAACATAAGTCAGTTGAATTTATATTACCATGATGTTTTGAAAGACCATCATCCATTCAGATGGCACTCACAATTATGTTTCAGATACTGATCCTTCAGTATCCTGGATCCTAAGAACTTTCTGTCACAAGCTTGATGGTGTGAATTGTACAGGAACATCAGCTCTCTCTTTTCTTCTTTCTTTCTTTCTTTCTTTCTTTCTTTCTTTCTTTCTTTCTTCCTTCCTTTCTTTCTTTCTTTCTTTCTTTCTTTCTTTCTTTCTTTCTTTCTCTCCCTCTCTCTCTCTCTCTTTCTTTCCTTCCTTGCTTCCTTTCTTTCTTTTTAGAATTTCATACATGGACACTGTCCTTACATCATTTCTTCTCCTACCTCTCCCTACTACTCTTCCCACATTCCCTGCAACCTGACTTTACAGTCCATGATTTGACCTAGATGAGCAAATTTCATTGTTACTGACCTTGTTTTCCTCTTCCAAGGGTGCTGTAACTCCTGAAAGTCACACACTTTTCTTCTGTCCAGTTTTAAGAAATGACACTAACTTCTTTCACTTTCCTTTTCTCTTTCTCTTTCTCTGTTCCCTCTTTCTCCACCTCTCACCTGACCTCTGCCTGGCTCTTTTCCTTTTTCAAGTGACTAGCTGATAACAGGGCACAGAATGCGTCTTTGGATACCCTCATTCTTGACAAATAATGGCTTTAAAAGGTACATATTCCCCATTCTCCACCCCCTCTAAGTAAGAATATTACCCTAGTAGGAATTAAAGCAATTTAAGAGACTTACATTAGGTTTTGACTGTTGACTTCTCAGTACAACCAATCAATCACAAAATATGTCAGAAGACAGGCCAGTCCATGGGAAATTAAGGTTATACAAATAAAAAACATTGTTGAGGAGACAATAAGTGAATAAGAGGGTTTTAACTTATGGCAGTTGCTGATTGAGGACAGATATTGGCAACAACTACAAACATCATGGCTTTTGTGTTCACTCAAAAATGTTTTATTGGGAAAGTGTTATAAGCTGAGGTTTCTCTAAAGAAACACACGGAACACAGGTACAAAGCTAGAAGAGCTTTCCTTAAAGGAATCAGGTATTCTTGTAGAGGATGAACTGCAGGCTGGAAACTGACTGATGGTCAAGAGTCAATAATATCATCTTCAGAGGAATGGTCTCTTTTCCGTTGAGACTTCATGTTAACTTCTAAGGTCTTTGAACTGAAAAGGCAGCCACATTTCCATTACAGAGAATCTTTATAACAATAACTCAGCTGCCTGAGTTCCACCATCACGTTAGGGCTCCCAAATAACACACAAAGTTTTATATTATTTACAATGCTGTTGGCCAATGACTAGGATTTATTTTCTAGCTCTGTCTTAAGTATCAACCATAACCATTAATCTATATATTTTATAAAGACCTATCTTCCTATCTTACCGAGGACACCAGCAGCATACATCCTCTCTTCCTGGGATCAGGTGACCCCTCTTTACTACATTTCCCTAGACCTTCATTACATTACTCTTGTTTTCTGAAAATAAACATTCACACTATTGTCCCACCTAACTTGCTTCCCTCTTGGCCAACAGTGCTTTATCAACCAATAAGACAAACATATACACAGAAGGACCACCCTCCATCATCTAAGGTCTTTGAACTGAAAAGGCAGCCACACTTCCATTATGGAGAATCTTCTTTGCTCAAAATGAGCTGATTGCAGGCCAAGACAGCTACAAACTCATAGCAACACCTGGGTTAGTGTTTGAATGACTAGGTATTCTAACTTGCCTAACAGGACACATAAAAGCAGCCATTGGAGAGTTGGTGAGGTGGATCCATTTTAGAGATCCTCAATGCCAACTATGCCTGATCACCCATGGTTGCTTCCCCAACACCCACATGGCAGAAGGAGAGAAAAGATTCCTGTGGGTTATCATCTGACTTCTACACATGTACCATGGCACCTGCATGCACTTGTGTGCATACAAACAAATAAGTAAAAAAAATAAATGTAATAAAAATTTTAAGTTATCAGTCTCGCTTTTTCAAAAGCAGCCATTGAGAAAATATAAACTGAACAGGCCATGTAGTCTTCATGAATTATGGTAATGATAAGCTCCCAAAGCACAGTAGGAGACAAATGCATCTAAAACCATTCATTTGAAGCATATGGTAATTTCAATGCCAAAGAATTGAATTTTCTCTTTCCAAATTAGCACATTGGTTTAAGTCTCAACTCTGTCTCTGAAGTTTCCTGTCTCTTAGAAGGTTTCCAACTCTTAGCATTAAAACCCTTTATTTCTGGAAATAAAATGAGTGATGTCATGATCCAGGAAGAGGAATATTGGAGCTTTTACAATCCCTATGGCCCCCCACTATCTTTTCCTTTGTGTGATGCTGTCTCTCTACTGTAGACACTTGTGTTTTAACTTTAATCAGAAACTCCTGTTTGAGACAGATGCCCACAGCTCCAAGTTACTGTGCACACAATAGTGTGAATGTTTATTTTCAGAAAACAAGAGTAATGTAATGAAGGTCTAGGGTACTTAGGATTCCATTTCCATACCCCCTTTTTTTTTTTCTTAAGAAGCCATCTACATAATATAAGTCTTCCTAATGGCAAAGGAAAACAACTTTCATTCCAGGTCTGGAAGAGTGAGTGTCAGATGCCTGGGGAAATAGCTTAGTCTTCTTTCTAGTTAGGCAAATTGCTTATCTCAGAGATGATGTTTATACAACCTCCAAACCAATGTGCTTATCTTTACCATGAGTTCCATTAACAACAAAAATCAGGTCTCATCACTGACTCAATTACATCCTTGGCTACCTGCCTTTCTAATAAGCTGCCAAGAGATACTAGAAAGAGTCCAGAACTTCAGTTAGTAGTGTTTCTGAACCAGTCAAAACCCAGCTAAGAATTTTGTTCTCCCAGGATGCCAATATTGTTACCTGTGACCAAATATAAATAGATTTATATAGATTATATATTTTGCTTTTATATTTATAAAAGCCAACAAATATTGACAATTTGTTTAATAGTTGTCCTGGCTAGCTTTATGCCAATTGACATTTAAAAGGAGGGCCCCTCAATTGAGAGAATGCCTACATAGGATACATCAATAAGGTATTTTCTTAATTAGTGACAGATGGGAGAGAGCCCAGCCCATTGTAGGCAGTACTATTCCTGGCCTCATGGTCCTGGGTTCTATAAGATAGTAGGCTTAGCATGTCATGATGCGTAAGCTGGTAAACAGAATCCTTCCATGGCTTCTGTATCAGCTCCTGCCTCCAGGTTCCAGCTCTGCTTGAGTTCTTGTTCTGACTTCCTCCAATAATGGGCTCTGATTTGGAAGTATAAGGCAAACACACCCTTACCTCCCCAATTTGCTTTTGGTCATGGTGTTTCATCACAGCTATAGTAACTCTAATGAGGACAATAATTATGTTTCGAAAAATGTGCATGACTGTAGATGAAAAAGAAGGACATTTACATTCTTTAAGAAAGTTTTTTGTTGTTGGGTTTTTTTTTGGCTATTGAGGAACTGGACATGGCTGTGTTCTAAGTGTTGGTGTTGCCACTGATATGATATTGAAGAAGGCATTCAAATCTTTAGACTTTAATTTCTCCCTCTGCTAAATGGGGATGATCTAAAGCAGTGGCATCAAGACTTGTGTTGTTCATAGATCAGAAAAACAAAACTAGAGATCATGCAGTGCTAGCAACTTTTACTTTTCTGGTTAGTGGCATTTTAAAACTTTAACTGTCTACCTACTAACCTTATCACTGAATTCAATGACTTTGAATACAGAACAGTAGATTGAATGTGAATTAGAATACTAGCCTTTAAATGTGATTCATCAAGATTTAGGAAAGACAACTGTGCTGTTCTCACTCCTCTCATTTCTCTGAATACTTATTTTAAAACTATTATAAAAACCAAGCAGCTGCCCTCCTACAAGGTTTTGGCATCATTAGGGGATGCACTAACTTTAAAGCATAGTGGTCTGATAAGACACAGGGGTTTTTCCAATTTTTTATATCTGTTGAGGTTTGCTATGTTGCCGAGTATGTGGCTGATTTTAGAAAAGGTTCCATGTGATGCTGAGAAGAAGGTATATTCTTTTGTATTTGGAGGGAACGCTTTATAGATGTCTGTTAAACCCAGTTGAGTCATAGCTTCTGTTAGTTCTTTTGTTTCTTTGTTAAGTATCTGTCTAGTGGCTCTGTCTAGTGGTGAGAGTGGGGTGTTGTCTAGTGATTAGAGTGGGGTGTTGAAGTCTCCCACTATAAGTGTGTGAGGTTTTACGTGTGATTTGAGTTTCAGTCATGTTTCTTTTACTAACATGGGTGCCTTTTATTTGGGGCATAGATGTTCATAATTGAGATTTTATCCTGATGGATATTTCCTATGATGAATATTGAAATAACCTTCTTCATCTATTTTGACTAATTTTAGATTGAAGTTTAATTTGTTAGCTATTAGGATAACTACACCAGCTTGTTTCTAGGTCCATTTGATTGCAAAATCTTATCCCAACCCTTTACTCTGTGGTAACATCTGTCATTGAAGTTGAGTGTCCCGCGCGCGCTCTGTATTTCTCGCCAGCAAGAAATCATACACGGGACACTCGGATCCTTCTGCAGACAAGCTTTAATGCATCTTGAGAGTGAAAGAGCATAAGCTTCCCAGAGCGGAGACTGAGCGGAGACACTAAACCAAGAAAACCATCCCTTATAAAGGCTGGCCAGCCACCTGGGACGTGTTACCCTATGAATGGCTTCAGCTCCTCAGGCCAAAATGAGCCACGGGATAGGCAGAGATCAAAGGAATGGAGATTACCCAGCGCCTGTGAAGTAATTTACATCTTGGTGTCTTCAGGCACCATTATAATGCAGGAAACGGCCCCTTACAGTTGAGGTGTGTTTCTTGTATGCAGCAGAAGGATGGATTCTGTCTTTGTATCCATTCTGCTAGCCTGTGTCTCTTTATAGGCTTGTTAAGACCATTAATATTGAGGGAAATTAAGGACCATAGAGTGTTAATTCTTGTTTGTTTTGGATTTGTTGTTGTTGTTGTTGTTGTTGGTATTGTGCATGGATTTACCCTGCTTTTTCTTTTGGCTTTTGGTAAAGTGGGATTATCTATTGCCTATATTTTTGTGAGTGTAGTTAACTTCCTTAGGTTGGAGTTTTCCTTCCAGTACTTTCTGTAGGGCTGGGTTAGTGGATATGTATTACTTAAATCTGGTTTTGTCATGGAATATCTTGTTTTATCTATCTATAGATATTGAAAGGTTTGCTGGTTATAGTAGTCTGGGTTGGCATACATGGTCTCTTAGTGTAGGTAGAATATCTATCTAGGACATTCTGGCTTTCAGAGTTTCCATGAAGAAGTCAGGTGTTACTCTGATAGGTTTGCCTTTATATGTCACTTGGCCTTTTTCTTTTGCTGCTCTTAATATTCTTTCTTCATTCTGTATATTTGGTCTTTTGATTATTATGTGGCAAGGGAATTTTTTTGTGTGTGTGGTCCATTATATTTTGTGTTCTGTAAGCTTCTTGTACTTCCATTGGTATGTCTTTCTTTAAGTTGGGAAAGTTTTCTTCTATAATTTTGTTGACTATGTTTTCTGTACCCTTGAGCTGTATTTCTTTGCCTTCATCTATACCTATTTTTCTTAGGTTTGGCCTTTTCACAGTATCCCATATTTCTTGGATATTTTGTGTTAAGGATTTGTTGAACTTAAGATTTTCTTTGGTCGATGAATCTATGTCTCCTAGTGTATCTTCAATTCACAAGTTTCTCTCTTCCATCTCTTGTATTCTATTTGTTATGCTTGCATGTGTAGTTCCTGATCATTTATCCAGCTTTTCTAATTCCAGCACTCACTCAGACTGTGGTTTTTTAATTTTTTATTTTCTCCCTTTCAGCTTTCAAATCTTGCACTGTTAGAATTGCTTCTTGCAATTTTTGGTTTGTTTTTTCCTCCATTTCTTGAATTTTTTTTTTTTTTGGCTTATTTTTTCTTCCATTTCTTTGTTGTTTTTTTGTTTTTGTTGTTTTGTTTTTTGTTTGTTTGTTTGTTTTTGAGACAGGGTTTTTCTGTGGCTTTGGAGGCTGTCCTGGAACTAGCTCTTGTAGACCAGGCAGGTCTCCAACTCATAGAGATCTACCTGCCTCTGCCTCCTGAATGTTGGAATTAAAGGTGTGTGCCACCACAAGGATTTTCTCATTTCCTCTTTTAGAGTCTCTATCATCTTCATGAAGTTGTTTTTAGGCCATTCTCTTCTGCTTCATCTGTGTTGGGATGTTCAGGTCTTGCTGGTGTAGAGTCCCTAGACTCTGGTGGCGTCCTACTGTTTTTTTCTGTTGTTGAATGTGGTCTTATATTGCTGTCTTCCCATCCTTCTTCCAGTGGGTGCAAGTGGGGTCTCTCCCTCTACTGGTGGGAACAAGGTTCTCTTCCAGTGGGTGCAAGCAGGTCCAATACTTCAATGGGACTCAAGATGGGTGCAGGAAGGTGTGAGACACTCCCTCTCCTGGTGGGTCGAGGAGGGACTAGCAATGTAGGCAGACTCAGGGTGGCTTGATTTGCCTGGGGCAAGTCTACTTGCCAGCAGTCCCCAAGTCAGGAGATCCCAAAGAGGGCAAGTGGAAGTCAGGCCTGAGACAGGGGCCCACACTAACTTCTCCCCTTGATCAGCAGACTCTGGATTGCTTGGTCCTCTGGGGGTGAGTCGACCTGTCTGCAGTCCCCAGGCCAGGAGATTCCCTTACTAAGAACATTTTACAGGCAAATAAAACATAGTGTTAATGCTTTTAAAATGTATGTGCATGTTTATACTACTTTGTGATTTTAAAATAAAAAATGCCCAAACTTTAATGTATGTATACATTTTAAAAAATCTTTTACATTTATTTGTCTGTAGGCATAGGATGCATGTATGACATTGTACCAGTGTGACAGAGTACAGCTTGCCATGTGGACTTTGGGGACTGAGCTTAGGTTGTTAAGGCTTGGTGGCAAGTGCCTTCAGAGCCATCTTTAATAACTGAAATCATGCTTATGAGCCCCAAATACTCTGGCTTTGAGACATATTAAAGTGATCTATATAGGTAGTTCCCCTACTGAGTGATGTACACTACTATATTATACTTTCATAATTAAACCTATGTACCAGAAACTACTATTTGTCAGCTTTATGAGCTGTGAATTTTGTGATAACCATATTAAGATAAAGATATCTTTGAGCTAATTATTTATTCTGCCTATAATAATTGTATTTTTGTATAAAAGTAAAATCTGTTTTTTTCTTTTTATAAATGTAATTTATCTATTAATTCTTTGGGAATTTCATATCATGCACCCTAATTCCACTCATCTTCCAGTTCCCCATATCCTCCACACATCTCTGCAGTGCCTCCCAAAAGAAATTAAAATAGGCAAACCAAACAAAGAAAAGCAAGCTAGCA
Source organism: Cricetulus griseus (assembly GCF_003668045.3). Lineage (NCBI taxonomy): Eukaryota > Metazoa > Chordata > Mammalia > Rodentia > Cricetidae > Cricetulus > Cricetulus griseus. Next base: position 252,692,060 of record NC_048595.1, on the reverse strand, counting down.
AACAAAAAATTCAAAAGCAAAACACAACAAAACTTCGTCTATCCTCGTCTTTTCCGCTTCTTCAATACCCCTTTATTTGTCCTGATGGCTTTGGGAGTAATGTGTCACATAGTATATCCTTTTGTCCAGTCAGCTGTGCTAGCTAGCAAATGTTCATTGAAATGAATTGTTGGTCTGGTTCAAAGCCCCTGGTTTCTGGTACACCATCATCACTGGGTCCTCGCCAAAACTCCTCTGGGGTATCTTGCAATCACCTTAAGTCATGGAGATCCTGTGGGTTTCTTTCCCCAGAACCAGTTGTTGTAATTCATTTAAAATTTTCCTGAAGAAAAGTCATGCCATTCAACAAAACTCACATCAGAGGTTTATTTGAAGAGGAGAGGGGGGCAGGGGAGGGCAGAGACTGGTTCCTGGGGGACAAAAGTGGAGAGAGAGAGAGAGAGAGAGAGAGAGAGAGAGAGAGAGAGAGAGAAAAGGAAAGAGACAGAGAAAGAGACCGGAGTTGGGCAAGGCCCAGGTTTTAAAAGGGAACTTAGTGAATGTGCATAGGCAGTGCTCTTAGTGGATACAGCTGAGGACATATTCTGTCAGGACCTCGAGGGTAGGGCAGTACAGATGCATGAATACTAACACCAGTCCCTTTACCAGCTCAAAAGGGTCCTAGTTGGAGTCGATGTTAGGGTGGGCCAACCCAAGGCCCAGCTGTTTATTTATTAAGAAAGTAAGACCTCTGAAAATAATTTGCATAAGCAGTGAGGTAGAAGAGCCATTCTCAAGCTCAGATTTGCTATCTCAGACTTCATGTGACTGCTGATCTACACTCAATGTCTGTAGTTCTAGCCTCCTCCTTGAAATTCCCATTGTCTTATTTGTTATAGTATTTTAACCATACCATACCATGCTACACATAGTTAGCTAATTTATAGCTTCTAATACATAGCTGGTCCTAAACCATAAAACCAAGGATTTTGAATAGGGATTTCAAAGGGGGCAAAGCTTTGAGTGGGTCCTGAGAAGTCATTCTTCAAGTATAATTGAAAACTTGGTTTCACATTTCCTGTGTCTTTTTAGAGATCCAGATTTAGTTTCTCATTCCTTTAAAAAACACCGCCCCCATTTTTTGTGAAGTGATGAATAATGTAGTATTTCACATGATACTAATTTATTTATGCATTTTATTGTCTGATTTTGTGTGCCTTGTAGTTATCTAGCTGTACTGAACTATTCCATAGCACTACATTGTTTGACCCATTAAAATTAAAGTGTTTAGCGTGATCACATCATGTTTAATTTATTCCTTATAACATTAATACTTGGGGTATTCTCAGACAAAATTAAATGACAATTGTAATTCAAAGCCAAACTGCATTTCGTGAAATTAGCCTCAATTTAACAAGGGCACATGGTGGGTTTCTTTGTGTTATGACATGAATAGAAAGTGTTCCACTACAGGCCCATGTGTCTTAACAATTGGTCCCCAGTCAATGTGGCTCCATTTTGGAAAGCTGTGGACCCTTTGGGAAGTAAGGCATGGCACAAGGCTTACAGACTAGTGCCATTTCTAGTCCTGTTTCTATTTTCTGATTGTTGCCATGTGATAAGCTACCTGCTACAAGCTTCCACGACGGCTAGGTACTAACGCCTTCTTCTCCATGCTGCTGTGTTCCCTCTGAGCCACAAATCTAAATAAACCTCTCTTTAATTGCTTCTGTCCAATGTTTTGTCACAGAAACAATAACAGTGACTCATAGAGTTTGGAAACAGATTCTGAGATAGAAATTGCTCAAAGGTGTTTTGGGTGTGGCATCTTTTTGTTCCTGTACTTAAGATATAAGAGAAATGAGGTACATCAAGAAAGTGTGTGCTCTAAGTGGGTCAGAGACTTCACGTTTTTAAGCACTCATCTTCAACAAATGGCAGTTTTCTTCTGCAGGTGCCCAGGGCTTAAAGAAGTCTGAAATAGAAAATGTTCAAGTGCATTGACCCACATGTCCTCATATCAGCTCCAGGGTTCTCCTCCCAGGTTATTCATAGGACAGGGTGGAGAACACACACTATTTTCAAAAACCTTGTGTAATGCTTGCACCTCATCTCCAGCCTTTTGTCCCCTGACTACAGGAATGAGTCTTTTCATCTGTAGCCAATGGCTTAGGATTTCACTTAAATGAGTAATGAACCACCCTCTACATGGATAACTCCCAAACATCACAGTAGCTTCTAGGAACACCCACATAATCCATAGTCTTTATGACTACAGCTTATTCTAAACCTCTAAAACACCCACACTATTAGCATACTCTCTTCCAGTTGAATCCCATTTGCTTTGTCACTGGTGAATGTTTTAGCCATTGCACACTGTGATTTCCTGTCAGGGACTTTCTAACTCCACCTGGACATCATAGGGTAAATTCAAATTCAGTATTTCACTTTCCACAACGGATTCCTAGAGCCAACTCTCTCAGATAACTTCCCAAGGAATAGACTTTCATAAATATTCTAAAAATAAAAAAAAAATCTAGAAAGATGTCTGGTGTATGATGCAGAGTTCAGACAATTTCACACTGAAGCTGAGTACTTCTGATTTATTCTTCAGTGTCCAGCTGCCACTCTACATGGTCACACAGTTCCTTTAGAGAGGCAGTTCCCTTGGCCAGCAAGGGTGGTTCTTGATGTCTTGGGTGAAAGAACTCAGCTGGTAGCCCTGGGTAGACAATGATCTCAATTATAGATAAGGGATTAAATATTTTGTTCTGAAATCAGAGTCTTAGATTACTGTTACCTAGATTACTTTCTATGAAAGATGTAATTACCTTCCCTTCAAACAGAATACAAAATTATACAGTTTCTCATTGTTGTTCTCATGATGTCAATTACAAAAAGTATTGACTGTAGCATAGAAATACAATGATTTTCTTCTTTAAACTGGGGTCATTTATTTATCTTGATGTCAGTATATATCTCTAAAATCATTCATGATAACCTATTAATGTTACGATAAATCTTTCTGCCAAAGCCGCTGAGCCCCACTGCCACGTGTGAGCTTTACACCAGCCACCTGCCTGAGGTAGGCCCAAATGAATACACAGAAACTTGTATTAGGTACAATGCTGCTTGGCCAATGACTAGGATTCTCATCTGTTAGCTGAGTTTCCTTGCCGGTGGATCACATTGTGCCGATGGAGCAGGAGCCGAGGGGAAAAGAGACCCTTCCTGTTTCTCCTTCACTTAAATATGAGTCTCCTTGCTATGTCACTTCCTATATCACCACTTCTCTACTACATTTCCCAGAATCCTCTTTGACTCTTAGTCCTGTCTAACTTGCTGTCTCAATGGCCAAACATTATTTTATTTAACAATCAATAAGATAAACATACACAGAAGTACTTTCCCCATCATCTCCTCTTTTTTGTCTAAATAAAAAGAAAGATAACTTATCTTTTATAACTGAAGAAAACTATAACGGTGACTATCTGTCTTCAACTCTATCAAAGACCACAGAAGGATAATATATAAATTCTAAAATTGACAGAGACATCCGCTGCCTAGACAGTCACCCACGGTTCCTCTGTAACGTTGGGGCATCCATCTTCATCCCATAGGCCACAGTGTGTCTGGCACACTTCTCCATTTCAACAGGAACCCTTTAGTACTGTCTTGTTTTGTAAGTTCAGCACTCACTTTCTTGTAGGTCCTGTATGTCCAGTTTATACACCAACAAACAGTCCAGGCAAGAGCAGTTTCTTGCCCACATGGCTAATCTTGCCATGTTGAAAGCAAACTCCATAACAACTTTCTTCGATGCCCATCCTCCTATCTGACATAATTGGTGTGCCAGGAGCAGTTGTGTCTCACTGCCAAGAAAAACCCTAAATCATTTAAATGCCATATTTCTGTAGGTCTTTGAAAGGTTTGAAAAATACCTTACCATCTCAAATATATCTCTGTATATCTAGAAAACCTAACTAACCTAAGTTCTGACTATTATAGGTAAAAGATCTGTATAAACACAATACCTAAACAAGAGGAGACATATACATATCACAAAATTGACCTTAAAGTTGTATCAATAAATGACAATCTATACCAGTGCAAAGTATTCATTCCTATATCCTATTCCCCTTTTTTTCTCTAAAAAAATGACTATGCTCATTATCATTTATAACTAACCCCATTTAAATGAAAACAAACTTTTATAAACAATATTTGGGAATATGGGTGTCGTTCTTTCTAAACTGCTTCCTGCTGATTGGGGGGCGATGTTCATACCATTGGGATCATGATAAAACATAGAAACCTGACCACGTCCTTGTTTTTGTAGTCTGTAAGGCTGTATCATCTCAGCTTCAGGGGGTCTTGCTTGATCAAACCATATTAGTCTGGAAGGAATCAACAGCTTTTGATTTTCTATGGAAATACAAGTAAAACCTTTATTTCTAAGTAGCCTGTCCTTAAACTTAAAATTTGAAGTTAGAGCATTTTTAAAATATATAAGTTGGATTAATTTAGCAGCATTTATAATCAAATGTATTTTAGTAGCAGTAAGTCTTTCCTCGGCAATCAAACAATTTAAAGACAACAGTATGGCATATAGTATCCAGATTCTCTGTGTATTTTTCATCTCTAGGTGGCTTTTTTAGTATTCTACTTTTACTTCCTTTTGTTTCTTTTTTTCTGAGACAGGGTTTCTCTGGAAATCCGCCTGCCTCTGCTTCCTTCAGCAAATCATACCGGCGTTGGCCACCACAACCGGCTACTCTATTTCGTCCTGTTACTTTTTCTCTCACAAGCCTACATATATTTTTTAATGTAGTGTAAACCTTTAGGGGTTTTTCTTTATGTGGATCTGTCTTTATCATCTCAGAAGTGCCGAGTACAATGACCAAGAGCGCTGGGATGGCGCGATCATATGGAAGCCGCTCCAATGCCTCTCAGCGGCCCAACAGGGCAGGCTGTGGCAGCAGGTTTCCCCCTTTGTCTGGGAATCTTGGGGCATGGGGTCATCCCCCTCACTGACATCATTCTGTTATGATAAATCTTTCTGCCAAAAGCTGCTGAGCCCCACTGCCACATGTGCGCTTTACGCCAGCTGCCCTGAGTTAGGCCCAAATGAATACACAGAAACTTGTATTAGGTTCAAAGCTGCTTGGCCAATGACTGGGATTCCCATCTATTAGCTCAGTCTTAACTATCATAAACCTGCATATTTTATAAGACTTATTGGTGGATCACATGTCAATTACATAGCCCTGGACTTTCAGCCTGTCTCCCAGAGCCCTCGTTGAGAGCCATCCACCTCATCTGTCACATTGGATAAGAAAGGAGAATATGTCCAAGTGGATAAAGAAAAGACCCAGGCCCTACAAAAGACCATACAGGAATGGACAAAGATGTGATGGTTAAGACCCTCCAAAGACACACACACACACACACACACACACACACACACACACACACACATATGTGTCTTGTATGTATGGTGTGGCCACACATGTATGTATGAAGTGTGATCGTAAATGTGTGACTGTTACCAAAAGAATGATATTGTGTTGTCTTTAAATACTTAATTGGTAGGGAAGGAGCAACAGTTGATAAAGTACAGGTTACCTGGTGTGTGTGGGGGGGGGATGTCTGCTTTTGTTTCCATGGAGGGTGAAGGGCTGTGGATTCCTTCCAGACTGGTCCTTTCATGTGGCAGGACCCCCTGAAGCAGTGGCCCAGGTGATCCGAATATTTGTTTTCATTTAAATTTGGTTGGTTAGAAATGGTAGTGGTCACAGTCAATCACTTTTAAAAGGGAAAAGGAGGAATATGATATAGAAATGATACTTTGTATTGGAATGGATCATCATTTGTTGATACTTTGTATTGGAGTGGATCTTCATTTGTTGATATTAGTTAGGTTTTCTAGATATATAGATATTCTTCAAACCTTTCAAAGACCAACAGAAAATATGGCGTTTAAATGGTTTAGGGTTTTTTTTCTTGACAGTGAGACACGACTGCTCCTGGCACACCAATTACATATGAGAGGAAGATGGGCATCTAAGAAACTCGTTATAGAGTTTGCTTTTGACATTGCAAGACCAGCCATTTGGGCAAGAAGCTACTCTTGCCTGAACTATTTAACTGTTGCTTTATAAACTGGACATGCAGGACCCACAGGAAAATACCTAAAGAGTTCTTGCTTCACGGAGGAGTACAAACTGCCAATGCAGGACAGTTTAGAATTCCCTGCTTCATGAAAGTGTCTGCCAGACATTCTACAGGACACAGACAAAAAGACGTCAGACAAACTGCCAATGCAGGTGGACACTTTAGAATTTCCTGCTTTGCTGAGAAGTCTGCCAGACACATTGTGGCCTGTAGGCTAAAGGTGGATGCCCCAACGTTACCAAGAAACTTTGGGTGACTGTCTAGGAAGCAAGATGTCTCTGTCAGTTCTAGAGTTTACATATTATCCTTCTCTGGTTTTTGATGGAGTTGAAGATAGATAGTTATAGTAACACACTAAGATAAAATGGTTAAAATCTGATAGGTCTTACTTGATAACTGTTTTGTTATATATAGAGAATGGGGAGATGTTGGAACCCAGCCCCCATGGGGTCTCTTAAGAGTTGTTTTCCAGCATAACCACAGGTACCTCCTGTTTTCCTGACCTCACCCCATTGGGATCAATATCCTGTTGTGAACCCTTTGACCTGGGGTTTTTGTAAGTTTGTATATAAGGCTGCTCCACAATAAGGGTGAGGGACATTCTCTCAGAAAAGGACCAGGAGTCTCGTCGTTCAACCAAATCTCCAGGCTTTTGCCCAATACTCGGATTTAGTGGTGGCCAAGAGCAGCCACACAGACTGATTCAGACCAGTTCAAACTGGTTCAGACCGGTTCAATCTGGTTTTGACCTGTTAAAACTGGTTTTTAGAGGTTCAGACCAGTTCAAACTGGTTCAGACCAGTTCAAACCAGTTCAGACCGGTTCAATCTGGTTTTGACCAGCTCAAACTGTTTCAGATCGGTTCAATTCTGTTTTGGCCAGTTCCAACCGGTTCAGACTGGGTTAATCCGGTTTTGCTCGGTTCAAACCGGCTCAGACCAGTTCAATCACTTGGAGCTTTTGTATTCCTGCACTGTGAGTCTCAGGATCCCTTGGAAACAATCTGACAGTTTCTTAGTGCTGACTAAGTGCCCTTCAGTCCCCCAAAGGAGGCCAGCACTGTCTTCTGAATACCCATATGCCTAGGGACAATTTGTGACTGAAAACCCAGGTAACATCAGGCCCCTGGGAATCTATACAGAGAAGACAGGGACTATAAAATGTTAGGAGAGCTGCACAGATTTTGTACAGCCCATGTAGGGAGAGGGATGTTGGAAATATTTGCAAATAATGAGGTAGGAATCTAAGTGGACATTGTAGCCATGCCTGTGGGGGCGTGATCAGGGTGACGTAGGAAAGGTTTAATTGTGAGGGGCGCTCATGTGGCTGGTCCCTTCTTCCATTTCGTCTTCTGCTTACTGCCACACCGGCGGCTGGCTAGGTCTCTCTGTAGGTAAGGCTTTTCCCTAATAAATTCCCTTGATATATATATATATATATATATATATATATATATCAAATATAGCCAAATATAGCCAAATCTCAGGGTTGGCATGAGATCCTATACCATGTTTGGCAGGCCACATAGGTAACCTTTACATAGCAGCTCCTTAGAACCTCAGCTCAAGAAAAGAAACAAATTAACCCAGTTCTCCACCCACAGGCTCAGTCACCTAGGCAACCCCTTCCTGGACCTCTTACTCATGAACTCTTTACCTTGACAAACATCATCTTTGTGGCTTCCTAATATCCTGCCTATACTAACACCTGGTACACAAACCACCCATTCTGTCCCTCCCCATATCCTGACTATATAAGCTGGCCTGAGAAAAGCAAAGTTTGCCACTTGATCAGAATCTTGTCTTGTGCTCATTCTTTCTTTGTCTCTTGTCCCTATTCCCTATCCCTGACTCTCTTGCCCCAGGTTGATGTCCTGCAGGTTGGGACATATATATATATATATATATATATATATATATATATATATATACCAAAAGGTAATAGAATCTGGTAGTGATAGGTCAGAGGCTAGTCTAAAAGGGAAGGGCTAAGTAGGTGACATTTGAGAGTTTCATAATGAGAAAGGATGAGTCACAGAAAGGCCAGGGAGACATGGTCAAGTTAAGTCAACAACTGAGTTCTCCTAGGAGAGAGGAAGAATATGGATGGGTGGATGGGCAGAGTGAGAAAAAAGAGTGTATGGTGACATTAATGGGATATCCTTGCAGGCCAAAATAAAAAAGTTAACCCTTCTTCTTTTTTTTTCTTTTTTCCTCCATTTTTTATTTGAATTAGAAACAAGATTGTTTTACATGTCAATCCCAGTTTCCTCTGCCTCCCCTCCTCCCCTCCCCTCCCCCATAACTAACACCCTACTTATCCCATACCCTTTCTGCTCCTCAGGGAGGGTGAGGCTTGCTATAGGGGATCTTAAGAGTCTGTCATATCCTTTGGGAGAGGACCTAGGCCCACCCCTGTGTGTCTAGGCTCAGGGAGTATCCCTCTATGTGGAATGGGCTTCCAAAGTCCATTCCTATGCTAGGGATAAGTACTGATCTACTACAAGGCCCTTCTTTTAAGAGTTGGGAAACCACTATTGGTATATACTAAATATGACTTACTTTTTAACAAAAATTATTAAGGCTATCATGAAAAAAATATGTGGTGAATTAGTCCTTGTTGGGTTACTAGCAATATAATAACAAAGACAAAATTTAAAAATTGTACTCATTTTTTTTTGATTCATGGGTCTGAAGGTCTTATATTAAAGGCACTTATCTGGTAACAATCTCCTTCCTGGCAGAGTCCTGATGGAGTCATCCATTACACAGTAAGATTAAGAGACAGGGAATTTGTGTGTGTGCACATGTACACATGCATGTCTTTGCTTGTACATCTCATTATCAGTAATCAGTCATGATCTTTACCTTATGACCTTATCAACTCCTATCACTTACCAAAGGCTACAACTCTGGATACATCATCAAGGCATATTTCCCTCTTCTTTTTTCTTCACAATGGGGATAAAACTCCATCATGAATGTTTGATAGACAAGCCATATGGATGTGGCCATGAAGGCATGCGTTCTAATTAAAGGGACAAATCTAATGCAGAGACTGTGACTAGAAAGCACAGTGGTAGGAGCAACTGAGGCCAATGAACATTTACTGAATAAGTTTTGGAGCTAGAGGTGACAGATTAGGCAAGGGTAGGGGAAAGAGAGGAATTAGAATGAATCTGTTTTCTTTGTGCATCTACTAGACATCAAAGGAGATCATGGTGCACTGCTCTTGTTCTGCAGTGATGTGGTCAGTAGTAATGGAATCATGACTCTGTGCTTGTAGAGACTGTGGTCGCAGAAGGCTCTTGAGGAAGGTGACATTAAAGTAGATGTCTAAGAATCAGCTAATCCTGTAAAGACACAGGGGCCCAAGAACACTTCAAAGGGAAATCTCTTGACACCAAGAAGAGTGCCTGGCAAAAACAAGAGGCTATTAGCCTACAGGGCAGTGCTCTGAGATAGGTTGGATAAAAAAAAAACAAGAACCATAGAATCCCTACTTACTACTTTGTTCTCAAACCTGTGTGTACATCATCCAATATATTGATTAGATAAAAAGACCTACATGAGAGCTGGAAGAAGGACCAGCTCAGCTGGGGGGCTAAGTGAGGTTTTCAGTGTTTCTATATTTGGCAGAACTCATCTGTTTTTATTACTTCTTATTTCCTGAGGCCACTTAGAAATCTTTTAATTGTGCAGCTAGACTCCATATGACTGAGCAAATGAAAAATTCATTTGTAACTTGCAGTTTTAAATTTAGAACTAAGTTTTGGCAGGTTTGCTAATAGAAATAATATAGAACACATGTCCTGTTCAAAACATCCTTTCAATGTTGTTGTAAGGTAACTGTGGTGGTTTGAATTGGTATGCCCTCTTCCCCCATAAACTCATGTGTTTGAATGCTTGGCCTACAGAAAGTGGTACTATTAGGAAGTATGTATGGCCTTGTAGGAATGGGCTTGTTGGAGGAAGTACATCACTGGAGAGGTGGGTTTTGAGACATAAGAAACTCTTAAGTCATGCTCAGTGAAACAGTTTGCTTCCTGTGGCATGTAGATCAAGATGTAGTACTCTTAGCTCCTTCTCCAGAACCATGTATGCTTGCATACCACCCTCCTTGATGATAATGGAATAAACTTATGAACTATAAGCTAGCCCCAATTAAATGTTTTCCTTTATAAGTGTTGCTATGGTCCTGGTGTCTCTTCACAGCAATAGAAACCCTAACTAAGATAGTAATATAAACATAACTATACTCATCTTATTGATGAGTTCAAATGAGTCATGAAGTCAAGCCCATTCCTCAGACTGAAAAGAATTTTTGACTCTAAATATACATTTTGTGGTAAGATCATCTAGATGCATTAATGGACTTGACCATACAAATTCCTAAGTAGCAAAGGAATTCAGATTAGAACTCAGGCTCCTTATTTCTTAGTCTGGATCCCATTGATGTGCCATTTTTTTCTAGTTTGTCATCACAGAGATAATCCTTGAAAGGACAGTTTTGAACTCTTGCTTGTTGTGAATAAGACTACAGAGAGAAGCTACAACAGCTGGCAACAGAGAGAAGCTACAACAGCTGGTAACCTACACAGAGCTTCCTTTCCCTCCTCCTTCACTTCCTCCTCGTTATTACAAAAGCCCAAGACCAAACTGAAAAGGAGAAGCAAGCTGGAAAATTCACCAAAAGCTTAAGGAGAAAATTGCTGAACTTTGTCTACTTCACTTTCATTTTTCTCTTTCTCATTTTTGGAACAGTGAACTTATTTTCCTAAGATCAAGAAAAATAGAATGAACTACAGCTGTCTTATACTTTATTAATGGGGAAGTTGGCAGCTTCACCACCACTTTTTTTTTTACATAATTCTTTCTATTTTAGACAAAATTTGGATTTTTTTTTAACACTTAGATTTTAAGCCTCTGGAGGGCAAAATGGATATCAACCATGCGATTTACAGAAGGTGTAGATAAATACGCAAATTTTTACTTGGTGCCCATTTAATTGTTTTTAATTAAGAAAAAGATGTATTAAATGCCAGTAATTACTAGCTATCACATAACCATCAAAAGAATCTCAACATTTTCTAACAGATATATGTGGGATGAAGAACTTAGGTTGACCACAGAGTATGGTTGACTTGGTAAATAAAAGACTGAAGCACATGCCAGAAAAAAAAATTCTTCAATTTTTCTTGAAAGTATTCTTTAAAGTCATAATTGCTCTCTTATTAACACAAACCCCTATTCAATAATATGAGAATATTACATCTTTATATATTATCTAGCAATGATGGTTTCTGTGCTGATTAGGTTCCCAATACTGTAACAAACTACTAGAGCTGACCAAGAGGAGAGATTCATTTTGGCTCATGGCTTCAGGAGTGTCCAATGATTTGTGGCCTGTGATGAGGCAGTGTATGATAAGGAGTATGATAGAGGAAGCTTCTTCAAAGTAGCTGAAAAGCAAAGAAACAAGAGGGGGGGCCAGAGTCCCACTATACTCTTCAATGCCATGTTGCCAATGATTAGATGACTTCCCAGCAGGTCCCTCCTCCTAGGGAGTGTAAAATCTCCAACGAGTCCCATACTATCAATATGAAGTCTTCAACCATGGGCTTTGGGGGACTTTTTAGATCCAAATAACAATGTTTAATTCAATATACAGTAGTGGAAATAGAAAGAGGCTGGATTCTTTCCAACTTTCTGCTTCTCTCTGGACGGTGTACCCACTGTATAAGTTCCGGGGTCACTTTCGGGCAAAGGTGAGATTCTTGGAAGTTCTTCATTTCTCCTAAATGATACCAAAGATCATGGCCTTTTTCCACCTTGATGATCATTTAATTGCTGCCGTGAGATGGAAGATCCTAGAAGCAGTAACAAGGCATAGGAGATCACCCAGAAGATCCCATTGTAAGACTAACAGCCCTTTAATCGAATAGATAGGTGGATTTCAAACGTGTTTATTCTCCTAATTGTAAATACTGCTAATAATAACATAATCACTATTAAACAGTATTTGATAATTTATTTTAAATGTCTATTTGGTATGGTTGAAACAAACTCCAAGATGAAAGCCAGTCACCTTCTTTTCTCCTTCCAAACCTCCCTGATTGGTTACACCACTCACCTGACAGTCACCTGTTGTCCCCACTGGGAGTTCTGGAAAAACTTGTTTGAAAACATCTTTTCTTTGAAGTCTACAGAATTTCCTATGTTGTGTAGCTCCACACTTTCTCTCACTGACAAATGATGGAAATTATAACTTACATTCTGTTATCCCAGGCAAAAACATTCATCAACTAAACCAAACACAAACTATTACCAAAAGGAAAGGTTTGCAGGTCCTCCACATGCAGAATTGACAATATTTGAAAAATTAGAAATTCTAATTCTTATTATTTGATTTTTTATACACTAACTGTGTATATCAAACTGGAATATTCTACCTCATATTGAAGTATAGATGCTATATGTTAATTAAAAATTACTTTTTTCCTAGTATTCAGGAGGCAGAGGCAAGCAGATCTCTGTGAGTTCAAGGCCAGCCTGGTCTCCAGAACGAGTGCCAGGATAGGTTCCAAAGCTACGCAGAGAAGCCCTATCTCGAAAAACCAAAAAAAAAAAAAAAAATTATTTTTTTCAACCTTCATACCCTAACTATAAAGCTTAATCATATATGAAGAGCAATAACAAAACCATAAAAACTTAATCAAATATGAAGAGTAATAGCAAAACCACAAACATCTCTTTGCTCATATCTGTAACTTCTTATATACAGTGACACACACACATTTATACTTCTTGACCTTTCTCTGCTTTGACGACTGAGCTATTAATACAATTCATTATTATTCATTAACTGCATGAAAGCATGCATTATTAATTATCCCACAGCTGGCATTAAAAAAAAAATCACAAACTTCAACAGACTGCAGTGACATTTCAGGGGACACTGAGGGGCCTCATTCAGAATACTGTCAAAGGCAGAGAGGATCTGATTTAGGCATGACATCAAACACAAAACTTGAATTTCTTGCACAAACTGAAAACCAAACTATCATATAGCCTCTCTGTGCTTTGGACTCAACATGTCTGTGTCTATGTGGGTAAAACTATTGGATGCATACTTTTTGGTGGGCTGTCCACAGCAAAGCGTGGAAACAGATGTGCTCCTGCTATTTTCATTACATTGGAAGCAAGAGCAGCTGTGCTGGGATTGCGTGCAGAAGACGTTCTCAGTGCTGCCTCTGCATTTGGGACTTGGAAATGCTGGCAGACAGAACAGGTTTTTACCAGGAACATCTCTAGACAGGGGCATTGGGCACTGTTCTTGGTTCCAGTCCATGCTGGAACTGTTCGTCAGTTTCCAAAGGTGTCAGAGTTCTGTATGAGAATGCAAGCTAAAGCTGGGTGTGGCCTCTACTGTGGCCTTCATTTGCATAAGGACAGCTAGTTTAGAATCATACGTTGTCAAAATTATCATTTTGATTACCTTATCATTTCAAATAATGAATGTGAGGGAATGGGTAGAAACCAACAATACAGTCTTTATGTAGTCCTTCTAAGATTATTTGGGCAGGGAGTGCTAAATACTGTGTTTTCTAGACACGATACACACAGTGGGGAAGAAACCCAGCATTTTGGTGAAAGAAAAATAAATCAAAGCATAAAAACAGCCTTCTTTTATGCACTTGTAAGACCTGACAATAACCAGATGGTAAGGTTTTTTTTTTTTTTTTTTTTTTTTTTTTTTTTTTTTTTTTTTTTTTTGCATTGAAGTGGTGTTTTATGTGCAAAAGGGCTATTTTGGGCCCAGTTTGGGAAATTTGTCACAGAAGTTCACTTGTCTTGAGCTTTTACTTCCTGCTGCAGGAGTCTGGTTTCATGTTGGTGCATGTGTTTGTACCTGGAAAAGAGATTCTTTTGTGCATGTCTCTCTGTGTGTGGAGGGCTCAATGTGCATGTGATTGGTGTTTTTCTGACTTTTTCAGAAGTTATCCCTGGGCATAGTGGAAGTGAGAATGATGAAAACAGATTTGTTTGAGCTGGGAATATATAGACAATCGGGGGAAAAAACGAGAGCTGATAAAAACAGAAAAGTGTTACATTTTTCTCTGGGAATTTTCAAACCATGGCATCTATTAATGGCATCTGGGGAAAGTTTCTGAAGAGAAAACCGAGTGGGCTGTGGCAAGATATGCCCTCTGAACAAGACTGAACTTTCTGCTTTAAAATGAAGCTCCAATGTTTTCACTGGGTAGCCCTGTAACCAGCTTTTTGCTGTAACCCTGCTCAGATTATTCGGCTGCAGGTGTTTCTAATAAGAAATAACATTCTGTAGTCTTAGAGTTCATTTTCATAAACTGCATAGAAAACCAGAATCTCACACGCTCTTTCATCTGCTATTCTTCTCTCTACAGAATTCAAATGACTTTTTTGAGGTAATTTTAACAGGAGAATGGGGAAGAAGAACACATTTAGTTACGGTCTCCCTACGGCCTTGGCATGAACTCTGATGCTACCACCCACTTAAGTGATGATGAGCAGACCCTAGGAGAGCATTCCTTTTCCAGCTGAGTAGTTTGGTTCTGAAGGCTCTGCTCAAATGCTGCTTGTCTTGTGTGCCTACCCTTCCTTTGCTATTTCCCTCTCTTTCTCTTGCACTCCTGGCCTTAGAATGTGGTTACTAACAGCTGATGTTTGACCAAGCTCAGAGAAATTGCTCTCAGCATTCCCATCAGAGAATGGCTATTAAAATGCTGGAATAACCAACTCTCAAGGAAGTGTTAATTATATTCTAGTTTTGGTTAAGTCCTAGCAAGTTTTAATGGCAGACTCTACAGAGTATTCTGTACTGACTGACTGTGGACTGAAGAGAACCCAGGGAACTCCACAGAATAAGAACGATGGCAATGCCTGGTGCTACAGGAAAAACCCTGGCTCAGGGCTTTCCTTTCTCCAGGGACCCTCACAGAGCACAGTGGGGTCCTAAAATGTCCACATCAGGGTCTGCTGGAAGCATCTTCTGAATTTGCATTTGATCACTCTCTAACATTCCCACCTTCATGCAGGACACTTGTTCTCTTTTGCTCTGGAATTGCTGTTACCATGTTCGATGTAAACTTTGCCTAAATATGGAATGTGAAAGCAGAAATGTAGGCTCTATGTTGACTGCAGCTCCTTTACTCTCAGGCAAAACACCAAGGCCAGAATCATAAAAATGGCTCAACCCCAGTTTCCCTATCCTGACAGTCCTGACATGCCAGCACATCCTCCAGCTGCCAAGGGAAAGAGCTTCCTCAACAAGGAGGTCAATGTCTCCTCCATGGTTGTCCTTCCCTCCCTTTGAAGGATGGACTCCATCTGCCACCACAGCTTCTTTCCCGCGCCTTCAAACCCCCTTTCACCTCATTCTTTAGTCTATAATCTACAAATTTCTCCACTCTTTCTAATCTCCCATCCTGACCCTGAAGCTCCCAACTGTTACTTGTCTGGGTTTGTCCATCCCTTCCGCTGGCCAAACCACATAGCCATCCTTTCCTCATATATGTCTCTTTCCATGCTGGTATCTGGTCCCCTTCCCCATTCATTCTTTAGAGCCACCTCCCACATGCTCTATTCCCTAGTTCTGTGAATGCATGTGTCTTCTTACACGCGCCTTCTTCCCTTTTCCTGCCTTCTTCAAAATTTGGAAGATCTTCAGGTATTTTCTACAGTCCACACTTTATTTGGCTGACATTCTTTTTAAAAAATTTAATAATTGTTGATTTGCTAATGAGTTCTCAGTAGATTTCTCCATTGAAGACCTAAGAAACAACAAAAATCATTTCACTTCATTATCTTAAACCCAGAACTTAGATGATGGTCTCACTACCTTTGCCCCAGCCACCACCCACCCCACATCTTCTACTCCCTACTCCCACTCCTCATAGAACCCTGGGAATATCAGTTCCTCCACTGTCTTCCACTACCTACCTGGGTAGAGCTGCTGAGCTCTCCTTTTCTGTGGCTAAGCAAATAAGGTCTTGCTGTAGCTACCTTTTCACATGCCTCATTCTTTCTTCAAATTCATGGTGTGAACTTCTCTAGCCAATTTTTTGTCAAACAAGGAGCTATAAGTTATTTAATTGCTTGGAACAGTTTCACCTCTTCTCTGCTGATACATGCAAACACAATTATTACTCGATTTGGACTTGTAGGATGACAGACACTTGATGAATGAAATGTTTTGCAATATATTCCATTCTTCTAAGCATTGTACAGGACTTTTATGAGAATCAGACCTATACTTTAAGAAAGTAAATTACTGAGATTTAGAAATCATAATTCTGCTGTGTGTCAATAAAGTTAGTCAAATCTTTGCTTCTCTGAAGCCTATATCCTATTGGTTCATACATGTGAGGCATGCAAATATGCAAACATACTGACAGTCACATTCTAAACATAGAAACATAAACTGCAGAAATATATAATTCAGATCTGCCTTAAAATGGGTCGTGCATGGCTGGTGGCTACTATGTTATTGCAGATGTAACCTTTACAGAGAAGAAGCAAGGGCTTGTGGGAAACCTGGATTATCACTCTTCTATTAATGGAGAAAAACATCCAGAAGTTCAAGTGTGAAGGACTTAAAGATACTAGGTTTCACTATCTGTGGACCACTAGAGATATACCAGAGGCATAGAGGAATGGAAAACAAGGTGTGATTCAAAGATAGACAGACATTTTGTGCCAAAAGGTGGTCATAATAAGCATGTTGGGAAGTGTAAAACTGAAAGTTGTGTTACAGGGGGACAAGAAAATAAAATACACATAAATCTTGTCCCAAGTTAATATGTTTGTATATTTAGGATCTGCCAGCAGCAGGGGGTGTTGGCTGTTTTCTTCTGGTTTCCTTTTCATGGCCTTGGTAGAAAAGCACAGCATATCAGAGGTTCTTGTAATTTATTTATATATTTGTGAGCACTTTGTATTTGTTTTCACTGTAAAATAATAATAATAATAAAGCAACACTTTCCATTTTGTCACCTTGAACTGTGAATGAGTTAAGAGCTCCAAAATAGTACAGGGTGGCAGTGAGCATTGGGCAAGCAAGATGACAGTGTCCTGCTCTGCCCTCTAGAAAACATGCCATGAGCTCAGATATGGCACACGGAAATCCAACACCTTCATTAGATAAGAACACTAAGCTGAGGTAGAGCACTGATCATTTCCGCCCTCTGCTTCTTCTGAGGAAACAGAGGTGAGGGTGTATCAGAACTGATGAAAGATGCACAGAGCCTGGTTTTTGTTCACATGGAAAACACATCTGTGACTAAGGGTGTCCTTGGGAAAAGTCAGGACACGTTTCATGATTAGATTCTCTACTGGAAGTAACACAACCCAGGTTTATTTGTGTATGTTGTTTAGATGTTTCAACTCTGAAAAGTTGGCTTATGAACTTTGCAGTTAGAAAAGAAAATAAAACACACAAAAGATTACATTAAAATCAGAAAGTCCTTTTATATATTGAATAACAGCTTCGTTTCAGCTTTACCTGTATCTGCTGATAGGCTATAAAGCAAGTAATGATTATTTTCTAAGTAAACCTTTTTATGTCACTTCAGATCATATTACTTAATTGTCATAAAAGATAAAATATCTATATCATTCAGCCTTTTTTATTTTTATTTAATTTAATAAATTTATTTATTTATTAAGGTTTTTCGAGACAGGGTTTTCCTGTGGCTTTGGAAGCTGTCCTGGAACTCGCTCTGTAGACCAGGCTGGTCTCGAACTCACAGAGTTCTGCCTGCCTCTGTCTCCCGAGTGCTGGGATTAAAGGTGTGCGCCACTACCACCCGGCCTTTTTATTTATTTATTTTTAATATTAAGCAAACATTTAAAAAACTTGGTGCACTTTTAAAGAAAGAAGCTAAAATTTCTTTACCATTTTGAAAGTAAAAAAAAAAAAAAAGGAAAACACATTTGGACATCTGTTCAAATTTAGTACCGAAATAAGAATGTCTCACTTTTATTACAAAGAGCAAAAGACAGGTTCTTGTGGGCCTTAGAAGCTCAGCCACAAACCTTGCCTTTTGAGTCCAGTGTTGCAGTCTCTCCAATGATGGACAGTTCTTTGTAACCCTGTACACCCTAAGGTATCCCTTCCTCTACAAGTGGAGCAAGGAGGGGCAAAGAGTGTGGGAGTTAGCTGGGCTGTGACAGGCCAGAGTGTGTGGGCATGAAGAAGTCCACAGCTATGGTCCTTCTTTTTTTGTTTTGTATTAATGAGTTCAGCATTTTACTGAACCTGTTACAAAAGAGAGTTAGTTATTCAGAAAGACCAAAGCACTTGATGTTAGTAGGCGCCTCAGAATCTTATTTCTTTGTTTCCACTTTCTTTGTCCTAGCTGGAGCAGCAGTGGCAGAAAGGGCAAGCTCTCCTCCTGTTGCAGCATCAGCAACTGTGGCAAGCCTAGCAGCTCCTACCTGCCTGCCAGTTGAGGCAGTTCTCCACGATCGATTCTGAATGTCCCAATCCAAACTGGGCTTGTTTATTGGTGGGAAATAAATACATTGCATTTCGTTATCTACTTCAGACTAAACACATTGTTTTTAAAGATGTATACTTGTTCACAGAAAGCTTTAGTTTTAGTTTTATTTGAAAAAAAGTCAAGGTAATTCTCACTTGGCGTTCTTTTAGATAGAATTCTTTGACCCTCGTTTGGGGACTTTTCTCTGCAAGTCGTTAGATGGGTCTAAAGTTCACAGTGGCAGAACTTTGTTTAAAGAAGAAAAATGCCAAAAGCCAGAAGACAGGGAGATATAGTTAATTGATGAGACTCTATTTGGGTTACCCAACAGAGTGGAGACTCATGAAGCGATTTGAAACAGCTAACAAAATATACTCAAAAATAGAACTAAAGTGATAAACAATGAAAAGAAATGAAATGCCCACAGGGTCTTGTAAAAGCACATCGCCATCCTTAACACTGAAAATTTTCCTATAGCTGATTTTATACAGAAGCACTCATTGATTTTATTTAACAAACTGGTTCCTATGTTTCTTTCAAGTGATCTCCTAAAATATTTCCCACAGAGCCAAACCCAACCATAATATGGAAAGGCAGAAATGTCAAAACCATCCTGTGATGGAGGATGGGGCTTATATTTATCCAGGGTTTACGCTTATTTATAGGAAAAGAGAAACAAATGCTTTTAAAGATTTTGTTGTTCTATTTTCTCTTTGGCTGCTTTTTTTTTTTTTTTAGATAAAAAATACAGAGTTACTCTTTACGGGATTAAATAATATGTGAGTGTGATTATGACAGCTGGTTACTGCATTTACTTAGATACTCCAGAAACAGTAAAACACAAATCCAGTGTGTAACCAGGCCTTGAGAAGCTAGGAAGGGCTAGAGAGATGGCTCTACAGTTAAGAGCACTGGCTGTTCTTCCAAAGGACCGGGGTTTGATTCCCAGAGCTCACATAGTAGCTCCATAATCCATAATCACCCATAACTACAGCTCCTGGGGATACAATTCCCTCTTCTGACCTTCATTGGCACCTGCATTCATGAATGTGCACACACACACACACACACACACACACACACACACACACACACACACACACACACAGAGCGAACAATAAAAAGAAATAAAGATAATTAAGAGGAAATAATAACATTTAAATGAGTTATAGTTGTTTACGTTTCTTCTTTTTTTAAAAAGGAGGGAGAATTGTTATTACAGTCAAAAGAAAAAAAGAACTATAGTCAGATTGATGGTGAAAGTTAATGATACCTGTAAATTTTTTTTTAAAGATTCTATCTCCATTTGCAAAAGTCAGCACTATGGCCTGTAAAAGAGAGAGGTGGGGGTCCCTCCCTTTCTTATGCTACTGAATTATCCCAAGAAAGACTCAGACAAGATTGCTTGGGATTAGGCAAGAAAACTAATGGCTTTCCTGATTGTTCCAAGGGGTCCTGTGATTGGGCTTTAGGCCAACACACTTTGGCCAACAAAGCCTCTCATTAAGAACAGTCTGTATGCCAAATTCCTCAATAAGAGCACGTGAAAGGGCTTCTTTTGACTTTTGGTCAAATCCATTTAAAATCTTTGCCATGGGACCCTAAATATGTCTGGAATTCCTCATACCTGGGCAGTCCTTTGTTCTTAGCATGGAGTTTCTAGTCAGTAGGGTTACAATGCTCTCAAGTAAATGCTTTCACAATAAAATATTGCTGTGGATCTGGGTAAAAGCCAGGCATCTGTCTACATTTGTGTCAGCTCTTGGAGGCAGGAAACTTGCCTAACACTCCTGTGTGGGTACAAAGCTGGACACAAGATAAACACTTACTGAATTTGAAAACAAAAGATGAAACAAAAACAAAAAACCTAAACACTGAAAAGCACTAAACAGGGCATTTCTTGAGCATGCAGAATATGCACAAAACTACAGGTGGTGGACATTTTTGGAGACTCCTTTCCAGGCCATCTGCTCAGTTACCCATGGTGAGGACTTCAATGCTTGCACTCTACAGAAGTTTTTCACCCTGGGGAGCTCAGGCGGATGGCAGTGTGCCTGCCTCAAGGCTCTCCTCTAATCCCTCCCGCTTTGAAATGCTCATTACCAGGAAGGCAAGTCCCCTGCTTGGATCTGGTCACAGGGCTGTAAAAAGGGCTTTCACTTGAGTGCCTGTCATTCTCTCAAGTCTAAGACAAAGGACGGTTGGCTAACATCTAGTCCTGAAAACATTTTCTCAGGTGTTACCCATGTCTTTTCTATAAGATTTGAAATGAATAACACAACATTTAGATAATCCAGATGAAGGATTTAGATGAGTTCTCTTTACAAATGATACTCCCCTATTTCAAGTTGGGAGGAGTTAGATACAGTAAGTGATGTGGCTGAGCCCCAAAGCAAGAGTCAGGGCACTCTGGCAATTGCTATAGCACAGGCACACCACCTTAGGTTGCTCTAAAGTCTCCTATCTGGGGCAAGCCATATCTTCAGGGAAAGGAACTAAAGTTCCTGATACTCTGATGAGGAATTCAGCACTTCAATGTCAACCATGAAGATCTGGAGAACTGGAGAAGTGCATTTCTCTAACTTGAAACAATATTTGCAAATGCAAACTTCAGAAAGAGCAAAAACCTGAGATGTGGGACAGGTCTCAGCTGAAAGAAGTGAGAGTGGCCACAACAAGATGGGACATTTTTGGTTGTTGGAATTCTTGACATGCTTTCGTACCTTGAGCTAAGAATGTCAATGGCTATATGGAAAGCCCTTTGGTCCTTTAATGCATAATTTCCACTCTAGGGTTGTCTGTTCATTTCTTTGTTTTTCGTTTCATCTTAGGACAATTTTTCTAAGTAGTAGGAGTCAAGCTCAGCTATGTTTATGACGTCCATGTGACATTTTTTAAAAGCCATGTTTTTTTTAAAAAAAAAAAAAAAAACTGCAAATTCAGCTGTGCTGAAGCAATACCGTTTTCATGCCCTCAAAAAAAAAAAAAAAAAAAAAAAAAAAAAAAAAAAAAAAAAAAAAAAAAAACTCCCCAGTACTGTCACCACTCTGTCAAGTGTTTCTCTTGACCCTTTCTCAGCACTCCTCTCTTTGAGCTCCCCCTGGAGGTCAGCATCTTTTGTCAATCATTGTTTTCTGAGAGGGGAGAACAGGCCGCTGAGGTAGGAATCATCTTAGCACTGTTAGTGCTAAGAAAAAGGCAATGGAAAGAGAGTAAGAGTAATATTTATGTGAATCTCCCCAATGTTTTGTTAGATAAGTACCCAGAGTACTCTGTGTGTTGAACTTCACAGGCACTTCAGAAAATTCAGAGACTGGGGGAAAGTAAAGCCATATATAAGCAACTATTCTCCCTTCCTTGCTGACACCTAAATTCTTTCTTACCAACACTCCTGCTTTGATCTTTTAAAGTAATCGTGTCACCAGGATTCATTTCAAATTCTCCCCTTTCTTGTTTTACATTTCTTCCTTTCTGTACTCCCGTTTTCTCCTGCTTTCAATTATAGTCAATTTTCCAAGGATTTCTACCTCACAAGCTCTCTGTCTCCACACTGGAGTCTTCTGAGTGACGAGCTCATGCTTCCGATTTTCTTTTGGAATTTTCAGCGAGGATGTTTCAGAGTCATTTCAAATCCAATACAACCGAGCAGAAATCAAAAGCTCTATGTCTTGGGAAATGAGCATGGGCAGCTGCTAATCTAGGTGACCACTGGGCTAAGACCTCTGCGGGATGTTCAAAGCAGAGGTAGAGGTGAGGGCTCTGAACAAGGTTGTTGGAGAGTAACATGAACAAACTCAGTAGCACACCCGTTGCTGCTGCTTCTTTTGGCTCAGTTTCCTTCAGTCTCAATGCTCCCAAGTTCAGTTTACCCCCGATGCAGCATGTCTTAGAGAGCTGGGTATATGTGGGGCCAGGATTGATTGCCAAATGGTGCTTTCTTTTTCTCATATTGTCTGTCTTTCCCTCCTCTATCTAAGGAGATTGGAGGCTGCAACCAAATGAGCAAACAAGAATCCAGCCCCACTCAACCCACATTAAATTCTCTCCCCCCTACTCTCTCTCTCTCTCCAGACTTATATGTAGTTTGTAGATTTCACAGGGAGAGAACTACCATTGAAAATAAAAAGGGCAATCTTGAATCCCAGTTGAGATTCAGCTCTTGAAAACCAGGCATTTTCTTTATTCATTCTGCATCAACTTAAGGCACAGTGTGGCCTGCCTTTGCTCTGCCAAGCAGCTGAATGCAGCCTCTCAGCACTGCCCTGCCACCTTCTAAAAGGGCTGCTGTTGTCGCCACCCCTCCCTTTCAGCCTTGCAGCCATTCACAGCCCAATCGGACTGTCTCCTAATCCAAAAGGCAAGCTCTTTTGATGCTGACTTCTAAATACAATAGATGCTGCCTTCTTTTCATCTCACACAGTGTTGCTGTTTAGCCAGAACATGGAGACTTTCCTGCAGGAATCACAGTAGACTCTTTCCTTGTAGAGAATCACAGATAATTAAGAACACAGTTTTGGTTTGCAATATACAACTGGGTACACCATGAAAATCTTAGCTATGTGGAGGTTTTTTTTTTTGTTTTTTGTTTTTTTTTTTTATGAGAAAGAAGCACCCTCTTTACTGGGATGGCCTCAAGGGTGAAGTGAGTTACACTGTGACAGCTTACAAAAAAGGCCATACAGTGGTGAAAATTCAATAAAAAAGAAAAAAATCCAACCACACAATAGGCTCCATTGAAGAGTTCTAATGTCTTATGTTTCTTTATTTTTTTCTTCACTCTAAGTTACCAAATTTGCATCCCTTTTCATTTTTATGGACTTTAAATAGAAAATATGTCCCCTTACAAGGCAGGTAATTTAGATATTTAGATTTTGAATTTAGCATCATGAAAGAAATCTTTTATAATTGCATCTACTGGACTTCATTGAACAGTACTGTATATTGCTTGCATTATTTTTAATTGGAGTGTTATTTTGTTGAGTTAGTTTATTAAAGGGCCATATGTTTTATTTTATAATGCTAAAATTCTCTCTCTCTCTCAAACACACACACACACACACACACACACACACACACACACACACGCAGTCTAAATGAATGAAGGAAGTTAGCAAGGCTTGAAGACTGAAGTTAGTTTCCCAATTTTTGCTAGTTTACATGCAGTGTTTGCTGGGGAGTGCTGCAAAATGTCTTGTGTTCAGAGGTAGAGCAAGGCAGTGTTGCACTTGGCTCAGGCTTTGATGAGTCAATCATTAGGCTTTTGGAACTGCATTCTGAATCTAGTGCCCATCTGTAAAGAACATGTAGAGACCAGGGACTAGCACGACTCCCTTCCAGTCTAGTTACAATCAATTATAATATGGTCATGTACATCACTGTCACTGACTCCCTTGCATTAGGCAGCTTTTCATCACTGTGACAAAATACCTGAGATAATCAACTTAAAATACTGAAAAGTTCACGCTACTCATGATTTCAGAGCCTTTATTTCACAGTTGCTTGGTCTTGTGGCTTCAAGTCTCTGATGTCACTGTAGTACATCATGGTGGGAGTATGGGGTGGAGGAGAACTTTTTATCTCGTGGCAGCCAGGAGGCAAAAAGACAAAGGAAGTAAGACCACAGCCCCAATAACCCTTCCAAGAGTGCCTCTCTAAGGATCCAAATTCATTCCACAAGATTGCATCTCCAAGAAAGGATCTTTTGCTTCCTAATGGCAAGATAGGTAGGGGACCAAGCGTTTAACATATAGGTCTTTTGGGGACAATTGAGTTCCAACTATAGACTTCCACAATCAATCATGTATCCCCTTGCGGTTCTGTTTAGAGAAACAAAATAAAACAAAATGACTTTTGTCTTTAAGACATTACCCCACTGGGAATTTAAAAAAAAAAAATCTATGAGCCTTAGGAATTTAGTCTAAAGGAAACTACTAAGAGGATTTGTCCTGACTCCAATGCCAAGAACTAGATAGCCTAATTAGTCATGTCTGCCATGATTGCACCCTAGTCTACAGCATTGATTCTAAGGATCAAGTTTGCACAATTTGAAGGACAGTGCTTGTATACTGTTTATTGTTGCTCTTTTGTTTTTGAGCAGTATCACATTTTTTCATTACCTTCTTTCAGTCAGAATACAAAATAAAAGGATTATCATGACATTTAAAGACATATATATCCTTGTTCTTAGTTGATATCTTTCTCACCACCCTATTCCGCTCCCTTGATTTTTCCCTCCCAGGTTGCTGGGTTATTCTTGTACACACACATACACATAGTCATATCATCATATTTCAGTAGTTAGAAAAAGTACTGCAGGCAAATGAAACAGTATGTGTTATTCCAAGAGATAGGAGAGGTATGGCAACGTCTGTGTAAATAGAGAAAAACATTAGAAATCTAATTACTTTGTAACCTAAGATAACTGGGTTATATGATTCTGGGAAATTTTACTCTTTTTCTTTAAATTTAAAGAAGTAGCTTGTTAAGCTAGCACACAAAATGATTGGTTGCAGCGTGACATTTTCATATATACATGTTAATCTACTTTGATTTCATTCTTGCACTCTTCTCATTTTCTTATGCCATTTTCAACTTCCTTCATTTTTACAAGGAAACCATGCCGCTCTTATTATTTTTAATTGCTTAAGGACACAAGAAGGTGAAAAGAAAACCTATGCCATTGGCAAAAAATTAAACCTAGGAAAATTATTATTTTCAAAAGTGCCAGAGAGCACTGCTCAAAGTAGACACTAGAATGGAAGGCAGGGCAATGAATGCATGTAGCTCAGTGGGCAGTATAGGAGTCCAGGCACAGCAAAGGGTCATCTGGATATCTGCTGAGAGGGATCCCGAGGAAGGTGTCTGAGAAAGGTTCTCAGCAGGTTCCCAGATATCAGAGGATTTTTTTTTCGGTTTTTCGAGACAGGATTTCTCTATGTACCAGATCCCATAACGGATGGTTGTGAGCCACCATGTGGTTGCTGGGAATTGAACTCAGGACCTCTAGAAGAACAGTCAGTGCTCTTAACCTCTGAGCCATCTCTCCAGCCCCCGGCCGAGAATTTTTATTATTCTCTTTCTCCCTCTTGTTTCAAGAGTCTTCTTTTTATTTTGATTTCTGATTTTCTAAAATTGTGTCCTGCTTGGTATTTGCTAAGCCCCATAAATATTCGGTTTTTGTGTCTGTTGTTAGTTTTGGAAATTTCTCAATCATTATTAATTAATGTTTCTTTTACCTCCTTTAGTTTGCTAACTATGCATATATTGCATCTGTTGAAATTGCTACATTATTCTTTAGTGGTCTGGTTTCTATTTACTATTATTATTTTGTTCTCCCTAATTCAGGTTGAGAAATTTCTGCTAACTCATTTTGAAACTCATTGCTTCTTTCCTCAACTATTTTCTAGTATATCGATGCGTCTGTAATAGGCGTTATTCATTTATGTTCCTCCAAAACTTGGTGGGAACATCTATTGCTTGCTGAAGACACCAAGTTACAGAACATGAAGAAATCAAGCTGCTACTGATCTGGAAGTTTTATCTCTACTAGCCAACTTTCACAGCACTGGAAGCTGCTATGTACTCCACTAGAGAAGAAAAGTAATCACCAATCATACCCCGCTGTGAAATCTCCAAGCCACAATATTGACTGGCTCTGTAAGACATGTGGACTTGTGTTAATAATGACATGAACATCATAGAAGTAACCAAAAACTTTCTGATTGGATTTAAGTCTGTTCCACAAGATGAAACTCATACCTGGCACCATTACTGGGCTAAGAAACTATGGATAGACAGGTCATAGACCTTAAGGAAGAACATATGAGTATTATTCTGCCAAATGAACATAGTATTAAACTAACTCCTAAATAATGACTTGTTATGTGCACAGATCAATATATCTCTCATCCAAGAAGCTTGCAGGAGATGGTGATTAGCACAAAGGCCCACAACAGGCTACAGTACTGAGAATAAGAGCTGTCAGAATGTTCAGCTCTAAATGGATTATGTATACCATGTACCCTCTTTCCAAACTCAGGGATCATTTCAAAGGAATGACTAGGAAGAGTATAAGAGCCAAAGACAGTGGATGACTGCAAGGAAACTGTCTTTTGGATAAAACAGGGCAGCTGTAAATATGAATGCACAGTGGTTACAACAGTACACTCAAAATCTACAGAATCCTAAACCAGAGTAAATCCCAGAATGGGAGGTGGATACACAATCCCACTCCTAGCCATGGAGCTATTGACACTTGTTAGCTTCTGGGAGATACAGAGACAGTCTTCTCTAAGAGTGTGGTCCCTGTTGTGGGACCTCACTCCAGTGGAAGATCACACATCAAGAATGTTTCCATAGCCCAAACTGGTCTTGAAGGATTAAAAAAAAGGGGGACATAAATTTGGCTGGGTATAGAAGGGGGTTAGATCTGTGAAGAGTTGGAGGAGAGAGGGTGAATATAACCAAAACACATCATGTGAAACTTTCAAAGAACTGATGAAAATCTTCAAAATTTTATATTACACTATTTTAATTGTGTGTGTGTGTGTGTGTGTGTGTGTGTGTGTGTGTGTGTGTGTGTGTCTGTGTGTGTCTGTGTGTGTCTGTGTGTGTCTGTGTGGTGTGTCAGTGCTCATGGAGCTCAGAGTCTTCATGTCTCCCTGGAGTTGTCTGAGTAGTGCTTGATATGGGTGCTAGGAACTGAACTTGAGTCCAACACTGGCACATGCTCTTAACCACTGAGCCATCTCTCCAGCCCCAGGGTTCTATAATTTTAGGAATAAATCTTTCAACAGGCCTGTGCTGCAAGGCCAGTGTCCCAAGAACTTGCTCACTCTTTTCCTTTCTGTGTATGAAACACGATGTCTGAATAGTCAGAGGTTGAAAGAAATACCCCGTGTGGAGGTAGTAAAGGACTGTACAAGCCTTCTTTCCTAGAAGTAGGACTCCACCTGCTTTGGAGAGACCTGTTCTTCCCTCCACAAAGAGATTCTGTTTGCTTGTCATGGAAGAACTGAGTGGGCTTGTGGAGGTAGAACCCACCAAGGGGGGGGGGTGGTTCACAGAAGGCTATTTCCTTAGGAACATTCTTTCTCATGTTGGGTCACATTAAACCTTCAGCATCTGACTGAAATTACTACTAAGTGCCTAGACTAGCCAACAGTTCCATAAGCTTCCTCCTCTAGTAAATATGTAGAGCCTTGACTCTGAGTTTCAATGTCCTGCTAGAGCTGGCTTGCTGTGCCACCTCATTTGTTTCTGATGTGTCCCGAAAGAGTCATTGGTTTTCAATTTGTTATTTTTTTCCTGTAAAAATGACTGAGGCGTGTTCTAAACTTTAAATGTGTCAGAACCGACTGTAGCAGTTTTTTTTCCTTTATTCTTCAGTACCAATGTTACACTCATAGCTTCATCCCATGATTCTTAAATACATCCATTAAAAAAAACCCAAAAACAATAACATTGCTTTCTTTCAAGCTTCTTTGTCTCAATTTAGATAATTTTGAAGCTTCTCCAACTGCCCCCAGTGGCCCCCACATTTCCTCAAATTATGGTGATCTAGTTTTCCAGTGATGGTCCCAGTTTATGCCTGTTTTAGAAGTCGGATGATTACAGCATCGCCTTTCACTGTCTCAAAGTGTTCCAGTTTGGCAAAAATTATGTGGCTGCCCTAATTGTAGTAAGCCTTGCCTTGAAGCTGTGTCTGTCTTCAAATTATCTTCATAAAATATGATTATCTCTCTCTCCTGTAGTGGGCTTCTCAAGATTGTTTTCTCAGTCCATATGATAAAATTTCAATCTGTCATTTTATCAGGGTGTCTAAGATCTTCTATCCATAAACCTACAGTGTATTGATTTTAAACACTTATTTTTTTCTCTGTAATAGAGTAGGGAATGATGGTAGTTATCTAAAACATTCTAAATGGAAATCGAGCACAAGGACACAGAAACAAAGGGCTTTTCATACTCTGAGAGTCCATTCCTTTGGCATAGAGAACCTCTGCCACTTGGTACTGCTAAACTGTAAATCTGTGAACAGAAGAAAAAGACTTTTAATGTTCAGAAACTTTTGAAGCCCTTATCCTGATATATATATATATATATATATATATATATATATATATCCTTAATTTAAAAATAGAGGCAGAAGCTTTATTGGATTTAGGAAAGTTTGTTGTTTTATTGGCCTGCTCAGTTGATTTTCTTGGAAAGAATAAGCCAACAACGATATTTAAGGAGCACATTTCAGTGTAGCTAGCACTGACACTCAAGGATTGTAGTGATTTGAATGGGTACCTCCACCCCGACAGACTCATGTGCTTGAGTGCTTGGACCATAGGGGAGTGGCATTATTAGGAGGGGTGATCCCATTTGAGTAGGTGTGGCCTTTATTGGAGGAAGTATGCCACTGTGGAGGTAGGCTTTGAGGTCTAATATATGCTCAAGCTAGGACCAGTGTGGTACATGGTTGCTTCTGCTGCCTGTAGATCAAGATGTAGAACTCTAAGCTCCTTCTCCAGCACCATGTCTGTCTACATACCACCATGCAGATAATGGACTAAGCCTCTGAAACTTTAAGCCAGAACCAATTGAATGTTTTCCTTTATAAGAGTTGCTATAATCATGGTGTCTCTTCACAGCAATAGAAACCCTAGAACAGGGATGTACCTCAGGATAGCCATAATCTCTGACATTCAGGGACGGACCTCAGAGTAACCTCAATGATTGGAGTACAGACCGCTCAGTGTCGTGTCACTGAGAGTCAGAAGTACACATAGTGTAGTGTCCTGTTATTTTCTGCTGGGTAGGAAATTGTATTAATGTGATGTTAATTACCATGATAAGCACCAAAATTAATGAATTTCTGCATATATGGTGTCTCTCAGAAGTCACACACTACTGTGATTCTAATGTCTTGGGCCCAAGATTATGGAAGTCATCTTATTATGCAGTTCATTGGTAGAAGGACATTTTGGATCCAAACATCCTCATCCCAGAGAAGGAAGGCTACACAACTCCACTGAGAAAATATGAATCTTTCAGATAATGGTTGAAGAGTTTGGAAGAAGTCTGGGACATTGACAGCTTAACATTCACATTGGA
The DNA here is from genome assembly GCF_003668045.3 of Cricetulus griseus. NCBI lineage: Eukaryota > Metazoa > Chordata > Mammalia > Rodentia > Cricetidae > Cricetulus > Cricetulus griseus. Next base: position 252,662,284 of record NC_048595.1, on the reverse strand, counting down.
AGGCATTGCTGGCTGGTCAAGGTTGCAGTCTCTTATGGGCTTTTTCCAAAAGCTCATTGACATGGAAACTCCCTCCCTCCCCAGAAAAACTCCCTGCCTCTACCTGCCCTTATGTGGAGAATGTCCCTGAGCTTGAAGGACTGACCTTATCTGAAAGCTGTCTCTAAACCAGATGCCTGATTTATCTTTAGCTCAAAACTTGGCACAGATTCCTGCTTGAAGACTTATGTTAGGAGCTCTGCTATAGGACCCCACTGCTATATATAAAGCCTTGTGGTAGAAACGCATCAATTAATGAAAATTAGGGTTTGTCCCCAGGCTCCCTACTCCTACACATTCCTTATACTCTGGAATAAAGTTGAACTAATTCACTGAAGTCTATCTTCCAGAGGGCTGTCTCCAGCCATCCTGAACCTTGTTCCCTGCTTCTGTCCCTCCTGTCTCACGGACGAAGGAAGAAACAGAGTGACACATTCAGGATGAGGCTAAATTCTCATGTGGTATTGATTACTCATTTATTCTTTGGAAACAGTCCTTTATGGGGGAAATTCTCTGCCAGGAAGCATTGAACATCCTTGACCCATATGAGGAGTTTTATAAGTGGAGAATTCATCTAGGGTCCCTTCTCAGGGTCAAATGATGCTGTACCATGAGATGACAGTCAGAGCCTTTTCTGTGTCCCCTCTCCAGCATCTGTTGTCTCAAAGGTGAGACTTGAAGATGTACTCCTGGCTCCACCTTTGATTGTTATTGCAATTCTCCTAAGCTGGTATTTGCTGAGCCTGCCAACAATTACCGCTTATTTATTTTTCCTTTTCATTTCCCTTTGTGTTTGCCCAGCTTATTGACTAGGCTTCAATCATTTGTCCCACCCAGACAGGAGTTACACCTGACTGGAATCTAAAAGGTACAATCATCTTCCCATTTCTAGGCGGAGCAGGGTAGACAAATGTGCTGACTCTCTGTTTTGGTAACTCTGTCAGCCAGTACCCACCTCATCCACTCTGCCTGCCCTTTGTGATTTGTTATTTGTTTGTTTGGCTTTCTTTCTTTCTTTCTTTCTTTCTTTCTTTCTTTCTTTCTTTCTTTCTTTCTTTCTCTCTCTTTCTTTCTTTTTTCCTTCTTTCTTTCTTTCTTTTTTCTTTCTTTCTTTCTTTCTTTCTTTCTTTCTTTCTTTCTTTCTTCCTTCCTTCCTCTCTTTTTTTCTTTCTTCTTTTGAGACCAGGTTTTGTTAAATAGCTTGGGTTAACCTTGACCTCACAATTCTTCTGTTTCAATCTACCATCTGGGATTACAGGCATGTGCTATTGCATGTGGCTTATCCTCTCTGTTTTAAAGACACTTTGTTGCTGTTTTTTATTGCAGTTATTTATGTATGGTAAGGACAAAGTTCAGAGGATGACTTCCATAGACAAGATGGTGTGTCACAATACAGATCTCAACAAAAGAATGCAGAGCACAACAGGGATGCATGGAGAAATCCTATCTGTGGTCACTGCCAGAGAGTAACAAACTCTGAGCAAGAATGTTTATCAGTTCTTGTAGGAAATGTATGAATAAGCCAAGCAAGAAATGGCTAGTTTGAAGACTCATAGCAGGCTGTAGTTGTCTGGCATAGCCCTCGAGTTATTGGCAAGACAAATCAGAGGAACCTAACCCTCCCTAAGGTCATGTGCCTTGAAATTAAACACCGTGAAGTGCTATCAATAATATTAATTCTTCATGGCAAATCTTTACTATCAGCAGTCTTTAAAGGTTTATTTTCTTTAGATACATTATAAGCAAGCCACGCGGTCACTTGAATGACAACTACTAGGGCCTTGCCTTGTGCTCAGCTATTTTGAGTGGGGAACTAGCAATTAAACAGTACCTCCATCTTTGATGATTTTCCAGTCTGATTGTGTGGGGCATCCATAGTCATTCTGAGAAGACTCCAGCTGCAAAGGTCACCAAAAGACACCTGAGACTGAACTCAAAACTCCTGCTTGAGCTCATGCTAAAGTTACAGCCACTACAGGAATCCTGAAAGGGCTTTGGAAGACTGTTCTCTCAGTATGACAAACTGGGAGAAACCTTGGTGACCCTGTTCACCCTGTAGCTATTCTCACTCACTCCATGAAGACTGCAGCTCCTTGGCTTTAAAAGACTGTTATTAGTGTCATACCAGGCTTGTGACTGACTCCTAAGCAAGGCTTGTGATTGGTCTATAAGTAAGTTTTGTGATTGGTGGAACTGAAAGCACATGCAAGCTGTGATTAGTGAAATAATAATCTGAGCACAACATACCATGGACCTATTTGCTAGCTATATCAGCACCTAGCAGTCCTGTTAGGTTCATTTGGAAGATTTCTGTCCTAGTATAACAACACTTGGCCTCAACAAAGGTGTCTCCCACAACATTATCTATGTGTGTATTTGCATGTGTGCCTGTCATGGACAGGATGGATGAACTGGTTTCACAAAGACCAGAAGTGTCCTTGTGGCTTTTAGCCCAAACCTGTAGAGCAGCTATAAGAATATAGTTGAAAAGTTCCAGAAAGGGATAGGAGGCAAATGCTGAGAGACTGTGGAAAGCAATGAAGCAGAGGCCAGGAAGTGGGATTTCTAAGCATCAGTCATTTCAAGAGTTCCTGAGACCCAGGCAGGGTTAAGACCCAAGGGTCCTTACTCTAAAAGCTCAGGAACTGTATCACGAGGTTTTGGATTCCAGGCTGTGGTCAGTTAACATCCGGAGCAACAAACATCCAACCTGAGTCCCTACAGTTGTAAGTCTCAGACTTTGATAGCTTGGAGCAACAGGCTTCTAATTCTTAGGCCCAATAGGTTTGACTTCCCATCACTTTCTCTAGCCTGAACACAGAAAGCTGGCATTTACAGTCTGACTTTTAAAGTCTAGAACCATTAGCCTTTAGTTGTCAATGTTTTGAGTTCTGGGTTTATAAGTACAGCCAGTAAGCCTCCAACACTCATGAGCTCAGAGCTAGCTGTCAACACAAAGGGGGCAGTATCCATGATTCTATCTGAACAGAGAGCAAAGATGCTCAGAAAACAGTGTATGACTTTAGGGTGGGTGTACGGGGATCCACAGTGTGCATCTTATACAGTAGACCATTAAGAATGCAGATTCTAAGTTGACTACTGTTTAAGAAGTGGGTCTGTGAGAAGAGAATCCTTCTATAGAGAGGGGGCACAGGAGGCCAAGATGATTAGGCATGTTACAAGGTTGTCCCGAATATAGATTAAGTAAGTCGGGTGCTGAAGTGTCAGGCTGCCTGAAGCCAGAAACATGGTTAATGTTCCAGTCCTTTCTCCTGTCTCTTTGCCATCCATGCTCCCATCAAGAGACTGTAACAGAGGCTCACCTCTGTTGTTGGATAGTGGCTGCAGAGAGATTCGGGATTGATGTTGGGATACTGCAGCAGGACAAATCTCTCCTCCCAAAGGCTTTATAGCATCCCCAGTCTCTGAAAGCCTCAACTGTATTAAAAGAGCCTTTCAGTTGCTGAGCATGCAGTATCATTTAACTATTGATGCTCCAATGCTTCAGGGAGTTGAAAGTTTCACTCATGGACTAAGAGAGGTGACACATGTCTATAATTCCACCTGAAGCAGGAGGATCCTGAGTTTGAGGCCAGCCTGAATATAGCAAGACTCCATCACAAACAAAACCACTAATGTGGCTGAATAATTAAAACTCATTAAAATAACCAGAGAAATAATGGTTCACAAATCTGACTGTTTTGCAAGATATGTAGGCTTCAGACATGCATTTAGAGCAGTGGCTCTCAACCTGTGGGTCAAACAACTCTTTCATAAGGATCGCATATCAGGTAGTTACATTAAGATTCATAACAGTAGCAAAATTACATTTACAAAGAAGCAATGAAATAATTTTATAGTCCAGGTCACCACATGAGGAACTGAAGGATCTCAGCATTAGGAAGGTTGAAAACCATTGATTCACAGAATAAAATGAATATATTTTATGTGCTTACTTAGGTGCAAACTCTGTATCATATGTACTACATAACACATATTATTAGACTGTATATTATTCATCTATTTCATATTAATTTAAGTGACTACTCATTAATTGTTGGAAAAATTAACAATTCTTGGTGCTCTCCAACAGTCTATATATAAATAGGCATTGAAAGCTGTGGAGAGTATCTGCTCATTTTTATAAACAGGTTGCCTATGATCATGAGTTTGAGTTCTATCTCTTCTGCAATTCATTGGCCATTGTCTTCTCAAGTTTCATGATAGTATGGTCCCTCTCCTCCTCTGGACCTAGAAAAATGACACTTTTCCCAGGTTAGAGCCGTAACAAAATTACAGGGAAGAATTCCATCTGAAAGGATATATTTCTATTTGAGCCCTTCATTCAACTTCACAGCCATAAATGTGACGTTGGATGAGAGTTAGCTTCTCATTGCTGTCATCAAATACTTGACAGGAAGCAATGTAAGAGAAGACATGTTTTTCTTGACTTACAGTCTAGTAAATAAATAAAGCCCAACAGGGTGGAGAAGGCATGGCTGTAGAGATGTGAGGCCAGTGAGTGTGTTATGTCTGTCTGCAGACAGAAGCAGACACTGAACAGGAAATTTGGCTGAACTAAGAAACCACAAGGCCTGGCTATAGTGACCAGTTTCCTCCAGCTAGCTGGGTTCACCCCGGCTGTGAACCAACAATGCAAATATATGGGTCTCTGGGGGAGACATTTCACACTCAAGCCACAAGACTAAGGAAATATTGGAAACGAAAGTGTCATTTCTCAAAGCATATAAACTTACTTGTGGACATATAAAGCAAGAGAAAAAGTTATTAGAGAATTTAAATCCTTACTTACTCTTCCAAACTAGGGACTTGGGAGTAAGTATCAATTCTTAACAGAATAACCTAGGTCATAGTGTCCCAGCATCTTCACACCCACGACCCTAACCTAGATCCCAGTCAGTTCTGGCCACTGAACTTACACAGTGTTCTCCAAATGAAAACTTTTCCGGAATAGTTCTGATAATGCCCCTAAACACAAGGTTTTATCTCAAGCTTCATCATTCAACTTATTTCTCCTTCACCATTTCCCAGCATTCCAGACACCAGAATTCTGTATGTTTTAAGCTTGCAATACATCCTGCTAATTAGACCCATCGGCAGACCTGTCAGTACAGGAGTCCTGGCTTGGCACATTGTGCATTCCTTAAATGGGTGATGGGAAGCCTTGTCTGTACTCCTCAGTCCTCCTCTTCTGTTGTTGGCTGAGGCTGTAGCTTCCCAATCAGCAAGTCAGCCATAACGAATGAGTATATTCCTAAGTCACTGGCCCTTATCTGAACTCCAGTCTCACCATGAGTAACTAGTCATGCCTAGATAATAAGTTACATGATAATATGTTCAACATCCTGGCCTGACTTGTTGTCTTCCCACACATTTGAGATCAAGCACTTTGGTTTGTTTTGCAGTTAATTGGGTTTATAGCTTTGCCCTTGCTGTTCCATTGGAGGAGCAGGACTTCCTGCTGTCTGAAGTTAATCATTTCACTTGATTGTTGAATTTTCCTCAGATTTCCCTATTTGATTATTTGATTAAAAATATACCTCCCATACTAGACTATAATTTCTAGGTTATCAGTGAACTTGTTCTAGTTTTTAAAAATATCCACTACATTCCTAATGCTTGTTAGAAAGCTTGGGACATAGTTCGACCTCAGTAAATGTTTGTTAAATAAACAATTTAAAATGTTAACACCCTTGAGAGTATTGGACCACATAATTTAACCTTCATCTTAGAATCTATTATGTTATTCAGATTTTCAAAAAAGCTTAAGTAATGAGCTGAGATTCTCTTGAGGAAATAATGTAACATGTTAGAATTCATGGTCTTCAGATTAACATTCAATGTCAGAGAAAATGAGTTCAAAGAACTTCTGATCTAAATATTCCTGAATAAAAGTGAAAACCAATTCCCGTTGCTTAGAACACTCCTAAACTCATCTTGATGCAAATACTGAGACTCCTCTTACGAAATCTGTTGAGATAATTTCCTCCGTTCCATGTTGGCAGCAAAACAAAACTGGGTTGATTAAAGAACTCAACACAGTTCCTAACTATTGCACAGTCAACAGAAGGTTCATTCTGGGGGCATTTTGGATTTGGCCCTTAACATCCACATTTATTACAGAAATTAATTGATATCTCTTGATTCCACAAATGCACTCAAACCCAAGTTGATACATCAAGAACTCAAAGGACTGAGGCTGCTTTCTCTCTCTTCACTCATAGAACAAAGAGTTTTCGTTTCTCTACAAGAAAGGTGCAAAACTAAGAATTGGAAAGCCCTGATGACAGTATCTTCATTTCTGTGAGCTGTCTGCAACAATGGAGGTGAAATGCTAGCCCAAATGCAAACTACATACATAATTTCCCATTTTCTAGGAGCCACGTTTAAAATGTAGCAAGAAATAATTTTTAGTAATTTAAATATTAAAAACACAATTTCTGCATACAATGAGAAAAATTTAGACATTTTGTATTTTTTACACTATAATGTTTTGTACATTATAATACACTATAAATGTTTTGTACACACTGTCTTTGAAACTCAGTGTGTACAAAACATTTATAGTGTATTCTAATACAGAGGAGCCACATTTTTTATAACAGAATTCTTTGCTGATTATTTGGGATTTCACATCATGGACTCCAATCATGCTCACCTCCCAGTCCCTCCATATTTTCCCCTCACCCTTGCAGTCTCCCCCTCCAAAAAACAAACAAACAAAAAACACAAATCAATTAAAATAAAAACAAACCAAAGCAAACAAAGAAAGAAGCAAACAAAATGCATCTCTCTCTGCCTCTCTAACACCTCTTCATTCCTCCTAGTGGCATTGGGAGCTGCAGTTTGCCGGGCAGTATACCCATTTGTCCAATCAGCCCCACCCACCAAATGTTCATTGCAGTGAGTCACTGGTTTGGTACAAGGCCTCTGACATACCATCACCAATGGAGCGCAGCCATGTTTTAAGAACTGAATAGCCACCCATGGGATGAAAATTTATACTCTAGGCAATATACCTCTGAAATATGCTTTTGTGCTATAGCTTCCTATTCAGTCTAAAGAGATACTCAAATTTTCTACTATTGAAGCTATTAGCATCCTAGTGAAGAAAGGCCAGTTATGAAATTTCTGCCAGATTTAGTAGATTTGACAAGGGAGACCCATTGAGAAGCTTCAGTGGTCACGCACGTCCTGCTCCCAGCTTTGGTACAGTCACTGGGCTCATGCTGCTGTTGTTGCTAATATTGTATATCTCATTTTTATCCAAGCCCAGTGTTACCTAGGGTGAGGAGGAGTCCCCTCCAAATCTATTCAGCACAACTAGAACTGACCTTCTCAATGCACAGTCCTTTTGTACAGATTTATTTTTGTATTTCCTACTCCGGGTGCTTCTAAATATCCAGAAGCATCCTTCTAGGCCAGTGGTTTTCAACCTTCCTAATGCTCTGTCCCTACAACATGCTTCTCAGGTTGTAATGGCTCCCAACCATAAAATTATCTCTGTTGCTACTTCATCATTGTAGTTTGTAGTTTTACTATTGTTATGAATTGTAATATAAATACCTGATTCATAGGATGTATTTTTTTAAAGATTTTATTTATTTATTATGTATGCAACATTCTGCTTCCATGTATGTCTGCACACCAGAAGGGGGCACCAGATCTCATAATGGATGGCTGTGAGCCACCACGTGGTTGCTGGGAATTGAACTCAGGACCTTTGGAAGAGCAGTCAGTGTTCTTAACCTCTGAGCCATCTCTCCAGCCCCATAGGATGTATTTTTATTGTTACAAAATGACCTAAAGGTGTGCCAACTCACACATTGAGAACCACTCACTGTTCTAGGCCAAGAACCTCAGACGTTAATAAAGAGCTATTTTAGATTTAGAATTTTAATAGAGGTGGATAGTGAGTTTGTGAAGAATGAATGAATTGACCCTATTTTTATGAAGACTGCATACAATTTCTTAGCTTACATTTTTTGATTTATGAGATTATGCATGTGTGCATGTATGCTCGCACACATATACACATACCTGTAAGTATATGCACAAATGTGTATATGGGTGCCTGAAGAGCCCAGTGGAGGATGTTGAATTCCTTGGAGTTGTGTAGTTACAGATGCTTGTGGACTACCCTACCAGGTTGCTGGGATCTGAACTGCAGTTCTCATGATTGAGTAGCAAGTGTTTTTAACCACTGAGATCTTCCCATCCCCTTTTGTATTTTAAGTGTAACAAATCATGAAGGTTATCTTGTGAATTCTGACCTTAGTCTTGCAAAATGTGTTGCCTAGACCTACTGAGGCTCCTGAGCCTACTAACAGATGCCTTAGGCAAGTCTGGATAAAGAGGTACTGGTAGTGGACTCCAGCATCTTTTCCCATTCTCTCTGCCTGGGCTCCAGTATCATCTTGTCCCATTCTCTCTTCATGGGCTCCAGTATCATCTTGCCCCAATCTCTCTGCAGAAACTGCATTTTTGCCTTTGGTCATTTTCTTTTAGTATTTCTGGGAAAGATCCTGTATGAATAAATGGGTTTTGCGCCAAATAGAAAACCACACACCTGAGGGAATTGTCTCTGTTTTGATTTGTTTGAATCTTTCTCCAGCACTTCCCACATAACATTCTTGTCCTCCCAAGCTATAATGCCTTAGTGGCTGAGATGGCCACTTTTCTCACAGAAGCTTTGTTACTAAGGATTTAGTCTTTTCTTGTGCAATTGCCCAAAGAAAAGTCTTTTAATACCACATCATTTCAGTTTGAATCTATTGTTTCTGTTGATTAAAATAATACATGCTTATGGTAGGAAGATGAAAAAAATAGAATAAGAAAAAAATAAATGTTGACCACAATGGCAGTAAACAGAAACTGTGTTAATATTTTGATTTATTTTCTTGTAAGTTTTAGTGTGTATGTATTTTAAACTTAATTGGAATCACATTTTACATGGTTTGCATTATCGTGACCTCATTTCTATCTTATGAAAGCATAATTGTTATTAGCTTTTAAATTCTTAAGTCATGTATGTTTCATGATTTATTTAGCAGTTCTTCTATTGTTGGAAATGGCAAGCATTTGTGATTTTTCTTCATTAAAAGTTGTATTTTAGTTAGTATTCTTGTACTAAAATGGCACTTCAATGAACATCGTTGGTCATAAATTTTTAACAACTTCACTGAATTTATTTTCTAGGAATGGAATTACTAAATAAAGTTTTTAAATGTTTGCTATGTATCTCCTTATTGTTGCCTTATTGAATCAAATGTAACTCCAACTGGATATGTCAATGTTAACTTAAAGTCACCCTTTCTGTCTTTGAGTTCTATGCTTCAAATCAATCTTTTTCAACTGCAATTAGTTTTTCTTTTTTCAAAAGAAAATTCACTTTTATTTTGCAAGGCAGTATAGCTTACCATTGAAATCACACACACACACACACACACACACACACACACACACACTATTCTCCCATTTTTGAGAACATAGAGTACTATAACAAACTACAATAGAATGGGTGGCTTATAAATAATGGACATGTGTTTTTCATAGTTCTAGAGGCTGGCAGCCTAGGATCAGAGTGGCAGCTATGATCAGGTTCTATGTGATGACCTATTCTCTGTCTGAAGACCTTTGACTTATAGGAAGGAAAGTATGAGAAAGCTTTCTGGGATTCCTCTTACAAGGTCACTATTCGTGAGGGCTCCTCCTATAACCTAGTCTCTTCTGGAATGGTTCACCTCTAAATACCATCATACTGAAGGGTTAGGTGCCAAAGTGAGTTCTGGAGGGACACTGACCCTCAGTCTGCAACAATTCCTGTCAAATGTTCTTCTGAGATCTGAGATGTTAAGAATTAAAAAAAATATATTCACATGAGTACTTGATGTATTCAGGCTAACAAGTCTTAGTCTATCAGATTCATTATGAATGCAATGAGCTGCTTCTCTTTACCTTTCAATTCTTTGTTGATTGCTTCCTTTGTAAGTTGAATTGGATCATGAGTTCGTGTGTGTGTGTGTGTGTGTGTGTGTGTGTGTGTGTGTGTGTGTGGTGTGTGTGTGTGTACAGGTACACAGAGATTTGCTCATAAGTATTCTTCGTATCTCTTTCCATTCTATTCCAAAGGCCTTTTATCCTACCACATGGCGTCTATACATGGGACACTCACAGATGTACCTTTCCAGCTCATGGGGCCAGGGTAGAGATCTTGGGCATGTGAAAGATGAATTTTATCTATCAGAAGGGGAAAGTCATTGTGAAAGACTAAATTCCACCACATTTCAAAAGGAACTGTATCAAACTGAACTTAAAAAAATAATAATACAAAATTAGGTGAGCCCCTCTGAGTTCTTACGAGTAGGGGAAGGTAGAAATGTTTACTCAACTGCAAACGCAGGCCACATTTATGGGAGGGGAAATATGATATAGACAGCAGGGACAAGAGCCCAGAAGATAACCAAGAGCCATGGAGAAAACTTATTTTGCTCCCATGGGTCCCAATGAAGGGAATAGAAAGATGCTCTTTGATGAATTGCTGAAGCACTAGAGATCATGCCTGTGTGAAATTCCATCAAATGTGAATGTGTATTGTAGGCACATAGTGCTATGCTATGCTGGGTATTTTGCAGTATGATGTGTGTATCAGACTGGGCAACAGGGTGCCTAGATATTTCCTCAAACACCATTCTGAGTATTTCTGGGAGGGCATTTGGGATGTGTTAAACATTTAAATTACGGACTCAGATTTCCATCCTTAATTTATGTGAGACCCATCCAATAACAGAATGTCTGAGTGTAGCAACAGGTGCTTTCCCAGGAACAAAAGACACCTGACCAGACTGGCTTAGAGTTCGAACACTTTTGCCCTTGCTTTCAGAGCTAAAAGAGATGGTGGCTTTTCCTAGGCTTCAAGGTTGGTGACTGTCAGGTTGACTATGTTTTCTTGCTTCTCAGGTTTTCAGGGTCAGACTGGAACCACACCATTAGTTCTTTTGTGTTTCCATCTTGCTAACTGCAGATCTTGGAACATTTTAATCTCCCTAATCACATGAGTCAATTCCTTATAGACTCACTCTCTACTACTACAACAACAACAACAACAACAACAACAACAACAACAACACACACACACACACACACACACACACACACACACACACACACAGACATACATACAATCTACAGATTCTGTTTCTCTGGGGAGCCCACCCAATACAGGGGCATATAACTTTACTTTTTAGGATTGAGAAGCTGAATTTAAGGAGCTTTATCCAAGGAACTACATTTGAGGAGTCTCATCTGTATGTAGGCCTGACCCAGAGTATATAGAAATTGAGCCAAAGCCTGATATCATAGATGGTTTGCCAGGGTCCTGAAATTGACAAGTTACTCAGTTTTTTGCCATTGAAACAAAATCATGAAAAACAATTTAAAAAACAGGAATGTGTATTTGAACTCACAGTTTCAGAAGTTTCAATTCATGGACAACAGTTTAATTTTTTTTCTAGATCTCTAGTAAGCCAAGTACATCTTGCTAGAAGATGTGGTGGAGCCCTGCCTCCAAAAAATTTCTATCACATCATGATAATGTCATCATGTTAAGAGCCTTCTGCTAGATGAATCCTCTAATTAGGTCATAGTTCTCCTGATCAATCACATATCAAAGACTGGATCTGCCATCTGGGAACCAAACCTTCAATGACTTAGCCTCTACACCTTAACAAACTATGAAAGAGTGAATGAGTTTTGTGTATGAAAATAATGTAAATAATATATGGTAGCACTTACCTTACACCAGTTGAGGTATATCCATGTTCCTTCCCCTTGAAGTTGGGTTGAGTTGTGATCTATGTGCAACCGATAGAAGGCAGCAGGAATGAATCTATAGTTTTCAAACCTAAATCAGAGAAGTCATGAAGCTCCCATTCCGTTTTCCAAAGTATTCTAACTTAGAATTCTATGTGTCAAAGCAAGAATATGACTTTCCTGAGGCTTCCATGCTGTATGGAAAATGACTACCTCTTACCCTTTAGTTTGAGAGTCTCCATTGAGTTTAGATATTTGGTATGCCTTCATTGGTAACATCTCTTACTGTGAGGTTTCTTAAGCATTTATTAGCTCTTACCCTACCCATGACTTTATCTCTCCTTGTCTATGTTATTAAGTTCTGACAAGCAACCCTTCAACTCCATGTTGTCTTCACAATTTTGTATCCCTTTATTTGAAGCCATTTCTGTTCTTGTGGACTTCAGATCTCTGGTGGCTTTCCAGGATTTTGGTATTCTTTGATTCAGGGCCACAAGCAAGAAGAAGACCCATTCACTGTCCTATCAGATACTTGATCCTTGACCTTCAGACTTAGCATAAACCAGAATAGAAGGCTGAGTAACAAGTAGGAAACCTACTATACCATCTTCTGGTCATATTTACAGATTACCAAGTGATACCATAGCTCTCTTTTGTACAAATGCAAGAAGCATGTTATATATAAAAAGTTCATTATTGAGATATTTCTATCACCTCCATAAGACTATCAATAATTCTCATTTCATACTCATCCCTCTTAAATTTCTTTGTTTTCTCTCTCATTTTTACCTTAGACTTATTTCCAAATTTTCTTAAACATTCATTTTTGAGTTTATTAATTCCATGATATTCCAATTTGTCAAATGCTAGATTCTATTAAACTATGTATTGCTGTGAGGATGTAGTTTACCCATAATGCTCCGGCATGTTACTCCTTTGGCAGCTTCATGGCATCTCCCCTGGTCTCACTTCACTCCTCTTCCTAGACTTCTCCTAGTCTGGTAGCCCTGCCTATCATTCCTGCCTGGCTAATGGCCAATCAGCATTTATTCAGCAACCAATAAGAGAAACATATACTCACAGCATTCAGAAGGACATACCTATCACTAGATTTTTATTCTTATAAAGCTTATAGTTTCTAGATTGTCATATCATTGTTGTTTGTTTCCTCAGATTTTGCGTGGACTGCATGGTTGGTACAGTTATTACTTTTGGTTTTTAATATTAAATATATTATATGTTGTTATTCATTTTTAATTGATAAAGTTTTAGGAGAAAAATGTGATACTCTAAATGATGTACATATCATTGAGTCACTAAAACATGGTAGTTGACATAGACATTATCTCTCCTACTTGATTTAGTTCTTGTGAGAACACCATATACTGTCTTTGCAATTTTCAAGAATACAATAAACTATTCTGATCATGGTGACTCCATTTACAATAAATGTCTTTAAGTTGTTCCCAATTGGGAACCAGGGATTGGACACAGTTCATAAGATTTGGCTAGAAAAACTTACCAGGCTCCTCAACACATGAAAAATTCTTGATGGATAAATGCTTTCTTCTCAAAATAACCTTTAAATTTTTGAGATACTTTGAGATAAATACAAAATCTCCCAGTATTTTTTATATTTTATGTTACCAAAATGAATTTGTCATAATATAAAACCAACTCTGGCACTTTACTAGTGATTATGATGAAATTTCAGACTTTATTTAGATGTCACAAATTGGTTTTGTTGTTGTTATTGTTGTTTTCTAAGGTCCTTTTTCTGTCCTGAAGTTCCACCCAGAACTCCACATTATGTTTAGTTGGTCTGTCCCCTTACACTACTCTGTTTTGTGACAGTCCCTTAGCTAGCAAGCTCTTGTCATATTTAGGAAGGCTGACCAGTGTTTTTTAAAGTGCACCTGGACAGCCATTGTCTAATGTTTCCTCACTATTACATTGGAGATGACTCATGGCTGCGGATGCTGCTCCATCATCCAGGCATACTAGTGTTGCTGTTTCCTCCACCACAAATTTCCTCCTCTTCACACCCTCCTCTTTGTAGTCCGCTCTTTGGAAGCAAGTAATTAAGTAATCCCTTCTTTGGGCTTGGACAGAAGTTAAGTGACACCTACTTGAAAATCGATGTTTTTCCACAGTAAATTGTATTTGGAGGCTTCCTTAATTCTCATTTGATGTGTGAGGTTTATCCATTCAGCTTTTTTAAATTTTTGGTTAACTCATATTCTGCTTTTATGGTTTTATATGTGCTCTTGTTTGTCTTTTACCCAAAGGACTTCTAATTAATTTTATTGACTATCACCTGAGCATTGCTGCTTGCTTCTGACACGTTCATCATTGGAAATGCAGACACCAGTACAGCTCACCGGCACTGAGTACAGCAGGGAGTTGCTCTTTGCAGTGGTGGAGTGTTCAGCTGTCCACTGCCTAAGAGATGAATTACTGATGGGATCAGCCTAGCACTCATGTCACTGAACTGAAAGAGGACACTTTAAACCTCGTTTGGCAGTGAGTCATCCCTAAGCTGAAAATGTGACCTAAAAAGAAATCTCTCATTTGGTAACAGCGTAATCTTTTTGGTTCAAATTTTAATAGCTACCATTTGTGTAATTGGCATTATCCCATACTCCTTTTGTGGAACATCTTATTTTACCTTCCCAACATTCCTTGAGGGTAAGCCTTGTTCCCATTTTACAGAGTAGAAATCATGATGTGAAGTTAAAAGGAGAGAGGAGATCCTACCTTACATAAACTCAGCAGTCCCAAGATTGGCTTTGGCATCGGAGATTCCTATGGAGACATTAAGCCCAAGCAGAACACACATTTTTCATGTAAGGAAGTAGCTCTAACATTCTGATAAATATGATTTACATTTCATAAGAATGAAAGCATGAAAAACATGCTATTATATCATGAAAATAAGGCTGCCTCTATTGGCATTTAAACACCATGCTTTTGGCCATGAATTACTCAGACTGGAGGAATGGACTCAAGTGGAGTATTATTTTTCAGCCAGGAAATTACAAGTTTTGAAATACTTAACAAGACTCATAGATATTCAACTTGTTCCTGATACATGAATAAGGTTTTTTTTTTTATTTTTAAAAGAGCCTATTTGCATAAATTTTAATAGATAACTAAGACAAGTCAGAAAATTACCAAATACAAACTTGGCATCTTAAGTGATATTGTCTTGAGATGGATGATAAAGGACCACATGAAGTGATGAGAGAAAAAAATCCCACCCACACCTAGTTACAATATATATTTTCATTTTTGGAAAAAAAGTTTAAATTTTGAAGACTAAATAAATGTGTTTTTAAGGGAACAGGATATATTCTTAGTAGTTCCGTTAGTGTTTTCAGAGCACAAAGTTTGGTTGGAGAAATGAAAGCTTACCATACTGTTTTCCAGAACTTGATATTCGGCATTCAGATTGTGCTCACATGTTAGCCTATAAAATGCGCTTGAAGCAAAATTGTTGCAGGCTTTTAAAAGCCAAACTTTATCTGCAATCTTATCTCTAACATGGGTCTTTGTACTTCAGACTTATGTGAGATTATCTTGAAATCTGATAGTTGTTAAACAGTATTTACTGAAAGATTGGACATCCTGCTACATTGTATAACGTGGTAACATTTCAAACGTTATGCCAAGTTCCCTGCACAGGAGGGCAATCTCAGCAGACACTGGCCTCAGGGCGGGGCAATCTCAGCAGACACTGGCCTCAGCAAGCTGTTTTAAATCCCAGTGCACTGAATTTTAAGAATTTGTAGTTCTATTTGTGAGGGTGGGTAAGAAAGTAGTTTATTTAGATTGCTGGACATGATGTTAAGTTTGGTTTTATGGTTTTATTGTATCCCAAATTGGAACAAATCAGAAAAGATAAACCTTTATGAGACTACAGTTATTTTTTTTGTAAGACATTTGCTAGTAAAATTGTTCTCTGCTTTCATTTATTTTTATTTTTAGTTTAAAAGCTACAGCCAAGCCAGGAAGAGGAAGACAGGACAAGAAACCTCAAATCAAGGTAAACATTACTGCAGTAGAGGTCAGCAGTGTGAAATAAACCATACAGCAGGGCACGGTGCCTGAGATCCAGGATCCTGTACGCTGTTCCTCCCTGTCCTTGCCCCATCTGTCTTGTGGATATTCCTGCTGTGAAACAGATTCTATCAAAGGAAATATTTTTATGCTTGTCTTCCAAATATGTCCTTCCTATGGAATATCTTTCTTTTTCTCATTTCCAGCTGATAAAATATGAAAGATATTTGTGCCTTGCCCAGCCATTCACTGGTTCCATTAACTAATAAAAAGTCAAAGGCTTAAATTTGACAGTCTCTTCTATTTGACCTTATTCCATGTTATCAGAGCCTCTCAGGTTTTAAACACACAGCAAAGTGCTGGTTCTGATGCGCACTCCTGTAATCTCAGCACTCAGGAGACTGAGGCAGAAGTAGTGTTGTGAGTTCACAGCCAGCCTAGGCGAGAGAATGAAACTCTTTTTCAAGAAAAAGAATTATATATATATATATATATATATATATATATATATATATATATATATAAATATATATATATATAAATAATTATAATATATATAATGTTTCATATATATAATTATAATATATATAATGTCTTATATATATTATAATTATATATATAGTAATATTTCACTGTGATGCTTTAAAGAGATTGTTTAATTTTATTCTAATTTTCAGCTGAGTGAAAGGTATTTCAGAAGCTTTAAAAAGATGTACATTTGACATTTTTGTTTCTAGAAGCAGACGGCAAAAGTGGTTATTAAGCAGTTTTGCATTTTTTGAAACTGGCTACAAAAATGTAGAGGATATTTAAGAGGAGTAAAACAACATTTAAAATATTTTTATTCTAGTCTATTCTGAAAAAATGTTAATAGCCTGAAAGGCTGAGAAAACTCCATATGCTTATAGTCATAAAGCACCATACCTATCTTCAGTTAAAAGGTATTTCAGTGAATAAATCAAGTGAATAATTACCTAATACAGACAATTGTTCTGTAATCTGATACAGGGACAAGAAAGTGGGAGCTGAATGAAAATAGTCATAGATAGAGCAATTTCAAATAAAAGTAGAATACACAAACCATTGGAAATCCAAGGTATTCCATCATAAAATAATTACTATAACTTTTTTCTGAGACAGATTTCTCTGTGTAGCCCTAGGTGTCCTGGAACTCACTTGGTGAATTAGTGTAGCCATGAACTCATAGGGATTCCCCTGCCTCTGCCTCCTGAGTGCTGGGGTTAAAGGCATGGGTCAGCACTGTCCAGCTTAATATTATAATTTAGTCATGTTGCTCCTAGTAAAAAATAAAAGGGTACTTTCTAAAATGGTCACTTTCTTCTCTTTCAAGGTCTGCACTGGAATTAAGACATCTCACACTACGTAAATCAGTACTCAATATAGGCAAATTCCTTCTACAGTAATCCTGGCACAGCTGGAGCAGGAAAAATGCACAAATTAACATCTAACCTCATAGTATATCTATCTGCTTTAATTCAACTAGTCAACTAGATTGCTAAATTTCAAGAAACTTTAGTTGCTCATCAATTTATAGCAAATTATATAACCTAATTACTATCTATATTCCAGCTCAATGTGTTATCTTCACACCTAACCACTTGGCAATACTTGTGGGCACAACATATTAGTTTAAAAAATAAAGAAGAAAAGGAAGAGAACAAAGACTTTTTACCCAGATGTAAGTATAGCTTAACAAAGTGTAATACACCAATCCTTTCAGAGCCAGAGTGGTGACGTTGTCCTTTCATTTGCTAGTGACCACAAGCAGACCTGTCAAGAGACAAACGATACAGGTTATGTAGTGCATTAGAAAGCTCAGCCTACCACTGAGGGGAGGCAAGCCATGTTTTGGGTGTCAAAGGTCAGACCTGTTGGGTGAGGTTTGTGAGTCTTATGTTTCCTTCTGTCTTAATTTTTCTGAATGTTGCTTTTTGAAGCAGAGCCATCAATAGCTAGTCTGTTTAAAAACATCTCCCAGTGATCAGTCTGGGGGCCAAGAGCTCCCCCTTGTTCAGGTCAGCTGTTTCTGTGGGTTTCTCCAGCCTGGTCTTGACCCCTTTGCTCATCACTCCTCCCTCTCTGCAACTGGATTCCAGTTTAGATCAGTATTTAGCTGTGGGTGTCTGCTTCTACTTCCATCAGCTGCTGGATGAAGGCTATAGGATGGCATATAAGGTAGTCATCAATCTCATTATCAGGGGAAGGCAATTAAGGTAGCCTCTCCTCTGTTGCTTAGGTTGTTAGTTGGTGTCATCCTTGTAGATCTCTGGACATTTTCCTAGTGCTGATTTCTCTTTAAACCTGTAATGGCTCCCTCTCTGACGATACCTCTTATTTTGCTCTCCTCTGTTCTTCCCCCTACACAACCTTCCTGCTCCCTATGTCCCCCTCACCTCTCCTCTTCTCCCCTTCTCATTCTTATAGTTCCCTCTCCGCCCCCCATGCTTCCAGATCCCATGAATGTGGGTGTCAGTGAGGAGGCCTCAGAAATCTATGGGGCCTCTTGTAGTAGATAAGTACTTACCTTAGCATAGGAAAGTGACTTTGGGAACCCGTTTCACATAGAGGGATACTCCCTCTGCCTAGAAACACGGGGGAGGGCCTAGGCCCTATCCCAAAGTATATGACAGACTCTGAAGACCCCCCCATGGGAGGCATCACTCTCCTTGCGATAACCGTTCAGTTATCACAAATGGCTATTTGACTCAATACCATAAAAGGTGCGCTTGAAAGGATAGGTAGCTGGGTAAACTAAACATTTGCAGAGATTTTGTGAAGTGTATTGAAATATTGAATAATCAAGTGGAATTTGATACATATCTCTTTTCCTGTGGTGTTTTTGTCTATGACTATATGCTTTGTGGCATGTTTTATAATACAAGGTAATATTTGATTTTGATAATAATGAGAAAATATGATGAAAAAGGGTTCTTTTTGAAATTGTGAAACCAAGAAAATGAAGGATGCTGGACTATTCCCAGGGCACATCCCATGCTCTTATAAAGCATGTTTCATGGGATTGATTGCTACACAAGGGATAAGGACCAATTTTTATTTTTTTCCTTTATTATATCTGAAAAAATTCCATGTTTGAACTCATTACTTAAAAGGCCATCTTTGTCAGCTAATGATTTGCTAGAGTAGACTGAGCTATTTAAGTGACTAACAGAAAGAAAACACTGGCGACTCTGAGTTGTCTTTCCTTGAAAATGTGTTCTGGAAAGATGATTGTCTGAGTCTTCTTCCATCCTTCATGTCTTTGAAGAGGCTGGGAATGGAAAATACCCCTTTTGATGATGGATTTACAAACAAATATTAACCAGATAGTTCTTACTTCCCTAGCTTTGTTATTTTCAGACATCATAGTCTTTTTATTCTGGTCTGTTCTGTGTCTAAGATCTTGGAAAATGGAGTGAGAAATTATGTTTTTAATAGTCTCTGCTCTCATCTTGTTTCTAAACCTTCATTTCTCTCTGAAAACATTAAAGCTAAGAAGACAAGAAGAGTTGGGAAGACACAGGGACTTGACCTTAGTTTCAATAAAAGTAAACTTGTGATTTCATAATTGCAATTTATTAGCCACTTCCAGGGTGCTTTAGTGACACCCACTTTAGCTAATGTCATCTTCTAACACTGAAATTATCCAAAAATTCCAACTGCTCTCTATGTCAACAGGGTAAACAAACTCAAACAAACAGACTCCCTACAAATACATAACTATGGAAACAAACAAAGTCATTGGAAAGCAAAATGGTAGTGTTTTAGGATCCTGGGGCTCGGCTGATAGATTGGCCTGGCCCCACTGTTGCGCATCTGGGATGACTGAGTTCTTCCAGAACCTGATGAAGTCCCAGGCTCATGGATACATGGAATGGTTGTGTTACATGTGAAATGCATTTGGCACAACATGAAACCATAATCTAAAAGGAAGTCATGAGTCTCAGGACTGTGAACGAATTGGCATAGTATAAATGAATTAGATTTTTAAAAAGAAAACAATGTTTATTTATGCGCACAAATATAACTTTACATTCCATTAGAAAAAGGGTTCTCCCCCTTCCTCTCCCCCCTCAGCCTAGTGGCATGACAAAAGACCTACTTTCCCTTTTTTAGACTATCTTAAAATATATCATAATTTAAAAGAATGCAAGAATCTTGTTTTTATAAACAATTGTATTTTCTTCATTTGCTAATAATATAGTACATGTGATTATCCAGAAACAGAGTTTCGTAATCTCTAAGTGTCTGTTTCTTTAGCTAAAAATACTTTTTTAATGGAACAAATTGTTTGGGGGCACGAGATTAAGTCAGTGAAGTGCTTGCCCCTCAAGAATGATGATTGAATTTAATCCCTACACTCCACACAGAGTGAGTTTTATGGTGTGTGCTTATCACACCAGGATTGGGAGTCTAGATTAATTAGGAATCCCCAGGCCCCAGTGAGAAGCCCTTATTTAAAAACAATGCAGACCACGCCTGAGGAACAAGTCCTGAAGTTAAATTCTGGCTTTCACACCCATGTGCACAATGCAATGTGCACACACTTGAGCACACGAATGCATACATGGGCACATGTGTGGTGTCAGTGAGCGGGATCACCCCATGCCCCAAGGTTCCCAGAGAAAGAGGTAAACCTGCTGCACAGCCTGCCCTGTCGAGCCACTGAGAGGCATTGGAGAGGCTTCCATATGCGCGCCATCCCGGCGCTTCTGGAGTTTAGACTCCCAAGATGATAAAGACAGATCCAGATAAAGAAAAACCTCTAAAGGTTTACACTGCGTTTAAAAATATAGTAGAGGCCGGCAGATTTCCACAGAGAAACCCTGTCTCGGGGGAAAAAAGAAAAAAAATAAAGTAATAAAAAGCCACATAAAGATCGAAAATACACAGAGAATCTGGATACTATATGCCTTATTGTTGTCTTTAAATTGTTTGATTGCTGAGGAAAGACTTATTGCTACTAAAATACATTTGAATATAAATGCTTCTAAATTAATCCAACTTATATATTTTAAAAATGCTCTAACTTCAAATTTTAAGTTTAAGGACAGGCTACTTAGAAATAAAGGTTTTGCTTGTATTTCCACAGAAAATCAAAAGCTGTTGATTCCTTCCAGATTAATATGGTTTGATCAAGCAAGACCCCCTGAAGCTGAGACGATACAGCCTTAGAGACTACAAAAACAAGGACTTGGTCAGGTTTCTATGTTCTTTATGATCCCAATGGTATGAACATCGCCCCCCCCCCAATCAGCAGGAAGCAGTTTAGAAAGAACAACGCCCATATTCCCAAATATTGTTTATAAATGTTTGTTTTCATTTAAATGGGGTTAGTTATAAATGATAATGAGCATAGTCAATCTCTTTTTAAAGAAAAAAAAGGGAAATAGGATATAGGAATGAATACTTTGCATTGGTATAGATTTTCATTTATTGATACAACTTTAAGGTCAATTTTATGATATGTATATGTCTCCTCTTGTTTAGGTATTGTGTTTATACAGATCTTTTACCTATAATAGTCAGAACTTATAATTAGGTTAGTTAGGTTTTCTCGATACAGAGATGTATTTGAGATGGATAGGTATTCTTCAAATCTTTCAAAGACCTACAGAAATATGGCATTTAAATGGTTTAGGGTTTATCTTGGCAGTGAGACACAACTGCTCCTGGCTCACCAATTATGTCAGAAAGGAGGATGGGCATTGAAGAAACTCATTATGGAGTTTGCTTTCAACATGGCAAGATTAGCTATTTGGGCAAGAAACTGCTCTTGCCTGGACTATTTGTTGCTGTATAAACCCACAAGGAAATGACTGCTGAAGTTACAAAACAAGACAGTACTGAAGGATTCCTGTTGAAATGGAGAAGTGTGCTAGACACACTATGGCCTATAGGCTGAAGATGGATGCCCCAACATTACAGAGGAACTTTGGGTGACTGTCCAGGTAACGAGATGTCCTGTCAATTCTAGAGTTTATAGATTATCCTTCTGTGGTCTTTGATAAAGTTGAAGACAGATAGTTAAGGTAAGTTATTTTTCTTTTTATTTAGACAGAAAAGAGGAGATGATGGGGAATGTACTGCGTATGTTTATCTTATTGATTGTTAAATAAAATACTGTTTGGCCAATGAGACAGCAAGTAGATGGGACTAGGACTCAAAGAGGATTCTGGGAAATGTAGTAGAGAAGTGCTGATCCAGGCAGGAAATGACATAGCAAGGAGACTCATATTTAAGCGAAGGAGAAACAGGAAGGGCTCTCTTTTCCCTTCGGCTCCTGCTCCAGCAGCACAATGTGATCCACCGGCAAGGAGGGACACCAATAAGGTGTCCGATAAGATAAGTCTTATAAAATATATAGGTTTATGATAGTTAAGACTGAGCTAACAGATGAGAATCCTAGTCATTGGCCAAGCAGCATCAAACCTAATACAAGTTTCTATGTATTCATTTGGGCCTAACTCGGGCAGGCGGAGAAAGATTTATCGTAACACACACACACACACACACACACACACACACACACACGAAAAAGACATAAAATATTTATAATGAAAATAAGATAGCAGTTAAGAGCACTTGCTGCTGTTCTTAGAGAGGACTTAAGTTCTATTTGTAGTACCCATGACAGGTGGCTCCCAACCACCTGTAACTCCAGCTCCAGGGGATCTGTCACCCTCTTCTGTCCTCCATGGGCACACACCCACACTCTATCTCGATCTCTCTCTCTAAATCATTTTTTTCTAAAAGTCTCAGTGATCTTTCTTCTCAAAATAAGCTTTTTATCTTATACTCAAAACTAAATAAAAACATGCTTCTTAGAAAATTAATCAACAAGAAATAGTCTTCAAAGTGGAATAATTACAAAAAAAGTGGTAATTTAAAAATTAAAATACCTGGACATGGAGACTAGCCTCAGTGGTAAGAACACTTGCTGTTCTTTCAGATGAAGCCAATTTGGTTGCCAGCACTCACATAGCAGTTCACAAACACCTATAACTCTAGTTCTAGAGGGGTCCAGTGCTCTCTTCTCATACATACACGCAGGTGAAAACTCATACACATAAAATAAAAATAAATAAAATATTTTTTAAAATTAAATTGTCTACTGGAAACAACATGAATAGAGACATGAGACAGATAAAACAGTAAATCAAGCATTCATTATTGAAAAAATCAGAGAAGAATAAACAGAAAAGAATAAAACAAAATATCCTATGACTTACAGCCTAGAGATAAATCAGCTTTGGTACTGTTCATGAAGTTTTTCATGTATGTATAAGTAATGTCCAGTTGTATTGACTCCTAGAATAAAACAATGCTATACTTATTAGTGCAATAAACTAAAAGGCTCAAATTTGGTTTAGTATTTCTAAGATCTTTTGGTCAAAGAGTTGTTTTTTTTTAATATCTAGTTAAGGGTAGTGACTAGTTCAATGGACAAGGCCACTTGCTGCCAAACCAGGTGAACTGAGTTCAACCAACAGGTGGTGGAAGAAAAGAATTAACTCCCTTACACTGACCTCTTACTGCCTGTGGTATGTACAAAATAAGTACTGGTAATTTAAAAATTGCAGTACTTTTAAGATTCTCTGGCCAATTTGAATGAAAGGATTTCATCATGGCTGTCTTCTAGGTTTATCTCAGACTTGACCCTTGTACACAGTCCTCAGGACAGCTGCCAGCCCATTCTCCCCGGTCTCTCTCTCTCTACATGATGTTCAATTATCCATGAGAATTCAAATGTCTCATTCTGGTGAAGGGTCAGAAACTTTTTCATAAAGAGACATATAATTAACAAGTGAAGCTGCATGAATCAAGAAATAAAACCACAGCAACATGTTGGCGTGTATAATTAAGACAGAATAAAAGGTTCCTGCATAATTTTTTAGCTGATGAAATTTAAATTTAGTAAAAATTGCAGTTGAGTATTACCGTACTAAAATTATTTTTGAGCAACTACATAATAATGTTTTTAATATGTCTCCTAATGACAAAAACATGGTTCTTTTTTTGTTCAGAAAAAGAGGATAACACTTTTCTTAATTGGGATTCAAAATTAGTATTCTCATCATCAAAGTCAATTACAACTGTTCATCTGTTCATGTTGTCTGTGGTGAGACTTTATCTGTTTCATCTTGCAAAATGTCTTTTCACACATTGCTGAATGCTATACCAATTCACCAGCAGGTGATTCTAATCATATTTAAAACTTAAACTGCATCAACAAAATTTGATGAGATTCTTTTTTGATATCTGGCTTTAATGTGTGTTTTGTGTCACATTGATCACTTTCAATTGAATATTAGTTTAAAGATTCTCAATTGTACAGTTCAATGGATTTTCCAACATATAGATGTCCTTTCTTCTTACATGGAAATCTGAAAATTGTTGCTTGAACTCATATATATCTATGTGTGTGTGTGTGTGTGTGTGTGTGTGTGTGTGTGTGTGTGTGTTTATGTTGGGATGAAAATTTTAACTCTTGTTTTATTATTATTAAAATTTAGCTAAAATTTTGTATATGAGTACATATGTGTGTATACACACATGTGCCTCAGGAAGTCAGAAGAGGGTGTTGGATGCATGGAACTGAGAATCGAACCTGGGTCCTCTACAAGAACAGGCAGTTCTCTTAACCACCAACCCATCTCTCCATCCCTGATCTTGTCCTAATTTTTTCATGCTCATGATTCACAAAAGGAAGTTATGATGTGCTGCAGCGTGTTTCACATGGAAACTCTGTATTGTTTTGTAATCTTAAATTGAATTTATCAGAAATTAATGCCTTTGCAGAAAGGACATATTTTCAAATCTGCTAAGTTTCCATTGATACTGGCTGACGGCTGTTCTTGCTCAAGCAAAATCTGAAAGCTCAGTAAGCTCATGGAACAAAGTCATTTCTGCTTTGCACCTATTTTCCCACCTGTAGTTCTCAGGATATAGGACACTGTTTCAGGGAGTAGAAAATAAGTACTCTCCATTTTGTTTGAAAATACCCTCTTTCTATTTGTCTTACAAGCCGTTTATAGGTCATGACTTTTCAGTAATAGCAAACAGAGAATCAATCCCATAAATGAATAACAAACAAATAATGTCACCAACATCTTCTGCTTCATTAAAAACAAAGAAAACCATTTAAAACAATCCTACAGAATTGGAGAGACAGCTTAGTAGTTAAGAGCACTGACTGCTCTTACAGAAGATGAGGTTCACACCCTAACACTCTGTTAGGCAGTTTACAGTTGCCTGTAATTCCGACTCCCAGGAATCTAATGCTCTCTTCCAGTATCTAAGGGCATCAGCCACACACATGGTGCACAGACATGCATGCGGGCAAAACATCCATACTCATAAAACAAAAATTAAAAATAATTTCCTACATTTGAAATGAATTTTTTTCTGCTTCAAATCTAGTATCATACAGATAATTAGCCACCCATAAGCAGATTTCCTTGCTGTGTAATAAATGAGAAACTCAGTTACTTATCCTGCTTGAATTTCTTATAATTTTCTTGTGTAATGAAATTTATTTTTACTTGATTTACTTAGACTGAAAACAGTATTGCTGACATTTTGTTTTCTACTCAAATAAATAAATGAATGAATAAACAGAGATAGAGGAAGAAAGAGAATGGAAAAAGATACTTATGTGATAGTTCTGTTTTGAAAACGATCTTCCTTGTGGTCAGAGTTAATTTACCATTATCATCTTCTAACCTGGAGGGAAGAACATGAAAGAAAAACTCATGTTGATTGTCTTTATTTGGGGTTTAGGGTTAAGATGGTTTCAGAGCATTCCCAGAATATTTATCAACTTTCTCTTTCTACCTCAATTGAAAAAACACTATATAACAAGTCAGTACAATGTTGAGAATTTTTTAGATGTTTGACCCACTTGATATTTTCAATGTCCAAATGGCTAGTGCAAAATTTTCCTAAGTGCATTATATGATATTACACATAAATTAACTCTTTCTTCACCTTTGCCCACCCCCTGCTTAAAATGCACACTTTCAGTGAGGAAAAGCCTAAGGAACTAGGTGGACATACTAGTCATGAGGCAGAGAGCAAAGGATTTAGTCATGTGACTGTATAAGGTCCCTTTGAGAGGACACCTTACTCACTGGTTGTGAAAGGCTCACAGTCTCCTAAGAGACTGACAGTGCTATTTGCTTTCCTGAAACGCAGGCTAAGGATGACTGATAAAACAGACGTTTTGTTCACACTACACAAGTGCAGGCATGTTTGCAAGTGTTGGAACTTGTGATTTGGTTTGGTGATATCAGCGCCCGTTTTTTTTTGTTTTGTTTTGTTTTCATTTTTGTTGTTTAACAGAATGGCCCTATTAGATGGTCTGTTGTGTAAAGAGGGAAGTTTAAATCTGGTTAACAAACTACAGTTAAGGCAGTATTAGGATCATGTGACTGGAATGTGTCCAGCTTTCTCATCTATACTTGACCTAAGGACTGCCTTTGCAGTGTAGGACAGAACAAAAAGAGAAACGTTCACCTGCTCAGTGCCATCAACCAAAGCAGGGAAGGACAGAAAGGAAGCACAGAAGGAGTTCTTTGGGGACACTTGATTTAAGGCAACGGTGAGGGTTTACTCTGTAGGGACTGGAGTAAACCATTATAAATGATCTACGATGCAGCTGCTCTGGAAGGAGTTCCAGTTTCCCTTCCGTTTATTTGGTTACCACCCAGAATTTTGCCCACCTCATTTAGCCTCTGCATGTGAGCATGTTTAATACTGTGGCATCTGGGAATGCAAAGTGGCAGACAGGGTTAGATAGAAAAAGGACAAGAGAGATTACAGGAAGCCCTTGCCTCAGAAAGCAAAGGATTTCAGATTGTTGTAGGGGGAGTTATTCAATTATTTGAGTATCTACATGTTTACTCTAGTGTTGTCTTAGTGATTCTGCAACTCTATATGAGCAGGGAATTACAGGAAATGCACAGGAATCTGCTCCAGAAATTTAAAGATTTACGTTTTATTTCACAGTCTTACATCAGTAGTTCTCAAAGTGAGATTCAGTCTCCACATGTTCTGGAGGCATGGATAGTCCAAACTATGTTCATCATCTAAGACAAATTTGCCCCCCCCCCCACTTCTATCCTGTCAAGTGTGTATATCACTTCCCAACTGCATGGTCTATGATATCACTACAGATGTCTGCTGTATTGAACAAAAGACCCCCAGATGTTTTCTATTAATCCTGATGTTAATGTGATCTGTTAAAACATAAAACAATGCCACTCCCTAGGTTTATGTTTGCTTTGGGAAATATGGCCATTTTTCATAAATAGATCACTTATACTATGAATTAAATTGTTGTTTGCCACATCAAATTTATGTGGTCTTCATATTTCTTATAATATTTTAATTTTATATTTAACTTTTTAAAAATCTTTTGAAGTTTTTTGGGATTGTGATATAATTACATCATTTGTTCCTTCCTTCTTTTCCCTCCAAACCTTCCCTTGTATTCCCACCTTGCTGTTTTTCAAGTTCATGGGCTCTTTTTCCTTATTTGTTTTTACATATGTGTGTGTTTGTAAATACATAAATAAAACTACTCAGTCTGCAAAACGTTACTTGTGTGTATGGTTTCAGGGCTGACCATTTGGTGTTGGATACCCAGTTGGTGTGTTCTTCGCTGGGGAAGACTATGTCTCCTGCTCTCGGTGTTCCTTAGGTGTCTGTAGTTCTTTATCTATGGTTGAGGCCTCTGGAGCTTTCGTCCTTCAGTTTACTGTATCATCCTTGTTCAGGTCATGTTTAGACAGACATGTTGGTAAGACTTCATGGCTCTATCTTCTGGCATTCCTAGGAGACACAACCTTACAGCAAAACTCTCTAATACTCTGGCTCTTCCAACCTTTCCTTCTCCAATTCCACAATGAAAGGAATGGAAGTTTCAATGCCATGCAAGCTTGTTAAGAAGTATAGCATTTTATATACTATTTTCAGGGGAGAAATGGGACAATGCCAGTAGAAATAATCACACCAGAGGACCAAGTCAGCAGGAAGCTAATCAAATAATATTGTATAAGAGGATTACTAGGTATCTCAAAAATACTATAGACAAAGATCATATCAGCTAGTAACCATAGCCCCTAACAGTAGAAAGAGTTGGCTACTCAGGTTTTTGTTTTTATAAAATCATTACATTGAAAGGAACAAGGGTTGTCCACATTTTCCTTTCATAACATTGCTTTCTGATGTGTTAATGAAAACAGTCACCACTGTTCAAGACCAACGTGCCACAATTTTCTGTCACCATTGGGAGGCTGTTGTGACTTTGTGGAAAGTTGTTTGGAAGTTTCCTTTCCTGCTGTTTTGTGCCTGCAGATGGGAATGGTATAAAAGAAACAATAAAAATGGGCAGTGCCATTTGTATGACCTTATTCTTCCAAATTATAGGGTAAGTTTTTGGCATATAAGATGAAACATACTAACAAATATCTATAAGCCCTTAGTATAATTAAATTAAAAGCCACAACAGCTGTCACATTCAGAAATGCACTTGAGTGGTGATTCTATAGTTCCCTGTCATTGTAGTTATTCATTTGTGCTAAAGACCTACTATAAGTCTCTTTCTGAGAAGTTCAAATGGGTTTCCCTCTTCCCTGTATAAATCTGTGAATCATGAAGTTGAAGCATAGTGTCTATATGGTCCTTTACATGGATGTTTGTTTTCCTGACTCAGGTCTTCAGTCTTTCTATAGAAAATGTCTCAGCATAGCTAATTTGTTCCACATTTACTGCTTTGAAATTCCACGAGGTTTCCTGTGTTATGTTGGCCTTTCCTTACTTTCTTCTGTTTTTCTCCCTCCAGTTCTTCTGTTCAGTAATAACAAGTGGTAGTGAGGACATCCGATATTTCCAGAGAAAGAATTTTCTTGTTGAGAAAAAAAAACCTTCTTGGAAACAGGAAATCAATTTTAGTTGACCACATTTGGAGTCCCAAATTAAAAGGTTTGTAAAGTTTTGTTTCGTTACTTTTTGATGTTCGCACAATGCAGGCTCCCATACTCAGTCTGGAAGTCTTCTTTGGAGTCACTCATTTTAAAATTGATGCATAATAATGTTTTTCAGAATGTAGCCTGGTGTGTGTGTGTGTGTGTGTGTGAGAGAGAGAGAGAGAGAGAGAGAGAGAGAGAGAGAGAGAGAGAGAGAGAGAGAGAGAATAAAGTGCTCTATCCATGTCTATGCACATCATTCTGTAAAATGAGCAACGGATGCAAAAGACTAGAACTATAAACTATATATAAATAAAATTAGAGTAATAATTCACAGTGCTATATAGAATAAAGTTACGCTGACACTTCTCAAAAATCTATTTTTATTAAAGTTTTTAATTAACATACTGGGGTGGTTCATTGCTTTTTGTTGTTGTTTTGTCAACTTGACATAAGGCAGAGTCATCTGAGAAGAAGGACCCTCTATTGACGAGTCACTTTCATCTGACTAGCCAGTAGGCAAGTCTGTGGGGCAGACCCTCCCTGGGGACTGATATGTGAACGCCAAGACCACAGTGGGCAATGCTACCCCTGGTCATTCAATCCTGGATTGTATAAGAAAGCTGGCTAATCCTATAGCCTTCATCCAGCAGCTGGTGGAAGTAGAAGCAGACACCCACAACTAATCACTGAACTGAACTGGAATCCAGTTGCAGAGAAGGACGAGTGATGAGCAAAGGGGTCCAGACCAGGCTGATGAAACCCACAGAAACAGCTGAGCTGAACAAGGGGGAGCTCTTGGCCCCCAGACTGATAGCTGGGATACCAGCATGGGACTGATCCAGACCCCAGGAATGTGGGTTTCAGTGAGGAGACCAAGGAAATCTACACAACCTCCTATAGTAGTTCAGTACTTATCCCTAGCATAGGTGTGGACTTTGGGAGCCCATTTCACATAGAGGGGTACTCCCTGAGCTAAGACACACAGGGGTGGGCCTAGGCCCTTTCCCAAAGGATATAATAGACTCTGGTGACCCCCTATGGAAGGCCTCACCCTCCCTAGGGAGCAGAAAGGATATGTGATAGGTAGGGTTTTAGTTGGGAGCCAGGTGGTAGGGGAGGAGGGGAGAGAGAGGGAACTGGGATTGACATGTAAAACAATCTTGTTTCTAATGCAAATTAAAAAAAAAAGGAAAAAAAAGAAAGCCGGCTAGCCAGGTGGTGGTAGTTCACACCTATTCCCAGCACTGTCGAGGCAGAGAAAGGTGGATCTCTGTAAGCTCAAGACCAGCTTGGTCTACAAATTGAGTTCCAGGACAGCCAGGGCTGTTATACCGAGAAAGCCTGTCTCAAAAAACCAAAGAAGAAAAAGAAAGAAAACTTTTCTCTTTTTTTTTTTCAGGTTCATTCTCAATTTTTTTTTTTCACAACCAGCTTGAAGTTCTAAGGGAAAACCAAGTATGTATCTGCATTTCTTTTCTGTGTGGTTCACATGAAGAATAGTTCCCACCTACAATGGCCAGTTGAATTTGGACCTTAGTAAGAGAGAATCGTAACTCTACACCAGACACTCGGAGCTTAAGCACCCCAGCATCAGTGGTGCCTAGGAGAGCTTGTCCTAGGGACCATGAAGCTAAAGAGTACAAACGGCTTCTGGGCTGTGAAATGCCCTGAAGAGAAGGAAGTGTTCTCTGCCATTACACAAATCAAACTCTCAGTCCTACAGGACACTCTGACATGAGGGCTGGTTGGAAGACATGCTTCTTCTCCATTGAAATTCCCTATCATGGAGGTCTGAAATGTTAATCTAATTAATCTTTATCAATAAAAACTTGGGTGTCAGATATGGTGAGAAGATCCTGAAATATCAGAGAAGCAGGGGCCAGCCGCCAGTCATTTCCTACCTCTACCTTACCTCCATCCAAAACGGCCAAGATCCTCTCTCCAGACCGCCTTAATACTTCCTGTCTCCTCTCAGTCTACAGTCCTCTAAACCTCTGTGGTTAATTTAGGTCAGCTAGGGGCTAGCTCTGCCTTCTGACTCCAAGCAAGCTTTATTTGTCAGAACACAATAAAACTTTCCCACAACAGAGGTCCTCTCTCTAGTATTCTCTATGGTGTCCACAATGAGTAAGACGTGTTAAAGCCAGGGTGATTGCACCAACCATTTCAGTTTCATGGGAACAGAGGGTCAATCAGCACTTTAAAGATTATTAGAAACTTCTCTACTGGGAGATGAGTGTGGTTGGAGCTTCATAGTCCGTTTTGAGAATGGAGGGACATATGAAAAGCAAAGGAAGGGAAACTTTAGTGTCCTTTGCCAAGTGCAATTGCCAGTGAAAGTGGAAACCCCAGTTCACAGCTCCCAGCCCTCTGCTGTGTTGTTTACAAGGAATAGATGTAGAACTGAAGATACAAGGTTGTGGACATAAGGGAAGATGAGTCATGGTTTATTATTCATTTTTGTGAATGCAACTTAGAGGCTTTTTTGGCATCACCTTAAGCTCAGCATAGCTACTATATTGTATTGTTTGTGGTTCAGTTTCAAAGACCCGGAATTTCAGTTCTCAGCCTGTAGGGTTGGAGGTATGAGCTGACCCCCATGAGCTCAATCCACATAAGAGTGGGTTATCTCAGCCTCAGGGATTTAACCACAGGAGAATTTTTAAGCACTTACTACTGAATGCTTAATAAATTGCACTGGGCTAATTACAAAGGGGGAATGTCTAAACCAAATCTAGAGTTTCCATTTCATAATGTTTTCATGAAGGGTTCCCTTGGCAGGAAACTACACTAGTGTTCACTTTTTCCGAGTCATGAGAGGCACCTCCATTCAGAAAAGACCCGTCTATGTAGAAGTTGTTTTAATCGGAGTAAAATAAAATTCAAGTCAGGTTTAGCTGCTGCTCACCTGGTGCTCTAGCAGGTGTGACTTTCTCTTAAAGGCCACAGTTCTCCTCAAATAAAGTTAGAAGGAAAGCTAGTGCTGTCAGATAAACTGGCAATTGCTCCAAACACTGTAGCCAGGTGAAACGGGATCTTCATCTTGGATCACTGCTTACCAAAGGGCTTAGGCTGTCTGCTTAAAATTACAGCCTCAGAGTTTCCTTGGTTTGTGCTAGAGACGTCTCTTCCAAATCTGGTGTTCTCAGTGCCAACTTAACTGCCTAACCTCTTTATTATGAACAAATACCCAGTGCCTTTACATTTGAAAAAAGTGAGCTTAAGATAGTGGGGGCTGCCTGGTTACTAGAAGTGTAGCATAGAAAAATAAGATCAGATAAAATAAAGTTGCTAACTCTGAAAACTCAAGAGATGGTGTCTAATTTCCCTCACGCTAGTCAAGGAAGGCTCTGATCTCAGCCTCCACATGCTGAAGTACCTTTGCTAACGCTATTAGGATGCTGTCGTTCTTTAAAAACTGACTGTTGCAAAATCTTCTTTTTTTAATTAATGAAAATTTAGAAGACATAGACTGAAAACAGGAAATTAAAGCCTTCACAGTCTTGTATTCTTCAACAGTTTTGGAGATACAACTATATTTGTGTCTCTGGCAAGAATCTATATTCTTCCCATGAGTCTGTGTTTTCCCTACAGTTATCTGCTAAGCCAATCCCGAGAGAGCACGCCTTTGATTTTCCAATTACTACATTGTTTTATCCTCACCCGTGGTGTGTGAATCAAGAACTATATTTTACAAATGAGGAAACTGAAGTGAAGATAAGCTCAGCAAAAACTGAAAGCCGTGTACCTAAGAATGGAGGACTGATATAGCCACAGTCAGGTCTGTGTGACTTTCAGGACCACTTTAACTTCTACCGTCAATCCAGTAATGGAGGTCTCTCATGAAATGCTTGAGGAACCATTCTCTACAAGGATATCAACTGTCTATGCATTTGTTTATTTAGAGACATGGTTCACATGGTCTCAGATTCATTATGAAGCAAAGGATGAACTGGATCCTCTACTTCCCGACTGCTCAAATTACAAAGGTGCTCTACCATGTTATGCAGCTGCAGATCAAACCCAGAGTCGTGCTTACACAAGCTAGGCAATCATGGTACCAACCGAGCTACATCCCCAGACTCCAGTTTTTGGTGACTGAGTCTTGCTATATATATATATCATCCAGGCTAACCTAATTCTCTATGTAGTCCAGCATGGCCTCAAATTTGCTATCCTCTTTCTTCAGTCTTCCCATTGCTGGAATTATAGGCATGCCCTGTATAATAACCACATTTTAAAACGGAAAAAAAAACCCAAAATCCCAATAGCTATATATCACAAGTCAGTTAATCTGCAAACCTATGGCTAAAACCAGACCACTGAAACTTAGATACTATCCCAATCAAATGTAACCTTTCACCATTAGTGACATCTGGCAGCCCTGGTGGGGCACATGCATTCATTTCTTGTGTGTGCAGAAGTAAACAGATGTGCAGACACTGCCAAACTCAGAGAAGCTTGTCCTAAATTTGACATTCAAATTCTCGGGGGGAATCTTGTCATTGGAGTTGTATGCAGCTCTCAGAAGAGATCAGAGAGTTTCAATAATTTTGTTAAACATATGGGCAAGAAATAAGAAACAGGCTGTAATTCAAATGTATTTATGATAATTTAAAATGGACTGGAATCCTTGTCTGCAAGTTTTCCTGGCTACAGGATTATAATGGACAAGTTTGCTTGGGTAGAAGGCTTCACCTGTTTCAGTAACTCATTTTGCTTGCTGTCTTTTTTGCCTTTGTTCCCCTGAAAAGCTGAGGTGAACACAGAGCTGTTGACTGCTGTGAGGGGCAATGGCCCATGGCAAGAATCTAGGACTGCACCTGCCTCATAGCTTGCATGTAGCAGATGCTAGTTATTTACAAATATACTGGATTAATTTCTTAGTGTTAGGTTTTACATGTATTTTTCACCTTGCTGTACATAAGCTAAAATTTTAAAACCCTCAAAATATAATTAATCTAAAAACATTGTTCTTAGATTTGTTTGTTTGTTTGTTTGTTTGAGACAGGGTTTCTCTGTGGCTTTGGAGGCTGTCCTGGAACTAGCTCTTGTAGACCAGGCTGGTCTCAAACTCACAGAGATCCACCTGACTCTGCCTCCTGCGTGCTGGGATCAAAGGCGTGTGCCACCACCACCCAGCTGTTCTTAGATTTTCATGCCATTCTTCCTTATCCCAGAGGGTCTTGTCCCTCCTGGATATGAAGTGTTCTCATGTTCGCCTTTTTCATAAGTTGTGGTATTTTCAATTATGAGTCATAACTGTACTGCTTACTAGCCTTGTGGCTTTGATATCAAAGTATCAAAACATGTTCTTTTTTTACTCTGTCATTTCAGGGCCTTATCCAGACAGCTGTAAATCACAGTGTTTAAAAATGCAGAACAAAACAAGCCATGAAAATCATTGGGGACAGAAGGGGGAAAAAAAAGATGAAGTCATATGAGTACTAGAGAATCAGCAGATGGCTCCAAATCCTGCTGTCCCTTAGCTGGCTTGTGACCTTGGCCAAGTCACTTTTGAACTCAGCTCAGCTTCTTTGGGCACAAAGTTTGCAACATCTGTCAGGCCTTTCTCTCTAGGTCTTGTGACTTAAGGCATTGTATATGAAAGCCCCCTGTAAAGTCTCTAGTTTCATTGAGGGTGTCTGTTCCATCCTTCACGCTGTGGGATCAGGTAAAACAAACGGAAGCCCTGTGATGTGCACAGCATCCAAGTGCACAGGCTTTCTCAAAGCTATTTCCTGACTTCCTTCCTAACCAGGCACATCAGAGTCTGCTCTGGTGTTCAGAGAAGGAATCAGAATGAGAACCATGCCCTCTACCTCAATGAACCATGGATGGAACACATGGGAACAGCAGCCTGGCCATGCTCCTGTGTTGGTGTCAGAAGACCAGAGGTGGGGTGGGGGAATGCACAGAGCCTTCCTGTGGAGAAGCACAGGGAGCCAGAGCTGGCAGGACAGACAGTGCAAAGGGAATGCCTGCCAAATGACGTGCTGTGTTAGCACATCGTACTGGAAAGGAAGGCCACGGAAGGATTGGGAGCACGAGGAAGATGTGGTAAAAAACTCTGAAGTCTGTCTTCAGACCAACCCAGTTCTAATCCAAATTGGCCTTTTTAGCCAATGTTTTCTTAGGCAACACTTACTGGACAAGCATGGCGCAGTGGAAAAAGTGTGAGCCTGGAGTCAACGGAGGAACTGTGGAATGCGGGGCCTGTTTCTGGACCTGCCATTGGGCCAGCGTGGCAGGCAAAGCCTTCTATCCAACCTGGCTCTTTCCCAGTGCTTCTGGAGCCCTTTCGGCCGCATTTTTGCTTCGTGAATTCTTGTCGATGCTCCCTTAGGTTAAGAGCACGAAAATAGATTAAAAGGTGTTTTCATCC
The DNA here is from genome assembly GCF_003668045.3 of Cricetulus griseus. NCBI lineage: Eukaryota > Metazoa > Chordata > Mammalia > Rodentia > Cricetidae > Cricetulus > Cricetulus griseus. The sequence continues at coordinate 252,626,977 of NC_048595.1, read as the reverse complement.
AAAAATCTTCAAAGGGGTCTGAAATTGTCTTGTCTGCTATTAATTCTTTCCCCTGCTCTTTTATTGCTCAATCTCCCTTGGCTGGTCATGTGGTCCAGCTTTGAGTGCTCTGGACCAGAAGCCCATGGTTACATCCTGAGTAACCTCTTCCTGTCCGCATTCCTCAACTGAAAGCCTTTTCTGGCTAGCAAATTCCAATTTCTGTTTCATATTTTTCACCCTAGGTAGGCTCTTATGCATTAAAAATGCTTTCAGTCAAGCTTTTATGTGGAGAGTTTGAAAATACGTTTTCTGTCTCTTGAAGTTTGTGTTAAAGATATTTTAGGGCATGAAAAAAATTTTTTTTTGATTCTAAAGCTGTCTATCAGTGGGTTTTATTTTGTTTTATTTTTTCCAATAGCTACTTATTGACTGTAATATTTCCCTCCCTTCTCTTCCCTTCCTTTTATATTATGTCAAGGAAAGCAACTACCCCCTCCAGTTTCCAAAAATGATAAAGAGTTAAAGCAAATTGGAGTTTTCACATATTCCTTGGCATTTATCAAAACTTCTGGGTAGTATCCGAACTTGTCATCCCAAACACACTTGCAGAATTGATTCATGTTCTTTTGTTTTTGTTTTTGTTTTTTTTGAGACATGGTTTCTCTGTGTAGCTTTGGAGTCTGTCCTGGAATTCACTCTGTAGACCAGGCTGGCCTCGAACTCACAGAGATCTACCTGCCTCTGCCTCCTGAGTGCTGGGATTAAAGGTATGTGCCACCACCACAGCTAGGTTCACAACCAAAAATATAAGAGACAATGTTGTTTAAACCACACTTCACACAATCTAAGAAGCACACATAGGAAGAAGCTGCTCCAACTATGGAGCTGATGCCCGTCACCTTCTCTGAAGTAAATTGGTGCTGCCAGGAGCAGATGTTTCTCATTGTCATGAAAAACCCTATTTAATAAAACATTTTAAATGCCATATTCTATGGGTCTTTGGCGTGTTTGAAAATCACCTACGTGCCTAAAACATACCCTTTTAACCTTGAAAGCAAACCTAATGTGACTACAAATTTGATTATAGATTAATTACTAACCTCATTTCTTAATTATACATTGCATTTTTAAATGATCCACTTAAGTACAATAACCCAAACAAGAGCAAAAACATACATAGTGTAATATAAAGTTTGTATCTTTAAGTTTGTATCAATATACCATAATCAATGCCAATGCAAAACATTTGAGATTAATGGCTGTCTTTTATCCTATATTCCCCTAAATAATGACAGACATCCATAACACACCAACGACCACCCACCCCATCTCTTGGAAAATGTGAGCACTTTGTTCTCCAGACTGCTCCCTGTTGTCTGTGAGTGAAGCCATCTTTAGGAGTCCCTGAGAAAATTTCAGATAATTGCCAAGTCCTGGAGAGATCAGCAGTAACCTTTGTTGATAGATATAAACTGTCAAGTTTCAGTAGGTCTCCCTGTTCAAACCTTATCCATATTAACCTGGAAGGAAACCACAGCCTCTCATTTCCTGTGGGAAGAAAAGCAAAACCTCTTCTCCAAAGGATTTTGACTTCCATTTGACAAATACATTTTTTGACTTCCGTTTTGAAGTTAAGGCATTCCTAAAGTATATAGGCTGGTTCATTTCAGCTGTCTCTCTTTCAATCCCATGTCTGTCAGCAGCTGTCTTTTGCTCATTAAAAAATTCAAAATCAACACAATAACATACAGGATCCAGACTTCCTGTATGTTTTCTGTTGTTATGTGGCCTTTTCATTACTTTTACTCTCTTTAAAATCTTGACTTTATTATTTTAAAACTACTTCATTCTTTCTATGACTGTCTATACCCATATTCTTTCCTATGCACATTATAAAATGCACTGGAATCTGTTTAGAGGCTTTTTCTATCTGGTCTGTCTTTACTGAATATCTCTCAGCCTTTTTTGACCATGTGGGCAAACTTTACACTGCTAAGCTACAGCTCAGTCCCCTGTGTAACTCTATCAGCTGGCTTTGCCATTCTCTCAGGTTGTAAAAGCCAAGTCTAAAGCTCACAGCCCAGTCAGAGGTGCTTTTGACCAGGAACTACATTTAACCCCCTAACTCTGGAATTCCAGTGCCCTGCACTATGGCAGGCTTTTTTTTTTTTTTTTTTACTTTTTTGTTTGTTTGTTTGTTTGTTTGTTTCTATTTATTGTGAAAAGGTTGCTCAAGGGTTCCTTGTCTAGCAGCAACTCTGTATCCTCTTTTTTATTTTCCCCCTAGCTTCTTCCGGCTCTTCATAGAAATTCGGGCCCATGTTGGGTGCCAAAATGTGGTGGCGGTGGTGTTTTTCACTCTTTTGACTCTTTAGTGGCCCATCACCCAGCTCCCAAATAAATACACAGAGGCTTATTCTTTCTTATGAAGGCTGGGCCTTAGCTAGGCTTATTTCTAGCCAGATTTTCTTAAATTATTCCATCTACCTTTTGCTTCTAGGCTTTTATCTGTATTCTGTATACATTTATTTACTTCTTTCTCCATGGCTTGCTGGGTGGCTGGCTTCTGGAGTATTCCTATCCTTCTCCTTTTGCTCCCCAACCTTCTTTTCCCAGATCTCTCCCTTTATTTACTCTCTCTGCCTGCCAGCCCCCACCTATCCTTTTTCCTGCATGGCTATTGGCCTTTCAGCTCTTTATTAGACCAATCAGGTGTTTTAGCCAGGCCAAGTAACACAGCTTCACAGAGTTAGACAGATGCAACATAACAGAATGTAACAATCTTTATATCATTAAACAAATATTCCACAGCATAAACAAATGTAACACATCTCAATTAATATTGACAGCAGAGGACTGAGAAGATAACTCTATGAAGCAACTGTGGATAAGGCACTTGTGATGGCCAAACCTTGTGGCTAACCTGCTTACTGATATGAAATTACTTAGGAAAAAGACCTTGAAGTATGTTCCCAGACAGATTCAATTGAGGAAGGATAATTCACCCTGAAAAATGTGTGGCAGCTGATGGGGGATGTCCTTCTGTATATATGTTTTTCTTATTGGCTGATGAATAAAACATTGTTTGACTAATAAGGCAAGAAGATAAGCAGGATGAGGTGATGAGGAGAATTCTGGGAAAGATAGGCAGAAAAGACCATGAAACAGTCACCATGTAAGGACTGAGAAAAAGGATGCACCAGGTGTTCTCAAATAAGATAAGATCACATGGAAACACATAGATTGATAGAAATGGGTTAATAATTAAGACAGAGCTAGCCAATAAGAAGCCCTAGCCACCGGCCAACAGTTTTATAGTTAATATAGTGTCTCTCTGTGTGTTTCTTTGGGGTTGGGGTGGCTGTGAGACCAGGCTGTTGGGAAAGAACCTCTGCAGCAGGCAGAATCCCTTAGGTTTAGATGCTGGACTGAATTTTAAAAGGAAAAAAAAAGCATTAGAAGAATATTAGCATTCCTCCCCTCTCTGCTTCCTATTCTGTCAAGATGTGAGCCAATATCTGCTGCCATGAATGGGATCTGGTCCTGTTGTCCTGTTTTCCTGCAGTGAACTAGATCTCTGAACTATGAGTGAAGCAAACCATTCCCTTATAAAGGTATTTCTTGTCAGACATTTGGTCACAACAACAACAACAAAATAACAATGCAGTATGGTACTGGAGTGTGCTACAGTGATATGGGGGTCATAAATGGGTATAGTAGAGTCAAGTGCAAAGTTTCTTTTGCATACTTATTTGATTAAGTTGAGAAGAGTTCATTTCTATGTACATTTTTATATTGTAGCAATGATGCAGAAGTTCTATGCCATGAATAAATGTCTAGCAATAGAACAATTTGAGAAGTAAAAGTGATATAAATAAACTTAGTAACGAGTCTATAAATACTTATATAACCCAATTTTTGAAGTGATATAGAAACCAGATAAAGACATATAAGGACATCATGGTTACTCAAATTACCTCTTGTTGTTCAGAATAAAATGCTAACAGAAATGAAATGTCTGTGACTGTTAGCTGTTCTGACAGCATGATATAGAATTATTTAACTATATGCAGCCCCAGAGAATACAGAACTATGAACACCCAGTTAAGAATGTTACACAGAAAGCCAGAAAGTCTCGCAAGTAACTTTGAAACAACCTGACTTTCCTATCATCACAGAGTAGATGTAGCTGCAAGATTGGTCAGCAGGTGATTATAAGGGTTGAGCAGCTATAGCACTAATTAAAGATTTGACCTGTTTGAATTCTTCTACTAAGAAACAGGCATTATTAAGAAGCTATGCTGTCTTGTCTCAATGTATGGGAGTATCTTAGAGCCATGGGTGAAGCTACAGACAATGACTCTTGAGATTCTTTTAATTCTTTCTTGACTTACAAGCCAATAGTGATCTTCTTCAAACCCATACCCACAGGCTCCTGAGAGTTACAGCTTACAATATCCTGGACACAAGAGAAGAAATTAATTTTTTTCTTTTTTTATTTAAATTAGAAACAAGCTTGTTTTACATGTCAATCCCAGTTCCCTCTCCCTCTTCTCCTCCCCTGCCTCCCAGCAACTCCCTATCCCATCCCCTTTCTGCTCCCCAGGGAGGGTGAGGCCTTCCATGGGGACCTTCAAAGTCTGTCATATCATTTGGAGCAGGGCCTAAGCACTCCCCCCCCATTTGTCTAGGCTGAGAGAGTATCCCTCTGTGTGAAATGGCTCCCAAAGGCCATTCCTATACTAGGGGATAAATACTGATCCACTACCAGAGGCCCCATAGATTGCCCAGGTCTCCTAACTGACACCCACATTCAGGGGGTCTGGATTAGATCTATGCTGGTTTCCCAGCTGTCAGTCTGGGGTCCATGAGCTCCCCCTTGTTCAGGTCAGCTATTTCTGTGGGTTTTACCAGCCTGGTCTTGACCCCTTTGCTCATCACTCCTCCCTCTCTGCAACTAGATTCCAGGAATTCAGCTGAGTTTTTAGCTGTGGGTGTCTGCTTCTGCTTCCATCAGTTGCTGGATGAAGGCTATAGGATGGCATATAATGTAGTCATCAATCTCATTATCAGGGAAGGGCATTTAAGGTAGCCTCTCCTCTGTTGCTTAGATTGTTAGCTGGTCTCATCTTTGTAGATCTCCAGACATTTCCCTAGTGCCTGATTTCTCTATAAACTGAAAATGTCTCCCTCTATTATGGTATATCTTTTCTTGCTCTCCTCTATTCTTCCCCTGAGTCAATCTTTCTGCTCCCTCATATCCTCCTCTCCCTCCTCTTCTCCCCTTCTCTTTCTCCTAGCTCCCTCTCACCTCCCTCCATGCTCCCAATTAGGCTCAGGAAACCTTATCCCTTTCCCTTTCTCCAGGGGACCATGTATGTCTGTCTAAGGGTCCTCCTTGAAGAAATTAATTTTTAAGTCAACCCATTGGAGAAGGAAAAATCCTTGAAGTATGAGGATATGGAATTGGGTGGTGGAACCGGCAGTTAGTACTTGTTACCCTACTGGTTATCTATAGAAAGAGATTGTAGATGCTAAAATTTGTAGAGCTCCATTATTCTTCCCATTCTTTTTCTGCACTGCTTCCTTGTATGAGGATTAACTGTGCTAGCTTCAGGCAGGAATGGGACTCAGCTGATCCTGCCCCACAGTGGAATGAGAGCTGATTGGACTGATATTTCTTGAATGCAAGCACAGGCTTTCCACCCAGGTAAAACAACTGGTGGTGGAGTGTGTCTTTGTTAGGTCTACTATTGCTGTAATGAAACATTATGACCCAAAGAAAACTGGGGACCAAAGTGCTTATTTGGCTTACACTTCCATATTGTAGTCCATCATTGAAGGAAGTGAGAACAGGAACTCAAACAGTACAGGAAACTGGAGGCAGGAGCCAAGGAGGGATGCTCTTTACAGTTTGCTCAGACTTTTTTTTTTTTTTTTTTATTGAAGCCAGGACCACCAGACCAGGCATGACACCTACAATGGGCTGGGGCTTCCTTAACAATCACTAATTAAAAGGGGTGGGGAGGACATGAGAGAGCAGGAAGGTTGACTTGGGGGAAGAATAGAGGAGAACAAGATAAGAGATACCATAATAGAGGAAGCCATTATAGGTTTAAAGAGAAATCAGGCACTAGGGAAATGTCTGGAGATCTATAAGGATGACACCAACTAACAATCTAAGCAACAGAGGAGAGGCTACCTTAAACGCCCTCCCTTGATAATGAGATTGATGACTACATTATATGCCATCCTATAGCCTTCATCCAGCAGCTGATGGAAGTAGAAGCAGACACCCACAGCTAAAAACTGAACTGAACTGGAATCCAGTTGCAAGGAGAAGTGATAAGCAAAGGGGTGCAGACCAGGCTGGTGACTTTAGCTTGTGTCAAGTTGACATAAAACTATTCATCTTAGAGGAGAAAAGCTGATTCTTCTGCACAGCAAAACACCCTCCACATCCATGACTTCTAAAGAGGACCCTAGCAGAAGCTAGAAAGTAGGGAAGAATGACACCAAGGGGCTTGGTGAAGTTATCTGGGTCTGGCTTTGCCCCATGGAGAATGTCTGTTTCACCAGTTAGCCTCTGTGTTGGCCTCTTTCCTCCATTTACCTCTAGCATGGGGTGGGAGAGGAGATAGGACTCTCTCTGTTCTGTTAGTGCTCTGGGTCCCTGTATTATTCTAGCGTTTCCTAAATTCCATTCACATCTTGGCCATTTGTCTCTTTGTAAATAACCCCTCCTTAAGTTCTCTGAAGTGCCTGGACCATCTGTTTCCCGTGAGGAAGGTCTCCCACTGACATTTAGATGGCTGATAGCAGACATGCCAAAACCAACTTTAGAACACTCGGAGGCAAACTTGGCAAGCTTCATGATTAGAAAAAAAATTTTTTTTAAAGTTCACTAAGAATTTTCCTTTATTGTGTATCTTTTGTAGAAAAGATATCACTGGGTCATCTAAGAGAACACAGGTTTTGGCCTCCAGTCATTTATGAAATGGTACTGTGCTACTGCTGACATTTCATTAATGTTGCTAAATAGCCCAGCCATGGGAAAATGGGGGCTAGAGCAATGCTTTAGAGGCGGAAACAGACTGCCTTCAGCTGCTTCGATTTCCAAACTAACACTATACATGTGCCAGTGAAGACAGCAACTTCTTGAAATCTTAGAAAGGCATAACTAAACCATCACTTGACCAATGAAAACCCTCTTCCCATAATAATCTTTCATGTGCCCCTTCTCCTCATCTTACATGCATACACTCTAAGTCAGCTTGGCATTCTGTAAATTGTATCCTTTGAGTATTTTCAACATGATGGTGGATTTTTATAGGTTCACCTGCTGTAACTTTATTTTCCTGTGGCTAGTGACAAGTAATAAGAGCATGTAAATCACTGGCAACTAAATTCTCTATGCATCTACTTATGAGCTAATGAATTCTACCAAACTATGGAAATATAGACCCAGTAAGTAAAATCTATTAAGTTTTCTGGCTCTTACCTAAAAACTAAAAGCAAAGTAAAACTAAAAGAAATTTCCCATGTTAATTAGACATAGTTAGCAGTTCATCTTTTGTCACCTGATTATTTTATTAACTTGGAAAACATATTAGCATTCACAAGTATTAATTTAGGTACTGGTGGTAAAAGTAAAAAAGATAGAGTAAAATAATGCATAAATCTTTCTGAAGTGTCTCGGACATCTGGGAACTGTTGTTGCTCCTGAATCTACTGATATTTTAACTACCATCTGTGCCCTGTAGCCCCTTAAGTCAGTGCCTTGCCACCCAGGATTCAGCCTGTTGGGACTTCTGGTCCAGTTAGCATGGGCTTTGCTACTACTGCCAAACGTAGTTTTTAACTAAGTTCCTATTATTCTATTTGCCAATAAAGATTTGGGAGTCAGATGTTGGGGTGAAAACCTGCTAGCTCAGAGAACTCAAGAAGCAACCAGCTGCTCTTCCTTTTTGCCTGGAAGACACTTTCAAGAAAAGTGTCTCCCCAGCCATCCCAAACCAAAAAGGACCACCAAACTCCAAGTCTCTCCCTACTCCTTCCTGTGTGTCCTATCTGTCTCCCTGGCTCCTTCATACTCTCTATGACTGATTCCTGCCACCTAGTGGCTTTCACCTTGGGGTTATTAATCTTGGGGTTTCACGGTGCCATCAAATACCCACAACAGGGAACATCATGTAAGAGAACAGTTTTGGAAGACAGAATTATGCAGGTCACTGAAGTACATGGGAATATAAGTTTTAGAGACAAACAAAGATGCAAATATCTACAATGGGGTGAAGTGTTTAGAGCCCTGCTGAGGTTACTTCACATCAGGAAAAGAGGGGGGGGGTGTGGGAAGATGAAGAGTAAGGAGAAGTTCACAGGAATCAGATCACAAGACTGCACAGGACCGTGACATTTAGAACAATGCTAGTTGCAGAGATCACAGCTTGAATGAATCACAGCTAAGTGACTTGAAAAAGAAGAGTGAGGCTTTGTGTAGTGGAAATTGCAGGGTGGCAATGGTGACGTAAACCTGGTGTTTCCTAGATTTCTCCAGGTTTGCTCTGCCCAGTCTTGGGTTTCAGAAATGCCACAGATGAGCAAAATAATGTCTACATTCTTCAGACTCCCATATGAATACCACAAGGTCTAGAGAAAGAAAAATAGCTTGTATCTGGGCTGGAAAGATGGCTTAGTATTCAAGAGCATTAGCTGCTTTTCCAGAGGACCCAGGTTCAATTCCCCGTACTCAGGTGGTGCTCACAACCTCTGTAATCCAGTCCCAGAGGATCCAACACCCTCTTCTGTACTCCTTGGGCACAAGACATGCACATAATGCACAAACATACATGCAGAAAAAAACCCATATACATAGATAAATAATTTAAAACAAGAGAGTTTCTACTTGGGGATTAGAGGCACAGATTTTGAGATTTATCCTGATTAAAATGTTTTGGGTCATTCAATATCTCACACTTAAACAAATGAGTTTCCCTCTCCTACCCTGTGGTGGTAAAATTTCCCACCAGGCACTTATGCCAATATCTCAAAACTTAAGAATTTTACAAGGAAAGCAAGAGTTCCTTCTCTTTTAACTCTATACACTTCACTGAAAGCAACACCAATATTCTTCTAAAGGGAGGTTCACTTGTCTCTGCTTTAGTGCTTGACAGTTGCCAATGATGGAAGTGATGGGGACAGGGCAATGTACCATGAACTAGGTTCAATCTCATTGTGTGAGCATGCTCCAGTAGGCTGATGTTAAAGGTTGGTCCTCTAGGTACAAAGTTTGCTTTCAGAAAATCTGAGTCCAGTTCCCATCTCACTGTTTGCTTTCTCTGAATATCATTTTACTTTGAACTTATGAGTACAAGTATGTACAGGGTTATTAAAGGACTCAAACCATATGATTTTGTGCAAAAAATGACTAGCATAATAAATAGTAGAACTCAGACTCAATATTAAACTATACTACTCAATAGTTTTCTCATGTTTGGGTTTTTTGAGGTAGTGGTTTTTCTTTTTTCTTTTTTTCTAATCTAATTACTTTATTGATGCAAAATAAATGTCAGTTGGCAGGATATTTGTGACAAGTAATTTTAATAGTATATAATAATTATCTTACAGATATTTACAATTATTATCCTGGATAACATACCTTAGGAATAAGAAATAAGGTTTACATTTATTTGAACCATAACAAAATATTATTACATGCTACAATAAATCTATTGGAAGGCAGGTTTCAAAGTTGGTTATTTTAGTGGTCCATGATGTAATTAATTAAGGCTTTAGTTTTCCTACATTCTTGCAGACATCATTCTTCTAGAAGCTAAGGAAAGAATATGTCTTTGAACTTGCTGGGCTTCCTAAGCAAGTGTTTTCACTGAGCTAAATCCCATTTGCATACCTCTTAGTGAGTCACAAACAAAATAAGCAGGCATAAGTGTAAGAAAGAGGGTCATAGGGGAGGGGGTGGAGACAAGGGGATAACAGAGGATGGGGTAAGAACACAGTTTGTATGTGTGTATGAAACTACCGGAAGAGTGAATTTAATTAAAGTTAACAACAAACAATACCAATCAAAAGCAAAAGCCAACCAAAGAAAATAAACTCAGGGAACCCTGCAAAGGAGGAAGGATTGTAACAGCCGCAAGGGATGATGGACACCAGGAAAGCAAGGCCATCTAAATCAACTGCACAAAAATCATACCAACCCACAGAGACTGAAGCCGCAGGCACAGGGTCTGGACGGGTCTGCACCAGGGCCTCTTCGTATATATTTTTGCTTTCAGTTTAGTATTTTCAATGATAATCTTGAGTGTGTAGACAAGTGGGTCTCTGATTCATGTGCCTTTTCTTTTTCTTTTTTTTTTTTTTGAGAAATAGATTACACTATTTTATTAGTTATTTCATAGCATATTGTAAGTTATCCATGAAAATTCTGCCACCCTTTTAGAATTTTAAATAGGGATTTTGATTTTTTTTTTAAATTTAAATTAGAAACAAACTTCTTTTACATATCAGTCCTAGTTCCCTCTCCCTCCCCTCCTCCCCTGCCCCCCCACCCTCTATCCTACCTCCTTTCTGCTCCCCAGGGAGGGTGAGGCCTTCCATGGGGGAATCTTCAAAGTCTGTCCTATCATTTGGGATAGGGCCTAGACCCTCCCCAGTGTGTCTAGGCTGAGAGAGCATCCCTCTATATGGAATGGGCTCCCAAAGTTCATTTGTGTACTAGGGGGTAAATACTGATCCGCCCATAGATTGTCCCCATAGATTGTCCAGACCTCCAAACCGACCTCCTCCTTCAGGGGGTCTGGAACAGTCCTTTGCTGGTTTCCCAGCTATCAGTCTGGTGTCCATGAGCAACCTCTTGTTCCGGTCAGCTGTCCCTGTGGGTTTCTCCAGCCTGGTCTTGACCCCTTTGCTCATCACTCGTCCCTCTCTGCAAATGGATTCCAGAGTTCAGCTCAGTATTTAGCTGTGGGTGTCTGCTTCTTCTTCCATCAGCTACTGGATGAAGGCTCTAGGATGGCATATAAGGTAGTCATCAATCTCATTATTGGAGAAGGGCTTTTAAGGTGGCCTCTTGACTATTGCTTAGATTGTTAGTTGCAGTCAACTTTGTAGATCTCTGGACATTTCTCTAGTGCCAGAATTCTCTTTAAACCTATAATGACTGTTGTATGTCATTTCTTGCTCTCCTCTACTCTTCCCCTGACTAGATCTTCCTGTTCCTTCTTTTCCTCCTCTCCCCTCCTCTTAACTGAGGCAAAGGACATAGTCAACAAGACAAAATGGCAGCCCACAGAATGGAAAAAGATATTCACCAACCCCATATCTGACAGAGGGCTGATTTCCAAAATATACAAAGAATGCAAAAAGCTAGTCTCCAAAACACCAACTTATCCAATTAAAAAGTGAGGTACAGAACTAAATACACAATTCTCAATAGAGAAATCTAAAATGGCTAAAAGACACATAAGAAAGTGCTCAACATCCTTAGCCATCAGGGAAATGCAAATCAAAACAACTCTGAGATACCATCTTACACCTGTCAGAATGGCTAAAATCAAAAACACCAATGACAGTTTATACTGGAGAGGATGTGGAGAAGGGGGATCACTCCTCCACTGCTGGTGGGAGTGCCAACTGACTGATACAGCCACTTTGGAAATCAGTATAGTGGTTCCTCAGGAAAATGGGAATCAATCTACCACAAGATCCAGCAATTCCACTCTTAGGCATATACCCAAAAGATGTACACTCTTACAACAAGGACATCTGTTCAACCATGTTCATAGCAGCATTGTTTGTAATAGCCAGAACCTGGAAGCAACGTAGATGTCCCTCAACTGAAGAATGGTTAGAGAAAATGTGGTACATTTACACAATGGAGTACTACTCAGCAGAACAAAACAAAACAATCTTGAAATTCTCAGGCATATAGATGGAACTAGAAGAAACCATCCTGAGTGAGGTAACCCAGTTGCAAAAAGACAAGAATGGTATGTACTCACTTATATATGGATTTTAGATCTAGAGCAAAGAAGTACCAGCCTACATTCCACACCGCCAAAGAAGCTAGGAAACAAGGAGGACCCTAAGAGAGACACACATGGTCTCCTGGAGAAGGGGAAAGGGACAAGATCTCCTAAGCTAATGGGGATCACGGGGAGAGGAGAGAGGTAGTGGTTTTTCTTACACTGTATCATGCCGGGGTTTTAATGAAACTTGTATTGCATGGGGAATCTTCAAAGCCTGTCATATCATTTGGAGCAGGCCTCACCCTCCCTGGGGAGCAGAAAGAAGACAGGGGTTCAGTGTGGGGCAGGGGAATGGGGGAGGGAGAGGGAACTGGGATTGACATGTAAAACAAGCTTGTTTCTAATTTAAATTTTAAAAAAAGAAAAAAAGAAAAATAAATTAAAAAAAAAAACTTGTATTGCCATGAATAGAACACTACTCCATTGTAACAGAAGTCATGTAACAGAAGAACTTTTGCCTCAATGCCAATCACCCATACACTGAGCACTCATGTACTCTAGGTCTTGAGTTGGTCATTTTTAATTTGGATGGCCACCTAATGGATTTGGGGGATTTTCAGAGGTTTTCATTGTATTGTATTCTCGTCACTGTCTTATTAGCTTATTTGAAAGACAGGAATCATTAAAGTAGTGAAAAGCTGTGGCAAATTTCTGCCCATCTTTGAAATCTGATAGAGATTTTTGGTTTATGTTTTGCAAGGATTCGTTTGCTTTCTTTATGCAGTTAGCTTTGTATTTGCATTGCATTTTCATTTGTTCCACCTTTAGAAGAAAGGACTGTGGCTTGCATATTTATCTTCACATCTCTGACAAAAGCCGGACAAGTTCCTTTTAGAGGAAAAACAGCCGGGATTTAGTGACTTGAGTTGACTGTCAGGAACACTGCACTGTAATTCTGCCCATTCTGCTAACTACCCTTGCTTGGTATAGTTGAATGCCACCTCACTCCTCTGAGCCTCAGTTTCTTTCTTTCTTTCTTTCTTTCTTTCTTTCTTTCTTTCTTCCTTCCTTCCTTCCTTCCTTCCTTCCTTCTTTCTTTCTTTCTGAGATGGAACAGGTCTTAAATGCCGAGAGAGAGAGAGAGAGAGAGAGAGAGAGAGAGAGAGAGAGAGAGAGCCTGTAATTAGTCACACACCACCCCCCAGCACAACACTATTTGGAATGTGTGGAATATATTGATATCCCAACAGATCAGTTTCCATCTGCTACTGACCTTCCAATTCCTAGATGGTTTAGATTTCTGTGTTCCTCAGACTCTTTGCATTAGCAAAGCTGCAGAACAGTTTTTGTTACATGAGCATTGACGACTCTTCCCGATTGGCACCATCTCTACATGCTAACCCACTCTGGAGAGGTTGCATTTTGAAACTTTTCTGAGTTGTAGCATATGCATGACTTTGCTATGGTCCCTGACAAACAGAAGGGTTGGTAACACTGGGCTCCCTTTCTAAATCTGTGTCATTTTTAAGCTGTTCATTCTGAGACAAAGCACACGGCCCCCTCCCCCATGTCCTTGTATTTTGCTGAGCTGGTCTTTGGCCGGAGGGCGTGACTATAAAGTCATAAAACAGAGTAGGTTACAGAGAGCACCTAACCAGGCCCACCTGTAAAACACTACTCCGTTGAGGACAAGAGGCACTGCACTATTTGACCTGGCAGTACTTCAAATTTGGACGGCTAAATGAGGCTGCTTTTGTTGCTCACTGAGCCTGGAAGAACGAGAACTTGTTATTGAGGAGGAGGGGAGGGAAGGGAGGAATGAGTTAAGCTCTCAGCGTCTTTAGTTCTTTTTCTCACTTCTTTTCAAAGGCACACACCACTTTGAATAGCATGTGGAAAATTGGCCTTTCCAGTGAATGAAAACGAACTGGCAGACACGGAAAGGCATAACAGAGGAATGCTGCTGGATGGCCTTTGGCTCTTCTCGGCTTGTGAGAGGAGGAACACGTGAGGATGCAGAGCTTGAAGATGCCTTTTACCTACAGCTCTGCCTTCTGTTTCGATGCTTCTGATTGCCTGGAGACTTTGTTTATGCAGTAAGGCTCTTTAAGGCAGGATTTTTCTGTAAGTTAAGAATGAAAAGGAAGACTTCAAAAGTAGTATGGGAAAAACAACTGTTCAAGTGTTCCACTTCAGAAAGTTTGTTCACTTTGGGGCTTTTCTTAGGGGTGGAGGTGGAGGTAGATTTAAAAAGCCAGAAAACTGACAAGTTCTCTGTATGTAGAGTTCTGCCTCTGAAATTGATTGTTATTCTGTTCTGTTTTTTCTTTTTTTCAAAAGATGCTAATGTTTTTAAGGAAAACATTGTTTCAAGCGTTTAGGGCGCTTTTACTCATGCCCAGCAGTTTTGTACAGCATATGATATGCACATGAAATATTTCAAACTAAAAGCTCACTTCATCCAGTGTATTTAAAATAATCATACTATTGTACACATACTGCTATGAAATGATTAAGTTTTAGAAGAGTCAGTAGCAAATCTCATGGCTGTCTTGTTTCTTTCTTTGGAACAAATATCTAAAATGAAATACAAGTTATAGAGTCTCATTCAAATCAGTGTCCCTCCATGTAGGAAGCCGGTTCCTGCATTATAATGCTGCCTGAAGACACCAAGGTGTGAATTACTTCACAGGCGCTGGGTAATCTCCATTCCTTTGATCTCTGCCTATCCCGTGGCTCATTCTTGCCTGAGGAGCTAAAGCCATTCATAGGGTAATACGTCCCAGGCGGCTGGTCAGCCTTTTATATAGGGATGGTTTTCTTAGTTCAATGTCTCTGTTTAGTCTCTGCTTAGTCTCTGCTCAGTCTCTGCTCAGTCTCTGTTCAGTCTAATGCATTAAAGCTTGTCTGCAGAAGGATCCGAGTGTCCTGCGTGTATTTCTTGCTGGCGAGGAATACAGAGAGCGCGCGGGACATATGGTGCCGAAACCCGGGAAGCTTAACATCTCCAGCACCTCAGAGACCCCTCTAACGAGGCGGATTCAGAACTGCAGGGTGGTAAATTCGGAGAGGTATGATTTTTCTGGACTTTGGCTTGGGAATGTTGCTATTTTGGGAGGTTAATCTATTTTGACTTTTCTCACTGTTGTAACAATCTTAAAGAAGTCCAAAATTACATATCAGAAACCGAATGTAATGAGAAAAATTCGGAGAGGTATGATTTTTCTAGACTTTGGCTTGGGAATGTTGCTATTTTGGGAGGTTAATATAGAGGCTTCTATGCTTTTACTAGGAGCTATTTTGACTTTTCTCACTGTTATAACAATCTTAAAGAAGTCCAGAATTACATATCAGAAACCGAATGTAGTGAGAGATGGGGCGCGCCTAACAATAAAATATAAGAAAAAAGGACCTCCCGGGATGTCTAGTGACATGGGAGTGTATATAAGAAAAAAAACTACAACAAATAAGAAAAAAAGACCTCCTAGAATGTCTACTGACAAGGGAGTGTATAAAGCTTTAAATCTTGATAGCTCTGATAACTCTAAAAGCTCAAGAGATAAAGTTTTAAAAGAAACAGCTCAGCTAGATGAGGGAGAGACAAAAAAGGAGGGAGAAAGAATGGGGAATGGCCGGTCACACCCCGATAAATTTAGAAGCTGCCCTACAACGAAACTGGAAGCCTTGAAGCTGAGCAGCTCAGACTCTAAGATTTTAGACTCTAACAAGGAAACAGAGCTAGAGAAAGAAGCAACACGGCCAAAAATGCCAGCGGGTGTGCTTCCATCAGCACCCCCACTATTTGAAACCGACTCCTTCTTACCATCAGAGGAATGGAAAAAATTACAGATGGCTTTCCCAGTCTTTGATAGGGGAAAAGGCCATGCCTGCTATTCAACACTTCTTTAAAGGCCTGGAATGCCTGGGGCTTTAAAGCCTCATTTACATTAACGCTGGGGGCCATACCGAGGCCAAGCGTCTCACCTCAAAAACTAAAAGGCCAAAAGGAAATGGTAAAATGGAAAGATATCTTAACTGATCTTTGGAAAGGCCCGGATCCTATTCTCATAAGATCCAGGGGAGCGATATTATGTTTTCTCACAGGATGAAGAGAATCCCCTGTGGATCCCAGAAAGATTCAACCTAAAGAGCCTCTACAGACCTTCAAAAGTCGAAACTCCACCCTCTACCCCCGGGAGTTGAGAGCCGCTATTGTTATCCAGATTAACTCATGCCCTTGGCGGAGCGATTGTCTCTACTTAAGGGGTGGGGGTAATTGTTCGATGCAGCCGTTTACAGATTGCTGTTATTTTTGGCTGGTCTGTGAGAAAAGGGGTGGGTATAATTGTTTGATGCAGCCGTTTTTTGGCTGGCCTGTGAGAAAAGGGGTGGGTGTAATTGTTCGATACAGCTGCTTATGGATTGCTGTTACTTTTGACTGGCATGTAAGCTCCAGGGCTCAAACCAAGAGATCACCCAAGCGCTTATATTTTTGGCTACTAAGCGATAGGCCGCCGGCCAGACAGCTCTTGCACACCCGGAGCCTAGGCTCACTGCACAGGGTAGAGTGTCTGGTTTGTGCAGCCCCAAAAAGAGGGATGCTGAGCATAGGCATCGCACAGAGTTGCCTATTATACAGGCTTCTCTGGGAGGTACGTTGACCTGCATAAGGGTTACCTGCCTTGAGAATCCCCTTTCCCAGAAAAACGGCAGAGGACAGGTCGGGAGTACTTCGGGTCAAACTGACAGCCTGATGGTGACTCTCGTACACAGTCTTAATGTTTGATTTTGGGAAGGTCAACCCCTGCCTCTATCCCTCAACATATGGGTGACCTATTTGCTTGTAATAATATAAAGCCTTTTCATTAATTAATAAAAAAAGGGTGATATGTAGGAAGCCGGTTCCTGCATTATAATGCTGCCTGAAGACACCAAGGTGTGAATTACTTCACAGGCGCTGGGTAATCTCCATTCCTTTGATCTCTGCCTATCCCGTGGCTCATTCTTGCCTGAGGAGCTAAAGCCATTCATAGGGTAATACGTCCCAGGCGGCTGGTCAGCCTTTTATATAGGGATGGTTTTCTTAGTTCAATGTCTCTGTTTAGTCTCTGCTTAGTCTCTGCTCAGTCTCTGCTCAGTCTCTGTTCAGTCTAATGCATTAAAGCTTGTCTGCAGAAGGATCCGAGTGTCCTGCGTGTATTTCTTGCTGGCGAGGAATACAGAGAGCGCGCGGGACACCTCCACACACTGGATATATGCTTCCTTGTGTTAATTCTAACATGCCTTGTAATTGAAGCAAATAGAGGCTAGGGAGGACATGTTTTCAATAACTGATCAACTTCCATGAAATCTACCTCTATAAAAGATTGTTCAGGTTTAGATTTTAGTGACAAGGATGCCAAGTAACTCTTCATGCACGTGGAAATCATGACCTTTCTAACAGCTTCCAGGTCATGAGGTTTCCAATACTCTCAGGCTACATTATTAAACTATAGTCACTGGTCATACATTTTTGTGTTTAGCTTTCAAAACAATTGTGTGTTGACTTCCCAGAGCTGTGTGCAGTGAGGGAACAATTACTTAATAGTACTGTTTAGTACAGCCTGGCTTATTTTACACGAGGTTATAGGCATCAGAAAGGGAAGAGCCTTCAGAATCATAAACTAATTGAGCAGATAGAGGCTCACTTTATACAGCTCCACTATCTTACAGATGAGGAAATTTTGGTCTAAAGACAATGAGTCATTCTACAGCAATGTGTGGGCCAATCTTGATCAAGACTCAGTTTTCCTGACTCTCAGACGTTACACACTGTCGGAAGAACATTTTATGAACAAGTGTGATTGCCCCATTTCATACTAGGTTCCTAGCATCTAGAACTTAGAAGGCGGCTTCCAAGATTTGGATTGAGAAGAGAAGAGTAGCTATCAAAGCACTATTAAGGAACAGTGAGTGGCCCTGCTTGTTCTAGCCAGCAGCACAATTGCTCCTTTAGAAGCTGAGAGCAGAAGAGTCACGGGCTATGTGACAAATGATGGGACACTCCACCCCTTCTCCTGAGTGATTTTATCATTTTGATGAATTTCTGCACGAAGTTCACACTGCTTTTTTGAAGGCAGATATTCCTACAGGACCAAAACAATAAAGAAAACTATTTTTATTATTTTTTTCTGAGGTCTCTTTCCTTGCCCTCCCCATCCTAGTGTGCACACATACTAACATACTTATTTAGAACATGAGTTAAAAAAAATCCAGAAGTTCCCATTACATCATACAAGTCAAGAATAATTTTTATCTTCTAAACTAGATTTATTATGTGGCCAACTGTTGTGTTTGATTTTGGTTTTTAGAAAATATGTATCACAGCATAGTTAACAGACACCAAGAGGTTAATGACTGTAGCCGCAGGTGATTAAAAAAGCTCCAGAAACTCCTTTGCAATGCACTTCCAAATCACTTCTCATTTCAATCAGTCCAATGTGTTTAGCTTTCGGAGAGCAGCTTAAAGCCCTGCCAAGTTCAAGTTGGCATTCTAAGAGCACATTGAATCTTTTCTACCAAGTTTCTTTTTCTCTTCTCTTCTCTTCTCTTCTCTTCTCTTCTTTTCTTTCCCTTTCTTTCTTTCTTTTCTCTTTCTCTCCTTTCTTCCTTTTCTGTTTTGCTCTTACAGTTGCTCAGAAATTTGCAAAGTAAGGTAGAATAGCTACATCAAGGTGGGAAAGAGCCTGCCTGTGATATAAGTTTTGATGCTGGTTCTCAAAGCTAGTACTCTATTTTGAACATTCATACTTCATGCAAAAATACACAAGCAGCTCTGTGACATACTTCTTTTCCCATTTTCTTGAAAATGTTTGGGTGACAGTAGTCAATCCGTGCACTACAGATTAGGGCAATAAAACCCTCTGGGGAAACTAATACTGAAAGCAGAATTGATAGTCCCATTGTTACAGGAGTTTACCTTCAAGACCACTGAAGAAAAGAGCAAAACCACTGCTTTCCCTTTTACTATTTCTATCTTAATTTTTTAATGGCCTTGTTCATAAGGTTAAAAAGAAGTATATTAAATACAGGAAATTAT
Organism: Cricetulus griseus; assembly: GCF_003668045.3. NCBI lineage: Eukaryota > Metazoa > Chordata > Mammalia > Rodentia > Cricetidae > Cricetulus > Cricetulus griseus. Next base: position 252,607,930 of record NC_048595.1, on the reverse strand, counting down.
TAGTGCCAAACTGGGAACGCTTTGCAAAAATATACCCTTTCCATAACATGCTATGTATTCCTCAGGAATCCTAAGGGCCAATTAGCTATGTCCTTTTCCTCTAAGCAGGGAGAAGCAAGGTGGTATCTTCAGCACTCTCCCTGAAAATCTCCCTAGGGAGGCTACCAATTCATTGGTTACATTTGGCACTTTCAGTGTTAGAGTCTGCAAAGATGTTGCTAAGTTTCTGCTGTTACATAACAAGAGTTCCTTTCTTCCAGCATCCAGCAACATTCCGTCCCTTTCCTCCAAGCTCTCCTGGCAGCCTCCTCAGAGGTGGCCAGGTCTCTGATGACAGTGTTCTCAGGAATCTTTGAGTTTTCATTAGCACTCTGCATAGACCCTCTAGCTGCTTTCTATTGTGTTGTCCCCAAAGGCAGTGACACATTTGTGACTGGTTGGGAAAACAGCCTACTTCCAAGCTCAGAAGCTTTGGAACGATTATGCATTGTTTAAGCAATCACCTCAGAAACCCAATGACACAGAGGGCTGCAGAGATGGCTCAGCGGGAAAACTGCTTGCTGAGCAAGCATGAGAACTGTCTCTGGATGCTCCCTACCTACATAAAAGCAGAGGCAGTAGAGTGCAATCTGTACTCCAAGTGCTGGAGGAAACAGGGGGGACACTGTGATTGAAACAACAAAGCCCCCCCGCCATTTTCAGTAAAAGACTTTGAATCAAAAACAAAACCAATGGCCCCAAATTGTATTATTCTTCATAATTTTTATGTGTCAGGATTTTGGAGATGTTTTTCTGCGTAGGTCTGGCCTGAGTTTCTTCATAAGTGAAAGTTTAATTAGGAAATTAGTGATCTGAAGAGGTAACTGGGCCTAGAACCTCAGCTGTCCTGGTGGCTCAGACCCTGCCAGGCAGGGCCTGTTAGCTTTTGGAAGAAGGTCTCAGTTTACCTGATGGAGTTTTCTTCAGAACAGCCAATTTTCTGTGGGTCTCTCACAGCCCATAAGAAGGGCAACTGGAAACTCCTTTTGTTCTAAATAATCTTCTCAAGGATGTTTGCAAAGCAAATGGCCTTGGTAGATAGGAATAGTCCGGGCCAGAGATAGTCCCCTCCTCCAGAGCAAAGGGTAAGTTTTTTTTTTTGTGTCTCTGATACAAAAAAGATAAAAATCCTGGATCAGACCACCTACAGTCCTCAGCTGTACCAACTGAGCTATCAAAGGGAGTCAGATAATGACTCCTTAAAGTGAAAATAGACCAACTTTATAGCCCATTATAAAAACAACCGATTCTCTAAACTAAGTTCACCTCCTTTGATACAAGCCACAATATAAACAAGCTTCCCTTAGCTCTCTTTGCTCTGCACTGTAGGAAGAGGGGTTCAAGTTAACTGGCATTTGCTTATCCACTGTTTTCTTTTGTCATTGTTCTCAGTAATAAATGTTCTCTGCTATCATCCTTGAAACCATGGCAGGCTTACAGGTCTTTCACGGTCCTTGACAGGCTGCTGACCGAACCAGAAGGAAGGAATGAACAGGCCAAAGCAAAAGTTCCCTGAGATGACCTTTGGATTAGCCAAGCGTTATATACCCTCCTTCCCAGAGTGTGGTGTGGTAGCTTTGATGCAGTGCAAGAAGGGGTGACACAAAGTTGGGAAGAGTAAAAAGGACTACTGAATATCATCTCAAAACTGTTTATCACAGCTCTCACAAAGACTGTAAAAGGCTGAGGTTGGGGATATAACAGTGTCCTAGTTTGTGTTCTGTTTATAAACACCATGACCTAAAGCACCTTGGGAAGGAAAGGGTTTATTTCACAGTACAGCTTACAGTCCATCATGTAGGGAAGGAACTTAAGGCAGGAACTTTGAGACAGGCACTGAAGTAGAGGCCAGGGAGGAAAGGGCTTACCAGCTTGCTTTCCATGGTTTGTTTATCTACCTTTCTTATACAAGCAAGGATCACCTGACCAGGGCTGTCAACGCCCATGGGGTCTGCACCCTCATATATCAATCATTTACCAAGAAAATGCCCCATAGACTTGCCTACAGGCCAATCCGATGGAGGCAATTCTTCCTTCTCCCCAGATGATTTTAGTATGTATGGAGTTGGCAAAAAGTTAACTCGATGATCTCATATTTTCAGTTTATCAAAATAGTCTGAACATTATGGAATGAAAGCAAAAGCCTAAAGTTTGTGGAATTTATAGCCAAATTTTCACACGTTTCATTTGGCTTTCCACAGTTGGGAAAGGGCAGAGAGTGGAAGCAACCCAGGTCATTCAAATAACTGAAAGAAAGGAACTGGCAAAGTCAAAACATTTCAATGCAGACTTGCAGAAGTCCGTGCTTGTAATAGCAGTACTCAGGAGGCTGAGGCAGGAGGCTTGACACAGGTTTGAGGCCAGACTGGGCTACATAGCAAACACCATACCAGCCTGGGCTACAGAGCAAGATTCTGTCTTAAAGGGAAGAAACAAAAACTCAACGAGTTTCTTTTAAATCAACCTTTTTAATTTAAAGGTAAATTTTACCTTTATATTATAGGATTGATAGCTGGACTTAAAAGTGATTTGTACTAATCTTTGAATTGCTTACTGTTGCATCTACGGAGCTAGTTGGTTTTATATGTGTGTGGAAGAGTCCAAGAATTCACACAAGTTCTTTTCATAAAAGGACTGGGTTTGAGTCAATCAGCATATTCTGTTTAATCCGTATTTAAATTTATAAGATCTATGTTAGGAATGAAAGAAGGAAAATGTTTCACACAAAACAAAACCCCTAATCATAAGCCATTCCTTCCTCTAATACTTAGCCACAGTACTATAATCTGTTTATACTAGGAAGGTAGATAGTATACTGGAGTGTGCCTGTTGAGAAATGTAAAAATAAATACACAGACATTTCACTCTACTTTGTGTACAACTTAAAGAGCACTCAAGGTAAACTTTGGAACAATTACTACCGATAGGTATATTCATAACCACACAGTACCACATTTTTATGAAATTTAAGATGAGAGAAAATAGACTGGATTGATGGGTTCCCTTCTGTCTATATATGCCTAAGTGACATTATCCATTAAGCCCTCTCTCCCCCCCACCCCGATTGCTTTATATCAGTTTAGCTAGTACACAGGCTTCTTTTGAAGCTAAGTGACTGAAATTCATCAAAAAACAAAACAAAGCAAAAGCCAGTCATGGACTCTACGAAATAATTTCCCAAATCTCATGCAATTATTGTATTTCCTGGTCTTTGAGTGTAACAAGGTTAAAGCATTAATTAGGAACACATCCCCCCCCCCCTTTTTTTTTTTGCCTCCCATGGTTAAACTGTTTAATTAAAGGCCTTGAAGCCTTCTGGAGAAACAGCATGCGGCATGATCATCTCCTTCTTATTCTCTCTGCTTTGTGCTTCTTCAACATTTGGAATGCAATTCGTTGTTTATTCTAGGAGAGTTTGGTACTCCCCACTTTGAAGGCAGGGGTCAAAAGAAGTCAGTAGTAGCTGGGTTTTGTAGATCCCTGGAGCAAGGTTGCTTTCTGACACATGCCAACAGCCACTCACTGTACAATATTTGTTGAGTGTCAAGGATCACGGTAATTGGTTGGGTGCTTACAGACAACTGAGGGGTCAGATATAGCTCTTGTTTATAGACAGGAAGTGTTAAAGAAGAGAGTCTAGGTGAGACAGGGACACTCCAATTGACCACCAAAAGAAGCAAGAGATAAAACAAAACGAAACAAAAACCAACCATGTTAAGACCCTTAGAAACAGCACACAGTGAAGAAGTTAAGGGCAGTCTACATGCTCAGCAGTAATTGACCAACACAACATGGAATCTTTGCTTTTGGTCTGCTCTTTGTTTATTTCTGTTTGGTTATTTATTTATTTATTTTGGTCCTTTAGAGTATGTTTTGATTATTTTGTTTTTGAAAGAGAGAAAGAATATAAATCTGGGTGAGTAAGGAGGTTGGGAGGTACTGGGAGGAGTTGAGGGAGGAAAAACAATGTGATCAAAATATATTGTCTGGAAAAAATTAAGCTAGTAAATACAAAAAACAAAACAAACTACAGATATTTACCATGGAATGTTCACTATTTGTTCAACAAGCAAAAGTTTACTGTCAATTATGTGTTAAGCTGATTAAATATCCACTTCTAAAGCAAACAAAATACAGACAGTGACAACATTATTTCTTAATGGAAATAATTAAGAAAATATGCACCAGTTCTATGGGGTTAGATTGTGCTAGAAAGGGGTCAGACATACAAAACTGGGCTAAAAGGCAAAGGGAGAGTAGGTAGCTAGGGGACTAGCTAAAGGTGAGAGAGGGAGCGACAGGATACATTGGAGTAAAGTAAAGATGAAGTAGGGACGCTGGAGTTTAAATTTTACAGATAGAAGCGGAGCAGTGAGTTTTTATTTTGTTTTATTTCTTTTTAATCAGTGTTCTGATGTAAGCTGAAGTTTGCCTAAAGGCCTGAGGCCAACAGAGTGGAGACAGTGAGGATTTTTGTTCTTTGTGAGGGATTTATCACATCTTTTTAATGCTTTATCCCAAGACAAGGAAGAAGACATTCCTAGAGGGATTTTAGTTAAGTAATTAGTTATGTAGGCTTCTATTTTAAATAACTGGCTCAGGCTATATATGCAAAGTTTAGGTCAGAAGAAACAGTAGAAGAAAAGGGACAGGTAAGAGCACTTAACCCTGAGCAGCTAACACAGTTGGCCCTCTTTGGTTAGTAATCTGTTTCTGTCTCCATTCCAAGACTTCTTGTCAGCATCCCTTTGAGACAGATTTACTACACCCATCCCTTGTGAACTTAGCTGACAAGTGGCCACTCAGCATTAGAAAGGAAGGAGGTCCAGTGAGGGGACATCAGCATAGATATCTGTAGATTCTTCCTAAAGTACTTTAGACATTGAGTTTGTATATGTGTGTGCATGTGTATGTTTGTGTGGTATGTGTCTGTGTCTCTCTCTGTGTCTGTCTCTGTATTTGTGTGTAGTCTGTCTGTCTTTCTGTATTGTGTGTGTGTGTTTGTCTGTGTCTATGTACTTGAGCATGAGCCCATCCAGTACTGGATTCAAAGCTGAAACCAGGCATATATGTGACTCAGGTTGGCCCATGACTGCAAGTAAGAGACAAAGAGAATGAAAACTATGGTTTAGACTCATCTGTTCCTACAAACAGGAGTACTGAAATTTTTGCATCTATGAGGATAGAAGAGGAATAGAGCGGATATTTAAATTACTATTTGGCTAAGGCAATGGGAGAACTTATAGGCTTCCTTCCTTTTACATATTGTTCTTTTTTGTTATTTTATTTTATATGACAAGAGAGAAGGGGGAGGAAAAGAAAGAGAGAGTAGGGAGGGAGAGAGAGGGAGAGAGAGGGAGAGAGAGAGTGCTACATAGCACTGCACAGGTGTGGAAGTCAAAGGACACCTTGTAGGAATCTTGAAGATTGAAAACAGGTCATCAGGTTTGGTGGCAAGTGCCTTTACTAACTGAGCTATTTTATTTTTGATTGACAAATGTTACACATATATCTTTCCAGGGACTAAGGTTCTATCCCAATGTTCTGATTTGATCATTTCCCATTTTCTCTCTCATTACAAGCAAACAGGGCCTATAGTCAAACTTCTACTCATTACAATATCCTGTGAGTAGTGGGGTTTTATACCTTTGAGTCAGAATGATGTCAGTTGAGCCAAATGCAATTATTTCCTTTTGGAAGTGATAGTACTTCTGGAGAAGGAGACATGATGGGGATTCTCTGCTGGCCTTTTCTTGGGCTGCAGTATTGACTAAGTGCTGATTAGATAAGCACTTCCAGTGGGGTGCACAGCAAACATCACAAGTGAACTACCATGGGTGGGGAGCCACATCTGGAAAGTGGAGACCTTTGCTCAAGGCTATGTAGCAAGCTGGTGTGATGTCCTGCCATCGGTGATCAGAATGAGTGTATTTTTTTTTTTTAATTAATTCAAGTTAGGGAACAAGCTTGTTTTACATGTAAGTCCCTTCTCCCTCTCCCTCCTCTCCTCCCTTACCCCCAACCTACCCCCTATCCCATCCACCCACCACTCCCCAGGCAGGGTAGGGCCCTCAACGGGGACTCTGCAAAGTCCACCAAATCTTCCTGTGCTGGGCCTGGGTCCTTCCCCATGAGTCCAGGGCCAGAGTGTATCCCTTCACGTGGGATGAGCTCTCAAAGTCCCTTCTTACACCAGCGAAAAATGCTAATTGACTTCCAGAGGCTCCCTGGAGTGCAGAGGTCTCCTTATTGGCATCCATGTTCAGGGGGCTGGATCAGTCTTGTACTGGGCTTCCAGATAGCATCTGGGGTCGATGTGCTCTCCCTTGTTCAGGCCAACTGTTTCTGTGGGTTTCTCCAACCAGGTACAGACCCCTTCGATCTTCATTCCTCCCTCTCTTCAACTAAATTCCAGATTTCAGCTGGGTGTATTTCTGTGGATGTCTGTCTCTGCTTCTATCAGCCACTGGATGAGGGCTCTAGGATGGCATAAAGAGTAGTCATCAATCTCATTTTAGGGGAAGGGCTTTTAGGTTATCCTCTCCTCCATTGCCTGGATTGTCAGATCCTGTCATCCTTGTAGGTCTCTGGAGTTCCAGATCTCTTCTTGGACCTATAGTGGCTCCCTCTAATATGGTATCTCTCATCCTGCTCTCTCTCCTCTATTCTTCTCCCTAGTCAATATCTCTGCTTCTCCATTTCCTCTCCTCTACTCCTCTTCTCGTGCTCTTATTGTATCAGCACCCTCTCCCCTACCCTCATGCTCCCAATTAGCTCAGGAGTTCATGCCACTTCCCATTCCTGGGGTCTATTTATCCCTTAGAGTCCTTTATGTTTCCTAGTTTCTTTGGTGAAGAGGATTATAGGTTGGTAAACATTTGCTCTACGTCTAAAATTCATATATGAGTGAGTACATACTATGTTTGTCTTTTTGTGACTGGGTTACCTCACTTAGGATGGTTTCTTCTAGTTCCATCCATTTGCCTGCCAATTTCAAGATTCCATTGCTTTTTTCTGCTGAGTAGTACTCCATTGTATAAATGTACCACATTTTCTCCATCCATTCTTCAGTTGAGGGGCATCTAGGTTGCTTCCAGGTTCTGGCTATTACAAACAATGCTGCTATGAACATGGTTGAACATATGTCCTTGTTGTATGAACATGCACTATTTGGGTATATACCCAAGAGAGGAATGGCCGGATCTTGAGGTAGATTGATTCCCGTTTTTCTGAGCTACCGCCATACTGATTTCCAGAGTGGTCTTACAAGTTCACACTCCCACCAGCAATGGAGGAGTGTTCCTTCTTCTCCACATCCTCTCCAGCATAGATGGCCATTGGTATTTTTGATTTTATCCATTCTGACAGGTGTGAGGTGTTATCTCAGAGTTGTTTTGAGTTGCATTTTTCTGATGGCCAAGGATTTTGATCACTTTTTTAAGTGTCTTCCAGCCATTTCAGATTCCACTGTTGAAAATTCTCTGTTTAGTTCTGCACCCCACTTTTTAATTTCATTGTTTGGTGTTTTGGTGGCTAGCTTCTTGAGCTCCTTGTATATTTTGGAAATCAGCCCTCTGTCAGATGTGGGGTTGGTGAAGATCTTTTCCCATTCTGTGGGTGGTCGTTTTGTCTTACTGACTGTGTCCTTTGCCTTACAGAACCTTCTCAGTTTCAGGAGGTCCCATTTATTAATTGTAGACCTCAGTGTCTGTGCTACTGGTGTGATGTTCAGGAAGCGGTCTCCTGTGCCAATTTGTTCAAGGGTAATTCCCACTTTCTCTTCTAGAAGATTCAGTGTGAGAGAGATCTTTGATCCATTTGCACTTAAGTTTCGTGCATGGTGACAGGTATGGATCTATCTGCAATCTTCTGCATGTCCGAGTCCAATTGTGCCAGCAGCATTTGTTGAAGATGCTATCTTTTTTTCCATTGTATAAATATAGCACCTTTGTCAAAAATAAGGTGTTCGTAGATGCATGGGTTAATATCTGGGTTTTCAATTGGATTCCATTGGTCTATCTGTCTATTGTTGTGCCAATACCAAGATGTTTTCAGAATTATGGCTCTATAGTAGAGCTTGAAGCCAGGGATGGTGATGCCTCCAGAAGATCCTTTATTGTATAGAGTTGTTTTGGCTATCCTGGGTTTTTTATTTTTCCATATAAAGTTGAGTATTGTTCTTTCAATGTCTGTGAAAAACTGTGTTGGGATTTTGATGGGGATTGCATTGAATCTGTAGATTGCTTTTGGCAGGATTGCCATTTTTACTATGTTAATTCTACCTATCCAAGAGCATGGGAGATCTTTCCATTTTCTGGTATCTTCTTTAATTTCTTTCTTTAAAGTCTCAAAGTTCTTATTGTACAGGTCTTTCACTTTTTTGGTTAGTATTACCCCAAGATATTTTATGTTGCTTGTGGATATTGTGAAAGGTGATGTTTCCGGATTTCTTTCTCATTGGGTTTATCATCTGTATACAGTAGGGCTACAGATTTTTTTGAGTTAATTTTGTATCCTGCTACCTTGCTGAAGGTGTTTATCAGCCATAGGAGTTCCCTGGTAGAGTTTTTCGGGTCACTAATGTAGACTATCATGTCATCTGCAAATAGTGAAAGTCTGACTTCTTCCTTTCCAATTTGTATCCCTTTGATCCCCTTTTCTTGTCTTTTTGCTCTAGCTAGAACTTCAAGTACAATATTGAAGAGGTATGGAGAGAGTGGACAGCCTTGTCTTTTTTCTGATTTTAGAGGAAACGCTTTGAGTTTCTCTCCATTTAGTTTGATGTTGGCTATTGGTTTGGTGTATATTGTGTTTATCATGTTAGATATGTTTCTTTTATTCCTGTTCTCTCCAAGATCTTTATCATGAAGGAATGTTGGGTTTTTTCAAAAGGCTTTTCCAGCATCTAGTGATATGATCATGTGGTTTTTCTTTTTCAGTTTGTTTATATGGTGAATTACATTGATGGATTTTCGTATGTTGAACCATCCTTGCATCCCTGGGATGAAGCCTACTTGATCGTGGTGGATGATTTTTCTGATATGTTCTTGGATTTAGTTTGCCAATATTTTATTGAGTATTTTAGCATCGATGTTCATGAGGGATATCGTTCTGTAGTTCTCTTTCTTAGTCATATCTTTGTGTGGCTTGGGTATCAAAGTGATTGTAGCCTCATAGAAAGAGTTTGGCAATATCCCATCTGCTTCTGTTGTGCGGAACAGTTTGAGGACTACTGGTATCAACTCTTATTTGAATTTCTGGTAGAATTCTGCAGTGAAGCCATCTGGCCCTGGGATTTTTTTGATTGGGAGGCTTTTAGTGACTGCTTCTATTTCATTAGGGGTTATGGGTCGATTTAAACTGTTTATCTGATCTTGGTTTAATTTTGGTAAGTGATATTTTTCCAGAAAACTGTCAATTTCCTTTAGATTTTTGAATTTTGTGGAGTACAGGTTTTCAAAGTATGACCCAAAGATTCTCTGGATTTCCTCAGTGTCCATTGTTATATCCCCCTTTTCGTTTCTGATTTTGTTAATTAGCATGCTGTCTCTCTCTGCCTTTTGGTTATTTTGACTAGAGGTTTGTCTATCTTGTTGATCTTCTCAAAGAACCAACTCTTTGTTTCATTGATTCTATGTAATGTTTTCCTTTCCTGGTTTCTACTTTATTGATTTCAGCTCTCAGGTTGATTATTTCCTGGCATCTACTCCTCCTTGGTGAGTTTGCTTCTTTTTTCTCTAATGCTTTCAGTTGTTCTGTCAATTCTCTAATGTGACTTTTCTCCAGTTTCTTCATGTGGGCACTTAGTGCTATGAACTTCCCTCTTAGCACTGCTTTCAGAGTGTCCCTTAAGTTTGGGTATGTTGTGTCTACATTCTCATTAAATTCTAGGAAGTCTTTAATTTCTTTTTTTATTTCTTCTTCAACCTACGATTGGTGCAATTGGGTGTTATTCATTTTCCAAGAGTATGTAGGTTTTCTGCCATGCGTATTGCTGTTGAATTCTAGCTTTAATGCATGGTGGCCTGATAAGATACAGGGGGTTATTTCAATTCTTTTGCAACCATGGAGGTTTGCTTTGCTGCCTAATATGTGGCCAATTTTAGAGAAGGTGCCATGTGGCGCTGAGAAGAAGGTATATTCTTTTGAGTTTGGATGGAATGTCCTATAGATATCTGTTAAACCCCATTGGGTCATAATTTCTTTCAGATCCTTTGTTGCTTTGTTAATTTTCTGTCTGGTTGTCCTCTCTAGTGGCGTAAGGGGGGTGTTGAAGTCTCCTACTATAAGTGTGTGTGGTTTTATGTATGGTTTGAGCTTTAGTAATGTTTCTTTTACAAATGTGGCTGCCTTCGTATTTGGGGCATAGATGTTAAGGATTGAGACTTCATCTTAATGGGCTTTTCCTGTGATGAGTATGAAATGTACTTCTTCATCTCTTTTGATTGATTTTAGTTAAAGTCTATTTTGTTAGATATTAGGATTGCTACACCAGCTTGTTTCTTGGGCCCATTTGATTGGAAAATCTTTTCCCATCCTTTTACTCTGAGGTATTGCCTGTCTTTGAAGTTGAGGTGTGTTTCTTGTAAACAGCAGAAGGATGGATTCTGTCTTCGAATCCATTCTGTTAGCCTATATCTTTTTATGGGTAAGTTAAGACCATTGACATTTAGGGATATTAATGTCCATTGTTCGTTGGTTCTTGTTTGTTTTGGATTTATTGTTGGTGGTATCATTGCGTGTGGATTTTGCCCTCCTGTTTCTTTTTGTGTTTGGTAAAATTAGATTATCTATTGCCTGTGTTTTTGTGAGTGTAGTTATGTTCGTTGGGTTGGAGTTTTCCTTCCAGAACCTTCTGTAGTGCTGGATTTGTGGATATGTATTGTTTAAATCTGTTTTTGTCATGGAATATCTTGTTTTCTCCATCTATAATGATTGAAAGTTTTCCTGGGTATAGTAGTCTGGGTTGACATCCATGCTGCCTTAGTGCTTGTATGGTATCTATCCAAGACCTTCTGGCTTTCAGAGTTTCCATTGAGAAGTCAGGTGTGATTCTGATTGGTTTGCCTTTATATGTTACTTGGCCTTTTTCTTTTGCTGCTCTTAATATTTTCTCTTTATTCTGTAGATTTGGTGTTTTGATTATTATGTGTCGGGGGTACTTCTTTTTGTGGTCCAGTCTGTTTGGTGTCCTGTAAGCTTCTTGTACTTTCATAGGTGTATCCTTCTGTAGATTGGGGAAGTTTTCTTCTATGATTTTGTTGAATATGTTTTCTGTACCTTTGAGCAGTGTTTCTTCACTTTCTTCTATACTTATTATTCTTAGGTTTGGTCTTTACACAGTGTTCCATATTTCCTGGATATTTTGTGTTAGGGATTTGTTGGACTTGAGGTTTTCTTTGTTGATGAATGTATATCCTCAGCTTTCATGCTTTGAACTGTTTCAGGAGTTTCCTTCACTTGTTTGTTTTTTCTTGGGTATCTTTAGATTCTTTAAGAGATTTGTTTATTTCTTGAATTTTTTGGTTTGTCTTTTCCTCCATTTGGTGTAATTTTTTGCTTGCTTTTTCTTCTATCTCTTTAAGGGATTTTCTTGTTTCCTCTTTAAAGGTCTCTATCATCTTGCTGAGATAATTTTTGAGGTCAATCTCTTCTTCATACACTGTGTTGGGCTTTTCAGATCTTGCTGGAGTGGAGTCCCTAGATTCTGGTGGTGTCATATTGGTCTTTTTGTTGTTGAGTGAGTTCTTATTCTGTCTTCTTCCCATATCTTCTTCCAGTGAGTACAGGAGGGGTCTCGCTATCTCCTCTTGTTACCCAGTGGTGTGTGTGGGCCAGGAATTCAATGTCTGTAGCTCTGGATGGTCTTGCCTTTCCCGGTAGTCTCCTCACTCTGAAGTAGTTAGGCCTCCGTAGGGGTCAGGTGTGTGTGTGTTGGGGGACAGGAAGGAAGAGTGGGGTGTTTCCAGGCTCAGGGAGTTCCTCACTGCCTGGGCAGGCCTACCCCAAGCAGGAGCAGGCCCGGGGAGATCGGGGTGGATGGGACTTTGGAAGGGAGTTGGGTAAGAGCAGAGGATCACTCACCTCGTTGCGGATTGGTTGGCTGAAAGGGAAGGTAGAGTGGCCTGTTCCCAGATTCAGGGAGCTCCTCCCTGCCTGGGCATGTCGACTCCAAGCAGGCACAAGCCCAGGGAGATCTGGGTGAATGACGCTTTGGACGGGAGTTGGGTAAGAGCAGGGAGTCATTCGCCTCGTTGCGGATCGGTCCCAGAACAAGTATAGTTTTTAAGCTGCACAAATTTATATTTGTGAGAACAAGACATTAAGTTTAAAACACCATAAGCACACACGATTGGTGATGTGAAGAAGATTGCTCACCTCCAAAGTCACACGAGTAAGCACTGTTTCCAGGACTTGCTTCTTATACTTTATGCTAATGTTCTACATATGAAACTAATGCTCAGTATTTAGTATTTAGAATGCTCAGTGTGTGAAAAGTATTTGCTTTCTTGAAATAAATGCTGTGGCCATTCATGGTACTTAGGTTCCTTGATGGTTAAATACTGATTGTCAACTGGATGGGATTAATAACCACTGTGGAAACTAATCTATAGGGCTACCTGTGAAGGATTTATGTAGATTAGGTCACATGGATGTGGTAGAGCAACTGAAAATGTAGGAAGCATAACTGTGAGGTCTGGGGTCCTAGGCTAAATGAAAAAGAGAAAATAATGTGATTGTAAGCATTCACCACAACTCTGCTTTCCTCACATGCAATGTGACCATCTGGCCCAAGCTCCAGCTACCACCTTCCCCATCACCATGGACTGTACCCTTCACTGTGACCCAAAGGAAACCCTTTTCTTAAGTTGCTTTGTACTGTGTTTTGTCATGGCATAGAGTCTAGTAATGAACACAGGCCTAGGAAGATATTTAATTATAAGAATAAACAGTTTAGAAAGTTATGAAAGGAGGGAAAATGACACAACCATCTCTGTGTAGCTTTGGAGCCTATCCTGTCCAGAGCGAGTGCTCTGGAGACCAGGCTGGCCTTGAACTCAGAGAGATCCGCCTGCCTCTGCCTCCTAAGTGCTAGGATTAAAGGCGTGCGCCACCAATGCCCGGCTGACACAACCATTCTTTAGAAGCTGTTAGGAAGTCACATTATTTAAAAATTCATATATATGTCACTGAATAACATCAAATCTCATGTAAAAATAACTTTGGGCCATAGATATGGGTCAGTGAAGGAGTTAGATGTAGTCCCCCACACCACAAAGCAATTTGTCAATTGTGTACAATTCAAAGTAAACATAAAACTGTACAGTCAGAGAAAAAAATTTAGAATAGTCCAATATTTTCCTATATTCATTTCCTGACATTTAGTCATTAATTTAATGGACTCTAAATGTGATTATCCAATGCCAAACAACATAGAAATTTATAGTCTACGGAGAAAGATAAGTCATACTTAAGTGTTGAAAAGCATTGCTAGGTATTGCTGTCAAACTATTCCTCCATTTCATAATATGTGAGAGGATATATATATATATATATATATATATATATATATATAGTGTGTTTTCTCTAGAGGTTTCTATATCTGTTTATAGATACATTCTTATAGTTCCTATATAATTATTTCAAGCTCTGAGTTTTGGTTCCATTTTTTCTACTTTAAGATTTAAAAATAATTCTTTCATATATTTTGTAGTATGTTATGATTTCCATTTTATACTTCTATAAATTCTCTACAATTAGTATAGAATGGGGAAGAATTTTAAGTGTTGAGGATTGTACAATATTTTTGATATTTAAATATTAAAGTATGCAATATACCCTTCTTATTGGGAATTTTTACAGTTTGTTCTCTCAAGTTACCTCTATGAATACTATTGAGGATTTTTATGAATTTTAAGTTCACTTCTAGCATTGCCATGTAGTAGTGACAAGTCCTTTTTTATGCTTGGTAGAATTGGCCTCATCATTAACCTTGTCTCATTGACTGTGCTCAGTGGAACCAACAGAGCCGTGGCTGCTGGAAAACAGTGCTCTCACTCTCCCTTCTGTCTTTCAGGCAGTTCAAAAGGCAAACATATCATCAACACTAGTGTGTCTTCGTTTAAGAAATGTTTATTGAGGGGCCAGGGAAATGACTCAGTTTGTCAGCTTATAGAGTATGTGCCTTTCAGGCAGGAGGACCTAATTTTGAAGCCCAGAATAACTCTTGAAAAAAAAAATCTGTTGATAGTTGTGTATGCTTGTAATTCTGGAACTGGAGAAAAAAGACAGGTAGATCCCTGGGGCTCCCTAGCCACTTAGCCTGGCATATTTGGACAGATCCTTCCTAAATTACCAAGGTGACTCTTGAGGAACAATACCTGAAGTTGTCCTCTGATTTTCAAATGCAAGATCACACAAATACAAATATACCTACATATAGACATTGGGTGGAGCTGGGTATGTTTTTTGAGAACTCCACTGTGTCAGGGACTATTGTAAGTGTGGCAGCTACAGAAATGACTGGGACAGACACTTGTTTTTGTTTTTGTTTGTTTTCTGTTTGTTTGTTTGTTTGGCTGGTTTGTTTGTTTGCTTTTTTGTCCTCATGGGCAAACACGGGCATATAACATCAAGTAGTGAGTGATAAGTGCTGGGGCAGGGGAAATGCACAAACTCAGTGGAAGACAGTTGAGAAGTGACACTTGATACAGTTCTCTTATAAAGGCTGAGACAAGAACACCTCAGGCTAAGAGTAGAACACAGGCTTTGGTTCTGAGCAAAACCTTGTAACTTCCATTTTCATGTTTCTTGGTTGGAGACTCTTCCAAATACTTCTGGATCCCTCTTTGCTCTTTCCTCAACAGTTTGCTCTGATCATTTTCTCTCTCCCTCTCACTGTCTCTCATTTCTATGCTGTCATTTACTTTTATGCATGTAAACGTGTAGGTCTATCACATCTTAAAATACTAATTAACACAAATCTAGAGCACACCTTCTTTATCTTCTAATTTTGTAGCTATTTTTTTTACTATATGTGTATGTATGTACTTGAGATAGATGTGTATGTATGTACTTGAGATAAGTTGGCCTTGAATTTCTAATCCTCTGGATTTTACTTCTTGAATGCTGGGATCTCAGGGGTGCATGACCATTCGGGATTAGTGTGATGTTGAGAATTAACCCCAGGCCTTATGTATTCTAGGAAATCCATTTACTAACTGAGCTACATCCATGAGCCTACCAGCTCTTTTTATTTTCCAGTGTCTCTATAATATTTCCTTTATTTCTTTACTGCCTCCCCCTTCCATCCAGTAGTTTTTGTTTCTACCATGCCAAAAGATGCTATACTGATTGAAGTTGACAGTTGTATGGAGATAAATCTAAGAACCACATTGAGAGAGGCAGGCTCAGGATGCCAGAAGGAAGGAGTTTTGCAAAGCATAAAATGATTTAAAAAATAAATAAAAAAACCCCAATGGTTCAGACAAAACAAGAACAGAAAAAATGCATCAGAGATCAAAGTCATACAGAGCATGGTATGTGACTGGTTAGAGGTCAATCATGTTTAATGATGGAGAGCCTTGTATGAGTCCATTGGAAAGGTGACAGAAATGGAAGAGAAACTGAGGTCAATATTGCACAGTAAACTGTCAAGGAACAAGTGCTGAATGGATCACTTTTACCAGCTTCATTCAAACTATTACAAAACCAATGAATTAGATAATAGGTCTTGATAGTGGTAGAAACTGGGGCTGACAGGAGACAAAGACAGAGAGAGAGAGAAGAGAGAGAGAGAGAGAGAGAGAGAGAGAGAGAGATAGAGAGAGAGAGAGAGAGAGAGAGAGAGAGATGTATGACCCTATAGAAATTGAAGAAATTTGATACCTTTCCTCCACATGGTGAGGGTCACAGTCATCAAGTCTTTTCGAGTTGTTCACTAGTCAACAATAATGCTACTAGTGTTTTCATAAACACAACTTTATGTTGCTCCCTTGAGGTATGACTGCAGATTGTACTTTCTAATTTTAGTTTGATTTTTGCCAAAATATCCTCCAAAGTGCTATAATATTTTATCATTTCACCAACAATTAAAAGCTCTAATTTCCACATTCTTGCTAGCAGTAAACATAAAATATTTGTTTTCTTTAAACTAGTAGATGAAAAAATGACATCACACCTTGTTAAAGTTTTAGATTATTGTTGGCTGAGTCGAAGGGCTAATGAGGAATTCATCCCAGTAACAGTGAGAGGAAGTAACAAATCTGTGTGGGAACATTCGGTTTCCATAGTATGTTAGGTAAGAGAAGGCTTATCTGGACAAAATACAGTGGCCCTAAATACAGTGGCCTAAATCACGTTATGAAGTCTCTACAACTCTCTGTGCATCAACTCATACACATACATACAACTCCTCATGAAACCTTGTCTATCCAGTGGTTTGATCCATGGTGGTTTGCTTACCATCCTCCTAAGTCTAATGGGAGATGGGCTGTTCACAAGGTTCTGAGAAAGGGACACCTAGCTAAAAGGGAGAGCAAGACATACAGACCCTACTAGAACATCGGTAACTAGATTTTGGTGATGGGATTCAGAACGCACCTTGACATTGGAAAGACGCTAGGGGTAGGTATGAACAGTTCTGACCTTCCTCCACACTTCTGCTGAAGAGGGCCATAAAGAATGTTGTGGGGGTAGCAATATAAAGGTGGAGGGTAAGGTGACATAGAGGGGAACATGCTCAAAGAACATTATATATTTATATGAAAATGTCCTTTTGAAACCCAGTGTCACCAATGGAGAATTTATACCAATTAATGTATGTGTGTGTATGTTTAAAAAAATTCTCTGATCTTCCTGCCAAGTGGGTCATAAAGCCTCTATTCCAGTGAGGCCTTCTCTAGACTCAGAAGGGGGGAATGTCACACAGCAACACTGAAAAGAATAAACAAGCCTTGCTATGGTCTCCTATTCAACCATACCATTTTGTCTTTCAGTTAGACTTCTGAATCAGTGCCCATAAAATAAATCAGTTTTTTTTTTTTCTGGGGCTAGAGGGATGGCTCAACAGTTAAAAGCACTTGCTGATCTTGCACAGGACCCATGCTCAATTTTCAGCACCTACACGGTGGCTCGGAATTGTCTGTGTTCTTGTTCTAGGGGATCTGATGCCCTCTTTATCCTTCATGGGCAACAAGCATGCATGTGTAAATTTAGGCAAAACACTTGCACACCTAAGAAATAAAAATAAATGAATAAACATTTTTAAAAATTAGTTTTTCTTATTTTTTAGGACTTTATTCTAAAGGCTTCACAATGTGTAAAACTTACATTAAGTAAATGTTGCTCCTTTTCTATGATAATCTATTTCTTGTGATGGGTCTTTTAGGCAGAAACACAGTGATGAGTTGAAAAAAGAAATCTGGAGCCAGGTGGCGGTGGCACATGCCTTTAATTCCAACCCTTGTGAGGCAGAGGCAGGCAGACCTCTGTGAATTCCAGGCCAGCCTTGTCTACAGAGTGAATTCCAGGACAGCCAGGACTGTTTCACAGAGAAACCCTGTTTCAATACAAAACAAAACAAAACAAAACAAAACAAAACAAAGAAAAAATAATTCTCTGCTTTCAGCATTAGCTATCTTCACAGTGACAAGGCTGCTTTTCATATATAAGACACTTGATGTGCCCCAGACTTCTTTGCGTTTTTTTTTTTTTCCTGTATGCAAGGCTTCAGATAGTAGGACCCAAAATTCACTTAAATGTTTGATTTAGCCCTGGTGAAAAGTTGCTGTCATTAAATACTGAGGCTTCATTAATTTGTACAAGTCAAGGTGTGACTCTTGGAAGAGCAACTACAATCAGGTGAGGATTTGGTAACTCACAGTCCTAATCCATCATCATCTCATCTCACCTTCTTCCCAGAGGCTGACTGGAAACTAGATGGGAGGTTATTAGTCATAAATCCTGTCCTTGACGATTCAAGTTAGATTCCCGCTTTCCTGACATATACTTTCCCCACTATAGAGATTAAGCTTTACCTGTTGGCCACTCATCCACTTTCTACCATATCCCAGGGAACATTGTTAGTAAACAGCCCCGGACACAGATTTCTATCAATCTGAATGCTGAATGTCACTTAATCTCTGTGGCTGATTACAATCATTGCAACCACCTTTCCCTTTAAGGTTAAACACGGCACATGGCCTTTACTGTTTCCAAATTTGCTTTTCCTTCCTTCAGTGCCTCATGGGCATGGAAGGACAGTGTATATTATCTGTAGTCAATTTACTCCAAGACACTCACTTCTCTAAACCTTTGGGTTCCTTCTTTAACATTAGGGTAAGGAAGCTCTAGCATTTTGAAATGATAAAAATGTTGTTTTCATTAGATCTGGGCTTCAGTGACCAATAGGAAACTTTAGAGGTACTGAAAGTTGCTTTGACCTTCACAGTAAATTCAAAATGCTGGGGAAGCACATCTATTTGAAAAAGTTCATCTAATTAACTCCATATCACAGTTGCACTAATAAATATAACACTCTTTAGACAACATCTTCACACAGCTCCCCAGGTGTCCAATCCTGTACTTTTAACAGATCTTTCGGATCCCATGACATTGACTTTGTATCTTCTGGAAATAGGTTTGACAGTTCTCTCCTGAGGGATGCTGGGATGCAGCTTCTAATTGTAAGTACTGAGGCAATGATACAGAGTACGATGGATCTTCAGAACTTGCATCTTTTTATAAATTAAAAGCCTAAATTAGGTCATATAAAGTTCTTTTGGCATAGAAAGATTATGTTTCTCAACCGGAAGAGAGTATGCTTCTTCATACATGATGATCTCGGGATGATTTGGGAATTCAAGTTCACTCCTTCAAACCCGATTATCCACACCTCCATTCTCACTGTTCAGTTCTCAAGCAAAGCCTTCACATTATTATATGGCCTTCATCATGCTCTTTTCTAAAATGTATCAATTATGCCACTTGTGCAATAGCATAGTGGCCCTTTATGCAACCATCTCTGCTTTGTAGTTACCAGACAAAAAGAGTATCTCAAGAGCTTTCACATTTTCCACTTGAGCTTTGAGCTTTAAATGTATGTTTCTGTTCTTATCCTTTTTCTTTTGTGGAAGCTCCTCAGTCTAGTCATAAACAGTTAGGCAATCTTGTCATCTCTTCAATTACTATATTGTAAGACAACAGCAACAACAATGATAACAACAAAATGCAAAGACATTTGATATCTGACCCAAAAGAAAACTGAGGACATGATACAAACATGGCATGTTTTTCCAAGAAGACCACAAACTCATCAAGTGACTTCACAGAGCAATTTCATAAAAAAAATAAAAACATGTTAAATATCTAATCCATGTGACTAATTCTGTTATCAGGTACTATGTAGTGCAGAATCCCTTTGGGAAGTAGAGCTTCCCCTCATGGCTCAACAAGAGATTTTAATGGAAGATGGATTTTGAGTGTATATCCATAGCCAAATGTCAGTGAGAAAATACAGCACTCCTAGGGCCAAAAGCTCAAAAAGCGGCCCTTTGACCAGAAGGACCATAGGAAAAGATAGAATTATGAAAAAGAGGCTAGTTGGCAGAAGATTTGGTTTTGAAAGGATGTGGCTAGAGCAAAATATACCTGCAGAGTATAGAATGCAAAAGGGAAGAAATGTTATGGATTTTCTTTTATGGTATTCTTCACCCTTTTTCCAGTGTGTCTGTTGTCTGGGCTGACATAGATGTCCAAATGCATTCCTTCAGGGTCAGCCTCTGGCACACAGAAAGAACCAGAATGGAAGAATGGGTCTGTGGAGGGGTGTGATAACTGAGAGCACTGGTTGCAGATGCAAAATTATTAACAAACAGAAATGCCTTACCTATCACTTCCTCCCTGTAACTGCTGCCACCACCATATTTTATGAATAAGAAAATTATATTAGTCAACTTCATATTACTCAATATGAAAACCAAATACCTTAAGTTCAAGCCTAAGAATTGTGTAATCTCAATGTTTTTTGGTACATGAAGTTAGAACATCAGGCTGGGAGTTCATTTTTGAGTAGATGGTCATGTTTCAAGGCCAGGAGGATAGGGATACAGGCAGAGATTTTGCTATCTCCTTTGTGGGCATGGTACCAGTGATCTAAGGGCCTCTCTGAAGCTCCTCCTCTTAAGATTCATAGCAACTCTCAATCTAGCCTTTGAGATTATCAAGCCTTGAACACATAGACCTTTCAGGGACATTCAACATCTAAACCTCAGAAGTGAAGGTCAAAGTGGCTAAGGAGTTTGATATCACATATCTGATAACCAAGCAATTCAAGGATGAAACTAGTATTTATTCCTTTGTATCCTTTGCTCTATTATATGTGCCAAGACTTAATATCTCAATCTGAAGATAGAAATAAAGGGAAATAAAAAGTGATAGAATTGAGATGAGGACAGGCCACAAAAAAAACATGATAAAGAAACAATGTTAAAGATACTTATTTTCAGATAGAACAAATATCTGAAAATGTTTATGAGTTCATGGTCTATTTCCTTTATTGGAATGTAAGGTTTATGAGGACTTCATTGTTCCTATTCTGTGTTCTATCCCTGTACTGAACTTCTGGGGAGTTGTTATCTGACACAGCATTGCCTCAAATGTGGGGAGCAAAAAAAATGTTAAAAGAAGAAACAGGAAAGAAAAACTGTGAAGGATAACACCAGGAAATGAACCTAGGGGACTTCTTCTCTCTCTAGAAGTCAAAATAATGAAACTCATAAAAAATAACCAGTTTTGAGGTTGCAAAGTTAGGTCAGTAGTTAAAATGGACTTGCTCCTCATTCTGAAAACTGAAGTTTAGATGCCAGTACACACACCAGGTAACTAGTGTGGGTGATCCTATAACACTAGTTCCAAGGAATCCAATGCTCTTTTTGCCTTCTGTAGACTCTCTGTCTCTGTCTCTGTCTCTCTGTCTCCCCCCCACACACAAATACCTTAAAAAAATAACCAGTGTCCTTTTTACCTTCATTTACTGGCCTCATCTAAAGCATGCAGTCAGATGAGCTGTCACCCATCCATGTCAAAAATTCAGCTTTTAGGATGTCCATTAATGTGAATAGCAAGTAAAAGATACTGTGTAGTGAGAGAAAAACTCAGCTTTCTGAAGAATGAGTTGGGGGATGAAGGGGCAGCACAGATGGGCTGAGTCAGCCCACATTTATCACACTTCCCATGGAAATCCTGCATGCCACTTAACCAGGATGAAACGTTGGGGATCCATTCATATGCTGCAGCATACCTGCCTTCACTATCTTGACACTGTGCCATGGAAAAGACAATATGAATTTGGAAAAACAAACTCTTCTCTTGGAAAAAGAAAACTGGAAAATGTGAAGTGAGTTGGAGCTTCACTATCTATTTGGTCTCATCCTGCTAGAGAAACTGAGTGGAAAAACTGATCCACTGTCTCTAAAACTCAGAAATAAGAATGGCACTCCTCAATACTTTTTTGGATATATAACTAATGAGAAATAAATCCAATAACATCCCTTAACTCCTGTCTCCCCCTCAAGGGGGATGGCTTTAATTCAGCATGACCTGCTGTTAGCTCAGGAAATTTCCACCCTAAGAGTTTCCTAGCAGAGTCAAAATAAGTCACAGGCAGAAACAGATAAAGATTGTTTTTCTGAGAGTGGCTGAAACTGCACTTGAATTCTGTGTTTAAGAGCTGCAGAGTGCTTGGCTAATGATTTTCCATAGTGTCATTTTAAAACTATTTTGGCATTTTCCATGAATGGTCCATACATTGACTGTTCAAAAAATAATAAAAAGGATTATATTTCTTGGAACAGACTATCTTTGAGAAAGCAAACATCTATTCCAGCACACAGACATTATACACCTTATCAGAGGTGACCTACACAGGCCTAGTAGACCTGGGCCTGGCAGTAGATTGGGAATGAAAGAAGATTTGGTCTCATAGGCAAAGTAAATGTTGTGGGCTCCAGGTGGAAGGAAATATCTCAATACATGTCCCCAGGTGAGTTAGCAGCCATACTCACAACGTATTCTTTCTATGCAACCCTGGGGGTTGTAATTTTAAAATGTAGCTCAAGAGAGAAAGATGCCATGTGACAGAATTCAAGTGGAGGGTTTTTTTTTTTTTTTTTTTTTTTTTTTTTTTTTTTTTTTTTTTTTTTTTTTTTTTTTTATTAAGGGAATAGGATTTTAAAAAAGGGAAAGGGGAAGGGGAGACCAGCCTCCAGGTACAGGAGTAGTGGGAGAGAGGAAAGAGTGGGGGACAGACAGTGAGAGGGAGAGAAAGAGAGAGGGGGATGGGAGGTAGGCAGGGCCCTTTTAAAAGGGAACATAGTGAACATGCGCAGGTGGTACTCTTAGTGGCTGCAGCTGAAGGCGTATCCTGTCAGAACCCCAAGGACAGGCCAGTGCAGATGCCTAAATAATAACACTGGGTAACAGTGTGTCAGAATCCATCTATTTTCAGTTTACCCTCTAAATTATTAGTATGGTTTAAGGAAAATTTATTTTGTGCCCACAGAAATGGTACAAGCAGGGGGGGACAGGGTTGAAAAACTAGTGTAGAACTGTCAGCTGATTTTTGCAGCAGGATGGTGGCAAGAAAGAAGATAGAGGAGGCAGGAGCTCACAGTCAGTATTTGTTAAGTTTCCTACTGTTGTACTCAAACATCATGACCAAGGCAACTTACAAAAGAAAGCATTTAATTGGGCTTACAGCTTCTAAGAGTTAGATCCATGATGGTGGAGCAATAGCCAATAGCTCACATCTTGATCTAAAAGTAGGAGGCAGAGAGGGAGCACACTGGAGTCTTTCGAAACCCCAAAGTCCACTCCCAGTGACATACCTCCTTCAACAAGATCATACCTTGCAATCCTTTCCAAACAATTCCAAGTATTCAAACACACAAGTATATGGGGCCATCCATCCTCCATCACATCACCACTCAGACTCCCCAAGTTTCAATGAAAGCAAAAGGAGTCAAGTGGCTTCAAGGAAAATTCTATTTATTTTGGCCATCCCCGTTATTTGGAAACAAATTAAGTATTTTATATATATCATTCAAAGTATAAGCATGACATAAATTTTGCTCAAAGATAGAAAAATTCCAACAGATTCTTTTATCAATAATGGTCCAAGTAGTTCCATCAGAGCATCCTCATTTTAATGACTCTATCCATTGTCAGTTATTGGACTAGGACCTGAATTAAACAAAATTGCATGCTTGGCTTCATCTTCCTCTTACCAAATTCTCCCCAATTCAGTCAGTGTGTTGGCTTTGCCTGACTTGGTGCTGGCAGTTTGGTTAGATAAAAGTTGAGGTTGCATTATATATGGGTTTGAACTCACCAGCTGAAAGACACCAGCACCCCACACAGCAGTCAGTAAGTGTCAGAGGCTTCACCAATGTTTGTGGTATGGAAAGCATGAATGAGAGGCTGCTGACTAGAAGAACAGAGGTAAGGACTTAAGGGACTGGAGAAATGATATCCCTTTGCTTGGTTTATTTGTTTATTTTGGTATTATGGTCAAGGCCAAACTTTCACACTTGCTAGTCAAGTGGTCTTCGGCAGATTGAAACCCCCCCCACCATTAGCTTAGTTTAGGAATGATCTGAGAAGAAAGAAGACTATGAGCAGGTAACTGGTCTCCTGCTGGTTGACATTCCTACTGCCCCCTTGTGCTTAGCTTAGCTTATAAATGATTGGAGAAGCAAGACAAAAGACTATGATTGCTGGAAAGCTGAATAAACCCCTTAGTAGAGCTGATTTGGTCTACCTGGGTGGTCAAGTGGAATTCTTGGTTCTTGTCAGAGCTGGATGAGCCCACTCAAGTACACCTAGTGAAGGAGCTCTCAACCCCCACTCCCAGCTGCCCTCCTAGAGAGGAGGATGGCTGAAGAACGGGGCTATTTTAACTTCTGCCACATTCATTGACAGCACCAAATCTTTTGTGGCTTTGAAGAATCTTAAGGGATGGGATGAAGCTAAGAGTCATGTCAGTGGGGTACTCTTGTTCCCACCTCCAACTGGGAAAACTGTCAGAGCTGATGGTTAGTTTACATAACACCCAATGTTTACTTTCAATTCTAGTAGGGAATGTCTTTTTATTATTTGTAGCAACTTTTGAAGTTCACAGATGCTTTGTGTCCCTCTTTTCTCTCTCAAGTCAGTAGCAATCAATCCCAGATAATGAGGAGGTTACGCTAATTTCCCTAACTACCCTTCAGTCTGAGAAACAAATCCTGATCATGGTATTGCCCCTTATTGGCGATATCAGCAAAGGAGCCACTGATGGAACTGGCCATGCATATTGGGGAAAATACAAATGCCAACTTGAAATACCTTAATATTCTCTGGTCATTTGTAAAATATATAATTGACTGTATGGTATCCTTTCCCTAGTTCCACAGTACAAATATTCTAACACCATGAAACACACCCAGGCAAATCTTTAGATGAAACTATAATTTGTATTTCAGAGCCAAGAAAAACAGAACCTTACAAAAATCTAACTTTAACTAATTTTTATGGTCAGAAGTCTTTGATACTATTGAGAAGCCTGTGGTTCCTATCAGAATGGAGTAAGTCTGGCCAGAACAAGATCATTCATTCCTGAATTGTCAAATGGCTGAAAAGCAGGGGAGGACATGATCAAAAACTTAAAACTCTATTCAAGGAACAGTTTCACAATATTTCACTTTTTATAATGGAATTTTTCTGGTTCTATTTATTTAAAAGTAGCTCAAACATTTCAAAATTTGATAAATGATCGAAAGTTTTCAAATGAAATTATCCAAATAAAATGAAAGTGCTACACAGTTACACCTGTCAGGGAGACACAGAAAGTAAATCAGAATGGTTTAAAAGAACAGAGAGACATTAAATAACCCAGTCTATGTATTATATTTAGAGAATTAAACTTGTCATGGAATTATTTTCTTCTTGAATTGAAGTGAAGTCAGTGGAAACTTTTGATAAGAATCACACATTTGATAAAAATTTATGAGTAATTCTGCTTCCATTTTTAGCAACGGTTCTTATGAAAACAATTTGAAGCAATCATGTAGGTGTTTTCCATGCCTGTGAACTAGTGCTGAATTCACGGGTCGATCACAGATAGATATTTCTGAAAAATTTACGTGAATCTACCCTTTCCAGACATTTTCCCCATGATGTTTATAGAGGAGACATAATAACCTCTTAATTTTTCTATGTCTTTACCAGTTTGCAGCATTATCTTTCATAATAGCAGATAGTTGTGTCTGTTTTTCTTTCAGAAAATAACCGAGCCAAAGTACATATGGAGAGTCCCATAAGCACAGACTGCAGAGTATTACAATAATAAGCTTTTTTGCCCTTTCCGTCTCTCTCACTTATGCATTATCTTCCAACAATTTGCTCGGGACTGTTGCCCACTCTGCTAGTGTTATACATACAGAATGGTGCA
Organism: Cricetulus griseus; assembly: GCF_003668045.3. Taxonomy (NCBI): domain Eukaryota; kingdom Metazoa; phylum Chordata; class Mammalia; order Rodentia; family Cricetidae; genus Cricetulus; species Cricetulus griseus. The sequence continues at coordinate 252,582,402 of NC_048595.1, read as the reverse complement.
GGAAAGCTCCTACTGAAATCTTATGCTGTCATCGACCATCTTTCTGTCCTATGTGTTTGCCTTATGCCTGTGTTTCAGTCCAAACTGTGACCTTCCTAACATAGTGTTTCTGTGGGGAAGACATGTTATCATCTGAAACTGAACAGTATAAACAAAACTCATTGCTTCTCCCTCATGATGACTTCTCACTCAAACTTTGGGCAGTGGTCAGGGACACCGTATCTAGCCTGGTCTCAAGCCAGGAACTTTGAGGTCATCTTTTCTCCATCTTTCCTTTCTCACACTCACCCTCTTCATCCTTCTCACTACATCCATCATCAAACATACAAGCATTTTTTAAAAATCATGTTGCTTTTCCATTTTACACTCTTCTTGATATACTTCATCTTCTACAGTGGAAAGCACAAAAAGACACATGTTTTAGAATACAAATAGCATTCTCACTGAACACCAAGCTCGCTCTGAATACTAACAGACTCATAAAAAATTTTGCTATTATAACACTTTGGCTTGAAAAAGTTTCCATATGGATTTACCTATCTTGTGCCAAATCACAACTCTACCTACCAATGACCAGTGACCTACTTAAGGAGATTTGTGTGTGGAATAGGAATTTGTTGATTTCCTTACTCAAGTATTGGAACCCACCCTGAAACAAACATTTTCACAAGTCCCTGTGGTGGCGCACGCCTTAATCCCAGCACTTGGGAGGCAGAGGCAGGCAGATCTCTGTGAGTTTGAGGCCAGCCTGGCTTACAGAGTGAGTGCCAGGATAGGCTCCAAAGCTACACAGAGAAACCTTGTTTCGAGAGAAAAAAAAAAAAAAAAAAAAAAAAAAAAAGGAGAGTTCTCAGGTCCTGGTTCTTTTTCAGGCACTGGGGACTGGTCATACACTTTGGTAAAAGGATAGCTTCTGTCCAATACTATGACTAATAGGGTATTGATATCTGTGGTCTTTGACAAACTATGGTACTGATCAGTTGTAACCCACCCTCTCCACCCACCTCACACTCCTCTTCCTGTTAGTCAGTACAAGCACCTACCTTCTAAGGAAGCCTTAAACTCAACCTTGTTGGACCAGTAGAAGAAGCAGCTACCCTCTGAGACAGCCTTAAAGTCAACCTTGTCTGACAGGGCTTAACAAGAAGACTGGATAAGGCAGCTTCCAGCTGTTCTCTTTCAAGAAGTTTGCTGATTTATACATTTTTAAAAAATTGACTGATAGGTAAGTGCAATGGTTCTGAGTTGCTGCAACCACACACACACAAAAAAAAAAATGACCACAAGGGGATGTGTCATCCCACTGAGAAAGTTTAGTCATCACACCAATCAGGGAAGAAAGGTTGAATACAATTTGGGGAACACAGCTGACACGGTGAACTTTTGCATCTGCAGGTTTTGCTTTCCCCTGAATAACAGTTCTTTGTCATAGAGGATAAAAAAAGAAAACTTCCTTAAATTAGAATAGATTATTGAATTTGATGCAATTTAGTTGATTAAAAGAATCACAGATGAGTTTGATCAGAACTCACGGCTATCATACTTACTGAGGTCATTAGTCAGTGAACAGTGGGATAATCAGTGGTAATTAGACGCCAACCCCTTCTCTCATGGCCATTTCACTAATTAAGTTAGCTTTGATTTGAAGCATAAAGGATACAAATTAAAAGCCACTTATTCTAACTAACGACAGGCTGCAGTGAATTGCAGTGGGCAACCCATGGTTGGTTTGTTTAAATTTCTGTGAGATGGCATTCCCAGGTGCTATAGAGTTTTTGTTTGGTTGTTTGTTCTTCTGTCTTACAGTGGATGGATATTTTTATAAGACTGGCATGTAGAACTATTAGAGCAAATGAAAGAATTAAAAAGACACATTTAGATCTGACTTGTCATTTCAGTAAACAAAAAGAAAGCTTTCAACTTCAAAGTAGCTGCCCACCTTCTGTCAATTTGTTTGATATCTTACATGGTGTCAAAACAACATTTGGGCCATTTCTGAGAACTAAGATATCAAAACTTTAGATAATCATCCTTCCAGTCTCCAACATGAAGACAGTAAAGTCACAACAGAAGTGATTCACTGAAGGCTTGTCTCACCTGTCACGGAATCAGTATATTTGTAAACATGCAAGGGAACTGGAAAGAGTGAAAGGAAGATAAGCTGTGTAGGTCGTTCAGATACATCTGTAGGCATCCTGGATTTGGATCTGAGGCTTCCACAAAGCCCCTTGCTAACCTCCCTGCAATGCTCTGCTATGATACAGTGGGCACAGAGAAAAGAGCCCCTATATTGTTTCTTAAGCCCTTTATGTTTTCTGCAAAACTATACACAAATTCTCATGGAAGACAAAGGTCTTTCTGGGGGAGAATTCCACAACCGCCTGGGAGCACCCCATTTCGGTGTTCAACTGTCACAAGGTTCTGCCTCTGTTGTAAGGTCATTTCTGCTGTGTGTTCTGATGACACGGGGAACATCTGGTCCTCATTCCTGCTATAATGACATTTCCGGCTCTAGCGTTCCTTTTAAAGTCACCCTCAACCTTCTCTTCTTTAGGCTAAATTCCAGGTCCACTCACTCCTCTGGAGTCTTGTCTGCCAGACTTTTAAATAGCCCTGCCCTGCTCTGAATCCATAAATTGCCATTTGCCTTTAGCCCAGAACTGGTCCCTTGGCTAAGAGCAGCAGGGGATCCCCCAGGGTCCTCACCTTTCACCCCCTCAGCCGCAACCATGCACTCATCCCAGTGCTCAAACACACAAGTATTAAAATAACACGTTCCTTTCAGGGAGAGACATTTCTTTCTATCAACTTGCTTTCCCTCTCTGTCCCAAGGGAAGATCTCAGAACAGATTGGGCTTTGGGAGTCCAGTGGCAGACAGCTGTGGCTTCGGCTTCCAGCGGTCGCACAGCTCCAGAGGGATTGGAAGGTCAAGGGAAGCTTGTAGAACCGCAGGCCATTCACGTGGCTCCGAGAAGGAGATGACCAAGCCCTAATAAAACACCGGCTGCCGGACATGCCATTGGGGCTGGCACGCTAATTGAAACCAGCAGGCTGGGTCTGCAGCCCTTTGAGGCTAAAGCTCAGTGTGGAATAACTTTTCCTTCCACAGAAAAGGCAGATCAGGCAGTAAAGCTGGGCTATTAAAAAATCGTGACTACCCTGCTCCCAGGATGAGAAACCCCCCTCTCCCTCCCTCCCTCCCTCTCTCTGTCTCTCTCCCTCTCTCTCTCTCTCTGGCTTTCGCTCTCTCTTGCCCTCCGTCCCCCTCTCTCTGTTTCTATCTCTTCCTCTCTCTCTCCTTTCTCTTTTTTTTTTTTCAAGAAGCTCAACTGTCAAATTTTTTTCCCTGTAATTGAGCCAAATTTTTGGCACTTGCTGTACTTAAATATTTTATCATATAAAACATCTATTGAAATCTATTAGCCCACATCAATTACCATTTACATAATCTGAAAAGGTGATATTTTTTAGTATAATTTAAAGTTGTTGTTTTTTTCCTAAATAGAAGTAACCACCTACATTAAGTTCAATAGCTCTGTGTTAGCTTGCTTTCTGCTGCTATGGTAAATCCCAGGAGCAAGAGAACCTGGGGAAAGAAAGGAAGGGTCTATTTTACTTACAATCTACTGTCTATCATGCAGGGAAGTCAGGGCAGCAACTCAAGGAGAAAGCAGAGGGCATGGAGTAACAGGACTTACTGACTGTTGCCATGCCTTTCTCAGCTTGCTTTCTAATACAACCAAGGATCACCTGCCTAGCAATGGCACCACACATGTCTTGGTGGAATCCATTATCAGCGCAGTGCTCAGCATGTATCAAGTCTATCCTTGAAGGAACCAGCTTCCCTTTTGGCAGCCATAACAGCCAAACACGTGCTTGCCATAAACCTGCCTTGGTCACTTAGAGGTCAGATGCCTGTCTCGTGACAAGGAGCCAATCAGAAGTTAGCTGGTGGCGCTATGCTTTACGACCCTGGCTGGGTGTGCTTTACGGACAAGCGCACAGCAATGACATAGAGAGCATAGCAACCACCCTGGGAGGGCCTATGAGCCATAACAACCAGTTGGCCAATCAACACAGGGCAAGCCCTCCAAGCCTGGAGGCACACCAATCATGAGCTTGTGCGTACCCCTAGACACTCCCCTTACGCTGCCCTATAAGATCTTTTGGGAGCCCCTAGGAGCCGTCTTTCCTAGCCATCCGCCTTGGCGTGGTGGGTGAAAGACCCGAGCTAACATGGGGTTAGCTCGTTAAATTACAATAAAGCCTGGTGCAGTTTGCAGCAAGCTCTCTGAATCTGCCTGGTGATTGGGGTGACCTCAAACGTGGCCTGGGACCCAGGATACTTGAGTTTTCCGGGGGTCTAACATCCTGAACTATTTACTTTGTGATTTGTTTGCTTGTTTCTTTCTTTCCTGAAATAATGTTCTCAAATGTTGAAATTCCTGGATCAATATTCTAAATTACCTCCCCTTTTCCTTAAAAGACAAAACAAAACAAAACAAAAACCCGTCTCCTTCGTACTTCATCTTTGAATCTTACACATCTTCTACAAATTTCATGTCAGGAAATAGTTTTTAAACTATTATTTTAAGGTAAATTATCTATAAATTCATATTCTTTTAAAAAATTTATTTACTTTTTATTTTTATAATTGTAATTAGACCAATTTTTACACTAGAAACAGCTTCTTTTACATGTCAATCCCAGTTCCCTCTCCCTCCCCTCCTCCCCTGCCCCCACCCCCTATCCCAACCCCTTTCTGCTTCCCAGGGAAGGTGAGGCCTTTCCTGGGGTATCTTCAAACTCTGTCATATCATTTGGAGCAGGCCTCCCCCATGTGTCTAGGCTGAGAGAATATCCCTTTATGTGGAGTGGGCTCCCAAAGTCCATTCGTGTACTAGGGATAAATACTGATCCACTACCAGAGGTCCCATAGATTGCCCAGGCCTCCAAACTGACATCCTAGCTCAGGGGGTCTGGAACAGTCCTATGCTGGCTTCCCAGCTATCAGTCTGGGGTTGGTGAGCAACCCCTTGTTCAGGTGAGCTGTTTCTGTGGGTTTCTCCAACCTTGTCTTGACCTCTTTGCTCATTACTCCTCCCTCTCTGCAACTGGATTCCAGGAGTTCAGTTCAGTGTGTAACTGTGGGTGTCTGCTTCTGCTTCCATCAGCTACTGGATGAAGGCTCTAGGATGGCATATAAGGTAGGCATCAATCTCATTATCAGAGAAGGGCATTTAAGGTAGCCTCTCCACTATTGCTTAGACTGTTAGTTGGGATCAACCTTGTAGATCTCTGGACATTTCCCTAGTGCCAGAATTCTCTTTAAAGCTATAATTGGTCCCTCTATTATGGTATCTCTTTTCTTGCTCTCCTCTATTCTTCCCCTGAGTCAATCTTTCTGCTCCCTCTCCTTCTGTCCTCCTCTTCCCTCCTCTTCTCCCCTTCTCTTTCTTCTAGCTCCCTCTCGCCTCCCACCATGCTCTCAATAAGCTCAGAAGATCTTGTCCCTTTCCCCTTCTCCAAGGGACCATGCATGTCTCTCTTAGGATCCTCCTTGTTTCCTATTTTCTCTGGCAGTGTGGATTGTAGGCTGATAATCCTTTGCTCTATGTCTAGAATCTATATATGAATGAGCATATACCATTTTTGTCTTTTTGTGACTGGGTTACCTTACTCAGAATGGTTTCTTCTAGTTCCATCCATTTGTCTGCGAATTTCGAGATTCAATCCCCCCCCCCCCCATCCACCAGTAGTACTCCATTGTGTAAATATACCACATTTTCTCCCTCCATTCTTCAGTTGAGGGGCATCTAGGTTGCTTCCAGGTTCTGGCTATTACAAACAATGCTGCTATGAATATGGTTGAACAGATGTCCTTGTTGTATGAATGTGCCTCATAGTCTTTTTATTATTCTATTCTTTGATTAAACACTTCATTGTTTTCATCTCTCTACTGACAGCAATGGTTCTCTCTGGTGCTCTTTTTCTCTTATAGGCCCTGGTTTTCTGCATTGCTTTTATCCCTGATCTTTTGGAGTACTTAGATGTTTTATGCTAGCAGGTTTCTTCAAATGCTGGCAGTCATCAACTGCTCTTAGTGAAACTTATGGTACAAGTTCTTATGGTATGCTCCTTTCTCACGATGGCCTGATTGGGGCATTTTACTCGGGGACACCTGTCTGTCCCTATTACAGCTTTTGTCTCTGTTTCATCAATTCCCTAGAGTGACTTCAGTGGATATGCTATTCTTTTAGAAGACACACAACAGAAGAAAACAGAGGTCTTTATATTAAAAATAAAAATATATATTGGATTCTCCTGTCCCTAAGTAATTATTGGCTTTTGTTTATTTGGCTGTTTTGTGTTTGGAAACAAGCTGGTTTCTAACATTTGTGCATATAGCACAATGTCTAAGAAGACTGAAATTTTGATGGTTTTTCTGGTGTCCTCCTGGAAAAATATCCTGTATTTTGCTCATCAGAGAAACACAGTTGTATGGAAGTAGAGAAAGTTTCTAAAAAGTCTTTCTTAAATGTGTTCTTGTGTGTGTGTGTGTGTGTGTTTATGTTAGAGAACAACTTTTGATTTTTCTTTCTCTGGGTTTTTCTCTTGTTATTGTTGTTTGTTTGTTTGTTTGTTTGTTTAAGACAAGGTCTTTGACTAGTCTGGAACTCACCAAATAGGTTAGGCTCTCTGAGCAACCAAGAATCTGCCTGTCTCTAACTTCCCAGCATTGGAATTATAGTCTCAGAACCATGCCTGGCTTTAACATGTATTCTGGGACCAAACTCAGGTTCTAATGGCAAGCACTTTATCAACTAAGCTATTTTCCTAATATATCCTTTCTTCAACTTTTAAGTAAATTTCTAGTAGCTTATCTCTAACTCATTTTCTTGGGTATCTATTCTTTATTGAGCTGTTGGGTGACTTTATGATTTAATATAGCTGCCTCTTAATTTTCCAAACAATTGTCTTGGGATTCTGTTTCTTTGTTCTTGTGGTGTTAGTCATGACTTCTGTATTGGAGCTTAGCAGGTTCATCAACTTTCATTATTCCTATCCTTCTGAGCTAATCATTTTCATTTCATAATCTCTTTTGTTATTTGAGTTGGGTTTTTAGACTGAAGAGTGGAAATCTACATATTTAATATGTCACCCTTAACTTGGAAGATAACTTAGAATTAATTCACATATCAATTCTGACCCAGATGATTACACAGGAGATATTCATCTGTAGACCCAGTTTCTAAAGCCAGTATTGTGTGCATTAGCCTCATTATCTGATCTCTTTGGAGGCTCTGTATTTGAGTCAGTATTCTATGCAGGGAAACATAGCTATGAAGCTGTTTGACTTATTAGAATGTTGACTTTGAACAATTAGCGCTACATCCATAAGGTTAAACTCATCTGTAAAATGGGGAGAAAATAACTTCATCGGGCTGGAGGCATATTCCCGTAGTAGAGCATGTGCTTAGCACTCATGATGTCCTAAGCGCAATCCTGAACACCAAATGAAAACAATAAGCAAAACATAAATTCTTTATATAACTTTGTGGCAAGAAAAGATATATTATATAGAAAGTACTGGGAATGTAGTCCTTATTATTAATTATTTCATGACTACAAAAATCATTTCTGAAATTTTCTGTGTTCTTAAAAATGACTAAAATGATTAGAGTTCTGTTTATTATATTTAAAATTCCAAGTATTTATTTTTATTAAAGTCAAATAAATTTTAAGTGGATGTTGATTGTAAATCATACATTGACCTCAAAGCTTTCTGTTAGAAATACACATAGTGGTAGTTATTTTAGTTATTCACCATGATTTTATTTCTTATTGATATACCAGGTAAGCTGTAAGGTAGTTTTTTACTAAAGAGTTTGCCATAACTAAGTGTGGTAGTTTGAATTCAATTGACCCTCATAATCTCATAGGAAATGGCACCATTATGAGGTGTGGCTTCGTTGGAGTGGGTATGGCCTTGTTGGAGGAAGTGTGTCACTGTGGGGATAGACTTTGAGGTTTCCTATGCTTAGGATACTGCCCATGTGAGTTCCTGTTGCCTGCAAGATCAAGGACCCTCAGCTCCAGCACCACATCTGCCTGCATGCTGCCATGCTCCCATCATAATGATAATGGACTGAACCTCTGAAACTGTAAGCATGCCACCCCAATTAAATGTTTCCTTTATAAGAGTTGCCATGGTCACAGCAATAGAAACCCTAAGACACCAAACTTCACATGTTCTATCATAAAATATGTATAATGACATCTTCAAAGTAGATTTAGATGAAGTGGAATATTATACAGTAAGTATCTCCTATGTGTTTGGTCTTAGAATGCGTTTATTAAATAGAATTAATGGAAGAAGTTTAATATTTTTCATATGTTAATATTCATATATTAAATTCAACTTCTGGACAATATAGAAAGTTCCTGATAAAATTTACTTCGTCCTTGGGACTAAGTATGTATTAAGTGTGTATAAGTATGTGTGTATCTGAGTGACTGTGTGTGTGTGATTATATATATATATATAATATATATATATATATATATATATATATATATAATATGTGTGTGTGTGTGTGTGTGTGTGTGTGTGTGTAGAGAGAGAGAGAAGCGATCTGACAAGTATACATTGAATACTTGCCTTTGAGAACATATAAGGAAAGAACAGCCTTTGATTTTATTTCATCTCTTTATTGCTTGTTTTTTTTTTAAATGAATACAACCACTTTAAGAGTTTTTATACTAAAAAGTTGTAGTGGTTTTTGCAGATGTATATGGGATTGATTAGAGCTTACATAATCTTACTGAATTCCAGTAAGTACCACAGAGCCCTGAAGATTTCACAGTATTTGAACAACATTGTAATATCTTCCTACTTATCATTTACTAAGTCTCTCCCAACTGTAACACTAGTTTCTCAGAAACCTTAAATATTAGGGAAGGATGATTTTAATCAAATACAAGTTATGCTAAAAGCTATTAAGAAATTAACCATATAATTTCATTTTTAAGTTTCCAGGATAACATAACAGAAATAATATCTGCATTTCACTAAATTTATGATAATGTGGCAGATAAGATATTCTGCAGTAGCACTGTCTCTGCCACCACAGACAGCTAAGATTTCAGAAAAGCATGTCACCAGATTTTAAAGATATATGAACTGATTTTAATTGAAAGAGAAGTTCTGAATTAGAAAATATAAAGTGGAATTCAAATTGAGATCAGGAAGTGGGAGCTGAAACCATGTACTGCAAACCACAAAAGCTTTGAATCACATTTTGGACTCAGGGACTGGAATATGGATTTTATAAACAACCAGCATGAGAGAAGAGGTTTTATTCTGATAGTGTAGAAGATGACATATGTAAATATATATCATATGTGTGCTATACATATGATATATATGCATATATAAACATCTTTTTTTCTTTGGCAGGAAAAATTTCAAAGTGTATTTAAAGAGAAAAATGCTTTAATGAAGTCTATCTCAAGAAAACTAGACAATAAAAAATATAATTGAAGTGATTCGTCATCATATCATACATAGCTAATCACTATTAATATTTAACATGTATTGCAGTTTATTTACAATCATATAAGTGAATATACACCCTATATAATACCTTGTTATGGAAATGGGATCTTGCAAAAATTCATTAACTTACTTTTTAAATTTCATATTGTGCATATATTGTATTGATCATGTCTCCGCCTCATTACTCTTCATTCTTTTTCTTGCCCTTCCCTCCTCTTAACAGTCCTCTTTGTCCCCTAGACAATTTCACTTCTACTTTTCTGTCTCAAATATATACATAATTATATGTAACACATATACACATATAAAATGTAGGAAGCACAAGTAAGAAAAAAATGTATGTTTGTCTTTCTAAAATTGGCCAAATCCACTTTATAGAATTATCTCCACTTGCATCCATTCTTCTGCAGACTACATGACTTCCTTCTTCTTTATGGCTGACAAAAGTTCCAATATATATCACAGTTTTCTTACACATTCCTCTGTTGTTGGGAGTTTAAGTTGGTTTCATGACTTGGCTATTATAAATAGTGCCTCAATAAACATTGATGTGAGAGTATCTCCCTTTTCTTGGAGTCCTTTGGGTAAACACCAGGAGTGGTATAGCTGGGTCATATGTTATTTTGAGAAATCTCCGTTCGGACTTCCATAAAATTTACATTCCCATCAGGGATACACAAGCCTTCCCTTTTGTTCACCTCCCTGCCAGTGTTAACTGTTACTGTTTTCTTAATGACCGCCATTCTGAATGGGGTGAGATGGAATCTCAATGTTTGCATTTCTCTGGTGGCTCATGAAGTTGAACATTTTCTTCTGTGTGTTTCAGGAGGAGAGACATGCCCCATTTCATTTTCTGGCTTAAAAATTGATTGACTCCTTAACATAACAATCAGAACCAAATTCACACCCTTGAGTGTGGCTTTCTGCTGCAGTCACACTTTTCCACCCATTCATATATTGTTAAGCACCTACGAAACACCGGCATGAGTTGCTGTGTGTAGCTTCCCAATAAACACAGTATTCAAGTAGCTCTCTGGTTTGTTGATGTCATTTCCTTTGGGTCCATACTTAAGAGTAGGCAGATGAATTTTATGGTAAGCCTAATTTTAATTTTTTTGAGGAAATTCCCACTCTTTTCTCCACAGTGGCCACAATGATTTATGTTCCCACTAGCTCTGTGTACATAAATGTTTCTCTGCATCCTTTACATCATTTGTAAATTATCTTTTTAATCATAGCCATTTTCATTGGATTGAGATGATGGCTTTGATTTGCATTTCTCTCTTGGCTAATGGCACTGAGTATTATATTTATTTAAATTTATTTGTATTTATTATTTGGAGAAGTATTAATTCAGATCATTTGTCTAGTTTTATGTTTATTCTCTTGGGTTTCTGTTGCAACTATTTTTTTAGTTTTTTTAAATAAATTCTGGATATTAACCCTCTATCAGAGGAACAGTTGGCAAATGGTTTTTTCAATTTCATAAAACATATCTTCATTCTTGATTATTTTTCTACTGCATAGAAGCTATTGAGTTTCACATGAAACAGTGTGTCATTGTTGACTTTAATTTCCTGTTCTTTGGGTTACATTCAAAACATCATTGTCTGTACCAATCTATTTCCCTTATATTCCTTCTTAGTATTTTCAGATGCTTGAGACCTAAATTTTTGTCTGTGACCTATTGAGTCCATTTTTGTGCTGGGTAAGTGATGTGGGATGATGCTCTTGTTCACTGTTAAAGATTTGTCACTTGTATTGGTTTAATAAAATGCTTATTGGCTAGTCATCAGGCAGGAAGTATAAGCCGGGGTACCAGACTAACAATTTTGGGAAGAGGAAAGGCAGAGACATAGTCACCAGCCAGATGCAAAGGAAGCAAGATGAGAATGCCTTCCTGAGAAAAGGTACCAAGTCATGATAACATAGATAAAAATTATGGATTAATTCAAGTTGTTAGATAGTAATAAGCCTGAGCAATAGGCCAAAGTATATAATTATATAAGCCTCTGTGTGTTTATTTGGGATTGAATGGCTGTGGGACCGGGTGGGACAGAAACTTGTGTCTACACGTCAGAGATAGGAATCCAATTTTCCTGATGAGTATCTATGTAATAATCTTTATCAAAATACAACAACTCTAATTCAATAGCATATCAAATAGATCCCTCTCCATAATTAAGTTTCCTCCTTGGGATGCTAGGGCTGATTAACATTCACATATCAACAAACATATCTTAGGAATAGATTGAAGTATAAAGTTTATACAATACACAGGTACAGAAAAAGCTAAAATTCAATATCCTTTCATGAACATTCATGAACAGATCAGGTACAGAAGGATTATACCCCACATCAAATGGTTTTATATGACAAAGATCCAGGTAACACCACACTGAACAGGGAAAGGTTAACATGTTTCCCCTCTGCAAAGAAGATGATGGAATGTCCATTCTTACTCAGTAGAGTACTAAAAGTGCTATCTAGAATAATTAGGCAAAGCGGGGCAGGGAGGCCCATGATAGTAAGAGGGAGAGAGGGTCTAATTAATTGTTTGCCAATGCTACTATTCTTGTGTAGGATGAATTGATTTTTATATTAAACTATCTATCTATCCCTGGGGTAACTCCGAGTTATCCAGGTTTATGTTGAATTTGGTTTGCTGCTATTTTGTTGAAGATGTTTCTTCTCTATTAATCAGAGTATTGAACTATGTACAGTTTTCTTCTAGCATCTTATCTTGATGGAATGGCCAGTGTCATGAAATAAATTTGCAAGTTTTTTTTCCCTTCCAGTCTATGGAAAGAGTTTGAAAAAGACAAGTGTTAAATTGTTACATATTTAGCACAGTTTTCCAAAGAAAGCATTTGTTCTCAAAGTTTTCTTTCTTGGGAGGATTTTGGTTACCATCTACACCTCATCATTAGCTGTATAGCTGTTTTGAATTTCTGCTTCCTAACTATTTAGTTTTAGAGGGTTGTATGTTTAGTCATTTCCTGTAGGTCATTTCAATTTATTGGTGTATTCATTACTTTTCTGTTGCTGTGACAAAATATCCTAACAAAAAGCAAATTATGGAATGAAAAGTTTATTTTGGTTTACAGTTCTAGGGGGGATACAGTCCAAAATGATGCAACGCCATTGTATCAGAACTGTGAAACTTGTTTGGTAGTCAGAAGGAGACTGATCACATTTCACATGTGCACAGGAAGGAGGGGGGGACAGAGAGGGAGTGAGGAAGGGAGGAGCAAGGTCATGTTATAAACCTCAAAGTAGACTGTTAATGCTTTATCTCCTCCACCAAAGTTACACTTCCCATAACCTCCTAAAACTGCACCACTAACCAGGTACTCAACCAAGTGCTCAATTATGTGAGCCTATGGGTGACCTTTTTGTTCAAACTATAATAGTTGGCACACAATTATTCCCCATGGTCTCATAATATTCTCTCTCTCTCTCTCTCTCTCTCTCTCTCTCTCTCTCTCTCTCTCTCTCTCTGTGTGTGTGTGTGTGTGTGTGTGTGTGTGTGTGTGTGTGTGTGTGTGTGTTTCTTCATGACAGGGTTTCTCTGTGTAAGAGAGCACTAGCTGTCCCAGAATTCACTTTGTAGACCAGGCTGGCTTCAAACTCATAGAGATTCACCTGCCTCTGCCTCCCAAGCGCTGTGATTAAAGGTGTGCACAACCACGCTCAGCCTCATAATGTTTTTATTTTTGTAGATTTAATTACAATGTATTTTCTTGAAGATTTTTATTTTGAGTCTTCTTTGCTTTTTTTTTTTACTAAAAGTTTTAATGATTATATTGATTTCTTTAAAGAACCCCATTTCCTAGCCTTTATGCCATTCTCCCTGTCTCTAATTTTTGCAGTAGTTGTATTGTTTTTCTTTTGATAACTATGAGAGTAACTTGCTTTTCTTTACGTATCACCTTGATATGTAACATTGGGTTACTTAAATTGTTTCTTCTTTTTTGATGTAGGCATAGTCCACTGCAAATGTCTCTCTTAAGACTGTATCCCTGCATCCTATATGCCTAGGTCTGTTGTGTACTCATTTTCACTTGCCTCAAGTTATTTTTTAATTTCTCACTGGTTGTTCAAGACTGTATTGTTTATTTATACACATCCGTGGCTTCTCCAAATGTCCTCTTGTTACTGATTTCTACTTTCATCCTCCTGTGGACAGAATATATTATTTGGTAATACTTGAGTGTTTCTGGATTAGTTAAAACTTGTTTGCAAGCTCTTTTATTCTCCCCACTGGCTTTTTACAAGTGATGACACAAGCATTTTTTAAACTTGGCTAGTGTATAACAATTTCCTCATTTATAAATCCTTCCACCTTGGAGGAAAGGTCATTAGGATACCAGATGTTTAACTGAAGGTGAAGCATTCCATCTTGCAGGGAAGTTCGTTAACCTGGGGAAGTAAACAATTTAAAGGCTTCAGGAAGTCCAGAAACTGGCCAAAAGAACTAGGTCTCTCCCTCCATCAACAGATATAAGCAGTGACGACTGCTGAGAGATACTCTCAGGGAAGTTATGCTGCCTAGAATAACAGGAGATCTGATTGGGAGAAATCAGAGACCAGCCAAATTATCCAAAGGAACCCCAGACCACCTATGCACCCCACAGCTGCCAGCCTGTTGAGTTGTCTGCAAGTTGTGCAATGCACTGCAGGTAGTCAGCTTTGGTGAGCTCTCACCCATGCTGGTTGGAGTGGTCTTTTGGTGATGTAGCTGTGTTTGAGTCATTTCTAGCCCTGTAAGGAATGCCACACACATCTTCCTCTAAGTAACCACAGTAAGATGCAGTACTTGGTCACGGTGGAGTTACTTGGTCTGTTGTCAGTTCCCTATCTGGGGAGGTTAGATGATTGCTCTTGTCACCCCTGAAAGACTCACACAAAATTCACACACTCATTAAAATATTTTATAATCACCTTTATTTTTATGCTTTTATTTTTATGCTTTTAACTTCTGCATCAGAATTGACAATGACTGATATACCAGAGCTATAGCGTTATAATACTCTACAATGTCTGTGAAGTTACCTTTAGCAGAAACCCTTATACTTTTGCAACCTTATACTTTTTGATTGTTTGTGGCTTTTGTTTTGATCTGTAAGCCTTCCACTAACATTTCTTCTAAGCCAACTCCAGAGTAAAAAAAATCCAGTAAAATTTTCTTGTGGGGGAACTATTTTGCCTTCATTTGCAAAGGATAGTTTGGTCAAATATCCAACTTTTGTTTGATGGGTTACTTTTTTGTTCCTTTGTGTTCATTTTTCTTGCATAGTTTTCATTACACTACTTCACCTATTTCTGGCCCCCAAAGCCTCTGCTTGCACATCTACTGTTGGTCTTATGGAATCTTCCCTGAGCCTGACAGGCCATTTCTTGTTCTGTATCACGTGTTCTGCTTTTAGTTTTGACGATTTGATTATAATGTGTCCTAGTATTATTATGATTCTCTCTGTGTTCATCTCATTTAGAATTTCTTCTCTCTCTCTCTCTCTCTCTCTTTCTCTCTCTCTCTCTCTCTTCATCTTTTTTTTTATTACAGATGACTGTTTCCTCCCTGAGACTGGACACTTTCTGTTATTATAATTTCAAATAAGCTTTCTTTCTCTGTTTTCTTTCTGAGATAGGCTTGTGTGTCTGGTGCAAAAGACTTTATTTTCTCTTTTTTCTCTCCCTCCCCCGCCCCGTGCATGCATGCCTCTGTGTGTCTCTCTCTCTCTCTCTCTCTCTCTCTGTGTGTGTGTGTTGTGTGTGTGTGTGGTGTGTGTGTGTGTGTGTCTGCCTGTCTCTTTCTGGCTCTCTTTTACACTTTTAATCTTTTGGTTGAATGATTTTAAATGAATTTTCAAGTTTCATAATTTTTCTGTTTGATAAAAGTCTATTGTTTACCCATTTAGTAAACTTTCAAATTTACTTACTTATTTTTTCAGACCTGAAACTCTGGATTTTGTTCTTCAAATAGATCTCTGTATTCATATTCTCATTTTGTCCGTGCATGATTTCCCTTTATCTCATTGTGCAGTTCCCTTTTCCTAGACATTTTATTTCTGCTCTAATTTTGCATTATTTTATTTTAAAATTAACTTTCTTATAAAATCCCCTTAAAAATCACATACCAAAATTGACCAGACTCAAAGTCAATACTTCTCAGTAAACCTCTATACAGTTAGAATAGCATTTCCTGATGGTTTCTTTGAATTCATTGTCAGGTTAAACTTTCCTCCTCACACTTAGTTAGTTCTTTGAGAATTTATTACAATGCATTTTGATCATGTTTCCTCCCACTACTCTCAGATTCATGTCCCCTTCCTTATCCACAGTATTGACTAGTTTTATGTCATTTTGACACAAGCTAGAATCATTTGAGAAGAGGAAACCTTATTTGAGAAAATGCCTTCCCCTCAAATGGCCTGTGAACAAACCTGTGGAGCATTTTCTTGATTCACTATTGATGTGGAATGACCCATCTCACTCCTAGGTTTTATAAGACAGTGGGGCTGAGAAAGCCATGGAGAGCAAGCCAGTAAGCAGCACTCCTCCATGGCCTCTGTAGCCTTTCTTACTCTAGGTTCTTGCCATTCCCTTACTTCCCTGGATGATGATCTACAAGACACAAGATGAAATAAGCTCCCCCCCAAGTTGTTTTTGATTATAGTGTTTTAGCACAGCAAAAGAAACTCTAATCAAGACACTGCTCAAGTTTGATGAGGGAAGTCCTTTTGTGTATATGTCTGTCTTATTGGTTAATGAATAAAATACTGTTGGCCAACAGGAAGCAAGGTAGTTGGGACTAGGAGAGAAGGAGGATTCTGGAAAATGTATAGAGAATCGTCATCATGTGATCCAGAGAAGAGAGGATGCATAAGGTTGGTGTCCTTGATAAGTCCTTATAAAAATATATAGAATAGTACTTATGTTTGATAATTAAGACTGAGCTAGCAATAGCCTTTGGCCAGCAGCATTCTAACTAATACAAGACTCTGTGTGTTATTTGGGGGCCCTAAAGCGGCAGCAGAACCCAGGCAGCTGGCAGAAAGAGATATCGTTACACATGTTTATTTTTTTCTCCATCAATTACAATTTATGTTGCCTGTATATTCTGGGAACTATGACTTTGTGCAGGTTGGTCTACCCATCAGGTGCCCTAATCTTAAAGTGAACTGATTGTCCCTCTTCCAACAGCTATCAGCTTTCAGTATTTTATTAGCTGAGAATGGGACTTTATGCCTATTTCCCCTTTCTGTTCTGGAGTTTTGTCTGGCCTGAGAATATGCAGGTCTTCTGCATACTGTCTCAAACACAGTGAATTAATATGTGTAACTGCTCCACTTTGTCCCGAAAACATCATTTCCTTGTAGTCATCCATCCCTCTTGGTTCTTACCATCTTTCCACCTCCTTTTCTGCCATGACCCTGAGCCTTTTGTGAATGGGATGTGATATTGATGTTCTGGTTAGGCATGGATTTTCCACCTGAATTGTTCTGCTAGTTCTTTGGTTTCAGTGGCTGCTACACATTAACCATTCCAAGTCCCATCAATGCTTGAAGCCAAGTGGGACAGGAAACAACTATCTAGGAAGCATCCTGAGAAGATGGAATGTTGGATGTAGTCTATCTCCCTCCCTTGGTCTTTTATTTTGTTAAACATTTAATTATTATCTTATGTGTATAAATGTTTTGCATGCATGTATGTCTGTGTGCCATATACATGCTTTGTGCTGTCAGAGACCAGAAGAGGGGGTCAGATCTCCTGGAACTGGAGTTACAAATAGTTGTGAACTGCCATGTGGGTGCTGTCAAATGAATCTGGATCCTTTGGAAGAACAGACAGTGCTGTTAACCATTGGTCAGTCCACCACTTCTCCTTTTAGAAAAGCAACTTATAAGATGGATTGGTCTCTCTCTGCCAGCTGGTTGGTCCTCTGAAGGAAAAATAACTATCTGGCTCCCTTTTGTGTCCAGCAGTTCTCTAACATGTAGAGTATACCAGGTCCTACTATAGCTCTAAGATAGGTAGGACAAAAACCTGTCCCTTGAGTCTTTCCTTGGAAGCCCTGAATGCTGTTCATCTGCTCTGACCCAAGGAGAAGCTGAGAGTTGGAAGTTTCTTTCTTGCTTGTTTTTCTCATTTGCTCCATTGCTGAGCTGAAGGGAGCAACTGGGGGGAGGAAGAAGAGCAAGGGAGAGCTTGACTCTTTAAACTTTCACCTTTGTTTTCAGTGGTCTTCAGCCTCACGCCTTTTCCTGTTTGTTTATATTCATGCAAGGCAGAAACCAGTCAAAAACCAATCTATCCCTTTAAGCACAAATTTAAAAGCCTATGTTAAGAGTCTCCTCCCAAATGCAGTATTTGTCAAAGAAGAGTGCTGCCATGTGAGCATCACAATTTTTCCTGCTGCCTTTGATGCAGCTACTTTTGCTCCCCCTGAGATGTTGGAGCTTCTTTACTTCATGACAAAGGAAATTCAGTTGTGTATTGTAGAACTGGTGCCCTCATTGAAGAACAAGGAATCACTATTTCCCATTCTGCAGTCTTGGTGATTGTTCTCATTTAAAGAATGATCAGGACTATAAACAAATGCTAATTCCCTTAAAATTTCAAGTAGATATTCCAGTATTCAAAGAAACCCTGAAGGACTATTATTCATTTATTTATCTGCATACAAAATAGTGGTTTTCACATACATACCTCATTGCACCTTCCACACACACCACCCACCACAGCTCTCACCCATCACTCTTGTACTTCTTCCTCTGGTTCAAAGCATGTTTAGATATAGGTAATTCCCCAACTTTGTTTCTCACCTCTCTCTTCCCCAGTCTTCACTGTAATTAAGCTGGAGGTTTGTAATGCAAGGGGGTGTTCTAAGGAAAAGGATCATACAAGGAAATTTCATATAAAGTCTTGCTAGTATTTTTAGTGCATCCAAAATGAGCATCCTGTGAAGTAAGTTTCTAAAATTTTCTGTCTTTTTTCCCCTTCATTACTCAGCCTTGAAGTTGGAAGACTATGTATCATAGTAAGAGCCTCATACAATAAGCATCAGAATTTTGTGTTATAACTAGTTCAAATGACTTCAATTTTTAAACCATTTTTTTTCTCAGATATCTTTTCAGGGTGTGATGAGTCCCAACTGCCTAATTTATACTAGCTGTCAATTTCACATTGGCCAACATTATACTTTCTCATGTAATAAATTCATGTCTCCTATAATATACACTGGGAAACTTCTGGTAAATTTCCAATATGATTGAAAATAGAATGGCAGTTTCATCTGTCCCCATGAACACTTGAAAGAAGTTGCCAGAGAGCCTCTGAAGTCTGTAAGCTGAACAGTGGGGTTGTCAGAGAGCTACATAGCAGCAAACTGTCTGTGAAGGAAAAGCATTGTGCTGCCCCATAAGGAAACTATACATATCTAACTCTCTAGTCTAGTTCTCTGAAAGTAAGTTTAGCTGATATACCATAGTGCATCAGTAATAAGCTAGTGTATACATTTTTCATAATTCTCATCTGGAATACATTTCATTTCTATACTAAATTTCTATTGTCCTGGAGTTTTTATTGTTTTACTACCAGTTATGAAAAAAAAAAAGAGCAGTTAATGTACAGCATGTGAATTATCAAGTCAATGACAGGTGGCTAGCAGATAATATTTGAAATATTATCAATTAGATAACATTCTTTATAGGAGAAAATTAGGCTATCTAAGCAGGCCATGATACTGTTGTGGGTATTTGGGGATTCTTGGCTATAATATTATGGATAAAATTTTATTTTCATACAAGTTTTAAAAATAATCTCAGCAAACAAATACTCTTCAAGTAACATTTATTGAAAAACTAACATATTATAGGTGCTGTCCTAAGTCCTTCATCCATATAAACCTATTAAGTGGCTTGTTAGAAGCCACATAGCTATCTAGGAGCACAGTTAGAACTGATAGTGAGTAAGTAGAGTAAGGGCCCAGCTCATAAGTGTGTTGTGTTCAAGGAGAAAACTGGACAGATTGCTTTCTAGCCTTAGTAAAGGAATGTGAGTATGTAGCACAAATTACAATAAAAATTCCAGTTTTTCATTATGGTAAACCAAATCTATCATCATAACACAATATACACATAATTGTATGTGCATATGTACATATGTACAGATATGTACATATCACAGAGGCACATATGTACATATATATAATATATATATCTTTTGCCAATGTTCCTCCAAGGAGTTGAGTACATTATACCTACTCAGAGTTCCTCTGTCCAGGACAAAAAAGTGCATGGCTTTTTTCTTTTCTTTTTTTTTTTCTTAAATGGCAAAAAGCCCAGACTTTTCTGTTTCTGTTCCACAGTAAACATCTGTCTCTCCCGTCACCCAGGCCATGATTCATTTGTTAGGGGCTTAGTGGGCACATTTTGGCTAGCAGCCTGCCATGTGCCCATGCCGGCCCTTGAGTGAGTTCTGTACTGAGGAGGTGTCTCTCTTTTTGACCATACAAGAGCATGTGCGTGGGCTTTCCAACCAGACACAGTTTAGCAATAAGATAGGTATGCAGCCCAGGAAGGGCCCAAGGAGGCACCTTGCCCAGGAATTACCAGTGGAGCCACTTTCAGCAGTGAGCTTGTGGGCTGGGGCCCACTGTGGCAGGAACAAGACACTACTGTTTGATGGAGCCTCTACCTCTTGGGTAGGACATAGAGGTGACTTCTTCCTGTTCCCATCTGTGTGTGAAACCCATGAGCTTTGAGCCCAAGACCGCAGCACCACAGGACAACAGCGTGCCTCCCTTGTTAAGTAATGAACCATTAATGGCCTTTCGAGCCATGCTGCCTCATTATTTCCATCATTTCTATCTGTCACTGCTGTTCCCATGCACAGCTTTACCACATTTCTTGAAACTCAAGCTCTTGCCTCCAAGGGAATCACTGTAAAAAACAAAAGCCACATAAACCTGAGGAGTAGTGAGAATGTCTATGGAAAGAAAGCGAATGTGCAGTAAAAGAAGGGCAAATTAATGCCACGCCTTCGTGTATCTCTTTGTTCCATCCACTTTTTCAATGATGGTGATGCAGGGCCCAGTCTCGACGACATTAGGCATGGAAATAACTTCGAGGTACAGAGCACTCTGAGAGGGAAATGAACCTACATTAAAACAAGGACTTAGGGTAACCTACCCAAAACTGCCTAGTAGTCATCATTTGTGGGAGATGGGAATATAAAGAAGAAATTCCCACCTAGAATACCTTTAAAAATTTTATTAACAGTCTCACAGCTAGGGAAAGGGATATATATATCTATATATGCTTATTTACAGGCAATGGGTTTCAGGCGGGGAGAGACTATAGGACTATTTTTTTGGCAAATGATGTTTTATGTTTTAAGAGGTAGACCATTTATTAGAGACAGGGATGTTTGAAATTACACGGGATCATGCTCTTCACTCTTTATAGGACATAATTCATTGTAGATCTATATTTGTAACTATATATATATATATATATATATATATATATATATATGTAGGATATCAATGAGCTATGCAATGGTTGACTGCACATATAGCAAATGCTTTCTCTTTGCAGTTAAAAACTCAAGAAGTATTTGCAGTCAGGATCTTGCTTCCTATTACTGTTTTAAACTAGTCTTCTTATGAATGTCTAGGATGGAATTAATATATATATATATTATATTATATTCTTTGACAATTAAATGTGTGACTACTTTTAGTTGTTTTCACTTCTATTACCCTTTCTCATCCATGTCCCTTTTTTGTTGAAACCCTTCTTCCTAAAATGTCTTGTACATTCATTTCTAAAGATTTTATTTTATATTTAATTGTGTGTATCTGTATGGGAGTGTGTGCAAATGAATGAAGTGTCCACAAAGGCCAAAAGTGGGAGTTAAATTGCCTGGAGCAGGCATTTCAGACAGTTGTGAGGCTAGACGTGGTTGATGGGAACTAAATTTGGGTCTTCTGAAAGAGCCCTTAACCACCGAGCCATCTCTCTAGTCTCTCATGTCTTGTGTGTGTGTGTGTGTGTGTGTGTGTGTGTGTGTGTGTGTGTGTGTGTGTGACTCACGAATTTAATTAGAGTTGTGTGCGTGAGCATGGATAGAAGATGATTTACTGGTGCATGGGTAACATTTCATGACTACACCACCGAAGCCAGTGACCACCTTTCCAGCAGCATCCATTAACTCCCTCAGGAAAGAGTGGGGCTTCCTCAGCATGCCCCTGGAATGAGATGTATAAAATCCTAAACATACATTAGTTGCATAAATTATACACATGAAGGGTTTTCTTTTTCTTTTTTGAGATTGAATTTGTGATAGAAATATTTAAATTTTTGAGACCCTTAGAACTCATCCAATCTTTGGTGAAATTTTTGGAGCAATGAAAGCAAAGATATATTTCAGCTCTGTGCAACTGACTCAACATACACTCTTGAGAGTAATTTTAGATGATTTGCTGGAAAATTATTTTGAATACTTGAAGAAAAACGATGATTAAATCTGCGGTCACTTTGCTCTTGACATGGGTTCTGGCTACATTATTTTCTTCTCCAGATTTTTACATCCACATTATAGGGTTTGGGTACCTTTTAGGAATTATGTTTAGAGACATTTCAGCCAAAGGCATGAGACTTCATCTTTTGTTTTTGTGAAATCTGAGCCTGAAGAGATGAATCAGGGTGGTTGTTAAATCTGAATTAGTATTGTTGAGAATCCACTGGCAACACAAGTGCTGATTTGGAATATCTTTTGTGACTTTAGTACATGTTAGCCATGAAAACTGAGGACAAAATATTATAGCGTTTCATAAGACACTACTGAGTTCATTTTGGGTCACTATTGTGATTTCCATTTGTACTTGGATATGAATCTGACAGCAGAGTAAAAGTTCAGTGTGATTGACATTCTGAAAAGGACAAAAGGCATTTCAAACTGTATCACAGAAATATCACAGTGTGACTTAGATACCAGAGAAAAGCTATTGTCATTATTGTGGTAGAGCTGTCTTTTCCTGAGATAGTGCTGCACCTAAAGGGACTTCATAAAGAAGTCATTCAGAGAGGGGCAGACCTTGCTCTGCCACTGCACAATTCAGAAGTTGTGATTTTATGCAAATATTTAAAACATTCTGAGACTTGAATAATATGAATGCAAATGGGAGAAACCAACCATACTGTTTAGAGTTGTCATTAAGGTCATTAGAGAACTAACTGAGATGGAAAATCAAAAGCACCAATGAAAGTGGCTAGAGCAAAGCAGGTTGGCAATAAATGGAAGGGGCAATAAATGAAGAGTTATCCACACCAGGACAGCACTGGTGTGCTTTAATTAGCAAGTTACACAGCATGACCCAGGGAATCCTTGGCATGCATCCCAAGACACTTGTGGAAAACACAGCCTTTTCGTGACTGGTGTATGCTTTCTGTAGGAAAGATGTGTTGATGATGACCAAAAGATTTGGATTCACTTCACTCTATTATTTTTACTCAATGGTTTCATGTTCCCAGCCTCCTCCTTTTTAAGGCTTATCTGAAGAGTCTTTACACTTCAAGGACTTTTGATAGATATGGAGAATTAATACTATGAAGTAGACACTGTGTATGTTTTAGTTTCTAAATGCTTAGCTTTTCTTGAGCCTTGTGTTTGTTAGCTTAACTCCTTTAAAAAGTTCTGCTATATAGTACTGTTATATAGTACTGTTAGAAATTTCAAGAGAGACTATTGATGTCTTTGAAGGAATACATTACAAATAATTCTTGTAGGCTCCTGAAGGCATTCTTCTATATACAAGGCAGGTTCCCCCTATCCGCCCACCCCCCATGGCTTCTCTGTTACTTTCAATTACTTCTGGTTAAAAATGAGCCTGTGCTCCTTAACTACAGCATCCCGCATGGCTTTGTTTTTAGTTATTAGAATATAACCTCACTAGAATGCAATTTAGCAAGATGCTCTATGATCCACGTTAACCTCCAAATATTCATCTCTAGCTAAAATTGAGCAACACATGTATTCACAGAAAAATAATTTGAAGGAAAACAGCATAAGAAAGCAATGCACATAAAAATCTTCACAGTGGTATTATTTATAGTAATGTTAGAAATGGCCTAATTGCTCAACAAGAAAGAAAGGGTTGGATAAATATCAAAGTAAGCCAATGAAATATTAGGTACTTGCTAAAGAAATAATTATGAGCATTAGGTAATAACATGACAATGTCTTGGTATAATACTAATTAAAATAGAATATATTACTTCATCATTACAAATTCAGGAAATATGTGAGCATGTATAAGTAACAAGTGAAAAGTAAAATTTATAATGATAGAAATTGTGTTCTTTCTTTTATTTTTTCCTATTTTCCTAATTATTCTTGATCAAAAAATAATACATTTTGAATAAGAAATAAAACAGTTGAACATGATCTATAAAGATGTATAACAGTGGATAGATTATGTTCAGATGCAGTTCTAAACAGCAAGGCTTAGCCTCAAAACAATTAAAATTGGCTATTGTAAGGAGAGTTCACTCCTCATCACTCTCCTTTCATTTCATCTGTCTAGAAAAGTAAATGTTGGTGAGTTAAAAGTAGAAAGCCTAGACAGCTGTCTCAGCGAAGCCACCAACTGGCAATTTATCCTAAGACAGTTTATTCCTCTGAAATAGAGTTTTCTCAACTTAGAGAGGTGGGAAAGCCATTAGGAGCGAAGGGGGT
The DNA here is from genome assembly GCF_003668045.3 of Cricetulus griseus. Lineage (NCBI taxonomy): Eukaryota > Metazoa > Chordata > Mammalia > Rodentia > Cricetidae > Cricetulus > Cricetulus griseus. The sequence goes on along the minus strand of NC_048595.1, from coordinate 252,558,097 downwards.
TTTGTTTTACTTTGGTTTGTCTTTAATTTTCAAAAAATTTTCTTTTGGGGGCATGCTGCAAGGGTGAGGGGCTTATCTGGGGAGAATGGGAGGTGAGGGGAATTAGGGTGCATGTTGTGAAATTCACAAAGAATCAATAAAGAAAGTACGTTCAAAAATGTAGGAGCTCGACTAGACAGCCTTTAGGATTGTTTCCAGTCTCAAGTTCTACAGTCCTGCTTAGGTCTTTATTCAAACCCTACTTAACGGGGATTTCTTCTCTTTGAGTTACTCTACTCTATGAGAAGAATAGTCTTAGTTATTATTATTTATTTACTTATAATTTCTGCTGAAGATGTGACAGCTAGATATTAAATAATCCTAATTTTTATTAACAGTTGAAAATTTCTTCCCAACTCCCTGTCAATCCTAGAAATTTTATGTTTGGAAAGATTATATATAGATGGTCACTCTATCTGAAAAGAAAAATAATGTTTTCATTAAACACAATTTTTCTAGTTTTAAACTTTTCAAACTTTCATCCAATTTTAATGTTATAACTCTTAGAAGGTTATAGAATCATAAAATAAAATTTCCATAAAAGTAGAATGAACTGGGTATAAATTCCTAGTAAAGAGTAATTGACAACTGTAGCTAGTTAAAAGTTGATTCTAATTACAGTGATCCAATCAATTTGCTTCCTTATATAAGGCAAACTTAGCAAGGTGTTTAAAATGAAACTCCAGTAAGAAACTTAAAAATAGAATCTGCAAAACAAAGCATTCCTTCTGCCAACACTAAGTAGATTAGCTACAAATAAGCTATAAAGTACCGGTGGCAGAAAGGTGGCTGGCTTTCAGCATTTTCAGTGACAGGAAGGAAACAAATCATCTCCAATCAAAGACTCTGGCAATTGCTACAATCAGAAGCTCACAGCCTACAGGAAATGAAAGCACAAGAGAGCAGAGTCTGGTAGATCCTCCATGTCTCTTTGATCTTTAGCACAACTGTATTTGTGAGTGTCTTGGCCTTCTCCACTTGAGTGAATGGAGTCCTCATGGACACAGCATGCAGGCAGCTGACTTCAGTGAGGAAACCCCAACTCTTTCTGATTCTTATTTCATGTTGTATGAGAAACTCTTTCTTCTACAGATACATTCACAGGACCTTATCTAATGGGACATGAGTCAAAACTGTCAGTTTGAGAGTGCACATACATTTGAATGAACTCTACATCTATCAGACTTTGTGAAAATTAGTTTTATTTAAAGAAAATCCTTCCACAAATAGCTTTCAGGACATACCTAAAGTCACTAATCTGCTTAGTAGCTATTGAATATTTTATTTATTTGTACCAATAGATAAGCAATTATAAATTACAGGAGACAGAAATCACAAAGTATTTAACTGCAGTAACCTCAAGTTTTAAAATTCCATGGGCTTTGTGGTTCCATTATTTAACCCCAGATGGGGACCAGATGAAACACTTTCTGATCAGAGACCTTACCGCTCTTGACGCTTTCTCTTTCCACAGTATTTGTGGACAAGAAAACAAAAATTGGAAAACATGGCCAGAGAAGGTGCTGGGTTTTCTCATGCCAGCAGAAAGACTGGAGAGGAGTCATAGATTCTGGTTCAATAAACTCTTCCTATAATATTTGTTTAATGCTTAAACAAGGAATTCTTCCAGAAAACATGGACAGAACTGACCAAAATAAAGCCTGCCTATGTTTCTTTGCCTATCCAGCATGTACTAAATCCCTCCCACACCCAGACACTGCACTAAACACGGGATCTGTGATGAAGGTCAGGACATCCCATAGCAAGATGAATTCTCATTTTAGAGCCACTGAACAAAAGTGATTCTTCTAGTTCATCCAGTGACTATTATATCTGTCTCTGTAGAATTCTTAATTCTGTCTTTGAGGCTCAAGGCTTTTAAACCAAGAGAATTGGAACAAGGTCAAAGAAATACTAAATACCAGTGGGGAAACATGTCAGCAGGGACCTTTAGTTTTTCCTTCTGAATTTTCCTCATCAAATGCCACTCATTGACATTTGCCTAAAGTGAAATAGCTGCAAACTGGTTGCCTCTAATTGGAAAAAATGCTTGATGCAACTTTACTGGGAGTGGAGGAAGAAGGGGAAAGTGAGCCGTCACCCATGTCCTATTTTTAGAATTCATTTTTCTTTTTAATTACATGCTGGCTTCTAAGTTGTATACCTTCAGGGTTCCTAATTGACTGAAAGCTTAGATGTGGAGAAGTCAATGATTATTCACCTTTGACAAAACTTACCTTTGAGATGTTATTGCATGGTTCTCTCTGCCTCCCATTTTAATTCCCTTTAGCAAACATGTGATTTCATGCTGGGTCTGGTGTGAGATCAGGCCTCTAAAATTTGGAAGTGACTTTTCTGTCCACTTATGGATAATTGCTAACCTCTTGAGTTCTGGAATAAGGTTTTTGGGGTTCGTGTCATCAGCTCTACTCATTAATGATAAAGAATGTGTTTTTTTCGATGTTAATATTTCTTGGTTTCCATCAGAGTTCCTTCTGTCACATCTTATACTGGTTTTCAAGGTGTGACATTATATATGAATGAATCTTCAGTTTTTTTTGTTTTCTTTTTTTTTTCTAAAATAACTAGTTATTTGGATAGTAGTCAGTAATGTAATACACTTGTTCCCAACAGGTAAATCCCACCAAAGAGCCATAATCGCCATCAAAGAGGAAACTAGAGAACAAAGAATATTTTGATTTCGGCCACTTGCAGTTTTTCTTGAGAGAAATAGTTTCCTCCACGGGAGCTTGTTTTTTTTCTGAAAGCCAGAGCTGCTTTGTGGGATGGTTTCATGTACTGGGCCATAGAGGGCAAAATCTCTGAGAAGCAGGTCAAAGTAAAGTCCTGGTGTTGTCAAGTTTTATCTTAATGGCACCCTTGAAGTTGGATGCAAAACATACATTTTATCTGATCCTAATTACATGGACTCCAAAGTCATTTTGGTAACAGAAACTGCTCTAACCTGTAATTAAATTGGGGATCTTTTTTTTTAAGACATAAAAGTTGCTTTGGTAAGGACTTTGAAGAAAGAAAAAAAAAATAAGAATGAATCCAGCAAAGCCTGGTCAAAGGAATGATCTGTATCTTTATCCATGGTCTGAGCGTTATGCCAAGTAAATTAGGAATGAGTATATCTCTAATCATTTTTTGGTTACAGATAGAATGGAGAAAATTGTTTCTACCTCAAACTCCTACTTGACAAAGAATTAGTGAGATTTAATCATTGATAAAAAGTCTCTAAAATTATATTTCCTAAGAAAATGGCTCTTGCACTCCTGAGTTTTCTTTTTTCTCTGAAAGTCAATATATCAACTGAAAAGAAAACTAGGCTTTCTGATTCCCATGACCATCAATGCTAAGGGATTTTGAAATGTCATCTGTGATTAAAAAAATGGAGTTATTTGAAATATTAGAGTAAAGAAATAATAAAAGGAAGGAAATTTTTTGAGAAATCTTTCTTCACCTATTTACAGATAACATTGAGGGCAGTAGGCACTGATTTTTACATGCCTGTACTTCAGGGTGAGGTCATTCGAGCATGCCCATCAGAGCCCTCACTCTCCTTCACATTGCTTTGGCAAGCTTTAATAGATGGTTCTTTAACACCTTCTCCTTGGTTCTCTTCATTTTAAAACAGCCCGCAGACATTACACCCCCAGTTATCGGAGACCTCAAGGCACAAAGAAAAAGCAGAATGTCATCATGGGAATAACCACTTCGAGACATTATCATCTACAGTTAAACATGCCAGCCTCAGACTTCCTGTGGTACCACCCACCATTCCCACAATTCAGCCAAACTGACTCATTCATAACTTCGAAACACATCAGAATAAATTAATGAGTCATTAATAAGAAAGGGGCAAAAGGTAAAGTAACTCTGAGCACTTCCAAAACAAATATGTCTTAACTGCATAGTCTTTTAAGTCACTAAGTCTATGTATATTAGTTTATGCATTTATAAAAGACAGAATTTTCAGAGTTCTGGTATATGACAAGCAAAGGAAACTATAAAACAAGGCAAGATTCACTGATCTTTATGAGAAAAAAATTAATTGACAAATGGGTTGTGTTATGATTTGTAGTAATGAATCATGGGGTTTGGACATGCTAGGATGAAGCTGTAAGAACCAATTCTGGCATGTCTGTCTGCCTGGTCATAACTCATGTGTTGGAGGGATTGAAAAAAGATCTTTGTTTTACTCTTTGTTTTTGAATGTAGAAGTCTTTCACTGTGCACAATATTGTTCATTTAGTTAAGTGATATACATTACATTATATGAAACTCCAAGGTGTTATTGATGAACCCAAAATATTCATTCAATTGATTAGGAGAAAAGAAATTAACCAGAACTTAAAATTTCAAATAACAGCTTTTTATTAATCAACGCTCACTTAAATAGCACAATGTTAATAAATTATTTTAGTTTGCTTTATTCATCTAAATTACATTTTCTATCTTGTAAAATTTATCCACTGAGTATGCAACTTGAGTTTTAGTAAAATACAGAACTTTGCAAATATGACCCCAGACTAATTTTACACATCACAGACCTCTTATGTCTGCTTTCAATGAAATATGCCCCATCTCATAAATTTTTATCTATTTAGCTTTGTTTTTCTGTTTTATAGAAATTTCACCTAAAAATTATTGTAAGCAGAATAAAAAGCCTCTCAAAGATGTACATACCTCAGTCCTTATGGCTTTGTTTGGATCACACAAAATGGGTAGCTTTTAGATGTTAAAGCTTAGAAGAATAGATTCTCTTATAAACGTGGGTGCCTTTGTATTTGGGGCATAGATGTTCAGAATTGAGATTTCATCTTCATGGACTTTTCCTATGATGAATATGAAATGACCTTCATCTCTTTTGACTGATTTTAATTTGAAGTCTAATTTGTTAGATACTAGGATAGCTACCCCAGCTCGTTTCTCAGGTCCATTTGATTGGAATATCTTATCCCAACCCTTTACTCTGAGGTAATGTCTGTCTTTGAATTTGAGGTGTGTTTCTTGTATGCAGCAGAAGGATGGATTCTGTCTTCGCATCCAATCTGTTAGCCTGTGTCTTTTTATAGGCAAGTTAAGACCATTAATAGTGAGAGAAATTAAGGTCCATTGAGTGTTTATTTTTTTTGTTTTGGATTTGTTGTTGGTAGTGGTATTGTATGTGGATTTACCCTTCTTTTTATTTTGTGTTTTTGAAAAGTGGGAATATCTATTGCCTATGTTTATGTGAGAGTAGTTAATTTCCTCAGGTTGGAGTTTTTCTTCCAGTACTTTCTGTAGGTCTGGATTAGTGGTTACATATTGTTTAAATCTGGTTTTGCCATGGAATATCTTGTTTTCTCCACTTATAGTGATTGAAAGTTTTGTTGGGTATAGTAGTCTGGGCTGTCACCCATGTTCTCTCAGAGTTGGTAGAATATCTAACCAGGTCCTTCTGGCTTTCAGAGTTTCCATGGAGAAGTCCGGTGGAATTCTGATAGGTTTGCCTTTATATGTTACTTGGCCTTTTTCCCTTGATGCTCTTAATATTCTTTCTTTATTCTGTATGTTTGGTGTTTTAATTATTATGTGATGAGGGACTTTCTTTTGTGGTCCACTCTATTTGGCATTCTGTAGGCTTCTTGTACTTTCATTGGCATGTCTTTCTTTAGGCTGGGAAAGTTTTCTTCTATGATTTTGTTGAATATGTTTTCTGCACCTTTAAGTTGTGTTTCTTCACTTTCTTCTATACCTATTATCCTTAGGTTTGGTCTTTTCATGGTGTCCCCATATTGCCTTGATATTTTGTGTTAGGGATTTGTTGGACTTGAGATTTTCTTTAGTTGATGACTGTATTTCCTCTAGTGAGTCTTCAACACCTGAGATTTTCTCTTCCATCTCTTGTATTATATTGGTTATGCTTGCATCTGTAGTTCCTGATGGTTTACCCAGCTTTTCTATTTCCAGCATTCCCTCATTCTGTGTTTTCTTTATTGTTTCTGTCTTAGCTATCAAGCCTTGAACTGTTTGAATTGTTTCTTTCACTCGTTTTGATTGTTTTTAACTGGATTTCTTTAAATTCTTTAAGAGATTTGTTATTTTCTTGAATTTTTTGTTTGTCTTTTCCTCCATTTCTTTAAAGGATTTTCTCATTTCCTCTTTGAAGGTTTCTATCATCTTCATAAAGTTGTTTTTGAGGCCCTTCTCTTCTGCTTCATCTGCATTGGGATGTTCAGATCTTGCTGGTGTAGAGTCCCTAGATTCTGGTGGTGTCATATTGGTCTTTCTGTTGTTGAGTGTGTTATTATACTGTCATCTTCTCATCCTTTCTTTAAGTGGGTGAAGATGGGGTCTCTCCTTCTCCTCTCATCTCCTGGTGGGCATAGGTGGGCCAAGACTTCAATGTCAGCAACTCTGGATGGTGCAGCCTTTCCTGGTGTTCTCTTCACTCAAGTGGAAGGCAGAGGGCATAGGGGGAGCCAAGACTGAGGTGTGGTCAGACTCCAGGTGATCCATCCTGCCACTACACGAGGAGTGGACCCAGGAAGTTCCAAGGATATGAAGGTGATGGGGAACGTACTTCTGTGTATGTTTATCTTACTGATTGTTGAATAAAGTTCTGTTTGGCCAATGAGACAACAAATTAGACAGGACTAGGAGTCAAAGAGGATTCTGGGAAATGTAGTAGAGAAGTGGTGATCCAGGCAGGAAGTAACATAGCAAGGAGACTCATATTTAAGCAAGGAGAAAGAAGAAGTGTCCCCTTTCCCCTTTGCATGCTCCAGAGGCACCATGTGAGCCACCGGCAAGAGAGGGGGCCAGCAGAAGGCATCCTCTATAAGATAAGTCTTATAAAATATATAGATTTATGATAATTAAGACTGAGCTAACCGATGAGAAATTCTAGTCATTGGCCAAGCAGCATTGTATCTAATACAAGTCTCTGTGCAGTAATTTGGGCCATAAGTTGGGCAGGCAGCTGGCGTAAAGAGCACACGTGGCTGTGGGGCTCAGTATCATGAAGGCACCCACATTCATAAAAGAAACATTACTAAAGTTCAAATCACACATAAAACCTCAAACACTTATAGTGGGAGACTTCAACACCCCACTCTCACCAGTAGACAGGACCACCAGACAGAAACTTAACTAAGAAACAAAGGAACTTACAGAAGTTAAGACCCAAGTGGGATTAACATACATCTATAGAACATTTCATCCAAACACAAAAGAATATAACTTCCTCTCAGTGCCACATGGAACCTTCTCTAAAATCTACCACAAACTCGACAACATAGCAAACCTCAACAGATACAAAAAAATTGGAATAACCCACTGTATCTTATCAGATCTCTATGGCTTAAAATTAGAATTCAGCAACAACACAATTAGCAGAAACCCTACAAACTCATGGAAATTGAACAATAAGCAACTGCAAGAATACATCAGAAAAATCATCCACCATTATCAAGTAGGCTTCATACCAGGGATACAGGGATGGTTGAATATATGAAAATCCATCAATATAATCCACCAAATGAACAAGTTGCAAAAGAAAAACCACATGATCATCTCACTAGATGCTGAAAAAGTCTTTGACAAAATCCAACACCCCTTCATGATAAAGGTCTTGGAAAGATCAGGGATAACAAGAACATACCTAAACGTAATAAAAGCAATATACAGTAAACTAACAACCAACATCTAACTAAATGGAGACAAATTCAATGTGATTCCTCCAAAATTAGGAACAAGACAAGGATGTCCACTTTCTCCATATTTTTCAATATTGTACTTGAAGTTCTAGCTAGAGCAGTAAGACAACAAAAGGAGATCAAGCGGATACAAATTAGAAAGAAAGAAGTCAAACTTTCACTATTTGCAGATGATATGATAGTTTACATAAGTGACCCGAAAAACTCTACCAAGGAATTCCTCCAGCTGATGAACACCTTCAACTAAGTGGCAGGATACAAGATTAACTAAAAAAAAAAAAAATCAGTAGCCCTACTGTATATAGACAATAAGTGGGCTGAGAAAAAATATCACAGAAACATCAGCCTTTACAATAGCCACAAACAACATAAAATATCCTGGGGTAATGCTAATCAATCAAGTGAAAGACCTGTATAACAAAAACTTTGAGTCTTTAAAGAAAGAAATTAAGGAAGATACCAGAAAATGAAAAGATATCCCATGCTCTTGGATAGGTAGGATCAACATAGTAAAAATGGCAATCTTGCCAAAAACAATCTACCGATTCAATGCAATCCCCATCAAAATCCCAACACAATTCTTCACAGACCTTGAAAGAACAATACTCATATTTATATGGAGAAACAAAAGACCCAGGATAGCCAAATCAACCCTGTCCAGTAAAGGAACTTCTGGAGGCATCACCATCCCTGACTTCAAGCTCTATTATAGAGCTATAGTACTGAACAGCTTTCTATTGGCATAAAAATAAACAGGTAGACCAATAGAATTGAATTGAAAACCCTGATATTAAACCACAGACCTACAGATACCTGATTTTTGACAAAGAAGCCAAAATTATGCAATGGAAAAAAGAAAGCATCTTCAACAAATGGTGCTGGCATAACTGGATGCTGGCATGTAGAAGACTGCAGATAGATCCATATCTATCACCATGCACAAAACTTAAGTCCAAATGAATGAAAGATCTCAATATAAATCCAGCCACACTGAACTTATTAGAAGAGAAAGTGGGAAGTACACTTGAAGGAATTGGTACAAGAGACATCTTCCTGAATATAACACCAATAGCCCAGACACTGAGATCGACAATTAATAAATGGGACCTCCTAAAACTGAGAAGCTTTTGTAAGGCAAAGGACACAGTCAAGACAAAATGGCAGCCTATAGAATGGGAAAAGATATTCACCAACCTTATATTTGACAGGACTGATATCCAAAATATACAAAGAACTTAAGAACCTAGCCACCATAACAGCAAACAATCCAATTAAAAAGTGGGAACTAAATAGAGAAATCTCAATAGAGTAATCTAAAATCGATGGAAGACACTTAAGAAAGTGATTTACATCCTTAGCCATCAGGGAAATGCAAATCAAAACAACTCTGAGATACCATATTACACCAGCAAGAATAGCTAAAGTCAAAAACGCCAATGACATTCTATGTGGAGAGGATATGGTGAAAGGGGTACACTCTTCCAATGCTAGTGGGCGTGCTAAACTGTGTGGTTGTTTTTGGAAATCAGTATCACGGTTTCTCAGGAAAATGAGAATCAGTCTACCTCAAGATCCAGCAATTCCAGTCTTTAGCATACAGCCAAAGAATGCATACAACAAGGACATATGTTCAACTATGTTTATAGCAGCATTGTTTGTAACAGCCAGAACCTGGAAGCAACGTAGATGCCACTCTGCCAAAAAAATGGATGGAGAAAATATGGTACATTTACAAATTGGAGTATTACTCAGAGGAATAAAATAACGAAATCTTGAAATTTGCTGGCAAATGGATGGAACTGGAAGAAACCATCCTGAATGAGGTAATCTAATCACAGAAAGACAAGCATGGTACGTGCTCATTCATATATGGATATTAGACATAGAGCAAAAGATTACCAGCCTACAATCCCTACCACCAGAGAAACTAGGAAGACCCTAAGAGAGAAAAACATGGTCCCTTGAAAAGGGGAAAGGTACAAGAATCCCTGAGCAATTTGGGAGCAAGTGGGGAGAAGGGAGGGAGGTAGGAAAAAAGAGAAGGGGAGAAGAGGGGAGAACAAGAAGGATCAGGAAGACTGAGACATGGGAGAAATGGAGGAGAGCAACAAAAGAGATACTTTAATAGAGGAAGCCATTATAGGTTTAAAGAGAAAACTGGCATTAGGGAAATGTTCAGAGTTCCTCAAAGATGACCCCAACTAAGAACCTAGGCAGTAGTGAAGATGCTGTCTTTCATGCCCTTCCCCTATAATGAGTTTATGACCACCTTAATTGCTATACTAGGGCCTTTATCCAGTAGCTGATCGAAGCAGAATCAGGCACCCACAGCTAAGCACCGAGCCATACTCCCAGAATCCAGTTGTAGAAAGGGAGGAGGGATGAGCAAAGGAGCTAAGACCATATTGGAGAAACCCACAGAAACAGTTGACCTGACCTAATGATAGCACAGGGATCCCAGTCATAAAGCTGGGGAACCAGCATTGGACCAACCAAGCCTTCTGAATGTGGGTGCCATCTAGGAGGCTTGAGCAGTCTATGGGTCCTCTAACAGTGGAGTCAGTGATTATTCCTAGTGCACAAATGGACTTTGGGAGCCCATTCCCTATGGAGGGGTACTATTGCAGTCCAGATACATGAAAGAGCCTAGGCCCTCCCTCACATGATGTGACAGTCTTTGATGATCCCCCATGGTAGACCTCAATATCCTTGGGGAGTGGTTGGGTGGTGGGTTTGGGGGGCTGTTGGGGGGCATGGGAAGATGGGAGGGCAAGGGAATGGGGGGATTGATATGTAAAGTAAGATTGTTTCTAAAAAATAAAAAGAAAAATTTAAAAAGACAGATGTGCTTTCTTTCTATACTTCATTATTGACATCACCTGAGTGATACCGCTTATAAATATTTTAATTCATAACTAAACATGCTTTGTCATATAAAAATAAATATTATTAATCACTGGAAATAAACCTCATGAAAAAGAAAAAAAAAGATAAATAGATTCTCATAGAGAGCCACCAAAGTCATTTGGATACCTTGACTTAGCCCAATGTTACACATGTAAAATAATACATTTTTGTTGGTTTAAGCATTCTGTTTGTGGTAATTATTAAGAAAGTCAAGATGAATTTGGGAAATGGCTTCTTTTACATAGCCTTTTAACACACAGTCAATTCACTTGATGGATCAGTCATTCTTTTTTTGATTATTACTCTATTGCATGCATGTGAAGTTTTGCTTCTCCATCTAATTATTGACAGATGAGCATTTTTTTCTTAACCAACTGATGTTTATACATAAATGAAAAACACTGGTGTGCATGTCTCTGCCTGACTACATGCCTTCATTTCTTTGGATAAGTAGCCAAGATTAGAATTGTTGAGTCACATGGCAAGTAGATATTTAACTTTTAAAAGCAGCCAAGCTATTTTCTAGAGGGGTTGTACCATTTCACATCCTATCATCAAGGAATGATGGGCCCAGTTTCTCTAAGTATTTGCCAATTTTTACATGGATAGTCTTTGAATATAGTCATTCTAGTGTTAATTTAAATGGTATCTCATGATCTCATAATGTCTAATAATGTTCTCTGTGTTCTCAGGTACTTTTAAATCTATTTATGTGTGCTTTTCTATTGAAGGATCTATTGAACTATTTTGGCCTTTCCTTATTGCATCATTTGTGTTATTATTGAACCTAATGAGTCCTTTTGACATTTTGTATGATAGTCAACTCAATCTTCTGGGAGTCACTCTTAGAGTGCCTTCTACATTGTCTCAAATTTGTCTGGCCAATAGAATCAACAGCATATGACAGAAATGATGTGTGTCACTTGCATTAGATTATATGAGATAGTGCCTTTTATCTTATTCATTCCCTCCTCTCTCTTTCTCTCATTCCCTTACCTCTTTAGATCACTCTCTAATGAGAGCCCATGTCATAAGGACAAATAGATATCTGGTGGAGAGGATCATGGGACTGCTAACTTATAAATGAGTGAGCAAGGAAGCACATGCTACTTCCAGATGACTACAGGTTTGGCCAGCAGCTTTATTGGAGCCTCCAGCCAGAGGCACTTACTCACTGAAGCCACTTCCAGATACTTAACCTTCAGAAACTCCATGGCTTCTTGATTTAAGACGCTAAGTATTGGAACAGTTCAACATGCAGAAGAGATAAGAAATACATTCTGGATCTAAGTCCTTATAATACTAGCTTTGCAAAAATGTACCCTTCTTGTCTCTATATTTTCTTAATCTTACCTTTTGAAAATGAAGTGTTAAATTTGAGTGGAGTCAAGGCATTTGGATCCATGTCTAAGAACTCTCTGCTTTAGAAAATTGTTTAGCCTGTTCTTTTCTTCTACAAATACTTAGTTTTAATTTTTTAGATGCAGTCTAAGATCAATGCTTCTTTATTATTTGCATATGGTATGAACTGAATATTTAATATTTAATTTTTTGCAACCATCTTTTTTTTAAAAAAAAATAATAGCAATCATTTTGTTCCAGCATCATGTGTGTTCTCTCCCCACTGAATCATCCTATCATGTTGCTACAACTGAATGAGTTCCTGGCCAGTTTTTTCTTATATGGATCTGAGTTCTTAAGATGCTGCTATATGATATTAATTATTGTTGCTTTATGTTAAAATTGGAAATGATGTAAGTCCCCCAACTTTTTCTCCTTTCAATATGTAGCCTAGAGTAATCACTTTGGGAACAGCAAACTTTTATCATCTTAAGAACATTTTAACAATGAACAAAATTGATGGGCCAATAATTTGTCAAAAATTAACATACAAAATAATTTCAGGGGATTTCATCATAATTAAAACACCAAATTTGCCTATTATTTCCTCAGTGGCATGATGTTAGAATTGATTTCCACTGAAAAAAATATATAATACAAAAAATAAGCTGGGGATTGATGGCACATACCTTTAATCCCAGCACTCGGGAGGCAGAGGCTGGTGGATCTCTTTGAGTTCAAGGCCAGCCTGGTCTACAGAGCCGAGTGCCAGTATAGGCTCCAAAGCTACACAGAGAAAGCTTATCTCAAAAGAGCAAAATAATAATAATCAGTAATTCCTCTTGAAATGATTACTATATATAGGCTTCAAAACACAGGCTGTCCTTGTTAACAATCAAAACAACAGAATCCAGAATCGCTGCACATTTAAGCTTTCTACCATCTTTTCTTTCCCAGAGGACCATCCATATAGCAAAAATTTTCTTCCTTTGATTTTTGTTTTGTTGCTATTTCATTAATAATACTCAAAAATGTCATTTACATTTTGTTCTAAGTGAAACTTATGAAGTTATTAGCCAACACATACACTTTGCAGATCTGTGGGAACAGGGCTGTTATCTCTATTGCTGGCTCTTTCCATCCTCAAGTCAGACAATTCCAGAATGCAAATGTCAGCATCTGAAATATCTCGTGTTCTCTAGCTCTGGACATAGCCAATATAGCACACTTGACTTTTAGTCTCCCACTGCTGTGCTATAAATCATTTAGGAAAATGTCAGTGAACACGGAACCGTTTCCTTTGCTCCACAATAACTTCAAATGCTTTTGAGAAAAAATTGGGAAGAGAATTAGTATCCCCATTATTGGATTGGACTAAATATGTAAAGCCAAAATATCTGGACTCCTCTCAAGGTATGTGGGTTTTATGGGATAGGGCTAATCCCAGGCATCTGTTTGGTATGTGTCTGCATCTTGTTAGAAGTATGTCAAAAATTTGGTTACCCATGAAAAGACGTCTGCTTGTGTAAATTCAAAGAAAAGGCACTATAAATGATTGGGATACACGAAAATAGTGTGCCCCTGTAAGAGTATCTTCCTGAAAGTTTTTTCCTGTAAGAACTCTTGAGCTTTGGTGTTTGGAAGTCCATCTGCTACTAATTGAGGTATGCATGTGGGTATACTACACAGACATCACGAAGCAACCTCTGTGCTTGGAAATCTTAAAAATCAGTAAAGTCAGGTTTGTTTCAGAGATTAAAAGCATTTTGCATTTCAACTATTTACATAAAAAATTGAAGAACAAAACCAGTAATATTAAAAAACTGAGCTTTCTCTGATTCGTACCTTCTTGAAATCATAATTGCTACTAATCACAATGTTAAATCACTAACCTCAAGTAGCTGTAAGTCACTCATGATTCTATCCTATATATGACATAAATACTTTGTTATCTTGTGGCAAAAACAGAATTACTAATAAACATAATCCTGCTTTCCTTATTGCTCAGGCTTCAATAAAAATAAGGGAAATTCACTAAGAATTTATTTCAAAAAATGAAGTTCAGATTGATAAATACTAGAAAAGTGACTTCTGGGTGGCTTTGGCATTCTGGAAAGCAGGTAGGCCATCTTCAATCTCCTTCCTGTCCTAAATTTCAATTTTCCCAGTTTCATCCCCAGCCCTGTAGCAGACCACTTGCAGGGCTGGTCCTCCCACCCTGCCTCTGTTCCTTGGGGACTCCAGCAAACCTTGCAGGGGACCCAGATTTCCTACTTTCTATAACCCTCTCAGCACCTCCTTCCAGTCCATCCCCTCTCCTCTGGGTTATCCCTCAATACCTAAACACACTTTTGGCCAGGGATGCTCGAATGACTACCCTTTCTGTCCCCCATTACCATCTCTGTTGTCACCCTCAGCACAGTAACACCCTACTTACAGGGGCCCCTCCTCCCTCCTCAATGCCATAAAACAGAGACTTCATCTTTTGGTGCAGATCTAGGGTCCTCTAGCCCTTTCTTCCCTGTCTCTCCAGATAAGTTTTTGCCTTACTGCAGCCTACTTAAAGGACCCCCCTCCCCTGTTTTCCCACTTCCAATGCTGGGTGGATCCAGCTCTAGGTGTGAACAGTTTCCTCTTGGCTCCTATCTGAAGCCTTTTAAGCCTTTTCTAGCCCATTACTACCCTCCTCTGCCTCTCACTAGTTCACAGAAGGATTTCCTACAAAGAAACCCACAACATACACACTTCCCTAAGATCCAGGAGAGTGACAGAAGCTAAGGCACTGAACATCCATCTCCTAACACAAGACAGGATATTAACATATTGAATCACATTCATGCCAACCCAAGATACAACAGTGCAAAAACACAACCATTAACAACTAAGACCATGTATCTCCATCCAAACCCAGCAACTGCAGTTTTGTAGGCTCTGAGAAATGGAATATAGTTAAAGTACAAAACAAGGATTTCAAAATAGAATATGAATAAATTCCTTAATGAAGTTTGTTAAAACAGTGTAATGAAATAATGAAAACAGCTCAAGACATGAAAATAGAATTAGACTCACCAAAGAAAACCCTTACTGAGATAAAACTGAAAATAGACAATTTAGAAAGTCAACCAAAAGCCTCAAAGGCAAGGCTCATCAATTAAGTACAAGACATGGAAGAGAGAATCTCAAATATTAAAGAAAAGGTAGAAGAATAGATATTTTTGTCAAAGAAATTGCTAAGTTTAAAAAATTCACACACAAAACTTCCAGGAAATCTAAACAGTAGGAAAAGGCCAAATCTATGAATATGAATAATGGGAATAGAGAAAGGAGAAGAAACCCAGGTCAAAGCAGATGAAAGGCATAGAGAATATTTCAACATCATCACAGGAGAAAATTTTGCTAACCTACAAAAGGAAGTGCCTCATGTCCAGAAGTAGATGGCTAACACAAAATTATCTCAATGGCCTATTTGGAAATATTTGGTCTCAAAAATGCTGTATCTGAGCCTTTTGTTGTTGTTGTTGTTTACCTTACTTGTCTTTTGCTTAGACAGGATGTTTTCTGATTTTGTATTTTTAAAGGTTCTCTCTCTGTCTCTCTGTCTCTCTCTCTCTCTCATTTTCTGTGTGTGTGTGTGTGTGTGTGTGTGTGTGTGTGTGTGTGTGTGTGTGTGTGTGTGTGTCTTCATGAGTATGTGCTGCTTTTTATGTTTTTTTTTTTGTATTTCCTCTGGTTTTTCTTTTGTTTTATTCTTGCTTTTTAAACTTTGTCTGTTTGATATGCTATATTTTAAAAGTTGTGAGATAGTATACTTTAAGTGTTCTCAAAACAAAAATGATGAATAAGTGTGATATAACATGTCAATTGGTTTAATTTAGCCATGCCATTGTGAACATACTGCATTATGTATCATAATTGTGCATGACTTTATTTATGAGCTAAATAAATGAATGGAAAAATTTTGTCTGTTTGATTCCTGAAGAAAGAGAGAATCCATGGAGTTGGATGGGGAGGATCTGAGTGGAAATGAGGGAAGGGAAACTGGGATCAGAATATATTATATGTGGGGGGTCTATTTTCAAATATAAAGAAAAACTGCTTCCTTCCCTGTCAACTCAGCATGCCAGGATGCCTGACTTTTCATAATCTAGCATTACATGCTGCCATCAACATGGAGGTCAGTGTAGGGGTTGCATTCATTGTTGTCTCAGCTGATTTGGCAACTTTACAATATAACAACTTTTAGTCTTTCAGCTGATCCTTTCCTAACTAATGGCATGGACATTATCCACTGTTTGCTTGTCTGATTTTTTAATGTGTGTTATTCTTTTTGTATGTATGTGACGTGCACATGTGAGTATGAGAACATGCATGCCTATTCACACACATGTTGAGGCCGAGCCCGGATGTTGGGTATCATTTTATATCATTCTCCATTTTACTTTTTTGGGACAAGGTCTTCACAAAATTGGATGCTTCCTTTTTTTTTTTCAAGGTTAGCTGGTCAGGGAGATCTGTCTGCATCCCCCAATACTGGGCTCACAAGAACATACAGCCATGACTAGCTTT
Source organism: Cricetulus griseus (assembly GCF_003668045.3). NCBI lineage: Eukaryota > Metazoa > Chordata > Mammalia > Rodentia > Cricetidae > Cricetulus > Cricetulus griseus. The sequence continues at coordinate 252,541,538 of NC_048595.1, read as the reverse complement.
TTTCAGGAGTGTCAGGAATTCAAACTCAGGTTTTGATTGCAAAGCAAATACTCTTATCATCTGGGCCATCTCTCCAGAATTTTTTTTTCAGTTTCAGTTTCAGTTCAACTTTTAGCAGAAGGTTTAGTAGAGCTTTCTTATAAGATTAATAATACCATAGATAATACTAGTGTGATTTTATTGCTTTCTTTGGTTTTAGGTTCAATTTCATTTTAAGAGCTATAAGGAATTCAGGATATGGATGGTGATTTTAGCTACAAAATAGAATCACAGACAGTGTATTCATTATATAGGAAGTTATATTGAAATATAGGAAGTTATATTGAAATAGAATATCAAATAGAAAATAGAAAAAAGGATATTATATTTTTAAACTCATGAAAATTTCCAAAGTAATACTCCAAAAGGATGCTTTTCAAATCTAATGAATTACGGAATTTGCTCTTTGCTGGTGACAAAATCTACATGCAATTACAGTGTTTTTCTTATTTCTGGGTAAGTTTTGGCAAACACCATAGATAAAATTATAGGACAGCAATCAATGGAACCAAAATATTATGTTTCATTGTTTAAAACAATTTGATGTTTATAACTATTGCAATACTTTTATTTATGTTAAAGATTTTATGCAACAGTGGTAAATTAATGCCTCTAAAACTCACTGAGTATTTTCAGTTCACGGGCATTAAAAAATTAAACTGGAGGGCTGGGGAGGTGGGACAGTGAGTAAGAGCATTGGCTGCTCTTCTGGAGGACCTGCGTTACGATCTCATGATCCACATGGAGGCTCACAACTATCTGTAACTCCAATTCCAAGTGATCTGCTATCTTCTTAGCCTCCTAAGACTCCAGGCAGGCATAGACATACACACAAATCAGCATTAATACACATAAATTAATAAAAATTTTAAAATTAAAAAATTGTATCAGAGACTTTTAAATCAAAAAATACAATTTTACTGCTTCCTTTTTCTTTTTTCTTTTTGTGGGACAGTCTCACTGTGTAGCCCCACCTAACCTGTGTCTCACTCACTATGTAGACCAGAATGTCCTCCAGCTCACATAGATCTGCTTGCCTCTGGCTACCAAGGTGTACATCACCAGGCCCTACCAGTTCAATTCCTTTTATGATTATGGTTGACTTTCCATAAGATTAAATGTACCTTTAGATCTATCTGTATACCAAAACGTCATATCATTAAATACAAGTATCAATTTTTCAATACAGATGGTTTAAATTATACTTTATTTGGGATTTATAAATTCAGGGAATAAAGCAATGTGAGGATTACCATCTAGACTACCAGTGGTCAGGGTCAATTCTGGAGTAACACAAGCATTGTTCTTCATAACTCTTAGTAATTTTTTGATTTTCCCAGTATTGTGATATACTACTTGGCATGCTTGTTTTACCTCATTGGCCAAGCCAAGTCAAAATAGAGTGTAGAAAGGATATTTGAGGCCAAATAATACATTGTGGTTAAAATCACTTGCCTCATGTAAATATAGTCTTACTGAGAAAGTATTTGTCGTGTGCACTGCCAGCAGTAAAACTATGTCATCTTGTAAACCTAGTGTGAGTACCCCACCTTTCTTATATGTAGAATATTAAATACTTGATAAATATGCAAAAAATAAGATGGCATATCATTCAAGTTAGGTTGAAAATCCTTGATACTTGAGAATACATGAAACATTTTCTGTTTCAATGTAACATTTTCTTTGAAATGATTGTAGCAGAAATTATTGTCCAAAAGAAAGACACCCTACATTAACAACTACCATCTGAACTGCTTGTGTGTCGTGAGTTATTGACTACCCTGGAAAAATAATTTTCCCTGATACTACTTTATTTTTGCAACAAATCTTTGTCTAGGTCTCGTGTCTCCTGGTTTATAATGAGTTTTTTCATTGTCCTCATCACAGGCTGATAAGGAAGGCTTTCATCACTGCTTGGTTTAGCAAAGTATTGTAGAGACATTGTGTAAGCAGCTGGGCAAGGAGTGCTGCGTGACTGTGCAGAGTTCTGGGAACCCTCCCACGCTTACTAACAGCATAAACAAATATTGTTGTCAAGCTTCATATAAGAACTAAACTTGGACATCTTGGAAAATAATTCATACTGATTTTTCACCCGTTTCCTTCTTCCTGGAATTCTATTCTTGGATCATCACCACCTATGTGCAATTCTGTGCAACCAGACTGCCATAATAATTTTACATTTGTGGCATTATAGCCATATCTCCCCACTTCTACGATCTACCAGGTGGAGTTAACACAATGAAAATTAATATTTCTCACGATACAATTCCAGAGAAAAATTCTATTTGGAAATATTTTGGTGTGAGTATAAGTTTCTTAAGCTTTCTTAGTCAGTTTCTTCACAAAGTAGAATTAAACAATAGGTGTTAAATAGTTATCTTTTGTCTTTAAATAGTTATCTTTTGTCTTTATCTCTGTTTAAATGAAGCTGATTTTTTTTTTTTCGATACAGGGTTCTTCTGTGGCTTTGGAGGCTGTCCTGGTCTAGCTCTTGTAGACCAGGCTGGTCTCAAACTCACAGAGATCCACCTGCTTCTGCTTCCCGAGTGCTGGGATTAAAGGCGTGCACCACCAATGCCCAGCAAAGCTGATTTCTTAACACTGAATTACAGTGTTGGACATAATTACCATGCATGCAATGGGTAGCATGAGAGATTATGGAAGCCTCCTTTGGAAACCTCAATACTCACACATGTAGGATACTAGAGATGTCTGTACGGTAGGAAATGATGCAGGTGTTGTGTTGGTGCTATGCAAACAGCATCTGGATTGGTGAACCATGCACAGTCCACCATAAATAGAAATATCAACTTCTACACATGTGGAAGCATGTATCTGAGGTATGTGTGTACAGGTGAACTACCCAGGACTTAGGAAGCCCAGAGGAGGCCTGAGCTCCCAATCTCACTTTGTCTGTAACCTCAAACTTCAGGTATGATTTCTTTATATTTCAAAAGGGAAGATAATGATTTCTCTTTAAATGTCATTGGAAACAACGTAAGAATATGAAAGCGATTTGTGATCGATAATGAGGCATGGAATGCGAGGCACTGTTATTACTCAAAGTTTATACACATACACAAACACTCACATGTGCAGGCATGTGTGCACAGGGGTGGGGGGGACAACAAATGTCACCAGTGCTCTGCTAGAAATCCTCAGAGAAGGAATGTCTAAATCAGTCCTTTATGACAAAGTGAATGCCCTTGTAAATGCCAACCAGGTCATGGAATGGAACTTCATGTCCCAGAAACACCTCTATGTGCTCCACTCCAGCCACAACCTGCAGTGGCTCCCAAAGGCAGCTACTCAGCTTTTAGAGCAATAACTTCATTGTGTGGCTTCACAGCTTCATCCCCCATCTGTGCCACATGAGACACAGCCATCATGTCTGACCTGTTTTAGTAGCAATGTTTTGTAAGCTTCTACTACTATACTAGGGCCCTCCTCAATTTCTTTCTCATCCTTCCAATTCTGTTGAAGAATCAAAATGTGCTACCCTGGAAGTTTCAAAGAGTGATCCCAGTCTCAGGAGCCATTGGGGTTTTCCCATTGGGTTTCTTGCTAATTAGTATATAGCTGAGTACAGACAGTTGATCAGAATGCTTATGAACATGGTAAGATTACATGTCAGAGACTGGTAAAATGGCTCAGTCAGGAAGGTGCTTGTCTTGCAAGCATGAATAAATGAAAAAAACTGGGCACAGTGGCTGTCCCATTCATGGGGAAGTGGAGATAGGAGAATCTCTCAGCCTCCTTGTCTGGTCATCCTGGCTTACTTGGTAAGTTCTAGGCCAATGATATACTGTCTATAAATAAATAAATAAATAAATAAATAAATAAATAAATAAATAAATAAACAAATGTGAGTAACAGCTGGGGAACAACTGGAGACTACTCTCTAATCCACACATATGTGCACTGCACACACATGTACATGCACATACACACACACACAAACATACAGTTTGTGGGTTCCTTTCTCAATCATGTCTGAGAGTCTTTCCTGGATGTTTTAAGGCACTGATGTTCAATGCCTAGGAGTTTTTGGTTTAGAAGAAATCATAAAATAATAAATATTAATTTCTCCTATATCCAGCAAGAATGTGTCACAAGGGGATATGGTCTAATATGCTTTTTGTTTGCTCAGTGGTGTTACTTACACATGTAAGACAAGATATTTGTCTAATTGTCCTTCCTTTTTATGCGTCAGTCTCCAAGGTGATGAACTATAGGTGTGATTGATAATGGTACTAATGCTGTGGTCTTGGAGTTGAACTAGGCAAGCATTTTACTTCTGAAACTCGAGTAATTTTATGGAAACTTTCCCAATAGTTCTTACATCTTCGACATGATGTGAGTCCTGTGATATTTACATTCATGTTTATCCACCCTGTCCTTCAGAACTGGAAAATCCCTCTTCTCTTTGAAGTTCTGATTTCAGTGGGAAATGATACTTCAAAACCTTAAGTGAGTTGCCAAAAGCTCGTGATTCTTTTTGATCTATGCCTTTTGGTTGGCAGGAGAGGAAGACGTATGCGCATATGCTTGTGTGAATACTATGCATATTGGGGAATCTCATGATTTTCCTTTCACAATTCATTGAGTCATCACCTAACGTCTTTTGAAGAGTTCTGTATCCATCTCTTTATTCTAACTCAAGTATCTGCTCTTAAGGCTACAAGGGGATGATAGATTTAATATCCCATCATACATCAATCGTTTTATTTTATTCTGCAGCAACATCCTCAGAAAGACTGTACTCCATGGGACTAATGGGGTGCGCTGATTTCTCTATCACATGCTTATCATCTCCTAAGTTTTTAATTGTGGTATTTACTTCACTCAAGGATGCATTACAAAGACTCTTGCTTTTAATTACTGCTTAGTTTTAGATCAACAAGTGAACATTTATCTAAGCTTACATTTTCTTAAAACCATTGCTTTGTTTCCTTATTGCATAAATTATTATTGTCCAAAACATGGCTAAAATTCTATTTTCCCTATGAATGATCATTGTTGCCCCTTTCTTTGTTTTTGTTTTTTTCTTCCCTTTAAAATCCAGTGTTTTCTACAATATGTATTAACATTGTATGCTCAGAGTGATAGTCTCAGATAATCCAGGACATAAGAGCAGTGTGACCTTATGATTTGATGTACTTTTTTAGAGACTAGCTTTCTCTGTATGGATTGAATTACCTTCCACACACCTGTACCCTTATCCCAAGACTATGTCAAGGACTGGATCCACAGCTCTGTTTTGTCTTCTCTGTCTATGTGCAACACTTCTCATTGTCTCAATACTTTTTTAATCTCTTCATTTCTGTACAGATTTAAGTAATATCTTTACTTTTCACTTTCCTTTCTCTTATAATGTTGACTATTTTGTTACTTGTATGTTTCACTTAGTTTATTTTTATTTCTGAAATAATTTTGTTTCAGTGCAGAGTCACTTCTGAATCATATTACCTCATTTCCAAAATGTTGACTCAATTCATACAATTCTATTATGCCTTATAACCCAATCTGACACTGAGTTGATAACTCATTAGTAGTTTTGGGTACAGTGTTTCTACCAGGATTTCTTTTTCTGTAGGGATGTTGCTTCTTATCATATATTGTTTAATAAGTTGGATAATATTTTACTTTGGCATCTTTGTGCTGCTCATTGCTGTTGTTTTTGTCAAAAGCATAAGCATATAGTGACTTGTTTTCTAATTTGTAGTATTTCCTTATCATTCCCTGTTTGTCTGAAGTTTTGCTTTAATTTATGTGTTTTAAAAATTTGAATATTTTTTCATTTAATGATTTTTTTCTATTTTTGCCAGCATCCTCTTAAGTTTTATTTCTATTCATTAGTTTCTCATTGTGTGCCTTCCTGGAAGGAACTTTAGCTGATTTATATTCTCAACTTCATGTGCCCTAGATTGCTCTCACAAACTACTGAGCTCCTTGCAATAAACAGAATTCTAGAGAAGACCTACAAGATTTCTGTTTCCTGTGTACTCTCTGGGACAGTAATTTGACTCTACCTATGCAGGGACTTTGCAGATTTGATGACAGTTGTAATCAATTAGCTTCAAATCCTTGCAGATTACTTTGAATTATCAATGTGGGCTGAACGCTCACCCCAAAGCCTTTCTGTATAGAAGTTTTTCAGACTTAAGTCACAGTAGAGTTTCAACCCAGAGCACCCCAGATATGTTTGAATTATGAGAAGACTAGCCTGTCCCTGCTGCCTTGAAAGATGGAAGAAAGGACAGTAGCCAATGGTATGAACAGTTTCAGAAGGTGACAATGGGACCTGGCCAGTGGCCCATGAGGAATTAGGGACTTCATTACAATAACTGCAAGAAATTCTGCCAATAAAGTGTCCGAGATTGGAGGCATGCCCACCTTAAGAGTCTCCTGAGAAGATTTCAGCCCCAGTGACATTTTGATTTTGGTCTTCTAGACTTGGACCAGAAAAGTCATCTAAGCCTATATGACTTTTGAGAGAGAATTTATTTGTACTCAAAGCACAGTAAATTAGTGATAAGTTACAACAGCAGTAGAGACTTGTACAGGATGCAGGCAAGATAGCTCAGTGAGTCAAAGCACTGGACACCAAACCTGATAACTTAAACATTTTTCTTGAGACTCAGGCTGAGATGCAGAAACTCAGTCCACAAGCACACACACATATCCACCCACCCATCCCTAAACAAAATGAAGGGATTAATGTAATTAAATTGCTTTTTATAGTGCAAATACAAATATTAGGCTCCTAATGTGTTATTCTCCAATTGGCCAGTTGTCTTTTAAAACAAACACTATTAGCTACTTGAAGTTCTCTTCTCCATCAAGCATTGCCTGCCTTTCTCCTGTGTCTTCTCATGTAGGCACTGATACAACCCAGATCTTAGCAATAGGGGATCTGTCCCCAGTGTTTGTCTTTTGCAGTTAATGGAACTAAACTATAAGTTAGCTTTGTTGACAATGGTAAGCATACATTTATATCTGGGTTTCCTTTCTTCATTTCTTTTGTACTGGGTTTCAGAAAGATTAAAAGGTACACTCCTGCCATCTTCCTAGAATAATCCAGCCCTCCTGTTCACATTAGCCTGTGACTGTGACCTAAACTCAACCGTTTATAAACATTGTATAATTAACCTCATTTGACCTGTGCCTGCCAGGAAGAGTTTACCTCATCTTCGTCAGAACTTTTGAACCTTATTGCCACACACTTTATGTGAATGTGTGCCTATGTTATATTGAAAATGACATTTGATTTCTCACTACTGCTGAGTGATACTTATTCCTATACTGGGAATAAGACCATGTTTACTATATTTTATTATCATCCAGTAGACATTTTATCCACTAGATTAAACCCATGAGTCTTACACAAATGATATTACAATGAGAAAACATAGGAAAATTCCAAAACAATCAGCTTAGAAAGTTGTGAATGATGAAAATGTGGTGAATGAATAAAATGATAGAGAAAAATTCCACATGATACTTAAAAGCCTGAAGTAATGAAAGATAAGAGTGTTGAAAGGGATGAGAATTTAGCTCAGGGGCAGATTGTTTTGCTGGAAGTGTAAAAGCCAGTGTTCAGTCCCTGATATGACAGTGATTTTACAAAAGAAAGAAAGAATTCAGGTTGAGGAGATGGCTCAGCAAAGCTGGATTATTCTAGGAAGTGTGAGTATCTGCAAATCCCCAGAAGTGTCATAAAAATCAGGATTAACAGGTCTGCTATCTCAGGAGTCCTATAGGGAGAATGGGGATGGAGAAAGGAGAAACCCCAGAAGTCCATGGGGCGCCTAGCCTGCCATATGCAGCAAGCAAAAAGCAAAAGAAGGACCGTGGTCCCAAATGAGGTGAAGATGACGACCCACACCTGAGGTTGTCTGAAGTTATTCTTGGACCTCCAGGGGCACATAGCATGTGCTGCTTTCACACACAATAATGAAAATGTTACATATACACACACAAACACAATACATAAGAATATTGAATTAGTAATAACTATTAAATAGTAGCTATTAATGTTGTTCTGTAATGGAGTACAGTGGTTTGCATTTGAAATGTATCTACAGGTTCATTTTGTTCAATGCTTGGTCCCCAGCTGACAGTGCTATTTTGAGACACTCTAAAACTTTAGGAGATATTTCCTAGCTGTGAGATGTGATTCCCTTGGTGCATGCATTTGAAAGTTACACTTGCTCCCTCTTCCTTTGCCGTTCTCTTTGCTTCCTCTGTGCCAAAAGGTGAACAGCCCCTTCCAGCACTTTCCCCCACTGCCATGATGTCTGCCTTGTGATGGAGCCAGAAATGGTGGCATCAAAGACTGGACTGCAACCTCTAAAACTATTAGCCAAAGTGAAGCTTTTCCCCTTGAAGCTGTTTGTTCATGAATATAGAACACAGCTGTGCAAAAGCAGCTAACATACTCTCTGTGTATGTTGTCTGATTATAGATGATGAGAGTATCTAATATGTTGGTGTGTATATTTTTAGTCAACTTTCCATTGCTGTAATAAAACATCTAAGATAATCAACATACAAAGAGAAAAATTGGGGCTGGAGAGATGGCTCAGAGGTTAAGAGCACTTGGTTGCTCTTCTAGAGAACCTGGGTTCAATTCCCAGCAGCCACATGGCAGGCAAAATACCAATGTACATAAAATAAAAATACATAAATCATTTAAAAAAGAGATAAAATCTCCTTGGACTCATGGTTTTGAATGTTCCATGGTGTAATCGCTGTGACTTTAGGTCTGTGGTGAGGCAATATATCATAGCAGTAATAACTAACAGAGCAAAGTAACTTCCTTCATTGGGAGGATACAAGGAGGATGAGTTCCCATCATACTTTTCTAACCAAAGTTATCAATGGCCTGAGGCTCTCTCTCAAGGTGCCATGACTCTACCACTTGCTACATCATCTCTTAAAGGACGAGGCTTTTAACACATGGATTTCAGGAAATATTCAAAATCCAAACAGTAGAATACACTATGACAGGAATACTACATACTTGTTAGAAATACTAGCATAAAATCAGTGAAAAGGGGGCTGAATTTGTGTATTTTACTAAGTCTTATAAACATAGCTATAAAGGACAGGATCATGAGAGGAAAGATGAAAGGTTTGATTCTTAATCTCTATCTTTCTCATGTGAAACTTAATGATTGTAAACTAAAAAATAAACAGCAACTTTTAAAATTAAAATAATCTGAGGAAAATACACATGGAATTTATTTTTCTATGCTGGTTACAATGTATGCTTATTTTGGTTGTCCTAAATATGTTCTTTAAAAAACTTTATGAAATGTACATACTTAAAACTCTGTAATTACCACAGAACTTGGAAAAAAACATTATAATAATTAATTATAGTAGTTATAATTCAGTTGAAAATATAACAATTACAAGCATCAAATTTTCACTTTTTAAAATTTTAATAATACTTGCATTTATTTGTGTGTGTGTGTGTGTGTGTGTGTGAGAGAGAGAGAGAGAGAGAGAGAGAGAGAGAGAGAGAGAGAGAGAGAGAGAGTTTATGCAATGTGGAGATCAGAGGACCACTTTCTGGAGGGCTGTAATCTTAAGTAAACATAGACTTGGAGAGTTTTCAGTTACCCTTACCTCCTTTAATTCACAACTCATGTTTCAGCCCAAAGAGAAGGCATTTGTTCTGGGAACTAGACTTGGTCCTCTTCTCTTCATGTTGCCCAGATATTCACTGTTTGACAACTTTTTGTCTTTATGATAAAGAAGAAAAGTAAATAAATAAACAGAATAAAACCCCTAGTCCTTGTTCAGTTTCAGAAGATAAAGATGACTTAATAAAAAGATACCAAAGGGTGTAATAACAAGAAATTAAAAACACTAGATTTTCCTATAACAAGAGCATCATTATGAATGAAATGTCCATTTGGTGGTTTATGTAGCTGAAAATAGAATTTAACTAAATTTGATAGGAAGCCCATGTCACCTTATTTTCCTGGACAGTAGGGTGAAGCACAGTGAGACAGTCTCAGGGGCTTGAATGACCATTCCTGATCCAAGTGCTATAATGCAGGACCAGAACAGGAAAGTGTAACTATATGAACCGAAACTGGAGGAGGACAACTGTTTCACTGATAAGAGGAATGAATTTGGAAAGACAACCATCAGGGAGAGAAAGAGGAGGAAGGGGGAAGGAAATATCCATGAATTACAATGGAATATCACGTGTTTCAAAAAAGAATCAAAGTCTCTGATTTTTAAAATAAAGCATTTTCAGTTATTCTTTCTATTAAGCACAAAATTAACAATTAGATTAGTAATAGAATCAAAGGAACTATTGTACACACAAAACTTGTGTCTCAGATAACATGCCATGTGTCAGTGCCTAGTTCTCTCAGATGATTGCAAATATTGTGTCCAGTGTCCTCAGATACTTGTCAGTGAAATGGGCTCTGCATGAAAAAAGGCATGTGGCAATCACCATTTTGATAAACATATCTGAAGAAGATTAAGGCCAGAAATGTATAATTGGATATAAGGCATTGACTCACTCTTAATTGATCATTAGGTTTTCTAATCTTTCTGTGAAATATATCCTGTCCAGTGAATAGATTAAGAGACAGAGCTCAAATGAATTCCATTCAATCTTTGTTATAATAACTCTTCCAGCCAGCCTGGTCCGAGTGCTGTGTCAGCCCCAAATAACACACAAGACACTCTATTAATTATAATCTGTTGGCCGGTGACTAGGATTTCTTATAGGTTATCTCTGTCTTAAGTATTAACCCATAATTACTAATATATGTATTTCTACATGGTCTTATCCTAGGAGACACCAGACGCATGTCTCTTCTCCATCAGTATCACATGGCAACTTCTTACTACACTTGCCAGAATCATCCTTGTCTCCTAGTCCCACCGTATCTTGTTTCCTTATTGGCTAACAGTGTTTTAGTCATCAACCAATTAGAGAACATATCTACAGAAGCCTTCCCCCATCAAATCTTTGGAATCTCAGTACAAAAATCATGGCATGAATACATCTTGGCATCTTTTTGAAATAAGAGACACATTATTGCCATACTCAAGATTCCTACTTGACATAGAAACAGAAGAAGAAATGGAAGCTGGAGAGATGGCTCAGCAGCTAAAAACACTTTCCATTCTCTAGAGGACCAAGTTTGGTTCCCAGAACAAATGCCTATAACTCCAACTTCATGGGATCTGGCCTCTGTGGGTACACATAAATCAGCCCCATCATATAGACACACCCCAACACACACACACACACACACACACACACACACACACACACACACACACAAACACTTAGCAAAAATGAACTTTAAAAAGGAACAGTTGGAATGAGCTTGGATTTTGTTTTGTCACTTCATTTTCTGTGTAAAACACAGACTACAGAGTTTGTTTTCTGTTGTATGCCTTTCCTAACCCTAGCCGTCTCATGAAAGAATGGGCCACGTCCAAGAAATAATATTAGTTCCACATTTAAAATTACAAGTACTATTTGATAATTTATAAGGCTTACTTATTGGAGAGACACTAGAATCAAGTTTATAAATCAATTTTTGTGTAATTTTGTTTTTCTTAAAATTAAACACTCTATGAAAACATAAATGATTTCTTTCAAAAATCTTAGCTTCAGTGCCTGTCATCTTCAAGTATCCAGGAGTCATATTTTTTTGCAGTATTGTAGGTAATTAACATGGTAAATAATATCATGCACATAGTGACCTATAATGTGAGCTGTAGACATTTGGTCGTAGTTATAAACCAGTTCACCAACAGTGGGAAATTATGACAGTGAAGTAAACTGTGGGAGAGTGGGCAGGGACTCTATTTTTCTTCTGTTTTGCTATGAAATTAAAAATGTTATTAAAATAAATTATTTATTTAAAAGGACACACAAACCTTTATTTTTGTTTATGAATATTTTGTGAAATCATCATGTTATTTCAGAAACCATCTCAATAATTTTATTCATAGTTGTTGAACTTTAGGCAATTAAGACCTTACTATACCAATTTCTATAGTGTTTTTTGTTGTTGCTATGAGCTTCATTTTCAATTTCTCTATTAACAGATAAAGGTGACCTCTTTAGAAAATTTCTCAGTTAATATTACTTCTAAACTGTCCTGGTAACTGTCTCTACCCATCTTTGTAAAAATATGAAGCACACAGTGTTTATCCTTCCAGGAATATTACATTTCATGCTCCACACTTGTGGGGAAATCAGCAACAAACCACTCACCCATTTGTTTGCTTAATAGAAATTTTCGGTCAATGGGACTGGTGTCTGGAGCCAGGAGGGCTTGGTGGCACTGGGCTTTAGCCAAACATTTCAAACCATTTCCCTAAATGTTTCTGATGCAGCAAAATACAAAGCTGGCTTTACCAAGTACTTTTTCTCTTTAATTTTTTAATTTGTGCACATTGAGAGGGAAATGTAATCCATCTGTTTAGTTGGCATGTAATTCGACAAACTATTGTTTTGTAAGAGAAATTCGATGTTCAGGAAGCTTTGTGAGCCTGTCTACTCTCTCCACTAGAATCCCAGAGAAGTGGAGATTTCTAAAAAACACATGGGCAGCAGTGATACAAAGTACCAGGTACCATAGGTTTAGTAAAAATTATTATTGTCTTAATACTCTATAGCCTAGAAAATTTTGTCTAGTACCATCGAAACATTAAGTTAATCTATGGCCTAGTAGATTTAGTTATTAGACTTTTGTTTCCTGTTTCTTGATTTCTTTTCAATTCTTTATAATCTCCACTCTCTCTAAGAGCTGTGGTACATGGTTCCCAGCCTATATAATTTCTTTCTTCCATGCTCTTAGCATCAAAGTTATGTTTTTCTACCAAAAGCTTTGATTACCTCTAAGTGATTCCATTTCTCAGGGGCTTGACTTTGAGTGCATGAGGACATGCTTGCAGTGTCTGTATAGGAGTACGCCCCAGGCATATTCCATATCACTAACTCCACAGAGTTATGGTAGAAACTGCATTTGAAAAGCTTTGTAGACTCATAAATTTTGGAAATATTGGGTTAACGGAGATTAAATGGCTTTCTTTACTTCAGGATTCTGAGAGCTTGGCTATTTTATGGGCACTGTACATCTCTTAGACAGAGTAGCATATGTAGGGCTAAAGAACTCTCTTCTGCAAAGGGACAGGCTTTCGGGGGGAATATCCAGCTAAAGTAGAGCTGTGTGAGAAAAGCTTGAGAAATTCGCCTTCCTCCTTGCATTTATTTCATTACACTGTGGTATCTAGTGTCTATTGTCTAAAGACAAACAATAAACCCCTTCTTTTAAGATATAACTTAATTTTCTTCTCATTAGAGAAAACAAGATTGTTCTGTTTGACTGAAGAAAGAAGCTGACCATCAATAGACAATATGAAGTATTAAAGACTGTTTTGCAACTACTTGAATGGAAATTCCCATTTGTAGGCTTTGTGGGTTATGTGACAGCTTGGATTGAAGAACTGGGTTCTTTGATTAATTTCCCCCCAATTGTGCTGTGAGAGGAATCGTTTTAATAAGACAATCGTGTGAGAATTGGCTCACATCTACCAGTAAACTCAGAAGCAAGGGAGTAGAAAAAAAAAATTGGATAGCCTCAAGGTAAAAAGAAATAATTTGGAAGCATTGTGGTAATGCAGAGTTCTTTTTTGTCTCTATTATTCTATTCATTTAGCTCTCTTTGTAAACATCTGAGTTTACAGAATTTTGACATTAACTCCATTTGTTTTCCTCAATCATCCTGAGGTTATCCTCTCTAAAATGGCTCTTTGGTCTTTGTCTCAATCCCTATACCTCATTTTGCTACATTTTAAGGACCCCCTTTTGGAGGTGAGTGGGTGAAGAAACCTCTTCCAAAAGCACCCAAAAGAACAGCTGCAAGTCTTGTAAGAGTTTGTATAAATCATATAATTTAAAGTACCAAGTGACCTGTTTTGGTCAAGGTGTTTGTCTAGGTCATCAGTTCTTGACTCGGAGAAGAGAAGAAATACCTTCAACCTCCCCTCCCCCACTTCAGGTGAGGCAATTCTACCCCAAGAGTGATCATTTTTCTCTTGAGAAAAGACTCCTGGAGTCCATGTAACTGTACATCCAAATCACCTGGATCAGGTATGATCCATACCGTTCATTCTTTCCTGTGTTCCCTTTTCCTGGTTTGTTCTAGAATAGTCCATGAAGAGGCCCTTTTCCATCAGCTTTACTCTGCAACTCCTGAAGTTATTCCTGTTAACAAATAAGGGGGGTCATAAAGAGTTAATATGCTTTCATTCATTCTTCTCTGTCTCTCCCTCCCACTCCTTCCCTCTCTCCTTCTCTCACCATGAAACATTTTTGTTTTTTATTTGCTACAATGAATTCATGTGTGGATTCCTAAGTCATCCATGAGGCTCTCAACCCCTCATCTGTTCATTAATAAATGTACTCATTGATTTAGCAAGCATGTATTCAACACCTACTACACAGAGATTAAATAGTTTCAAAAGTTTCTCAATTTACAAACAAGTGAAAGGCACTGCATGTTTCCTCCAGAGGACTTCCAGGGGAAATGTAAACACCAAACACCATGAATACTCAAGGCCACAGCAGCATTAATTATAGATTTAACTCATTTAAATGAGATGGTCTTTTCTTGGGCTAGTGTAATATTCACACAATTCTTGGATTAATATTGGGTCTAGAACAATAGGAAACCACCATTTGTTCAAAAAGAATGTTGCAAAGAGAAAGTTCAACCAGTATTCCCTTGACTTTGGCTTCTGATTTCATTGTCTTGTAGCTTGGGAGGTTAACTGTTATTGTTGTCCAGGGGACTATCATTTTGGAAAGAAGTTTTCTTAGCATTAAAATGGGAGAGATTATAGATATAACCCATAATAGAATTAAATCCCACATTGATGCATACTTCAATTCTGTTTGTGTTAGTGAGGAAAAGGACATAATTTTTCTAAAGAAGTTTCAAAACAAAAGAATTTCCCCTTTCTGCTGACACCACTGGTTGTCTAAGCATTGCAGTTCAGTGCTTCTCCTGATATTTCTGCTTTCATTGAATCTCACAGTAAGTCTTACCTGTATTTGCTTTCCTTCTGTTTTTATATTAAATGAATGTGACACAGACTTTACTTAAACCATTTTTCCTCACTCTAACCTAACAGTTCCTCAGGTTGAAGACATTGAGAGCCATCCCTGACTTTGTTCTATATCTAACCTTGGAACCAACTTGTCCGGTAGACTTTTGTAGGACATTTTATTTTACTGGTCACACAGGAATTCTTCACACTAAGAAGAGCAGAGATTCACAACCGTAAGTAAATAAAATGATACTGACAAAGTGATCAAAACAAACCTGAAATTTGCCCTGGCTTGGTGGTTCTGTGGAAGCATGGTCATCTGATGGTACCCAGTATATCTCAAGCCTTATCTTGGGGTCGGTTCCCTGTCTGAGCATGTGCTGTTCGAGTAGAGCGAGGGATGCAGGCGGATTCCAGGTCTACTGAAAGGGACCTAGCCCGTAAGTTCTTGTTTGCCTGAATTACTGGAGGCTTCTCTCTACATCCCGTTTGATACCCAAAGCCGTCCTTCCTCTTTGCAAACCACTATAGTGATCCTTCAGAAAGGAACTTGGAACACACCACTCCACCACTTGAAACTTGGCTTCTCTCCTGTGATAGTCCAAAACGCCTCAACAGTCCTCAGCGTCTGCTTCCTCCCTTTGCCAGTTTCGTCTACCATAACGCTGTCTCTTGTTCCACTGTTGTTGGGTTACTGAAAGCTGTCAGCAGAAATGTATCATTTGCTTGCCCCCAACTCATCTCCTTTATGGAAATGTTCAAAGGTACAGCCTTCTCTGACAACCACATTGAAAACCAAAAGCATCCCTCTGACTTCTAGGTTGTTTTTCTCCAAATCACTCTTAGCCGTCTCAAGTACTCTGTGCCTTACTGACTTCTCCTTGGTTGTCTGTCGTCTTCATTGATTGCAGCCTCTGAGGAAACAAGCTTTGATCTGAGTTTTATGCCAGCCCTGTACTCCTTACTGCCTGCTTATGAGCCCAGAGCAGATCATAGATTCTTCTCTGAAAATGTCGAGCACTCATTTGAACTCCCAGCTTAACAGTGCAGGAGTCATTTCCACAGACATGTGTTGTTTATAAAAATAACATCTCATTTTCTGTTACCAAAGAAGTGCTGAGTCTAAGCAAATGAGCACACTATAGGGCTGAAGTGAAATTAAGGACAATGTCCCCTAAATTAAAAACACAAATGACATTGCTTTTAACTTTTAGACGTTAAAGCTGTATAGTGTAAGCAGCTCAACTGTAAGTTATACATCAAGACACTGTGAGATAAGGTTCTCAAAATACTGGCTGTGGGACAGCTTCCAGTGTTTGGATATGGCTTCCCCCTACCACAACAGGGAAAATTTCCTGGAGAATTAAGCTGTGAAGTGCCCATGTATGTATCTATGTGCATGTCCCAGACATCTCAAACTCACACCAGAGGCTGTCACTCCATCTTCCCCAGGTGAAAGTGTGACCCCATTAGAACCCTTGTCTTATGAGAAGGGAAGAAAAGGAAGAATGAAGAGGTCATGAGGGAGCAGAAAGGTTGAGTCAGGTGTAGATTAGAAGAAAGGATATGTGATAGGTAGGGTTTTAGTTGGGGGGGTGTTAGGGGAGGAAGGGAGGGAGAAGGTAACTGAGATTGTCATGTAATTCAATCTTATTTGTAATTCAAATAAAAAAAAAGTCAAAAAAAAAAAGAACCCTTGTCCTATCAAGTGGCAGGTACCCACTTTATACAAAAAGAACACCAACAGAGAATTAGAAACCGGGGTGGGGGCATCTTTAATTCCTTTGCCTCAGCTTTAGAAACCATTTAAATATCACCCCTCCCCAGAAAGCATGCATATGTCTGTTTACTTACTTCCATCATCGCAAACACTTCCCTAATAAAGACTTTCTGAAAATCAAAACCTCCAAATGGGTCACATGACTTTCATCTCCTGGAATTTCATGTTTGCTACATGACAAACTGACCTTTCAAAAATGCAATTTATGTGGTTGTCCGCATTGGTGATTTCCCATTGTTTTAAAAGTGAAATCCTTAACTGCCTTGCAGCGTCATTCATATCTGGCCCCAACTGTTTTCAGCCTGAATTTTCACCACTTTGCCCCTCATAGGCTGTTAGTGATAAGAGATGTGCCCTGTGACCTTCATTTTAAGACTCTCTGGGCTAGAGATGGGCTAGAACACATTCTGTACTTCCACTTTGCATTGTGGCAGCCCTTTGTATTCTTCTATGAATTCTTTTATAGTAGTTACTCCTGTAACTATGTCTTTCTCACGTCTGATAATGCTACTGAGGGTTATGTGCATCAGGCTCTCCTCTAAGTCAGACACTTTCACAAACCATTCAGTATGCAAACACCCAATGAAATAGATAGCTTATGATTGAAGGAAGTGAAACATGGTTTTCCATTCAAGGTTACATCCCTGAAATCGGATTTGAGGTCTGAAACTGTTCTGTGTCCAAGAAAGAAAACAACATTGCAGGCATACTTTAACAAGCAGTTTTTGCTTGAAATGTATGTAAATAATTTTCTAATTTAAAAGGCAATAATAGGGGTTGGAGAGATGCACCATGGTTAAGAGGACTCAGTACTCTTTGGAAGGTCTTGAGTTCAATTCCCAGCACCACATGGTGGCTAATTATTGTCTGATGCTGTCTTCTGGTGTGCAAATGTACATGAATACAAAGTACCCATATACATAAAAACACATAAATAAATAAATCTTTAAAAAAAGAAGGCAATAACAGAAACCAGAATCCAAATGAGAAAGACTTGGATTTTCCTTTAGTTCACAGTCTGTCTGTACTGGGCCCCACACCCTGCCACAGTACAATCTGCTTACAAGGGGAAGACACTTTTAGTTTGTCTCCATGATGGAATCTACTCTTCCTTATTACACTTCTTTGGTCACTGTGAGAATCAGTGTGTGCTGTCACAGTTTAAAAACTCTTTGTTACTGAGGACTTTGCCCATTTTAGTTTCATGTTTCCCAATGTCAAGTGCAGATTCCAAACAACATGAAGTTGATGGGCAGCAGACTGACGAGAGATTGGTGACAACGAGAAGATACACGTATATAGGAGGAACCTCATCAGAATCTCCTACACGTATGTTTATCGGGGCAATATAATTATATCCAAGGTTTTGAAACTAAGGACTCCTGAAGTTTCTCTGTTCAGGAGACAATGACAATTCTTAGCTATATTATCTTGTTCTTTTAAGTTAAATCGTCCTTGCCAATTCTCATATTTACTCTATCATGTGAGCAACAGGCTATTACCAAATCAATAGGCACATTTTGTGAGTAAAATCTATCTGAATATAGCAAAAAAAAAAAAAAAAAACCCAAAATTCTTAAATTTGCCTTATGAGATTGTCCATGCTGGTGTTATGGCAACAACTCTGAACAAATGTTACAAAGTTTAGTGAATTTGGGTTTTCCACACCATGAAGAAAGAGCAAGCTCTGAAATTCTGTGTGGAAAACAGAATTTCTTCTTCCCACTAGAAACCAATTAATATTGTAAAGTCTGTGTTTATGCCTCTATAAACTGTAGAAAACCCTTGCTACCTGTGCTCAGAAGAATGTTCTGATAAATAATGAAGTCATGTCTAAAACACACTATATAAGAGCAAAGTGTAATTATGATATGTTTTCTGATTTCCATTAACTTGATTCCCAGTTTCTAAGAAGTCTGTAATAACTGCCTGGCAGTCTAATGCTTTTTTTTTTTTTCCATACCCTCTTGGGGGCGGGGCATTCAAACAGCTGCTTTGAATGCTACCTGTGAATATCTAACATTCCATATGTGTAAACTTCTCATGTATAGTCTCATAGAATACATCCATGGAAACAAATACATGAATGGTACAAGGTATTTCTGTAGAGAGGGAGGGAGGAGGGAGAGGGAGAGGGAGGGAGAGAGAGAGGGAGAGAGAGAGAAAGAGAGAGAGAGAGAGAGAGAGAGAGAGAGAGAGAGAGAGAGAGAGAGAGAGAGAGGAGTTTTCTTTGTTGTCAGAATTTTCCAAACTAAGATGTATGGCAGTGCCTCTTGATATGATTATATTCACTTTCAGGAAGAAGTGTTCAAAACCCTGCTATTGGGGGAAGGTGCAAACGTGATGCTGCTTTCTCTGAGCTAAGACAACAGAGCTCTTTGCAGTTGCAAGCAAAATAAATTCACCATGTACTGCTGTGAGTTGGGAAGCAATTAGGAATCTCTGCAGCAAATGTGAATTCAATGACCAGTCGCTTGAAAGAAGATTAATCTGACCTTTCTTTTTATTAGTATTCATGAGGTGTGGTTCCATTTTTGAAACAGTTTGGGGCTTGGAGTAAGATACTTTCTTCCTATTAACAGGCAATTGCCCACTGACTCGGTGCAATCATCCATTTCTTTTTAAAACTTGAGATATTGGAAGAAATGTCTTTATGGCTTTTGTACTTTAAAAATTCAATTAAATTCTACTTTGCACAAAGCAAATTCACTGTTCCTTCCAGGCCACATCACAGAACATTGACAGAGTAGCAGCCACGAAAAGACTTCATTGAGACTTCGTTCAGATGGGAAAAGGTACTTAATATGTGAAGTTTAGGAAAAGATGTATCAGCAAAATCCACCTTTTGTGTGTGATTATTTTCTTATACTTTTCTAACAGAATTCTTTTCCAACAATCGTTTACGTATTACTCTTTCTGCATTGAAGTACCCTTCTTATAAGCATTGTTGTCAAGAGAATATTTTTTCTCCTCTTTGAATGGGGGAAAATCTCCTTTGGGTTTTTAATTGAAAAAAAAAAAAAGCTATTTGCTTTGGTAACTCTCCATTCTTTAACTGAAGAAAGGATTGTAAAGCCTGAGATCATTTCTATATTATTAGCAGCCTTGCCTTCTTGTCAGAAAATACCCACAGAGGAGGCAAAAGACAGAGTCCTAGGTTAGCATGGGTAAGCAGGAGCCTTCCAGTGATAAACTATTCTCAGGGCAGTTAAGGAAGACCTTCAGGTTGGAGATGCATAGGATATGGGGTTTGTTCATGACACCCAAAGCCTCTCCATGAAGCATGTTTACCTTCTCAATCATTCCGTGGCTGAAACTCCCCACTAACTTACCAGGAACCTCCTCACACCCAGGAACATCTGCTTTCAATTGGAGCATGCTTACAAAAGGACCACCTGCCAGCACAGGGAATGTTTTCCTTCTCCCAGTGGGGTCTTAGAGACAGGCTTTCATGTATTTAAACAGCTAAGCAAGAAACCCAGAAGAGTTAAGGCTCCCATGCTTACTGGGATATTCTTATACACAGAAAGCAAAACCAATAAGATACTAAGAGGACTGGTTTTTAAATTCCAGTTTTGCTGGTCCTTGTTCAGAACTCCGAATCCTCTTTTCTTCACAGCTCTTCATATTTCTTTTATTTATATTTATTCATTTTATTAGTGAGTAGGAGGACGCATGTGTGCCACAGTGAGCATGTGGAGGACCAAAGACCAAAAAAGAGTTAGATACCTTGTGAAGCCAGGGATCATCCTCAACTTATCAGCCAGGACTTTTATCTGCTCAGTAGTCATCTTGTTGACCTCTTTCTTCATATTCCTTTGCCCTGCATGTTTTCTGACATCACTAAAAGTTTTGATACAAAATAGAAGTATTTCTCAGTTTGAAAGCTACAACATTAAAGAAAATGAAAACCCTTCTGTAGGTGGATGAATTTGAATGTTGTTTCTCCTATAGCCATGACAGTCACCACAGACACAAGAGAATTATGAAAGCTGTTGCTGGAAGTGCAAGTGCAAACTTGTGTACACATGGAGTGAGGATATTTGAAGGGAATTTGAGCAGCAGGGAAATGCAAGAGAACCACTTGGGACTGAGAACTGCTTGCTTCTGGTTCCTGCCAAGTTCTTTCACACACTCTGCTTCTCTATGAAGTATAAATGTGCTGGGGGACTGAGAACTGGTGTCACAACCTTTCTTTTCCAGTATGAGGGGGAAAAACACTACAGGAAGAAAACTCTCATAATCTTGGATGAGATAAAAAGCAGTAGTTTAAGAGTCATGAGCATATTTTATTTTGTAACGTCAACTTTATAATCAAATGTCTAGATTGGATTCTTCCTCTATTGATAATTGGGATCCCCCCTCATTTGGTGGAAGGCTTACATTCACCTCACAAATACAAGGGACACAAATAAATAGACTCCCCCAGCAATGTTAGCCTGTGTGGGAGCCTCAGAGACCGGCCTCATGAAACATTAGGCACATTGCACAGAGATGGAAGGGATCTCAGACACTCAGCTACAGCTGACAAAACATAGGAGTCAGGTGACAAAGTGGTGACATGATCCATGATGACAGCCAAAATGCAGTTCCAAGTTAATATCACATCCACAGACTTCCACTAGCCTCAGTCCATTGTTGTTTGGTAGAGACACACTGTAGTTAGGACTCCCATGCACACTCACAATGCCCTGCATTCCACAGACCTTCCCTGCTGTGTGAGAGGATCACAATACAAAGGTTGCTTTACTATGGGACCTCTGAGCAATTCACCACTCAGGTACTAAAAGTGGACTCAATGAACTCTCAGAAAAACAAGCTGAACGCGTTAACTTGCATTACCTCACCATCAGCAGGCAAGAAGTGATGAGAGGAAATGAGTAAGGTGAGAAAACTGGTTGTCTTCACATGGTGATTTCTCATGACATACTCGTCTTGAGAATCCAAATGCTAGCAACGGATGACAATAACCTGCTTTAAAGACAGCATGAAACAGGTATTTGTAAAAGGTCACCTTGAAGAAGGTTCACAGAGCTGCATTTCAGACCCCTGAGCCATACGACCTCTGTTGCACAGCAAGGACAGCCATGATGATGCCTCAAAGGTAGGTTAGGCTACATTAAGATGACAAAAATACGAAGTAGACTGCATCTATTACCTGAGACAAATCCACATAGATTTTTGTTTTTTTAGCTCTGACATGTCTATAAGACCTGAACTGTAGGAGAATACAGTCCAGTGACTCATTCTAATAGCATTGTATAAATGGCTTTGAAAGTATTGCATTAAATTTCAGAATATACCAATATTAAGTAAATTATATATCCCATCTTCAGTCTCCTTATCTACACATACATAAGGAAACTTAATCAGGATCCATTGAGTGTTGGCTAACTTTAAATTTTGACTGCTTTCACATATACAATTAACTCTCAAGAATGGCAAATTTGCTTCAATTTCTTTGAGCACTATGTGCAGAGGGCAGGCAACTCTCTCCAATGGTTTGCTCTGAAGGACACAAGTGGGTGGTCTGAGGAAAGTCGAACGTGGTATTTTGTTAAATAAATAATAAGGTAAGTCGCATCATTCAAGTGTTTTATGTGCATTTTCTACTCCGGTCCTTATTTTATATCAGATTGCAAAATAACTAGTATCTTTTTTATATTTCAAGAAAATAGTGGAGTAAGGAAACTATATAACTTACCTACTGTCTTATTGCTAATGCAGAGCTGAGCAGAACATTTTAGATGGCATCCAGGTTTTCATTTTAAACATGTAATTCTCCTACAAAGTCTACCTTTGAATTATTTCAAAATGTGACTAAAAATGAAAGAAGAAACATGCCCAATAATGACGAACTTGTACAGATGAAAGTTGGCATTCTGTAATAGTTTCATGAGGGAGGAAAAAATGCAACATACTGATATCAAGGGTAGTAGCCCACAAAAAACTACCTACAAGTAGGCTACCTTCTAGCTTCACAAAAATACAGATTCCTTGGGGCCTTTCAGGGCTATCCACATTTACAAAGACAATCCAGTTGTGCTTTCAGGAAAAAGTGTAACGCATAGAACTGTTGATAATCATTTTAATTAGCTTCCTTCCTTCCAATTTATAAATGGACACAAGTATTTTTGTTTTTCTCTTATTAAAGGTGAAACTTTGGTCATTTTAAATAACAACCAAACAAACCCATTGTTTCTGAAAATCTGTGTTTTGGCTGGCTTAGTTTTCACTTTTTTTTCATGTTTGTCACACTCCATCTGGTTTTGTGTACTCAGTGTCTTTTCTTCTCTGCCAAGTTGTTTTTTTCCAATGTACATACATCACTCTACATCTTCAAAGTATTTTACATATGCTACATGCTGGATTTCCCCAATGCTTTCAAACGAGCTTTAAATGAGCTTTGAAATGAGCTCTTCGTGTTTTTCTCATGAGCTTCTAAAATCCTTACTACGTGGCTCTTCTTTTATTTGACTCCAAAGAAAACAAATTTCATTTACACACTGAAAGTGGCAAATCCTCATCGTGTTTTTATTGTCCCAGAGTATTCAATATTGGTTTAGCACATACTTGGTGTCAAGCAGTGTGCAGTGGATCCTGTTACCTAGACACTGGGGTGATGACTTTGAGGTACCCGTATCTCAGGGGAGAGGACACATGTGTGCCTTTTGATGAACAGTTGTGCTAAGTACAAGGTTCCCAGAACAATGAGAGTGAGAATGTAGAAAGCAGTGATGAGGGCAGCATTAGGAACTTCCTAAAAGCCCTTTCCACAACCAACTCAGTAAATACCACCGACTGGGAAACAACAAATTGTTACTGAGTTTGAGTGAAAAGCTACAAATGATTTTCAACTGCTTGGTAAGTATCCACGCTAGTTTGTGAGTACAGTATGGTGGATGGTTCTAAAATCATTTCTTATTGCCTTGCACTGTTTTGTCAGCCACAATCCTGACATGTATTTTGATGCCTCCCACTTTCATTTTGAAGTTTGCCAGAGTCTTAGCATAGGCTTAATGGTATTCTCCCATATCCATATGTTGACTTTCTAACCATCAGTACCTCAGAACATGGCTGTATTTAGAGAGTACATCATTGAAGCAGTGACTACATTAAAATTAACATTCATTTTAATGAAGTTACTGGAATGAATCATAATCAATGACTGTGCACAATGTATTCTTATAGAATATGAGAATTTGAGTGCTGATGGGTAAGAGCAGAAGCCCCTGGGAAGATGCATAGAGAAGTGCAATGTCACAGCCAAGGATCTGACAACTTATCCAGAGCTTAGCCTTTAAACTGTTAAAGCATGATAAGCAATTTATCTTGCTTTGCAGTTTTTCATGTGGTTTTCAGCATATTTATATTTATTAATTAATTTTGAATTTTTATAATACCCGCTTGCTTTTAAAGGATGAATGCTCTAAACATCAGAAGTAAGGGCATGAAATGACACTACCATGGCCACCAATGGTGTGACCTCCACCTACTCATCTTTCTACCTGTTCACCTGCAGTCCTTTGAGCAGTCCTTCATAGCCCTGAGAAGAGTAAGGGCTTATGTGCTATTTTTAAATCTTAGACAAAAATAGAGAAAATTTACATTGTTTTGGAAAACATTTATAGAAAAGTTAAAATAACAGGTATTTTTTTTACCATTTTTAAATTCATAATTGTCAATGATAATTTGTATATGTTTTGGGGCTACATTAATACTCTTGGAACATTAAAATTAGCTGCAAGTGTGTACTAGAGGTATATATAAAAGTATATATACCTCTAGAATTATAAGATCTATTTCTAACATTACTTTTATTGCCAAACATACATTGGGAAAACAAACAAACAAACCACATTGCTTTCATGTTACTCATGCCAGCCAAGTTGGCTTGAAGGTGGTGGGTTGTTGTTGTTACTCATGCCAGGCTTCCAGAGCTTCTAATCACAATAAAAACCCTTACAGCCTGACAGCCTAGATGCAGGGGACTTTACAGGACCTGCCAATGTCTTTTTCAACTTAGAGGTGGAGGTGATGATTCAAAACTGTTAAAATATATTGCTACTTATTTTCCTCTGTGTCAATCACCTCTTCTCTGAATGATCAATTTCTGCTTTTTCTGCTTGCCTTCGTCCGGACTTCGAGCCCAGCTACTCACCCACCACCTTGCATAGCATAGGGCACTGCTTTATTAACAGGTCCTGACAAGAAACCATCATTCAAGCCATTAGCATTCACCTGGGGATAAAGGAGGATTTCTTCTTTCTGCTTAAAAACAAAAACAAAATATCAACAGTTTAAAACCTCTTCGTGAGCTACTATAGACTTCGAAAGTACACCACTTAAAATTTAGCTTTTGAAATTAGCAATATAATCTCAATTTACCTTGAAGTTTGATTTTCCTACAACCATTCAGTCTCCTCTATACTGCTGGTGTTTAATAGTTCATGCCTAACGATTATTTGTATTCTTATAAGTGTGATATTGATCACACTTTAAGTGTACACACCATTCAAAGTACTGTGGACTTTTTTCTGTTTGTTTTATTCCTGAGGGTTTTTTTTTTTAATTGTTTTCTAGTTGGTTGCTTTATGCTGTTATTTACATTAGCCCTTTCTCCCATTTTATGCCCATTGTATTTTATGTTTTTGGTGAGTCCATATACTAAAAGCATAGATTGTTTGTCTTCAGATAGATACCTGTAAACCATACATTTTCTTCTCAATCCACAAGTTTTGCCCTATACCCTTTTCATTTGGTATTCAGCTCCAGTTTATGGGCTCTACTGATACTTGCTTTAATTTAGCAATCATTTGCAGTATGTGTACATGTATGGTTAATTTTCTTGTAAGTGAGATAGTTTGCTGTTAGAATTTCTTGTAATTGTTGATGAATAAGTAAATGTAGCCTGTATACTTCAACCTTTTGGAATTTGCTGACATTTTTTTTTCTGTGTTCTAGTGCATGGTAAAATTTTATGACTGTTACTTTTCTCCTTGAAATTGGTATGTAGCTGTGTGTGTATGGTACAGAATTCTTGGTAGAGGTCAAGTGCATTACACAGCTCTTTCGTGCTCCTCCCTAGTAGTTGGTGGTTTCTTGGTTGGCCTCTGAGAGAGGTATGTCTGTCTTCTCACCATCACTAGGAACTTGCATGCTGTGTTCTGTAAGGCCTTTAGTATTTGCTCTGCACGATCCCTTTGTGGTGGCCCAGTTCACCAGCTTATTGGTTGTACTGCTGTCTACTTCTGAAAGCATGAAGTCACAGTAGGATCCTACAAGGAAGTTTCCTCATACACATTCTGCATTTATTATCTATTGGAATCCTATTACTTATAATACTACCATCTAATAATTCTGGTGCTGGTTTGGAAGCCCTCTCCAACTTCTATGAGAACTTGATGGGGAAGGTAGAGTAAAGTCTGTATGGTGTTCATTTCAAGATTAAACCTGAGTCATGTTGCCTCTTCTCTTCCACTTCCTGGCCTCCCTTCCGATAATGCCCCTATTCTGACTTAAGCCCCATTAAACTTGTTTCAATTTCTCAACAAAGCTCTTCCTCCCATGGAAGTTTCATACATCAGTTGTTTTTGACCTAGAACTCCATTTTTCTTCTTAAATTATCTTTTGCACTCAATCTTTAACATATTTCACTGAATTCAATTTATCAGACTATGTAAGCATATTGCAAGAATTGATGACAATGTATAAATATATTTCTTTCCTTATTAAGGCGGGGTAGATGGGTTCTATTTAATATGTTCCTCAGTCCAGTTCTGGGGTACATTAAGACAACAGTACAAGTCACTTTGAATCATTCAATTATTACACATAAACTTGAAAGAAACATTTGGATAATTCAGGGAACATCTGGGGATGACTTGTGAAATATGTAACTCAGCTCATAGAACACTTGGGCTTTGTGAAAACAGTCCAATTGTTATATTTTCCTGACTCTGCCAGACACAAATGGGCAAGATCCATATTTCCTTTAAGACTTTTCTTCTCCTGCATAATAATCTAAATGTGCCTTAGGTGGAGATTGGGTGTGTCTTTGTGTGTGTGTGTGTGTGTGTGTGTGTGTGTGTGTGTGTGTGTGTGTGTGGTATATATGGAACAGAGAGATTGAGATAGAGATAATCAGGGAAGATAGATAGATAGATAGATAGATAGATAGATAGATAGATAGATAGATAAGTTCTATCATCCTTAGAGGGGTTTGTTTACTTAGTTTCTGTGACTGGATATTACAACAAAAATGGAGAGAAAAATTTTAAACATTTTTATTCACTCCACCCTCACTACAATGTTATTTTTATTTAGCCAGTTTTTAATAAGTGGTTTTGCAATCAAAGCAAAAAATGAAACAAAAAAAACAAACCTTGAATCTACTAGATTATAAATGTGTAGAAAAAACGAGTAGTATGTAGTGTGTCTATATGGCTTATTGCTGAATGAAGGGGTCTTAAGTGGTAAATGCATGAAATAATGCATGAATAGAGGCAGTACTGGATTAAAATGTTTTCAAAATTTCATGTAATTAAACAACAGCTTCCATGACTATAACAATATATATTGAAAAAGCTCACAATGTGAGTTAATAATTGCCTTGAGTACAAAAATTGTTCTCACAGTGAGTTAAGATGACTTCTGTTTTGTTTCCCCAAATTATGTATTTAGTTAGCCATTTCTGCTTTCATTCATCTTAGAAATGCTCATTCTCAATGTAAAAAGAGCGGTGCACACGTTACAAAGGTATGTTGGGAACAAAGATGGGTGCAAGACTGTCAGTTAAAATCAAATCTCTGGAGAAGTATCATTTTCCCAGCTGAATTATATTTTATGAAAATATAAACCATTCAGACAAAATTGTCCCAAATTTTATTTATATAAACTCAGGGGAAAAAATGTTTACCTGTTCTTGCTTGCCTTATTGGCAAAAATAATATTTAAGAAGATCCAATAAGGTTAATTAGAAAAGAAATTTAGTTTTACAAAGGATCTAGGTAGGATGACTCACATCTGCAGTTTCAGCACTTGGAGTCTGAGGCAGGGGTATTGCCATGAATTGGAGACCATCCTGGACTACACTGTGAGACTCAGATTTCAAACAAACATACAAATAAAAAAAATTCATTATGCAAAGGCACATAACAAAGAAAAATTTCAAAATGAATAGGAAGAAAAAGAAGTTAATGCCATTTTTTTTTGTTTGTTTTTTTTAAGCATGAGAATGTACATGGGGTTTTATAAATGTTTAATGTGATTGCTCTGTGACACTATTCTGGAGGACACATGAACACTCCAGATAGGAAACTGATAACAGACCAAAATAAGACACTACCCAAATCCAACTTGGTGAGCCAATGTGTTTTGCTGGAATGACTTACGGGAACATGACAGGCATGACTGACGGGTTACTTTCAGGAACGGAAATAACTCAGAGACAGCCCACCCAGCATGGGTGACAGCTCATGAACACTTCATTGTAGGCTAGAGTGTTTCACCTCCCTTAAGACATCCTATTCTTAATCAGTTTTATCTCAGAAGAAATTCCTACCCGATAACTAGTGCCATTCTTTCATAGTAATGTGGGAGGGAACTAGGGAAAACACTAGAAAAGAAAAATAAACAAAGGACAAAAAATTTAGTGAAAATTAGTTGTTTTCTGTAGTAAAAACAGGATTACAAAAACAAAGAAACCAACCCATTTCTGTCTAATTCTAGTTTAAATATTGTACAAACCCATTCTGACTGCCTTGAAACTTTGGTTTTGCTTTATCAGCTCTTTAATATTAACTACAAAGATTATTAATAACTAAAGCCCTAGTGTGAGTTACTACAAATGTCTGTGAGCATGTTCAAGCAAAATTCATTAGGTCTTATATTCAAAAAAAGACTTGGTATTACATAGAGAAACACCTACTGTGCTGTCCAACCTGGGACCCATAGGCCACATGAATCCCTGGATAGTTATGAACGTGGCCTGTGGTGGTTTGAAGGAAAATGGCCTACATATGCTCATAGGGAGTGGCATTGTTAAGAAATGTGGCCTTGTTAGAGGAAGTGTGTCACTGGGGGTGGTCCTTGAGGTTTTCATATGCTCAAGCCAGGCCCAGTGTCACTCTGCTGCCTGCTGGCCCAGCATCATGTCTGTCTGTGCACCACTTTGTTTTCTGCCATGATGACAATGGACTAAACCTTTTAACTGTAAGCCAGCCACAATCAAATGCTTTTCTTTATAAGAGTTGCCATGGCAATGGCATCTCTTCACCACAAAAAGTAAGACCATGGGCCAACACATTTGAGGATGACCATATCATGTCATATTGAGAGTTTATTTTTTAAAAAATGGTCACAGGGGAGAAAGTCTCTTGTTGCTGCTTAGAGCTTTCCACAGACATGGTTGGGAGTCCATTGATTCTGAACTGCAACTGGTATGGAATGGGGGAAATCGGATGTCAAGTAGTATAGACCTACTCCTTTCTACAGTTAACAAACATTTAAAAGACCAAGTTATTAGTTCAAAAAAGGTTCCTCGACTGCAGTTTTGAGTCCTTGAACACACATAACGAGAATGTCCCATGATCATATAATATTACAATAATATTCAGTAAAAGTGTACAGATCTAGAACAAAATGCACTTTTGGAAAAGAAAAAAAAACATACATTAGTGCCATCTTGGCAGTATCATAATTTGAATCCTAAGAACCACCAATATGCAGTGACTATTCTTATGTGTTCCAGCACCCAGATTCTTAGACAGCATTATTCTGCTTATGTCTGTGATGGTGATTTTGGATGTGATTAACATTTAAATAAGTAGACTTTAAGTACAAATAGATTCCCTTTCACAGGGTAACTGGCATCAGCTACACAGCTGAAATACAACTGGATTGAATATCCTAAGAAGCTGAGTTCTCCCAAGCGACAAGGAGTTTTCAGTAGACTGCCTTTGCACTTTGTCAGCGACACTGACTCTCCTGGCACTACAACACATTGCCTCTATCTTTGGACAACTCAGCTTCAGCTCTGTCCTGTCTCTGGCCTGTACACCATCCCTTTGTCTTCCTAATTTAATTTGTGGAGACTACAATCATTTCTGCCAGTTTCTTAACATGCCCCCACTCACACACTCAGCCACATTGTTGGTTTAATTTGTCTAGACCACAGATTCTGACTAGTATTATAGCAACATGATTCCAGCATTTGAGGACTACTTTGTCATTGCTCTGAACTCACACATAAAAAGTCCAATTGAATTTTAAACCTGTGTGCCCTTACCATCATATATTTTGTGATGGTTTTATCAATAAAAACATAGTATATACCAGTATACTTAAAGGTTCCTCTAATTATAGTCCATTTACATGCTTCAAGTTATTCCAATTCAGTTTAATACTGTGAAAGGAATTTTCATTAATACAGAGTGATTAATAAACCTCAGCTGTATGCTAATACAAAGTCCTGAGATGAAACTTTCTTGTCTGATGTCTTTTGTGATTTCAGAGATATATTAATTAAAATCCTTTCAGAAAATGATATTTCACATCAAACATAAATCCTATAAAAGCTGCATTAATATTTTTGAAGTTTATACAAGTTAAATTATTTTGTCTGCTCCATAACATATTGTTTTATTTTAATTTTTTAACTATTATATATAATATACAATATATATATATATATATATATATACAATTTTTAGGAGTCAAGATCAAAATGGACCCCGTAAACTATTCTAACCTATCAGTTATCATTGTCCACTTAAAACCATTAGTATCACAACACAACATGAAAAATGTTAGAACTATAATAATGAACAAACTAGACATTTTTTTATATAGATAGTAACAGTCTACCAAATAAAAATCAAAAGAACAGAGAGGTTTTGTATAATTCTTCTCACCACACAATATATGAGTGACAATGGAGTTTCATGCCTGCAGACACTGTATGTGTATTTAAGACTTAATGAAGTTTCAAGGTACAACCACTTAATTACAATGAACATGAAGATGCTATACTAGGTCTGAAGACCACTCTGAAGGTTGAGACAATATTTGAAGTTTGAATCAGAGAAAAGTCAGTACAATGGAAAGATGAGGAAAGGGTTGGGATGTTTATGACTTTGAATCAATGGGATTTTTAATTGATTGGCCAGATGTGAAGAGTGATGCCCACAGGGGGAGGATAAAGTGTTCTGATGAGAAAACTATGTTGTCAACAGTCCTAATGAGGAGCTCTGTGTTGCCCAAGGCTCTGGGATAGGATGACATTCACCCTCATCCTTGCTTCCATTTCTACCATGTGGTAGAATGCAAGTCTCGACTCCAATAGACAAAAAAGCACAAGAAAACACCAGACTTGAAAATATTTTTTCCTTTCACTAAAAGATATTGAGAAAACCTTTTGTCTCCAGCAAAGTTTCCCATATTCCAGGGATTCTGGTCCAGGCAACAGGGCCATTCTTTAAGATGAACCTGAGAGACCCACTGGACTCTTGGAAGATGCATTTCCTCTTCAGAAATGACAGATTTATCATCCAGTGAAGAAGGAGAAAAAGAGCAATTGAGACTGAGAGACTCAGGGGAAAAACTAGATTCATCCCTTATTTTATGGGCAGAAGAATCACAGCATACAGCTAAGATAACACATTTGGGAATTGGGGTCAGATACAGGGAAATGGAAAGAAAGTTACAAGAAACATAAATATGAACAAATGTGTAAGTCAGGTCAGTTTTTATCTGAACAATTACAATATTTCATCAGAATTAAACACCGTAAATTTTAAGGCATAAAATATTGACAGTCAACTAGATTCTCACAAAGCACATAGACCCACCACTCTAATTTGGCATATCCCCATCTCAGATGTTAAACATCTAAAATATAGAGACATATAAATGTCAATGAACTCTGATAGCAGTTTCTAACTAAAATTATAGCATTTCTGCATTTCTTTAAAAGTTAATTGCATTTATTTATTTATTTATTTATTTATTTATTTATCCATCCAGCCATATCCTACCATTATTTAGGTAGGTATGTATGTGTATATGTATGAACCACTCCAAGTGTGTGGAAGTCAGAGGACAACTTGAGGAAGACGCTTTTCTCACCATTTACCATGTAGGTCCCGGAGAATCAAACTTTACATGAGCAACCATCTTGTCAGCCTCTACCCTTACATTTAAAAGTCAAGCAATGTTGAAGCACTAAGATAGATGCTCCATCAGAAATTTTATTTAACTCAAGCCTTTGGATATCTCATTTTCCCTGTGTTGTTAAAGAGCAACATGGATTGCTTGCCATTCTGGGCTCACTTGAAATTTTGGTTACAAGAAAAGCTTGCAATCATCCACAGTTAGTTCCTTGCATTCAATGACTATAAACTTTTACATTTTTGGAAAGAGTCACAAACCACAGAACTTCTGCCTTCTGCTTTATTTCAAAGCTTCCAGCATTGGTTGTGACAAGTCTAAGTAACACTTAGAAGCACTCAGATGACACAAAATAATCACTTTTATTTTGTAAGCGTCCCTTAGATGTGAGTCATTAGATGAGTTTCTTGTTCTAAGTAAATTTACTACACTATTATTAACTAATAAAATGTAAAGCCAAAGATGAATAATGAGAGCACATGCTCTAAATTAGAAGGAAGAAATAAGATGGTTTGCTATGTGGAAAATTGCATGAACATGTGACCGTTATATTGTCTTTCCACTTCCCTCCAT
This sequence comes from Cricetulus griseus, assembly GCF_003668045.3. Taxonomy (NCBI): domain Eukaryota; kingdom Metazoa; phylum Chordata; class Mammalia; order Rodentia; family Cricetidae; genus Cricetulus; species Cricetulus griseus. The sequence goes on along the minus strand of NC_048595.1, from coordinate 252,508,868 downwards.
GTTCTGTCTTGCATGGGCATAAGTAGAAGTGCAGTGCTAGAGCCTTCCTTTTTATAATGATGTATGACAACCTTCTAAGGAGCACTGGCATTATAGAGTACGCATTCTGCTTACATTGCCAGGTTGCTTGGCGTCTTCTCTCAATGTGATTCATATGGTTGAGCAAAGCATATTTCAGATTTGTCCTAGGATATTTCTTATGATTTGCTCAGTGCATCCTGCTTATGGTGGCCTTTGGGGTATAAGACTGGAATGTATACACTTTCTTATAATAAAGGCTATGTGGGCTTTGGGGAACAGAAATCTCATTGTAGTTTTGTACCCAGAAATCTGTACATAGCATCAGAAAAGAATAAAAGGGTCTAAGATGATTTAGAAGATTCCATGCTCTTGGAAATTATATGTGTGTGTGTGTGTGTGTGTGTGTGTGTGTGTGTGTGTGTGTGTGTGAATAGTTATATAGGATATATATAAATGATATAATATATATATATATACATATATATATATATATATATATACTTGCATAATGTAAACAAAACAAAGCAAAAGAAAGTAGAATGACTTCTGGAGAAATCCTTTTAGCTTCAAGTCTCATAAATTCTCTTCCATTAAAGTTCTCAAGAACCTTAAATTTTTTAGCTCAGAGATATAATAAAGATTAAATATTTAAGGTCTACCACTGCATTTCATTTAGCCTTCTCTAGACTTTTGTGAATACAAATGAGATATTATTCAAGATGGTTGGTCACAAGTCTTCAGAAGTTTATGGAAATCTAGAAAACATCAAATGATATTGGGCACAGCATTTTTTTCCATGACTATAATAAAACATTTCTCCTTTCAGTTTCATGTGAAAGATAAATATTACTTTCTTGGAAAAAGAACTATTAGACCAAAAAGAAGGGAGCACAGTGCTACAGTTTGATGATTGTCTACTTGAAACCTTTTTGTTTTGCATAGGCAAAGTACAGTAACTACAAAGGCTATCAAAATGATTGATCACTGAAAGTCTTAACCAAAAGGCCAGGGGTAGTTATTGTATCAGGACACACACACACACACACACACACACACACACACACACACACACACACACACACACACACACACGTGTACAAGAGAGAGACAAGAGACAGAGACAGATACAGAGACAGAGAGAAAGAGACAAGGAGAGACAGAGACAGAGAGAGATAGAAAGAGATGACAGAGGGCTATTTCACTGTAACTAGAGATGGCTACTTTGTTCGGTCAGCACCACTGGGATGATCCTACTGTTGAGGAATGGTAGCATATTTCTTCTTTCTTTTTCCACCTGAAGGAAAACTAAGACATGATTCCCATAATTTTACAATAATATGAAAGTACAGGAGAAGTATCTTCAAAATAGGGTATGCTCCCATGTCATGATTTATCTTTCCTTATCCCTTGGTTTCTTATAAGCATATGTATTTATGGAAAATAAATCTTTTAAGCCATATTTACTTTTTATTCTAAACAATTGAGATCAATTTCTAAGCTTCAGTGCTTAAGTTTTTAATGTTAACTAATGAATCATATGCCTCATGAGTAAACCCTTAAAGAGTATATATGTACTTACATTTCGGCATATGTTTGTATCTGCAAGTATGTGCCTATGTTTCTGTATTTTCAGACTATAAAGAATTTTAACAGCACCCTGTACCAGTTCCTCTACAGTCTAATCCTCATCTTTTTACTGGAAGTCTTTTAAACAACAGCATATTTCTGTCTCACTGGTTAACTAAATTTTCAACATGCCACAGTGTCCTGGAGAGAGTGAGACGTTGTCAATTTACTAATGTAGTGTATTTACTAAGCTCAAAAGACTAGAGCAGGCCACAAGGAATGCAGTTACTGTGGATGGGGTGGAGGCCTCTCCTTTTGGATGGGGAAAGGTTCTGATTGTTGCTATTGGTGTAGCATATGGTCTGGCTTACTTCACCAGAAGCCATGCTGCAAACTAGAATTGTTCATACACACATGCATACATACATACATACATGCATACATACATACATACATACACACATACATACACATACATGCACATACACACTCACATAAGAATCAAGCTTCAACCCTCAAGGAATGAATAAATGAAGATCAAAGGAAAGAGGGCGTGGACCCCGGGGGTGGGGGGGCTGTGGGAAGAAGAAAAGTATGCTGAGGAATAGGGCAGTGTCCCAAAGTTCTCACCAGCAAGCTGAAGCAGAGTTTCACTGAATTTTTAGGTTCCTGGCTGTTGGCGGTCTTTGTTAGCTTCAGCTTCACCTAAGAGTAGACCATAAGAGAGCTGATTACTGGCAGAACTAGTTAGAATTCTTTTAAAGTGATGGGATTCGAGAACTAACTGGTACATTTTATAGCACTTTCACATTCATAAGTCAAAATCTCATGACTCATTCTGTATCTTTTTTGAAGCCCAGGGGCCTTTGCTAAATAGCAGTATTTGAATATGATTCACTCTCGACATTTGAGGACATTCTAGAAAACACTAATGGAACATTCCAATCTAATACCATACATCTCTGATACTACCTAAAGTTGGTTTTATGAAGATGTAAGCTAACTGTCATGTATATCCACATATGTATATGTGGATTAAAACCTGGGCATTGGACAAGTTTAAACTATGTCTTCAGTAGGTTATTGAGCTCTGTGTGTGTGTGTGTGTGTGTATGCATTTTCACACATGAGTGTATACAGTATTTATTTGGATATTTTAATTAATCCTAAGAAGGGGATATTTTTGAAGGAAACTTGGGCTACCAAGGGAAAAGACACATTTTCTATTTTATGTAAATGCCAGCACAATAGCTTTCTAGTTTTCAAAAGTGGCCGGGTGCTGAGCACAGGTTGTTGCCATGTTTGCATCTTGTATGTGGCAATTATAGAGAGGAAAACTGAACTTCACTTAGGAAGGCTGAGCCACAGTCTCCTTCTGGTTCATCTTGGTAATCGGTTGAGTGTTGTTATATCATACCATATTACTTCTCTTTTCTTATACTCAAGTGACTTAAATGATACTCTGAATACAGGATAGTTATAACCACATTCTTCTCAGCCACCCACCACAGAGCCCACTAGACACTCAGGCTCAAAGACAGTGCTCCGGAGCTCTCTACTCAAGGAGCTCATGAAGGAGTATAGACTACGATGGAAATCAAGACAGTGGCATGGACATAGGACAACACAGCACCTTTAGCCCCATGTGAAATACATACTAGACCTGAAACTAGAAAAAGAAATCTTCACTAATTTTGTTAAAATAATTCTGTTAATTTTGTCAATGTTGTATAATACTGAATATGTACATAGGTAATAAATGAAGGAAGCAAAAGTGAAATTACAGCAACAACAAACCTTCAGAGACACAAATGAGCATTACATTTTGATGATTTTTTTTTGAGACAGGTCATATAGTGTAGCCTCGCTGGACTAGAACTCATTATATAGAAAAGAATGGTCTTTTAATAACAGAAGCACATGTGCCTCTGCCTCTCAAGCACTGGAATTAAAGACATGTGCCATCATGCCTAGTGGATCAAATTCTTAAATAGGCAATTTATAAACATCAGCTTAAAGTCATTTAGTGCATACGTATAGAGAAAAATAAAGACTCATTTCAAGGGGATGGACAGAATGAGCAACAGTTAAGAGCACTGGCAGAGAACCTGCATTCTATTCCTAGTATCCACAGGGTGGCTACAACCATTTGTAACTCTAGTCAAGGAAATCCAAGGCCCTCTGCTAGCTTCTGTAAATACCAGACATGCACATGGTACACAGACATATGTTCAGGAAAATACTCATGTATATAAGTTAAAAATGTAAGACATTTAAAAACTTTTCAAATATATATTAATGGAGAAAAATATGTAACAAGTGATGAGTTTGAATAAATTTTACCTGGAGATTTTTTTTAAAAGGTTTTTGCAAGTGTTTGGAAGAATGATTTTGACAAGTGAGATAGGTAAGGGAAAACTTTTGAGATTAATTACACATTTGCTAAACAACTAATGTTGGTGAGCTATGTGATGTATCTGTAAATGACTGAAAAATTGCTTAGTTTTTATATTTTAAGCTTCTATCAACATTTTTCTAGAATAATGCTTTCAAGAACCATTTAGTAGTAGAATTAAAACACGCACTTTCTGGGTTCTTCTCAGAGTCTCGGTGATTTGGAGCTGGCGATCCCAGGTCTCAGGTCAGGTTGCCTTGAGATACATCTGTGAGCTCAAGGAGAATCTGAAGCACTCTGTGCCTGGAGAGCACAACATTTGATGTCCCATACCTGCAGATGCATTCCTCACAGTTACACTTCCTGTTCACATTTAAGCACATCGTGAAGAATGTGGACAGACATTCTACTTTGATCATTTCTCAGTGACAATCGCACAAAACAATGATTTGCATTCCCCCCAAGGCTAATTATCATTCCTTCAGCTAGTAAATAGGATATTTTAAATGTCTAGCTTACACCAGTGGTTCTCAACTTGTAGGTCGTGATCCCTTTGGGGATCTAATGACCCTTTCACAGGGGTCCACTAAGACCTAAGAACTCATATGTTTACACTATGATTCATAACAGCAAAATTACAGTTGTGAAGTAGTAATGGAAGTAATTTTATGGTTGGGGTTACCACGACATGAAGAACTGTAGTAAAGGGTCTCAGCATTAGGAGGGTTGAGAATTACTGTCGTACACTGTTTTACTTCTTCATAAGCAAATAAATTCCTTTCTCAGTCAGCTTTAGAATACTCTAATTATTTCTATCAAGTAGAAAAACTGCAAACATTTCTTCTATATAGCCCTGTGTTAAAAACAGGAAAGATTGCTGTGAGAGCCTAATCTATTTAGCATTAGAACAAGTCCACCAGAGGACAACAGTCATGGTGTATGAAATAATAGACTGCACCAAAGAGAAATTTAAATTCTAAACTGTCTCTTTTAGAATTTAAACCATGATTACAATAAATGACTTAAGTGTTCAGCCACTTTTAGAAATTATAGATTTGCAAGAAGGTGTGTAAGTGATATAGAAAAGCAGGATGTATTTTCCACACACTTTCATCCAGTCATATCTCACACAAGAGTAGTCCAGAAGCAAAATTAGAAATATTGAAATTGGCATTGGTAGAATATATATGTGTGTGTGTGAGAGTGTGTGTGTGTGTGTGTGTGTGTGTGTGTGTGTGTGTGTGTTGTGTGTGTGTGTGTGTATGTGTGTATATTGTGTTACATTTATCACCTGGGTATATTCATAGAATGACCATGTCACTCAAGATTTTGGACTATGCTATTACCACTGAGATTTCTTTTCACTTTTTTTAGGTGTACAGCTTTATATGCAAATTTTTGTTGATATATATATATATATATATATATATATATATATATGAGAGAGAGAGAGAGAGTTAATAGATGTATAATGATTGCTCATACCTAAGGGAATTCAGAGATATGTATGGAAAGCATCATGATTAAATCAGGGTACATAGCATATGCATTAACTCAGACATACTATTTCTTTTTTATTCTTTTTTATTCTTTAATTACTACTCATATTTACATATCCATCCCCCCATTCCATTGCCTTCCCATCCTCCTATGTTCGCTATCAACCCTCACAACATACCCCCTAACTCCTCCCCAGGGATAGTGAGATCCTCCACGGGGGACCTTCAAAGTCCATCCTATCATTTGGGAGAGGGCCTAGGCCCTCCTTGCTGTATCTGGGCTGCAATAGTATCACTCCTTAGGGAATGGGCTCCCAAAGTCCATTTGTGCTCTAGGGATATAGACTGGCTCCACTGTTAGAGGTCCCATAGATTGTCCAGGCCTCCTAGCTGGCACCCGCATTCAGAGGGCTTAATTTGGTCCCATGCTGTTTCGACAGCTTTATGACTAGGATCTCCATGCTATCAGTAGGTCAGGTCCACTGTTTCTGCGGGTTTCTGCAGCCCGTCTTGGTTCCTTTGCTCAACCCTCCTCCCTCTCCACAACTTGATTCCAGTAGTATAGTTCAGTGCTTAGCTGTGGGTGCCTGCTTCTGCTTCGAACAGCTACTGGATGAAGGCTCTAGGAATAGTAACCAAGGTAGGCGTCAATCTCATAGGGGAAGGACATCAATGGCATCCTCTCCACCACTGCCTAGATTCTTAGTTGGGTTCATCCCTGTGGATCCCCTAACGTTTTCCCTGTGCCAGACCTCTCTCCAAACCTGCACTGTCTCCCTCTGTCAAGGCATCTCCTTTCTTGCCCTCCTCTATTCCTCCCCTGTCTCAGTCCTCTTGTTCTCCTCCCCCCCTCCCCTTCTTCCCTTCCCACCTCCTTCCTCTTCCCCCCACTTTAGTCAGGGATTCTTGTCCCCATCCCCTTCTTTGAGAGACTATGCAATCTCAGTCACTTTACAATGTGGAATGTATGCTAATGGCTATGATACGAAATAGCTTAGAATACAGAATGTGAGATGTTTTCTCTTCTATCGCACTGCACCTCTGTACCTATTCATTACTTTGTTTCCAGCCATCCACCCCACCATTCCCAGGCTTTCATAATTACTATTCTATTCTCTACTTTTAACTGATAACTTTAGTTAATATATGAAGATGTTAGCAAGCAGTATTTGTCTTCCTGTTTTTGTCTCCCCCTCTCCCTTTGGTACTGTGAACTGAACCCAGTGCCTCAGGCATACAAGGCATGGGCTGTACTGCCAAGCTACATACAGCCCAGTATTTGTTTTTCTATACTGCATTACTTTTCTTAGAATAATGTCCTCTAATTCTCTCCCCTCTTGCCTCCCTTTTATATCACTGCCACATGACAATGCCCACCCCCACCACCATCTGTAACCTCTTATAACCACTAATTCATTCTCCGTCTCTGTAATTTTGTCAACTCAAGAACGTTAAGTGGAATCATACAGCATGTGACCTTTAGAAATTGCTTCTCTTCCCCGCACAGCATGACACTCTTCCAGATTATCTGAGGCATCACATCACATCACATCACATAGCAGTGTTAGTGCTGGCCCATATGCTAAGTGTATGTTAGTTTTCAAGACACACTGCCCTAGTAGCCACACACACATACACACACACACACACACACACACACACACACACACACACACACACACAAACAGGTTGGAGATATGACTCAAAAGTTAAGAGCGCATGTTGCTCTTCAGAGGATCCAGGTTCAATCTTCAGCACACACATAACTAATAAATAAAATTTAAAAAATTCTTATAGAAAAATAAGAATCAGATGAAAAGAGACAGTAAATATTTGTAATCAACATTTTGTACTCTGTAGTAATAAATTATTTTTGTTCATTTTGATCAATCAGTTTCTCTGAAAAATTAGATATCTTTGGGACTAATAAAAATACTCTAGGTATCTGCTGTATCCTATAAACATTCACATGTCTTTATTATCTAATGACAAAATGTATGTCCAGATACTAAGTTTTACAGTGGTCTTGACTGAATGGCATATTAGAATTCAAGACAGGCACAGATTTGATGTATTTCTCAGACTAAAGGAACCAAGAACAGAAAAAAGACTTATGTAGGATAATAGCTCTCCCTCCCTTAAGATCTGGACAGAGTTTTCAGGAAGAGACTATTCAATTCAGGACTGAATACAAGGACACAAAGAAAAGATGTGATCTGGATACAAGATTTCTTGAGTGGTTCCAATTTGAAAAGGGTAAATGAAGTGTGTTAAAAATATCCACCTCTCTGAAAATAGCTAAAATAGAATTTTCCCTTTGAAAAGCCAGTGGCATGAACTAGAGTCCTGTTAAAGGTCACTTTAACCTCTAAGAAGTCTATGAGACTTCTGTGAGAACAGGATCTCCTCCCCTCCCACACTTACCCTGATCAGGTGATGTCACAGGTTTCCAAGGATTCCTTTTTTAAGTGTAATAAACAGTGCCATCTACTGACCAACTCATGCTACTAAAGCACTCGGTATTCTGGGGCTGTAAATTGACATGTGCTTATCGAAGCTAAAAGCAGGACAGGTGCCATCTGTTTTGATTGTCAGGATTTTTTTAAACCGAGGATGAGATTGAGGTCCAAGAAGATGGACACTGGCCAGATTTTGACAAGGTATTTTTCAATGAGTACCATTATGAACCGAATCCCCTGAATGGAAGGACGTGTAACACTTTAGAGGTGTAAATCAGTTTTAGAGTGGTCCAACCTTGGAGGAAAAGCCTGACAGAGGTGATGGACGAAAATGTGTGAGGTCCAGCATAACAAAGCACATTGGCACACTACTGACAGACAATTTGGGGAAAAGGAAAATGCTCACACAGACTTTCAAATCAAAGAATAAAAGGGATAGCAAGCTAAGGGTATTTTGCTTCTCCCCTTGAACAACACAGACTTAGAAATAGTTTCTGATGGCTGCAGAAGCCCCATTTGTCCTCACATAGGCATTGTCTATAACTCCATTTACTGTGTTGTAAGCTGTAGGGTGCCAGTGTTCTGTCATCTAAAAATTTGTGGCAGTTAGGCTGAGGAAAGGACAATGTAGTAAAAGTGACCCTAATGCTTTGATTAACAAGAATTAAGTCAATTTGGTTACTATCTGCACCCCAAACAGGAGTTGTTTTTGTTTTATTTTGTTGTTGTTCTAATAGGCCATGTATAAATATCACATTGAACAGTGTCATGGTTCAAACATTCATGGCATTTTAGTGTCAGGTCTATAAGAGGATATGACAACTATCTGTGGGGTAAAATAATGGTAAAACAATATTTTACTTTTTTATTTCCGAGAGAGAGCAAGAAAGTATTTGGATTTGGGTGGATGGGAAGCTGAGGAAGATCTGGGAGGAGTTGAGGAAGGGTGGAACCATAATCAGAATATATTGTATGAAAAAAGTCTATTTTCAATCAAAAGAAGATACTATTTTCCTCATTTAAGATAAGAATCAGCAAGTTGGTTATCTAGGTCCAGATGTTTGTTTCTGTTCTTCTATTGAAACTACAAGAAGCACATTCTAACATTACAAAATATATATCAAATTCAGAAATTAGAGTCATCTATTAACTAGATGAATCCTATTAGAGACTATTTCTGAAAATGAAACTCAAGTTGGTCTTTGAGGCACAGAAGAAGGCAGAGAAGGCAAGCTTGACAACAGTGTTGCCATGTGGACATACAGACTCTGTCTGCATGCCACCAACACCTCCCATTTCTCAAAGCAAAGGGTTCCAAGGACTGGAACCTATGAAATCAATGACATTAATGACTGAAACAGCACCAGCACTGGAGAGGTGTGCTTTCACAGGGACGCTCTGTCCTGCAGGGTGTAAGTCATGCTGGAACTCACTCTGGGACTACACAAGGACCTATGCTGAAGGCAGATGGCAAGTCTTCACAGGGACGTCTGTTGGTGATGGTTCAGGACAAACCTGAGAAATGCTGACAACAGCAGCTGGAGAAGTCATAGACCCACACAGCATGTGGCACAGCACACACAACCTGGCTCTGGGCCTGTGTGTTGGTGTTTGTGTAGGATTTGAAAAAATAATTCACATGCAGCATCTGTCAAGGCTCTTATCTGATGATTCCTTTGCTTTTTAAAATTGGATCAGAAGACGTGGAAAGCATGGCACATCTTCGTTTTTGAAATGCAGAATGGATTGTGTGTGTGTGTGTGTGTGTGTGTGTGTGTGTGTGTGTGTGTGTGTGTGTGTGTGCGCTCAGTTTGGGATCCATGCTATTTTGTTTATGGTTTGTGTTCGGTTGGTTATTACTTTGTTTTGTTTTGTTTTTTGTTTTTTTTAATCAACACTGTCAGAAGTCTTAGACTCATTTAGATCATGCTCAATTGCAGATGATGGAAAAATTGGGATATTCCAATAGGAACACATTTCCTCTTCTCTTTGCTTTCTTTCTCTCTAATGCATGAATGACATCAAAGCTGCAAACTGAACTGCATTCACTACCAGACTAACTGATATTTGTAAGATTATAAACTGCTCCATTTAAATTTTGCATTTAATAAACTGACTTTGGATTTTGATCAGTTCTAAGCTTAAGAGGATGTGAGTTTGTGAGTGTGTACATATAAGAGTAAAGGAGAAAGAATCATATAGACACTTATGGAAACCATGGTAACAACTAGGGAAGACTATTCATTGCAACAGGGTACAAAGTTCAATGTGCTTCTTTTCTTCTTGAATTTAAAAAATATGAAATTTACTACAGCAAGCCCTGTTTAACCTTACAGTTTCCCATGCAAGACTGACTATGAATTCACCTAATAGCTCTCTGAATATAGATAGAGGGGTTTTCCCACCAGTACATTCTAAAGTTCCTTTTTTGATTCTGTGAAAAATAAATGTTTGGAATTCCTGATCCTGCAGTGAAATTCCTTTTGAAGAATGTGCCTATGCCGTTTCAGAGAGACAGTAACGTCCACTGTCCATCTCTGCAGGTAACAGTTGCTCATGGTTTTAAAATCACATTAACTCAGAGAAATCATATGTTTCCTATTTTATTCTTATTACTCCTAGGAGGTGAATTCAAAGTCAAAACTATTGAGAAGCCTAGCTTAACTTTACATGTAGGAGAATTCATTGAGAATGAGAGATGTGATTCTAAATATACTTATTTTTCCTTTGTGAAATAACTTTCTTACTAGACAGATTTCCTGGAATCATCCAAGGCCAATGTTCAAGTTAATGATATTTCCAAAGCCAATTCAAGTACAATCTTCTTTTTTACTTAAATGAATTTATTTATTTATTTTAGATCCCAGACAGTGTCCCCTCCCTTCTCTCCTTCCAGCACCCCTTCCACCCTCCACTCCGTTCCAACCCCTCAATCCACTCTTCCTTCATTTCTGTTTAGGAAAGGGCAGGTCTCCCATGAGTATCAGCAAAACATGGCATATCAAGTTGCAGTAAGACTAAGCACCTCCCCATGTGTATGGGCTGGGAGGGTGATCCAGTATGAGGAGTAGGTTGCTGGTATGGTTGCTGCCTTCCAAAGTACAGTCTTAACTGTACAACAATTTGTAACTACTTAGTTGTCAGATGTGTCGGCCAACAGATTCTACTCAATTAGTTAAGGAACAGATAGAAAAATTCTGAAAAGTAAAAATTGCTGCACATTCTTTGTAGGTATTTTAAATTTCTTTAACAAGTAACTTCATTGCTTTTAGGAAATATGTTTAAAAAAATCAAATCGAAACCACCATGAATTACCACCTCACACCCATTAAAATGCTAAAATAGCGTTGGCGTTGGTGGCGCAAGCCTTTAATCCCAGCACTTGGGAGGCAGAGGCAGGCGGATCTCTGTGAGTTTGAGGGCAGCCTGGTCTCCAGAGTGAGTGCCAGGATAGGTTCCAAAGCTACACAGAGAAACCCTGTCTCGAAAAACCAAAAAATAAAATAAAATGCTAAAATAAAAACTATATTAAGTGTTGGCCAGGATATGAAGAAAACTGAAATGCTGTGCACTGTCAGAAGGATATAAAATAATGCACCACTTGGCAAATTAGTCAAGTGGTCCTTCAAATCATTAAACTTGGATTTACTATATGACAGCCATTCTATTTCTAGATATGCAGCCACGAGAAAGGAAGCGAAATTATACCCCAAACAACATACATACAGACAGAAGCATCATTTAAAAGAGTCACAGCAAACCAAATATCCACCAACTAAGGAATGAATAAACAAAATACGATATAAATATCATATATATTTAGAGAGAGAGAGTTTTCATAGTAAAAATAAATGAAAGTCCAAAATATTCTATACCTTGGACAAAACTTGAAAACATTATGGCAAATGAAAGAAGCTGCAGACACACACACACACCACACACACACACACACACACACACACACACACACACACACGCACACACACTCACCACATCTATTCAAACTAAGCAAATTATGAAACAGTATATCTTCTGAAGTAATTAGTGTTTTAAAATTGACTGAGTGGTGGACGCTCAACTCTAAACAAATTAGAAGTGAAGGGGTGGACAGATTAAAGTAGTGAGTTATATGGCATTTGAGATTTACTTCAATAAGGCAACTTAAGCAAAAGGGCCTAGGACACTTTTCTTTTTGAAGAAAAATAGGTAAAAAATACATTCAAAATATTGAGTTGAACATGCATAAAATAACAGAATTAGATAGCTATACCTATTACTAGTTAAAATATGAAACACAACTCCATGGGGTTGATTTCTAGGAAATCTGTTCTTGTAAAGGACTGAGGTCCATAGAAAACTAAAATCCCATAATTGTGGAGACCCTACAAGATTTATTCTCATTGGTAAATCTGTCTATTAAACTAACAGGTAGAAATATCACTTGAAAACATGGCTATTAATGAAGATTCACATGTGAACTTACTTTTTTCTCCAGTTAATATAGTGGTTTTGCACACCAATGACTCATTGCAATGAACATTTTTCAGGTGGGGTTGGTTGGACAAAAGGATATGCTGCATGACACACTGAAGCTCCCAATGCCACTCGGATGCATGAAGAGGTGTTGGAGAGGCAGAGAAGACAGAGGAGTGATGTGGGCTTTTGTTGGTTTCTTTCTTTGTTTGTTTGTTTTTAGTTAACTTTGGGTGGGGGGGGGTTCTGCAAAGGTGAGGAGCAGGTGTGGAGAGACTTCGGGGTGAGCAGGATTGGGATGTATGATGTGAATTTCCCAAAGAGTAAATAAAGAATTGTGTTTTTAAAAAGATAGTGGTTTTAAAAATGCAATTTGTATGCCAAAGCAGGCTGGACTCCAATGTTCTGAAATTTCAGGGCTGTGTGACCCTAGGTCGTTTACTGTGTGTCCCTAAGTTTCTTTCTCAGCATTGCTTAGTAATAAGCACTGTATAAGTTGCAGTACAATGAACAGAAATGCCTCCACATCCAATATGCCTCCAATCTGCTGGGTTTGTTACTTTATTTATTTATTCATTTCAAATCAAATGAGCACACGTAGCTCAGAATATCTTTCCTCTGGCTATACATTATAAGCAAATATAGGGAAGTTAGCACAATTATCTTCTAGTGAGATCAAAACCTTGTAGTGAACTGCCATATAACTCCCTCAGTAGTAAGTGATGATGAAGCTCTGAAACACAGCTGTCTTCTTGCGAGTAACAAAGTATTTCATCCAATGGAAATCACAGCAGTTACTGCCAGGAGTCAATACCAATGAGACTCTTCAGTACTCTGAGATCACAAACACTTTTGTATATATAAGCTATCACTGATGTGTATTTTGAATGTTGGAGGGATTCATTTTACATTTTCTCGTGTTTGGGTTTTTATCTCCGAGAATACTGGTTACATTTGTGCTTCTTTCCCATTTTTTTTTTTTTGTGTTGGAAGGGAGTCTGGAAAATTTACAGGCTAGTCTCAGGGGGAGCTGATCGTGCTGCCTCCTGATGCTCCTGGAGAAACAGTGTGCAAAGAACACAGTGGTGCTATTGAGTTATAAATGACTGGAACGAGAAGGAATATATTACTTTGCATTTTATAAAATCATTGGACTAAATATTGGCAGGAAGAAATATTTGTTCTTGTAGGATGAAAGGATTACTTATTTTTTTTTTAACATGCAACCTTCTGGATTCCATTTGGGAAGGCATATCTACACACACAGTAAAAAGATGCAATGTAATATAAAGGTCAAGAATATTAGGACAAGAAGAAAGTATGTATGAAATGATGTCATGAAATGCAATGCTCTGTACCTTAATTTTTTTAAAAAACCAATGTAATAACTACACAAAAATTGTGATTTTGGAAAATTACTCTGCTTCTGGTTTTTATGAAGCATTAAGTACGGAGATTCTGATAGTATATATGTAGCCTAAAGGAAGACCTTACATACAGTAAGTGCTTCATTAAAGCATCAGGTAATGTTTGAAACAATTAGTCACATCAAGAGGGTAATAAAACTTTTAGAGTTGTTTTGAAACATTACAATTATCCATGACTGTAAGAAAATAAGCTTCATGTAAGCAGGAGTTATGTAACATGTTTCTTATAACCTTATTGTTTACTCCAGCACCCATGTGCAGACTGTACTTGATAATCATACTTGGACTACCCTCCCCAGGACTTAGGCATGTCTGCCTCCTCTCACCAGTTAATTTCAGCTTCAAAGTCTTTTCTCCAAAGGCCTCCTCGGGGACCACCCAACTAAAACCACATGCTCACTCCCTATTTCAGCCATTGTTTAGATTGTTTGTCTCAGATCCTTCCTCCTTCCTACAAATTATCTTTTTTTCTATTTCCCTATTTATTGTTTACCCCTTCCTGCTAGAACACAGGATTCATGGAACACAGGAAACTTGATGTTTTAATCTACATCATATTGGTGCCCCGAAGAGAGACAGGTATCTAATAGCTGACAAATAGAGGAATTTATCTCAGGTGAAGATGCAGCCTGCAAAGTAAGGCCATGCGTCGTAAAAGGAAATACTTCGTATAACTCCATCTTTAGTTTGGGGTGTTCATGGATTGACAGCTGTGGAAGAAAGAGGAGGAACTACCTGCTTTCCACAAGCTCTTTGATTGAAATGCCTTGGCCTTCCACCCCAGCCTCAATCAGTCCTTGTCTAAGGACTGCCCACAAGAAGCTCTGATGTTGGCGCTGTCTACAGCCGAGTGTCAAGAGGCACAATGTCTGTGTTTCTTCTATTCAGAGAGACCCGAGTGGTATATCTCCATGCCATTTACATCTCTCCATCTTTCCCACTTGCTTATTCTACAAACATCAATGTGCGTGTTCCATGTTCCAGGCACTGTTTAAGGTTCCAGGAATGTCACAGGAACATAGCAAAGTCCTCTACCTCAAGGAAGACTCTGATAAACAAGCACATTGATGTCTAACCAATCATTAAACAGTAGGCGTCACAAAGAACAATACTTTTGGACTAAGATGGGGAGATGGTATTTTACCGGAACTCTGAAGAAATTAAGGGAGAAGATCCTAAATGGACAAACCATACACTAGCCAATAGGACCAGCAATGAGAAGCTCTACCTCCACCTCCATGCACCAGGCCAATAGATGCCAGTCATGTATTTGGGGGTTGAGTTATGAGTATCCATCTTAAGGGTCAAAAATTCAGAATCTTGGGGTTATTCTCTTCTCTGTAGTTTCCTAAATTTCTGTTCAAATGTTACTCTTATTTTGACAAGGGGTGTTTCCTTATGAATTCGATGATTCCTCCTATTTATATACTCTTCCACAGATCTAGTTGGCTGTTTATAAGCAAGGGACAAGCAAAGTCTCTGTAACCAATGATTGTAATTTTACTCCACAGTTGAAATCTCCCAGATGTTTGCTCTGTTTTCTGCTGTCCTGAGAGAGACCAGAGACTGTAAATGCATCTGCTTGCTGAATTAATGTGTTCCATCTCATTTTCCTTTCCACAAGAGTCTCTGTACTTAATAGTTTTTCTATTTTGAATTGTTAACCCCCCTGTGGTGTTAGGACTGGTTATTTGACATTGCTGTTACATCTATTTGGGTGCAAAGTATGCCATTCAGTTTGGTACAACAGCAGAACTTCTGTGGCCAGAACCAGAACCAAATCGGTAGTGCCATGCACTCTCACCAAGGGGAAAGATGAGTTATTCTAAAATTCTTTAGAAGAAACAGCTGGTTTTATCATAATTTTTTACCTGTAAACACATGTAAGCAATTATGCAACAGAAAGGAGAGAGACAAATAAGATCAAAGTTCAAATCTTCAGCTGGAATCAATCAAGAAAAGCAAGGACAGAAGATGGGGTGACACCAAGGAATCTCGGGACCCGGAGGAAGCTAATGACCTGAGCTGTAGGTGAATACCTTTTCACCCCAAATGACTGCCACATAACAAAGAACAAACTCAGTTTTGGAAATGCCCTTCCAGTTTAAGTTCATTACTTCCTTCTTTGCTTAGCCTCACTCTTGCCATGAGAATGATTCTGGGTGCAATGGTGGCTTCTTTTCATGCTTTGTTTGGGGTCCCAGAGTTTCCACCTTTGCCAGAAAAGCTTCACACCACTCTCAGTTAACCAGAGATGAGGAAAATGAAGAGAAATGTTGCACAGGGTTGAGTTGTAATGAAAACAAAGTTAGCAAACAGAAAAGCTAATTTCTGAGAAGCCACGCACATCTCTCTGGAAATAGGTGTTTCATGTGCTGAGAGACTTGGTTGTGTCTTCTCTTTTTCATAGAAGACAGAAAATGAAGTCTCCTTTGGGGACAGAACACATACACATTGTCTGATCCACCAATCCAGGGCCCTGAAGAGGCTCGTGAATAGTTAGGAACCTATAGAGGAGACAAATCCTTCAGCAAACAATCTTGTAAATAGCCCACTGGCTGCCAGAAGACACATTGTATCTTTGTTCTTTCATCAGGAAGAATATGGGCTTGGAATAAACTTCATGTGCCCAGCTATGAAATCAATGACTACTACAAGAAGCATAAATAAGCCCTCAAATTAATCAAAAGTTCAAATCATATAACCAAGACAATAGCTAAAAGGGATCTTATAAACTTACATTTATATTTCCTTTTTATTTCTTCTCTTTACCATGTTTTTCCTCTTTTTTACCTTGTGCTTTGTACCACCTAGTTTTGTTTTTTTAATAAATAATTTATTTCACATGTCAATCCCTTCTCCCTCTCCCTCCCCTCACCGACACCCCTTCGACCCCACCCCCGACTTACCCCCCACCCCATCCACCCTCCACTCCCCAGGCAGGGTAGGGCCCTCCACAGGAGCTCCACAAAGTCCACCACATCATCCTGGGCTGGGCCTGGGCCCTTCCCCATGTGTCCAGGGCCAGAGTGTAACCCTTCACATGGGATGGGCTCTCATCTTACACCAGGGAAAAATACTAATCCACCACCAGGGGCCCCCTAGAGTGCAGAGGCCTCCTCATTGACATCCACGTTCAGGGGTCTGGATCAGTCCAGTACTGGCCCCCCAGACAGCATCTGGGGTCGATGTTCTCCCCCTTGTTCAGGCCAGCTGTTTCTGTGGGTTTCACCAGCCTGGTACAGACCCCTTCACTCTTCATTCCTCCCTCTCTGCAACTAGGTTCCAGAGTTCAGTTCAGTGTATATCTGGTACCACCTAGTTTTATGTCAATTTGACACAAGCTACAGAGGAAAGAGCCTTATTTGAGAAAATGCCTTCATATGGTATGGCTGTAAGGACTTTTTAAAATTAGTGGCCAACAGAGGAATGTCCAGCTCATTATTGGTGGTGTCAAACCTGGGCTGGTGGTCTTGGGTTCTTTAAGAAAACTGGCTGAGCAAGTCATGAGGAGCAAACCAGTAAGCAACAGTCTTCCATGACTGCATCAGTTCCTGTCTTCAGGTTCCTGCCTTCACTGCTTTAAAATGCTATATGGAACTGTGAGTGAAATAAACCCTTTCCTCGCCAGGTTGCTGTTGGTCATGGTGTAACATCACAGCAATAGAAACTCTCACTAAGACACACTTACATCTAATGCTAAAACTTTTCCATCTTTGACTTAATTTCTGAGATGAGATGTTAATGATATGCTATAAAGAAATGGGCAGCTGTTATAACATGCAGAGTTCCAATCTTTGTGGGGAGGTGGAGCACAAAATGAAGTGAGTATCATAGGCAAAAGGTGGCCAGAAGGGAAAATAACAGCATGTCGCACAAAGCAAAGAGTTTTGCTTGGGAAAAGTGTATATGTGGCAAGTGCCGGGGAGCTGTGACAAGGACACAGACCTGGGCAGATGACAAGAACCTCAGAGATGACAGCCATCTCTGAATGTCCCTGCCTTCCTTCTTCGTATATATTTCCATTTTCAGCATGCAATGTAACTCAACTCTAGTCCTTGTTGGTAGACCTAGCAATTGTCTCCTGTTCCGAGACAGACTGAGTTCCCATGCTGAAAGTTTTACATGGGAATTGAGAAGAAATAAGAAAATTATTCTCTTGTTGCTGGACAATAAGGTATACAATGCACATATTACCAAAAATTCTTTGAAGCAATGGAAAGAACTATATAGTAGGATATGAAAAATATAACAGGATCAAAGACCATGCTAGCAGATGAATAAGCTTTTCAAAAGCAAAAACCTGAATCTTTTGCTCAAAATTCCAGGGCTCACTTCTTCCTGGTGTTGCAAAAGGAAAGTTTACAGCCACACAAACCACTGTCCTGTTATACTGATCACCTCCTCAGTATGTAAATGTCTACAAAGAAAGTGTAACTGACCTAACTTGGATTGTGCTTCAACCACTTTTCGGATAAAGGAGGAATGGGAGATCAGGAGGAGCACTGCGTGAAACGGGAGATGGAAAGATGTGTGTCCAAAGGAAGGGAAGCCACACCGACCAAAAACAGATGAATCCATTATAATTTGGAAGCTGAGTGGTGTTTTTTTTTTTTTTTTTTCTTTTCTCCCTAGCATGATAGCAAAAAACAATTGCAGAAGAGAAAAGAAGAAAGACATTTGGGAGGGAGAAAGAGAGACCGAAAGTAATTAAAACTGTCAAAGATCTCTAAAGCCGTCAGTTTGCAGCCCAGAAAACTGTGATAAATCCCTGGCACACAGCTGCAGCAGAGGAAACAGACGCCATCCCAGACGCCCTTGGACATAAGTGCTGAGGGCGTCATTGTGTCATGGAAACTCTCTGGAAGCCTACGATTGCAATAGTGTTTAATCACACACTGCATCTCCTGCCCTCTTCGCATGTTTTACAATCCTAAATTTAATACTCTAACTGGATTAATGGCAAAAATAAAAACTAGGCCACTTAGCAAGGGTTATTTTTTCCATTCCTACAGAGTTAATTGAAAAGGGGGGCCATCTTCAGTTTTCCTCAGGCAGAAAACACATGGGACACATTTACAAGCCCCTCATTGAAAGCCACTATTGAATTCAAGGGCCCTCAGCCACTCCACCCTGACCCAAAACACTTAAAAGTTTTATTTTTATTAGCTTTGTAGCAATTAAAATAATGTACTCATATAACTTGGGTAGAAGACTTAGTTCATATTATTTTAAGAAAAATTATTTAATCTGGTTTTCTGTTTCATTTTACTTTTTTTTATTATTCCTTTATTTTGCATGCAAAGTACATTAACCATTGACCAAAATTACTTCTTCTTCTGGATAAACATTATAACTCATGGGAAGAAGAAATATTTCCATCAGTAGGAGTGTTTAAAGAAACCATGGCTGATATGTATGTAAAATACTATGCACAATGAAAATGAAGAAGGAAGCTCCATCTGTACTGGTGGGGGCAAAGATGTTTAAAAGCAAGTTGCAGAATGCTCACTATATTGCATACTTTTTAAAAAATAAAATTGTAAACATGTGAAGAGAGTCTCAGAAAACCTGAAACCAGTGAAAGAATCAGATTGGATATTGTTAAAAAGTTTTATTTGCTGTGTTGTATCCTTTAACTTGAAAGGAAATAAATTATCGATACAACTAAAAGCTTAATGCTTTTATAAGACATTATCTAAATGAGATTAAAGATATTGATAAATATGGACCTGAGACTTGGCTCAGTAGTTTAGAGCACTCATTGCTTACAGGTTTGATTACTAATATTCAACTAGTGGCTGACAATCAGCCTACCACTATGGAATCATTATTCTAGTTCCAGGGAATCTAATACTCATGGGCATTAGGTGTGCTTGTGGTACATACACATACATACAGACAAAATATTCATACCTATTGAGTTCATCTAAAAAATTAAAAACACTACTATAGAGTATTTTTGTAATCAGAAGAGTCATCAGAAGAGTCATGTCTGTCTTTGGGTTTCAAAGTAAGATTTTGGAGGCTGCCCAGATGTCTAGAGGTTAGGCAAAGGCCTTCTTGCAGTGGTGACACACCTGTCACTGAGGATTTTGCCATGGTCAGGTGGAATCCATACTCTGAGGAACCATGCTTGCTTGAGTTCTACTTATTATCTAGGAATTGTTTTTTATATACCCGAAGGAAACTTAAAGTGCAATTTTCATGCCAAGAATGTTAATATTCCCAGTAAACACAGTGGGAAACTGCCATAGTGTTTTAAAGACATACATTTTTTTCATAGATTCAGCCAGTCATGGAAGGTACTTCCAACCCTTTCTAGTCATTTTCTTTGTCTTTTATACTATGTACCAGGCTGGCTTCAAAGTCATGATTCCCTTACCTCAGTCTGTGAAGTGTTGAGATTACAAGCATGTATTACCATGCTCAGTTACTTGGTCAGATTTTATTTTATTTATTTGAGAATTAACCCAGGACATACTCACATATAGTGGCCATGGACAAGTGCTCTATCTCTGAGATACAGCCTCAGCTTTCTTTATATATATTATTTTGAGCCAAAATCTCAGAAAGTCATCCAGACCAGCTTAA
The DNA here is from genome assembly GCF_003668045.3 of Cricetulus griseus. NCBI lineage: Eukaryota > Metazoa > Chordata > Mammalia > Rodentia > Cricetidae > Cricetulus > Cricetulus griseus. The sequence continues at coordinate 252,488,434 of NC_048595.1, read as the reverse complement.
ATTTCCTTTGTAGCTCACACTGGCATTCTACCTGCTGTCCTCCTGTCTCAGCCCCATCAGTAGCTGGGATTACAGGCCTGTGCAAACAGGTCCAGATCTAGAGAGCTTTGTAACAATAGAATCTTATTCAGTTGGAACAAGACTGTGAAACAACGTCATTTTTTGTTTAAAGCTCTTCATTGGATTCTAATTCTCAAGAGAGTTAATAATCAGTGATTATCTATTACCAACTCCATTTCCCAAGACACAATCTGAACTCAAATAGGCTATGTATCCACATAAACATGGGAGAGGCAACCTGGCTTTGGAACTTCAATTCTCTCTACACGATGTAAAATTATGTTTTGGCTTCAAAACCCTACTCTCTCTACTAGGTGTTTTACCTTGAACAAATCATTAAGACCTTTGATTTTATGTTTACTCAGTTATTAAATAGACACAACAGCAAGCACCATACTGTTACAGTGAAAATGAAAGAAGTCATGAGCATAGCATGCTGTGTTCAAAATGTGGTAGTTTCTCTAATTAACACTGAGATGCTAGTATTGTACGCAAGCTCTTATAGATGAACAGATCATACCTGCACCTTTCCAGGACTTGTTTAATCTCTCCTTGATTGTAGTTCCTTCTTTTCTCCTCCAATGGAAATATTTCATCAGCTGAAGTTAATGTTATCAAAGTGCAGACACTAGTTATTTTATCCTAGCACCTCAAATTTGTTGTATTTTTGTCTGAGTTTGAAAGCATTGTGTCAGAATACAATCTAGACACTGGGATGATAAAGGAGATTTGTTGCTTACTTTTTGGAATGTCTTCTGGACCAGTTATATGTACCTTGACATATGCATTGTAATATCTACTGATGTAATTGGTACGTCATTTCTTTTATTCTTTTATTCCTGGCCCTTCATAAAACTGGTGTGTTTTGCCCCCATTAATTTGTTTGAAAGATAGCATGGTTGATGTGTTAGACTTGGAGCCAAGAAATTCTGTGTTTTCTATCTGGGTAGTTTGGCTGAATCTCACTGTGGTCCTCAGATATTAAAAATAAACTTTTGTACCTATAAATTGAATGATATTTCATAGTAATCCCAGTAACTTTCTTAGAAATAAAATATAAATATATAAAGATTATGAAGGAATGGAATGTTGATATTTATATCCAGTTTCATATTTTCAGAAGAGCAATATTGGAGACAACAGGTTATTTAGAAAAAATTCTAGTCTAGACATATATAGGAATAGAGATGCAGAACGTATGTGGCTTCAAGTATGAAGCAAGAGGGCAGAGAAGATGACTTCATTACTAACAGCACTCTCTATATAAGCATGAGGGCATGACTTGAATTTGACTCTTCAGAACCAATGTAAAACATCTGGTATGGCATGTGTACCTATAACCCCATATCAAGACAGACACATGAATCCTGAAAACTACCTGGTAAGCCTAGCCAACATGGCAGGCCTCTAGTTCAGTGAGATCTTTAGCCTATAAGTTGTCAAGTGATAGAGGAAAACAAGAGAACATTCGTGCACATGTGCGCACACACACACACACACACACACACACACACACACACACACACACGAGAGAGAGAGAGAGAGAGAGAGAGAGAGAGAGAGAGAGAGGTAACAAGAGTAGCCATGAAACAACGCAGCATGTACAGATGCATCAACAAGTCTTAATTTAACCCAAGTGTTGATTCATTGGCTATTTGGGAGAGCTTTTGACTACTCTGTCATGTTTTAGTTTCAATAAAGATAGGAATATTTCAATGGTGAGAATGATATTTTGGACTATGAATCTCACATAAAGAAACAAAACCATGTGTCATAGTTACTGTTATATTGCTGTGAGTAGACACCATGACCAAGGCAACTTATAAGAGAAAGCATTTAATTGCAGACTTTTATACACTTTCAGAAGTTCAGCTCATGGCCATCATGGTAGGTTGTGTGGCAGAATGCAGAACAGGCATTCTGCTACAGCAATCAGTAGCAAAGAGCTTGCATCTGGATGCTCAGGCAGGAGGTAAAGAGAGAGACACTTGCTTGGCCAGGAGTGGACTTTTGAGGCCTCAAAGCCTATTCCTAGTTACACACATCAACAAACAAGGCCACATCTCCTGTCTTATTTAGGGTTTCAATTGTTGCAACAAAATGCCATGACCATGAAGCGAGTTGGGAAAGTAAGGGTCTGTTTGGCTTACACTTGCACATTGTGCTCATCACGTGAGGGAGTCAGGACAGGAACTCAAAACAGGGTGGGATCCTGGAGACAGAAGCTGATTCAGAGGCCATTGAGGGGTACTATTTACTGACTTGCCTCTCCTGGCTTGTTAAATCTGTGTTTTTACAAATACAGGATCACAAGTCCAGGGATGGCATCACCCACTATGGATTGGGTCCTCCAAATGAGAAAATGCCTTACAGCTTGATCTCATGGAGGCATTTCCTCAATTGAGATTCCTTTCTATTTGATAACTCTAGCTTGTGTCAAGTTGACATAAAACCAGTCAGTCCACCTCCTAATTAAATAAAGTGTTGTTTTAGAAATGAATGTTTACTAATTCTCTAATTCTATTCCTTATCCTTAGCTTACCATTAGAGAAATAAGATCCAAATATATAAAGATTATGAATGAATGGAAATAGTATTTATTTCCAGTGTCATGCTTTACAAGAAAAATATTGGAGAGTTTCAGTGAGTCATACTTCCAATAAAGAAACTCAAATAAAAAAGAAACAATGTACTTATTTAGAAATATTAGATTACATTAAATATTATATCAGAAATATTTGGATTAAATTTCCCTATGATCTTTTCAAAACAAATAGTTTTTAAATTATGAGAAAAAATTAATCAAAATAATTTTCAGATATGGGAGTTATATTTTCCATTTCCAAGCACTGCTAAATTTATATGAAATACATAGAGTATATCAATTTAAAACTAAGTAAATTGTGAAAAGCCCCAAACTGCTGTATTTTCTTCATGAAATACAGCAATACCTGGTCACTAACTTAGAGACAAACATTGAAATATATGTCTCAGGAGCAATTCCTAATCAAATCATCACACCAAGCATATTGCTATTCCAGTATTGCATCCCTGCATTTGTGATACTCATCACTGCATTACAAATGCACCAAAAATAAAGTTTATAAAGTTTATAATCTCCATGGAAGATGGCTCCATCAAAGATTCAAGACACACAAATGGATTTCTTATCCATTCATCTCATTATTCTAGGCATTTAGCACTTTATCATCTGTTTAAAGAAGGAAAGTTTTCAAAATTTTCCCCTAATTAATAAAATCATACTTTGGAAAGTTAATTAGTGTGAGATATAGTTATTATTGCTTCTAGTTATTTACTAAGTGCATTGCATTAATGAATAGACTAAATCCTTCTTATCGTTATGGGTGTTCATTTATTAATGTGGGATTATGCATCGCTTTATTAACGCTTTAGCTCCCAGGAATCTACAAGGATGATCCCATAGAAGTCTCCCAGCAACAGTTGGTATGGAGCCTGAACTGGCTATCTCTTGTGACCAGATTGATGACTTCCCCAGTTGTCATCAGAGAGCCTTCATCCAGTAACTGATGAAACAGATGCAGAGACCTATAGTCAAACATTAGGCCAAGCTCTGGGAGTTTTGTGGAATAGAGGGAAGAAGTATTGTAGGAGCCAAAGAGGTCAAGGACATCATAATAAAATCCACAGAAACCACTAACCTGAGCTCATAGGAGCTCAAAGAGTCTGAACCAACAACCAGAAAGTCTGCACATCACTGACCTCAGCTCTCTACAGATATGTGACAGCAGTTTCAATTTTTAAGGACAGTGGAAAAATACAATTTGTTGAGTTCTTGAGGATTCAATGAAAGAAAATTCTAGACTGTATTAGGATGATACTGAAAGAGTGTCTCAGCAGCCACTCAAGGATAATAGACAACTGCAGTGGTAGAGAGGGTACAAGAGAAGTTGGAAGGTTATGAAATCCAGGCTAAGGGGGCAGGCATAAAAATCTTAGCATAAGGAACAGGATTAGAGACTTGGTATATTTTCATTTCTCAAGCAATCCTTGAGTCAATTAAATCATAAGAGAGATTGTCAAAGTGAGAATCACTCACTAATAATGAATAATGAAAATCCCTTTCATGTGACTGCACACAGCTCTTTAACTCAGTTTAACAGAGCATTCAATGTCAGTACAATTTGGAGATTTTATTTCAAGCTGATTTTATTTTTTATACAGTCTTAAAAAATTGAACATTTTATTTTCTATATATGTAATTATTCAAAGTATAAATCATCTGGGAAAGTAAGGTTCTGACAAGCCATTCTGTGTCATTCCTGAAATGAACAAGAATAGTTATTTTTGTTCTAGCAAAAATTTTGCTCATTAAGAGGAACACATTTCTGAAAATTTCATAGACATTTACCCCAACTTAGAATTTTAAAAAAAGAATATTCATTATTTTTCCACCATCTTTGTATCTGCTCTTCTACTCAGGGGACCCAAGAAGATTTTTTATTTGCTATATTTATTGCCAATGACTTAAATATATTTTGTAAAATTATAAAATGAATACTAATCACTACTCTAATTAAAAATTCAGAATGCCAGTTAAATAAAATAAAAAGCAAAAAGTTTGCTTTACTTTATCACACCTATTATATTCCCACCCTCAAAGGAAAGAATTTAGAGGGCCCTTACCAAATTTTCTTGAATGACTTATGCATGATATAAAAGTACATATACTGATGCTTTCTCGATGTCTTAATTCGTATCCACAGTAATGGGCTTCATTGTGACATTTCACTCATATATATATATATATATTATATATATATATATATATATTACACTTTGTTACGATAAATATTTCTGCGAAAAGCTGCCTGAGCCCCACCGCCACGTGTGTACTTTATGCCAGCCGCCTGCCCGAGTTAGGCCCAAATGAATACACAGAAACTTGTATTAGGTTCAATGCTGCTTGGCCAATGACTAGGATTCTTCATCTAGCTCAGTCTTAATTATCATAAATCTATATATTTTATAAGACTTATCTTATTGGATGCCTTATTGGCGTCCCTCCTTGCTGATGGCCTACATCCTGCTGCTGGAGGAGGCGAACGGGAAAAAGGGACCCTTTCTGTTTCTCCTTCGCTTAAATATGAGTCTCCTTGCTATGACACTTCCTGCCTAGATCAGCACTTCTCTACTACATTTCCCAGAATCCTCTTTGACTCCTAGTTCCGTCTAACTTGCTGTCTCATTGGCCAAACAGTATTTTATTTAACAATCAATAAGATAAATATACACAGTAGTACATTCCCCATCAACACTTTACTCTTCTTTTCATTTCATTGAGACTTCATAGAAGTATACACTGCGTTTTGATCATGTCAACTCTGTTGTCCGTCCACCACTTCCCAGGAGTTTCTACCCCATCTCCTCCCCACTTCATGTTCTCTTTTCATACCATAGTCTGATTCCAACAGCAGAATATGAAATCCCAAATGACACACATGTGTGGAAGCTTCTAAATTAGTAGGTTTCCATGTTTCTTTGTGGATACCCTTATTGTCAGTTGTTAGTTATCTCTCTCCCACCCAGTACTCTTGCATACCCTCCTGAACCCTTCTTAATTTAAACCTCTTCCTCTAGCCATCACATTATCCCAGTTTCTACTTCATAGCACTTGGTCAGAGTAAATTTTAACATTAAAAAAAAAACCCTCTATCACAGTTTAACTGTTTGTATTACTTGCAAGAAAACTGCTCATAACTAAGGTCAAATAATTTGCTCAGAAGCCAATAAACAGCATGACCATTATTCAAATATCAGACTATTAAAGTCCATAGCACATATTCTTTCTATTATGTTTCTGAAAGGAACCAGAACGTAAGTACAGCTTTACACATCAAATTACTGTACTTTATTTAGATAAAGATAAAATTGTTTCTAGCAAATAGTAAGTGAATACTATTTGTGCTTTTTCTGTTTCTTTCTAGATGGGCATAAAAGTGGAATTTTAAGACCTAAAGCAGCTATTGACAATTTTACAAAGGAAACACAGCAGTTTGTGGATATCCACATCTTATTTAGTTTTAGTTTTGAAACTGATATGCGCTACATATTTCATATAAATTTAGCAACGCTTAGAAATGGGACATCTAACTTTCTCCCTTAAATCTGAAAATCGTTTTGATAAAGAATCTTCCCATAATTTAAAAACTATGCTTTTCTATAAAGGTCAGAGGAGAGTTTAATCCAAACATTTCTAGCCCATTTAGACTCAAATGCATAAAAATTTGGTATGGGCAGTGGTGTGTGGATGGTCCTTGAGGACTGAATAAAGCCTTCTTTTTCCACCAACACAATGTTTAATGGAGTGCAATGTAGACTAATTACTTGGAATGCTCAGTATTAATTTAATGTTCAGGAACTTTCTACACAAGTCATACAGGAAATGTGGGAAGGAAGGGAAGATAGAATGAAAAGTTGAAGATGAAGGAGTGGAAGGGAGGGAAGAAATCATATAGGAATATTGTGCATGTCTTTGAGAATAATTGAACCTTTCTTAGGGAGCTAGGTCACCCTAAGTGTGGTAAACAAAGTCACCCAGAGACAGAGTGAGTTTCAGAGAGAAGTTTGTTATAGATTCATAAGTGAAAGAGAGAGAGAGAGAGAGAGAGAGAGAGAGAGAGAGAGAGAGAGAGAGAGAGAGAAAGAGAACTGCCATATAGCAGGGGCTCCCAGGAAATAGGTAACAGTGAGATGGTCACTGTAGAGGTGAAGCTTTACTAGCTGCAGGAAAGGAACAAGGACAATGAGGTCCTAAGTATAGTTTCTGGACAAAAGGTACTTCTTTAGGGAGAAAGAGAATTTTTCATAAAGCAAAAACAAACAAACAAAAAGTCCAGATCCTCCTTCTGGCTTCTCTGGTCTTTGGCCATGAAGGAACAAGAAACATTTGGCTCAAACATTTATGGGCATCTCTGGCCTCTGGCAATGATGAGACTACAAGGACTTTTCAGCTCTTAGCCAAGAAATTAACTGGTCACTTTCCCTTGGGGATCACTTTAATTACATGGCCAATTTTTACCTTCTGTTTCATTTAGTACAGATGGTGAAATTATTATTAATATTGAGCCAATACTTTTATGTCATTTGTCAGTTTTGAATATACTTAGATACATCAGCATGTCTTAAGCTTTCTAATCATATTACTTTAAATTTCTTTCTAGTTCTGACCTCAATGTCAGAAATCCTATTTATAGATAGTTTCTCTGCAGTGTCTCAGGTCATACAGGTATTTGGAAGTATGAAGAGCCATCTAAAATCCTTTTGAAGCAGTTTGGATTGTAAATGGTAGCAGAGCTGCAATGCCCTTGCCAAGTACATTGTTTCATCTCTCAATTTATGGTTCTCAAACTTGATAATATGCCAGACTTACTCTAGGATTCTCCTTAGAACAAAACATGGCTAGGTCCCATCCCCACAGAGTCTGATTCATTGACTTGTATGACAGGAACAAAGAATTTATACCTCTCTGAAGTCCCCTGACAATGTTGATTACACAGGTCTGGTGACCACTTTTGATAGCTTCCTTGGTTGAACCAGTCATTTAGGAGCTAGGCCTTGGGGAGGAGGCTTGTTTCAATCACCACTCACATAGTATGTATGGGGTCTCAAATTTGGGGCTCAAGGGGAAGACATTTAAGTAGATTGACTTTTTGTAAAAGATATTTTTATCAGGAGAATTAGCACAATAGACAACAGCATGGGCTTTGGGGAGAGTTCAAGCAAAGTGGGATTTCCTTCTTATATAAAGGGAGACCAGGTCCTGTTCATGTAGTTGATGAACAGTACACACCTATAGTCAGGTCAAGTCCCTGGAGGGAGCAGGCAGGAAGAAGGTAAAAATTGGGCTTTTAAGTTAATGTATGTCCATCTTAAAGGATGTGCTACATTCAACCCTGGGTTACTTAGAATGACATGTTCCCTAGGATTGGTAAATTTCCTTTGAGGAAGAAAGAATTACACATTCACAGGAACTCTTAGTAGGAGGCCTTACCATTTCCCTGTAGTAGTAACAATTATAAAATTAACTATGAGAATGAAAAGGAATTGATGAAGGTGAGTGTGGCCTGAGTAGGCCCTAGCTCAAACCTAATACTATGTGTGTGTTGGTATTAGAGAGAGGAGCCAACATTTGGAACATAAATATAATTCTTTGCTATTAATGCCTTTTCCACACCAGAAGAATTCCCTTTAAAGCTGTCCTATGTGGCACAAGCCAGAACAGGTGCAGTTCAATAACCAACATGGACTAGCTCTAGCTCCGGGTAGATCTCCATATATTTCTACAATCAAAAAGCAGAGTCATTTCAAGGTCTACAATTCTTATCATTCTTACTCTCAGTCAAATTTCCTGAATCTCTTCTAGAAATGAAAGGATGCCTTACAATTCCCCTTGTCGTTGTTCTCTTTTCAGTGTAATTAGTGTGGAAGCATAAATGAGTGGAAAGAATCCTAGGTACCATTGTCTAGGGAATCCAAACCCAGAACCAAACACTTGGAAGAAGGAAAGAGGTGACAATAAGGTGGTAGGAGAACAAGAAATAGGAAGGATGACTTAGCACTTAAAGGCTAGGCTCACAACCAAGAAGACAAAAGGGCAAGACAGTCCCCAAGGAGCTCACATATGTAGAACACTGTTAGTCCTTTAGGTGTTCTCTCAGGGTCTAATGCATTTTCAACACAAAATAATTCTTTAAAGGCATAGTGCCTACAGATGAGGGATGTTAACCTAGTGGGAGAACTGAATTTTAAATTATATCTTCTATTAGATATTCCTATAGGATAAAGTTCTTTAGACTTCAAAAAAAACTTAGTTTCCTAAAGAACTTGACTGATGCTGGGCAGTGGTGGTGCACGCCTTTAGTCCCAGCACTCAGGAGGCAGAGGCTGGTGGATCTCTGTGAGTTCAAGACCAGCGTCTACAAAACCTAGTTCCAGGACATCCTCCAAAGAAGTGTCTCGAAAAACCAAACCAAACCAAACCAAACCAAACAAACAAACAAACAAAAACAAAAAACTTGACTCTTGACTGCGATCTTAGTTTAGTTTATTCTTTAAACATCAATTTTAGCTATTCAAATCATTGAGTATAAGACTGTGAGAAATATGATTAAAACATCCTAGCTTTGAAAACTCTGAGAACACTGACATACTACCTTATTGTGCCCGAATCTCACTCTGCAACATTAAATAACAAAGGCTCTGTGAGACAGGAAGCTATGCACACGAATCTCCTAGTCATTTATTTCTCTTCAGTATCTTTCAGTAAAGAAATATTTGGATGGATGACAGGAAGCATTGAGAATGGTGCACCAGCAAGACATATTTCACACATTTCTTTTTGGACAGTTTGTTATTTTTCGCCAGGTTGACATCCTCCCCATTTTATTAAGGAAAGATCATTAAGCATTTCAAAAGCATAAACATTGCACATTAAAAACTTTTGGTATCTTAGTTGTAATGTAGTTATGATAGGACATAAATCCAGTATATATATAGAGTTTCTTTGTCATGTCTACTGGCTGCAATTTAAGAGACTTGCCTTTCTGTTCTTCCCTATAGGCCCATGAGCTGGGGAGGAGAATTCTTCTTTGTCTTATGCAATGCTCCTGAGTCTCCTTGGTCACAAATCATAGGAAAGCAATATCGTTGAATTCTGCTGGGGATTCAGCAGGAATACCCTCACAATACTTTTGCCAAATAAATTAAACTGATGGTCTGAGCATTCCAAAGCTTATAACTGGGATATGTAGTCAATGTCTTCTGGATTCTGAGTGGTTTTTATGATCAATTCAACAATTTCCCTATTTTCAAAATATAAAAGCTATAATTTAGGAACATGAGGAAACTCGGAAAAGTGAAGGTGGGAGAAACAATGGTCTCCATGCTCCAAAGCTGGGCCGTTGGACTACAGTAAAATGTGGCTTCTGACAGAGCTTAGCTCTGAGAGGCTAAGGGTCCAGCATGGAGAGCAAGGATATTTCCCCAAGAAGCAGAGTCAGCTCTGCTGCAGAGCACTGATTTTCAGTGTTTCTACCTCCTTTCCCTTATTCTTTTCTTAAATGAGGTCTTTACTGAGCAGTTTAGCTGCTAATCAAGGAGAAATTTCTTCAGCTCCTATGCTGCAAAGATATTATTGAGGTTGAGTGTTACCTGTCACTTACTGAGCCAACTATGTGTCATGTGCAGGGCAATTTCAACATACTGAGAGGGCAGTTTGTCAGTGACAATCAAAAAAGAGAGCTATGGTCTTCTCAAATCCCAGATAGGGGGACCTAGATTTCCTTATTTGTTAATTGCAAAAAGGGCTTGTGCTCTAAACAAAACCAGTGAAACACGTAGTAAGCCTAACCCCATGCAATAGGGCACTATGGGTTATTGTGTCAATTCTTTATTTAATTATCCATGTGGTACCAGGGACAAGTAGTGAGTACTCATTTCCGCAGCATCTTTGACTCTATTACCCCAGGGATAAAGTATTCGGTCGACATGATAAAAATAGAGATAGATAGGAAACCATTGTCAAGATGACCACATCTGCCTCAGAGGGCAATTTTTCCATCTATTTATTAGGGTGGATTTTGGGATTAACTATCAGGCAAAGGGATTTGCCTCTTTTATTCTTCATAAGCAAGAGCCAAGATTTTGATTCTTTCTGATTTCACTCTTCCTTTGAGTTTGACCTCATGTGAAATCCTCAAAAGACTGAAAAGAATCGTAATTAATCTCCCTTCTGACCTGTCACCCTGCTGCTCAACTCTCCAAGGCTGCCTGATATTGGTGAAGAGACAGGATTGACCTATCATGGACTTTTTCAGCTGAAGACCTCTCTGCTCCATTTCCCTCTTTGCTCTGAATTAGAAGCCTCTGAGTCTTTTCAGTAACCAAAGGGGAGAAGCACTCAGTAAGACTTACTACACAAAACAGCAGTTAGGATTTGTAACTGAGAAGGGGTCTGCAGCAAGTAAGAAAAGCAGCAAAGGTAAACTTCAGAGTCAGCATTGGGGTTGTGTCTGGAAACCCAACTAAATGCTGCTGGAGTCTAGGGCTGCAGCACCCAGAATGCACTGGATCTCCTTGATAAAGCTGTGTGAGGACAGGTCCAACGTGGATTCTTTTTCTCAACCTCCCGTTATGATCATCCAGCTCCGGTTTACATCCACTTCTCAGTTTGCTCTCTCGTTTAGCTGTTTTGTCCTTGGCTTTTTTGGCTTTTTCAGTTTTGCTTTCATTCTTATTTTACTCATTATTAGTGTGTGTGTGTGTGTGTGTGTGTGTGTGTGTGTGTGTGTGTGTGTGTGTGTGTGTGTGTGTGTGTCCATGTGCACTGATAAACACATGCTCCTGGAGGTCACAGGATAACTTCTGAGGTCAACTGGACTCAGGTTGTCAGATTTGTAAGGCAAAACAGTTTTACCCACTAAGCCCATTCACTGGCCTGGTTTTATTTTGTTTGGTTGGGTTGGACTTTTTTGTTTGTTTGACATGGGGTCTCTATAGGCCAAGCTGGCCTAGAACTCATGTAATTCATAACAACTTTTGTCTCAGCTTCCAAAGTGTTGGGACAGGCTTGAGCCACCACAGACCACAGCTGGGTTGATTATCCCTCCTTCTGTGTTTTTTTTTTTTTCCAGGAGACAATATGGCTGTCTTTGTCAACACTTGTACAGGTGAAAAATGGAAACAACTAGCAATGTGGGGCCAATATAACAAGCAGATACCAACCTCAGACACAACCCTAGAGCTGTGATCATTGTTGTGGCATCCTGGTGGTCAGTCAACACTTGACAAGATAAATCAGGAGGTCACGTCATTTACATTTAGCCACTAGTCAAGACCAATTCTTAATGTGCAGATGGTCTTTCACACTGGCTGTCCTTGCTGAATGTGGATGGCGAGAGTTTTGAGAATTGTAAAAGGAAATCTAATCCTTTGTTGGCCACATGATGCTGGGATTGCTTTGTAAAAAGGAAGTATGGGTAAGAGGCATTTAGGCTTCTGGATAACTAGGAAAAGAGAAGAGATAAACAGTTTATTTTTTTCATAGATTGAATCTCTGTAGTGAGGGTACAACAAAAACCATATTAACTAAGGTGGTAAAACAAAGGAACGTTTAACAGTTAAGGTGTCACTGTGCTTGCTGAAATTTATGAGAGTAGTTGATTTGTGGAGTTTCTGATTTTGAAAAATTCTTACTGAATTTTCAGGAAAACACTAATACATCCAGGTTTACAGACAGTTTTGTCTCTGCTTGACTCTTTGGACATGATCATTTAAAGATTCTATTGGGGGGGCAGTGGAGATGTCTCAAGGGTATAATGCTGTGGCACAAGCAAAAAGATCCGACTTCAGGTGCCTAACATTCCCTGTGGGAGAGGGAGTGCAGGATTGCAACCCTAGCACTGGGGTGGAGGCAGGAGGATTCCCAGGCCACACACACACACACACACACACACACACACACACACACACACACACCAAATGTTAAAAAAATATTTCATTTGGGGAAATAAAAAAGGCAGCTGGCTAAACATGCATATTTGAGGAGAAGAGGGGAAGTAGCAGATTTGGTAACCCACATGAGCGTGCAGACACTACTGCAATATAGTCTTCATCTATGACATCAAGAATAAAAATGTTTGTTCAAGAGAGCAACACGTAATTTTAGATATAGGTACGTATCTACATGTGCCCAATGACTTAACATTAAAATCCCATGTTCTTGCAATGGAACACAGTAAGAAAAAGGAACCATATATTTTCTTCAAAAACTTACATAGATGTTACAAATTCAGCTTTTCCTCAGAATTACTTCATTCATAACTTGTACATTTTCCAGAGCATGACACCAGTGGGATCCATGGAAGAATACTGTGAGAACCACAAGACCATTTCATCTTCTACAAAAGGCAGCAGCAGCCTGCTTGCTCAAGGGTCTCAGGCAGATGGATCATATTAACATCTGTGGACTGTTCGGCTTGCACTGGCTACTAGGGTGTTTCTGGATGCTGTTCAAAGGACTGACTTTGATCTATGGTGCTGTGTACATTTTAAGCCAGAAACTATTTATCCAAAAAAAAAAAAAAATCACCCACAGTGGGCAAGATGAAACGGGACCATTGTTGAAGCTGCTCACACCATAACTTTAAGTTAGACCTTTATCAACCATGACTACCAATTGGGAGATTCAAGGCCATGTTCTCTTCACTCCTGACTTGAAAGCCTCATAGAGAAAAAAAGATAAACCCTCCTATAGCGTGGTGTTTAAGCACTATAGAGAAACCTAAGTACTCTGATAGAGTCAATTCTTATTTAGCACCTTGCGCATCTCACTTAAGATATATAGCCAAAAAATTAAACAGAACATCTTTCTTAATTTCAGCTATTATTTTATATATGTGAAGAGTTATTATTTTTATTTTAGATTCTAAAATTTGGAATCTTAAATTTTGAAGTAATCTATGTAATTCACGGTAACCCCCCACCGCAAAAAAAGAACTATTCTAAGCAAATAAACTAAAAGGACAAAAAGAATTAAAATTGCCCCTCATTCTTCTACCCAAGTTTTCTCTGACTTTTATAATGAATTTAATTTCAATGGAAGGATATGTACCCTTCATTAACTAAATAAATAAGTGTCACTGTATTCATTAAGTAAAACACAGTGCTATGTGATAAGATTTTTTTAATACTTAAAACATAGTCTGAATGCAAAGAATCTACATAAATGATTAAAAGCAATATTTGCAGTAGTACAGTATTATAATTGTAAAACTCAAAGAATACTTTTCCATTTTGTTTATTTTTGAGATTGTATTATAATTATAACATTTCTCCCTTCTCTGTCCCTCTACCCTACCCAAGCCCTTTCATGTACCCCTCATTGCTCTCCTTCAAATGCACGGCCTCTTTTTTCAGCAATTGTTATTGCATACATATATGTATATACAGATATAATCACAATTATAATCTATTGAGTCTATATAATGTTAATTGTATGTATGATTTCAGGGCTATTTAAAAGACTAAAAACTAAAGTGTACTGAGGGCATCAAAATAGAACTCATTACTTATGATACTTAAGCTCGACGTTGAAGAACTCAGGTGTGCTAGATATATGGGTGACAGCAAGAGGAAGTTATCAACCACTCACTGGATCAAATAACACGGGCTTAACACCTGAGCTCTACCCACCTGACACACATCACCAATGTCACCTTTTAAGTTTCGTAATTGCTCTGTGCCATAGTGTTCTCATTACTATAAAATGAGGGTAATAATATTTACCTCAAAGAACAGCTGGCATTCAAATGAACTATGTACTTCCACAGTGGTAGTTATTACTACAGGACTATGTGAAATGCCAAAATGATTTGAGACTGGTTAACACCTGGGCCTTAAGTACAGGGAAAAATAGTGAAGAACATGGAGTTGCAGAGAGAGTAGGAAAATCCAATGAGGAACACACTAAATTACTTGTCGGGCCATGCAGTTTGGCCTTTGTGTCTGAAGTAGAGGAGCCCCAACTATGATCTGTAAGGTAGAAGACTGAGATACGAGCATCTGTATCATGGCCTGGGAATCTAGTGAGTATGCAAAGAATGGGCTTCAAGTGGAAAGAGACTGGAGCCCGGGATGGCAGTTCAATTAGTTCAGGTGACTGCCCCACTGGGAACTGCTGGCAGTGACCACATCTTATTCTAATTTCCCACACTTTTAATAAAAGGCTTAAAAACTTTGTTTTTATTTGACCAACATAACACACACATGAGAGAGAGAGAGAGAGAGAGAGAGAGAGAGAGAGAGAGAGAGAGAGAGATCAGAGAACATAAAAACGACACATTGACACATCATTTTATATTTCCTCTCCTTCAAGCATGTCAAGAACCTTCGAAGTGTTATGCACATCTCACCTGTGTGAGCTTGAGTCTCCTCTGAACCCAGACCAGGCTGCTTTTCAGGAAGGTTCAGAGGCACACTGCATTCAAATCCACAGAGAAGCAAGTGGAGGGGACAGATTTAAACACACATAGAAACCGAAGAATCAGCTCTTGATAAACTCACATTAGGAAATGCATTTCAGGACAGGTTAGGCTGAAAGGTGTGTGAAAGGTGTGACTTTTGGAAAGTAGAAACCAGACAGGAAAAGGAGCCTGGTGTTTAAACCAGCTTCACTAATAGATCCAGAGCTTGCTAATGGCTTGGAGAATGATAATATACACAAGTGGGATTTGAATATCAACAATGACATTGCTAGGAAAATATGCTTCTTTTCATTTCACACATGAGCAAAGCATCACTGTTTTAATTTGTTTTGGCTTTTGGTTTATGTGTATCTTTACACTGGCCACTATATCTCATTTAAAGTGTTGTTTGCAATATTTATCGGAAGGAAGGAATTAAAGCCATTTTACATCAGAGTCTTTTAAAACTTGAGAGTCAGGTCTAAGGAAAGAAGCCCATATTGTTCTAACACATCTCTGCTTCCACAGTTGACAGAGATAAGAGGTATTTCGTTAAGTTATTTTTTTTAAGACAAGGTCTCATTTTGTGGCTCAAACAGGCTTGAAACTCACTATATAGCTCCAGTTGGTCTCTACCTCAGGATCCTACTATAGCAGCCTCCAAAGTTACAGGCCTGGGGTTACCACCTGCACAAGTACACCTGATTCATAGGTGAAATACACATAACTTTTTCCTTTAAAATACGAAATTGCCCTTTCCAGTCTAATAAACATAAGTATTGACTCAAGTGTGCTAGCACCCCTAAATTCAAATGAAGCTTCCCAGTACATACATGTTTAAAGCCGTTGTAAATTTTTTGAGAAAAAAATCTCTACCACTGAATTGCACAAAGGAAAATCTATGGTTCGTACCAAGGGGTGGGAATAACCAAATGATGATATGTCTGTAAATTCGATGTTATAATAAACCAGCTGCCAGGTCTGGTGTGGGGCTTTTCATGCTAAGACTGGGTAGTGGAAAATGTTAAGGAGAAATTTTCCATTCATCTTGCATTCTTCACTGCTTAGAAATATGAACCACCTGTAAAGGGAGCCTCAGGGGATTAACCAAACCATGCAGATTACCCACTAATGGTTCAGACCCCCTCCTGTTTGAAATGCAGCTCTTTTTTCCTTCTGAACATTTCATGATCTCTTCCACTAATTATCTGGAATTCGTTTGTAATAAATGCCTTATGTTTCCTCTACCGAGGCTGGCTTGTTCCCTCACATTTCACTTCTGTGTGATGTGAGCACCAAAATAGAATTCCAAAAGAAGAAAAGATAAACTTTTGGTTAAGTCATGTTTGTTTTAGAAAAAGGAAAGGAAATAGAAGTGTTTATTTGGGCTGGGCTGAACACTGGGGTCATTGCATTTTCTCTGGCAATTCTTTCTTTTCCTACTGCACCACAGACAGGAAATACAGTTTCTTAATACGGAAGGAAATCAACAGGTCATTGGATGGAATGTG
Organism: Cricetulus griseus; assembly: GCF_003668045.3. NCBI lineage: Eukaryota > Metazoa > Chordata > Mammalia > Rodentia > Cricetidae > Cricetulus > Cricetulus griseus. Next base: position 252,471,861 of record NC_048595.1, on the reverse strand, counting down.
CAAAGAGGTTAAGAGCTTTTCAAAGATGCTGTTCCAAGGTTACTTAGCCTGTTGGGCCTCAGGACTCCTGAAAAGTTCCTAAGCATGAATGTTCTGAAGCTAGCATCTTCAGCAACCCGAATCGAGATGTCACTAAGAAACACCTAGTCTCTCTGTCTTCTATTGATACAGAAATTTATTTCTTGATGATATAATAAAAGCAGTTTTAGAAGGCATGTTTCAGTTGTTGAGAATAAAAGAGCTTAAAGGTCATTTTGATCATGGCTCTATGAGCTTTTAGACCGGTGTTCTCAAGTCAGGGCAATCTGTCCTCCCCCCTCCCCTGTATTATTGACATACATACAGAGGGGTGTGAGACAGCCTCTAGGCAAGGAATCCTCCTCCGACTGCCAACAGTGTTGGCACAGAGAACACATGGGGCAGACAAGTGGTTATCTCCACACTTCAGTTCATCAGCTTTAAAAGGACATCATTGGAAATTTCACCCAATCTCTTGCATGCTCTGTAACCATAGAAGCTATCTTTTATTATGTGGGAGTCAAGGACTCTACTTACATGACACAGTTCTTTCATATCTCCAATGAACTCAGTCAAAGAAAGCCACTTCACAGATGCCTTCTGAACAGTCTACCAGAGAACAGCTCAGCTCTGGTCAGTGTGGATGCAGGAGAGCATAAAAATGTATCAACAGAAATGAAGACCTACCTGCAGTGGGCCTTACAATTGATATCCATCCAATCCTGGCCCAGTTATCCAAGAGACACGGTCTTGAAGGGATAACTACCTGGCTTACTGAATGGTCCATAATAGGTTAAGGATAGCACTGGGGTGATTCAGTGGGTCAGGAAAAAGCACAAAAGCTGAAACTTTTGTCCAGTCTAGACATTAGATGGCAGCAATAATGAGGGACAATGAGTGGTATAATCATGATTAAAGGTGCATAGTCCCTGCCTCGAGTTGGTGGGGCACGCCTTTAATCCCAGCATTCGGGAGGCAGAGGCAGTTGGATTTCTGTGAGTTCAAGGCCAGCCCGGTGTACAGAGCAAGTTCCAGGACAGCCTCCAAAGCCACAGAGAAACCCTGTCTCGGAAAAAAAAAAGTACATGCATAGTCCTAATCATTACAATAGTGTCTTGTAACTATTTCAAGGATTGCACAGACCATCCCTCAGTTATTTAATATAATGAATTAAACAAAGGCTTCCATTTTATTAACAGTCCATCTTTCTCTTTTGTTCTATCAATTCTATTTTCCACTGGAATAACACAGCAGATTTTTTGTTGTCATTTCTTTATTTGTTTGTTTGCTTGTCTGATTTTCTTTGTAAATCCTTTAGTTGCTTTGTACCTGCAAGTATTTCTTACTCAAAATCTACACTGACTAGTATTGGTAGAATCCTTCTGACTTTCATGTTTATTTTTCTTGAGTGGTTTTAATGACTGGTCTTTCCAGCAAATAGTCTGTCAGGAGATGGATATGATTGATTTCTTCTTGCCTTCCTGTTTAAGATCAAACTATGGCTTCCCCAATGCATTTCCCTCTTCCCTGACTCCGAAGCCTACACCAGCTCCTTACCATTTATTCTCCTTTATTCCCTCTGGACTATTGCATTTTCTTACTTATTTTATCTAAAAATCCCTGTTCTTTTTCTCGCTAGCATATCGAAATGGCACTTGTGTCTTCACAACTAAAATATTACCTAACCAGTACTTTATTACCATTGGTTGAATACCTACAGAAGCAAAGGGAAAATGGGTAAGGAAAATGTACTGTGTCCCAAAGACTGAAGGAAGTTCTGAAGAGAGAAACAGAGTTAAGCACACTGTGTATTTGTTACCCCACACTATACTGTTAAGAGTTGGAAAATAGAAATTTTGGGCTCTAATAGAGGCACAGGGAAGGATTTGACTGCCAGAGAGCAATTAACTCTGACCTGGCATGTTCAGTAGGAGAGGGGTGCAGAGAAATCATCACAAAGAAGGTGACAATTGAATTGGAACTTGAAGTATGCAAACAATTTTGCCAAAAGTAGAAAAATTCTCCTAGGAACAAAAATCAGAGCAAATGTTCAGAAGCAAATATACACTTAATACATTTTTGAATAATGATTTGGGTAAAAAGTGTTCACACTTTTATGCTTTATTTCCAGCCTACAATCTACACCATTAGACGAGCTAGACAACAAGGAGGACTCTAAGAGAGACATACATGGTCCCCCGGTGAAGGGGAAAGGGACAAGATACCCTGAGCAAATTGGGAGCATGGTGGGAGGGGAGAGGAAGCTAGGAGAAAGAGAAGGGGAGAAGAGGAGGGGTGAGTAGGACATAAGGGGGCAGGAAGGATGTATAGGGGGAAGAGTAGAGGAGAGCAAGAAAAGAGATACCATAATAGAGGGACCAATTTAGGTTTAAAAAGAAATCAGGCACTAGAGAAATATTCAGAGATCTACAATGATGACACCAACTAACCATCTAAGCAACAGTGGAGAGGCTACCTTAAATGCCCCCCCATAATGAGATTGATGACTGACTTATATGCCATCCTAGAGTTTTATCCAGCAGCTGATGGAAGTAGAAGCAGATACCCACAGCTAAACACTGAACCCAACTGGAATCAAGTTGCAGAGAAGAAGGAGTGATTAGCAAAGGGGTCAAGACCAGGCTAGTGAAACCCACAAAAACAGCTGACCTGAACAAGGGAGAGCTCTTGTCCCCAGACTGATCACTGTGAAACCAGCATGGAACTGATCCAGATCCCATGAATGTGGGTGTCAGGAGCCCTCGGAAATCTATGGGGCCTCTTGTAGCAGATCAGTACTTATCCCTAGCACAGGAATGGAATTTCACGTAGAGGGATACTCCCTCAGCCTAGACATATGGGGACAGGACAGACTCTGAAGACACCCCCATGGAAAGCCTCACTCTCCCTGGGGAGCAGAAATGGTATGGGATAGGTAGGATGTTAGGGGGGGACAGGGGAGGAGGGGAGGGAGAGGGAACTGGGATTGACATGTAAAACAATCTTGTTTCTAATTTAAATAAAAAATGGAGAGAAAAGGTTTTCTAATGGAAATAAAATTATTGCTTTATCAACTAAGCCCTAGTTGTAAACCTTATTTTGTAATATGTGGAAGTTTCATGGCTATAAAATTATTTCTAAGAGTAATGAATATTTGGAAACATTTAAGCCTATAACAGGTGTGTGTGTGTGTGTGTGTATGTGTGTGTGTGTGTGTGTGTGTGTGAGAGAGAGAGAGAGAGAGAGAGAGAGAGAGAGAGAGAGAGAGATTCAAGTAATTGTCTCTGTAATCCCTGAAGTTACAATGGATAATTTTGCTATTTCCTTAAATCTGTATAATTGGAAATCACTTGAGAGCTGCTGCCATTGATACTAATGCCGATCACCACAAAACCTCTGCTTTACTGGTGAATTTTTGTAGTTTGCTGGAAGAAGGTTTGCAGTGATGTTTTATGAGAACAAAGCAATGCTCCATCTTTTTGCCAGCATGCCATTCTACTCACTGTTGCTCCTGGCATGTATCACCTTTGATCATGCGCCTAAAATGAGACACCCTGAAATTTAAAAACACTGCCATGATGTGAGAAGTCTGGAAAGGAGCACTCCCCCTTTATGTGGTTTCACTTCATTTTCTTTCTGAATCATTGATAGAAGATGAGCTATTTTATTCACAAATTCTTTCCCAACCATTTCTACATGCCCCCTTTCTTGTAATAATCCAACACTACATACATAACTCAGATATAAGTTAGGTGAGGTTTTTTTTTTAAATAGACTTCAAAAAATAGACTTTTAAACATTAGACTATTTATTAAAGGATTCAGGCTAGTTCATTGATACAACTGGAATTTTCCCAAGTCTTGAACAACTAAGCTCTATCAACTTTAATTCAATATGTAATACTGAGTAAATGAACTATCAAAGAACACCCAGGGAGAGGTAATAGCAGTTGAAAGGATAAGGCTTTGAAGAGGGCATTTTGAAATGAGCTAAACTAGATGCATAAAGATGCTCTGTAGTCACTTTATAGAATGGAGTTCATTTGGTGATACTTAAGAAATATCAAGAAAGCCCAGTGTGGCTATAAGAGTGGAGGAACGGAAAGTAATACAGGATGAACTGGAAAGATAAAAAGAAGACAATTTCCTATTAGTCAATACAATGTGTTTAAAATTTATATTAGTGCAATGGAAGGCTAGTGGGAGTGGCTTATTTCAAAACTTACAGCAGCCATTTCATAGAGCACTGGCCATGGTGGGGAAGTAGTGAACTGGTAGGTTGCTAGTGCAAAGCCCAGAAAAAACGATGATGTTACATTAAGCTATTGATGGGGAAAGGAGAGATTAGATTTGGGATGTGGATAATGGAGGTAGAGCTGGGAGGACTTGCTATAGAAAAACTCTGGAGAATGAGGCAGAGCAGGGGAAGATGGGGTGCTGTATTTTCTGGGCCTTGAATTAGAGGTCACATCCTGATACTTGATAGTTCTAAAAATTGTGACAAATACTTTACCAGTATGAGGCTTTTGCTTATCTTTGTTATTAGGATAATAGTGACTTGACCTGACAGCATTCAAAAGAGTTACATCATGTGCCACAGCTAGCAAAAATGTAGAACTCAAGAACATGTAGTCAATTTCATACATTCAAAGAATATGATAAATTCTTATCATATATATATATATATTATATATATATATATATATATATATATATATTGCAATTTAGGTAGGGATTGTGCTGGTGTAGTAATGTGGCAGTTGTAGCTTCTCCTCCAAGATCCATGACTTCACTGGCCTGAATAGTTAGCTAGGTTTTCAGTGCTAAGCATGATTTCCCTGTTGTAGAGTGGCTCTTAAGTCTAATTAAAGAGCTTTAGTTACCACCAAGCTATGTGGGGCACTACTCCACACTTAGAATTATTGTGCTATGCTAGTCATTGTTGTAGTTCATAGATATCATGCCCATAGATAAGTACAGTTCTCACCCCTCACCAAGGAAACCTTTTTGCAACAGAGACAATTATAGAAAATTAGAACTGATCAAAATGGAGTTGTGAGCCCACTCCCAATTGATTTACAATACAATGCTTCCCCTAAAGCTCAGGGATCACTGAAGAAGAGGGGCCAGAAGGATTGTGTGAGGCAAAAGAAAATAAAGCTATAGCCATGAAGTCTCAGCAACATATCTCTATAAGCATGGCCTGGACAAGGGTTATGCCAATAGACATTCTAACATGGAAGGGGAAAGCTCGTGAGGACTTGGCCCTAGACAGAACTATAGGCAGCAATGGAATGCTGAGAACAAAAGAAATAGTCTTCTTTTTCTGGGCAAGAGAGCACCATTTAGTCATCCAATACCAAATGGTCTGCTCTGAAAACATGTCATAGAAGTAACATTATCTAGACAAAAATATGCAATTTATTTGATAACATATTCTGTGACTTCTTTAGGACATTTGCAAAGTCTCAGGAAATCTGGCAGAAGAACGAACCTGGTTATAGTTATTGTTGCTACCATATTTACTCTACTGACTGTCCAACAAGCATTTAATCCCTAGAAGTTTGACATCTGGAAGAACACCCTTCTCTATTTCATTTCTATGGCACTATCCTTGACCAGGAACAGACTTAACATTTGGCTAACGTTTGAATGAAGAAAGAGAGTACATGAATACTGAACATTTAGATGACCCAAAAATAGGAAGGAGACCTCGTTAGAGGTATGTTGGAATCAGGACTGAAAATATTCTCAGTAGGATGAGAGCACGAGCCAGAAAAAACCAAGGAGGAATTCAAGAGCTATAACCTAAAGTTCCCTATTTTTGCTCAAAACAAATTAACCTCAAACGTGCAGGATTAGCAGCAACCACGTGAAAAGGTTTGAGAGTCAGAGTTGACTGCAAGGTCAGCAAGCACTTGCAGAATGACTTAGCTGGTAAAACACTAAGGAACACTTTTAGCAGCTTCAAAAGAAATCAAGAGTCAAAGGCATTGGGCCAGCAAGACAGCTTAGTGGGTGAAGGCAATTTTCTGCCGGTAGTCCTTTGATGACCACACATGCATCCACCTTGGTACATGTCCATTTCACCTTCATTGCTAAGAAATGTAAAGGGATGGTTCTATTTTGCTCTATTCTGATCAAACTCACCCAGAGCATGTCCACTTTCGATGACAAAATTTGTTTGTTTTTTATTATTGAGTAGTACAGTATATCATGAAAGATAGAAAATGTAGTAATACAATATTATCACTAGATTGTACCCTCAAAGGTGTCCGTGTATAACATGAGAAAACTTACACATCTGTAAAAAATGCAATAGAAAAGAGACCAATGTCTCTGAAGGATAGCAATAAAAATGAATGTGAATATTTTCTTTAAGTATTGACAAGTTTCAATTAAATCAGATCCAATTCTGTTTCATTTTGTAGGCAATGGGGCATTATTGGAAATACCTGAATTTGGGAATAATGAAGTCAGTGCTGTGTTTCAAGAAAGAAGGGAAAAGGAAATAATATTTAGTCACTTACAAATTATTCACATGAGCTATGTCTGGTGATAAAGACATCAGCCCAGCTACTTGGGGGCCTGAGGTAGGAGGGCTGCAAGCTCCAGGCTTGCTGGAGCTACAGAACAAGATCAAGGGAAACCTGGACAACTTATTTATACTTAGCCCAAAAGAAAAAGAAGGAGAACAGACGAGTTAATATGAGCCCCAAACTCACCATTTCATGCGTCAAGACATAATTACTAGGGGAGGGGAAATGATGGAATATAAGATTTGGATTTAGCAGAATGCAGGAATCTATGTCTATCACGCTGTCTCATCACAAAATAACTACTTGGAAGATGCTGCCCAACTTTTCACCTGGAAGAGCTCAGTGGGAGCTCTGAGTGGGAGCAGGAAGGTCCCACTCAGACCTGTGTCGAGTGAAGCAGTAGCTGACCTCCAAGTTCCCTGTCCTTCCTGGAGCTTAGAGCTCTTAGGTTTCATTAACAAGACACATATGATACGTAAGCATATTTTAGGGACTTCGTGGTTGTCTTTTCTAATGTCTGGGGAACAGAACTATGTACACTTATTATTAAAGTAATGTTAAAGAATCTCTATGCTCTTATTACAATGTTTCAGTTCAATTTCAAGTTACTCAACACATGCTTTGAGTGAGTTGGTCAACAGCAGGAATTGGTTTTTAGCGTACCAATCAATGATCTTATCAAATATAAATTTAGCATCTGGAATGTAAAACTTGTGTGATAAAAATTATTAACTATAGGCCTATACATTTTGGAGTTATGAACATAACCAATAATAAAAGTGCATCTTAATGTCCATCAACACTAAACAAAAACATAACAACAGAATTCTATAATGGTGATTTAGCTTTTAAATCAATGAATTCAATTTGGAAGTAGTCATAATTTAAATATAAATTATTGTTCAGATTTTTTAAAACAATTTTAACAAGCCAAAAAAACAGTGTTAGCTAACATTGTCTTCATTCACAATGTCATCCAGAGAATGTAAACAAAAAAAAAAACCCTTCATCTACCTTTTTTATACTAGAGTAAGAGAAAATCAATTATTGAGCTGTCATAGGCAAGGAAACATCCAGGAAATGAGTGAGAAGGGGGCCATAGCAGAGACTTGTAATGATAAATGACCTGGCAGCCAGTACACACAACTAAATCCACAGTGGCCTGCTTAATGGCTCTTCCACACAGCCCCACAGTACTGCTGGGTGGAAAAGAAAACTGCAGGTTTGCAGCAAGGAATGCATTTAATATGACCAAGGGCACAGTGAGAGGAACACCTGCAGTAAGTTACTCAAACATTAAGAAAAAGAAAAAAGATGTTGACAGAACTTGGGATACTATCTGTTTAGAAAAAGCTTACCCTAATCCACCCCCAAACAAAACAAACTAACAACAAAAAAAAATAAAAATAAATAAAAACTCTTCTGCTTTTGCATTATCATTACTTTTAGTTACCAGTTTAGAGGGCGAAGCAGATGCCGCTGTTGGTAAAAGAATTCTTCCATAAACCTGATGACATGAGTTCCGATCAGCAGAGCCCATGTAGAAGCCTGAGCTGGAGCTTGAACACCACATCTGTAATCCCATTGACCTGAATGAGGATATGTGAGGCTGCATTCCCAGCAGCTCTTGGGCCAGCTAACCCGGCTTAGATAGCAGCAAAGAGCCTTGTTTTAAACAAGACAATACCAACCCGGAGGTTGTCCTCTGACCTCCACATACTTGCCATGACATGCATGTGCACACATCTCTCTGTCTCACACACACACACATTATTATTTTAGGAAAAATTTGCATCACCTTCTAGAATTCTATAATACCAATTTTGCTAGAAATCTGACCATACATATGTTTTTCGCATGGCTGGGGACTAAACCTGGGCCTTGTGCGTTTCTTTGTTCTGTCTTGTTCTTTCAGATGCTGGCCAGAACCTAAGTGTGTTTTTCTCTGATACTCAGAGCTTCCTTACTGTTCCCCTTCTACAGGGGTCCCCTAAGACCATCGTAAACTAATTACAATTGTGAAGTAGCAATTAAGGTAATTTTGTGGTTGGAGGTTATGACAACATGAAGAACTGTTATTGGTTGTTTTTTACTCTTTTGCTCTTTGGGGGCACATCGACCAGCTCCCAAGTAAATATACACAGAGGCTTATTCTTAGTTATGAATGCCCAGCCTTAGCTTCGCTTGTTTCTAGCCATCTTGTCTTAACTTAAAATATCCTGTCCTTCTACCTTTTGGCTTTTATCTTTTTCTATTTCTGTATACCCTATTTTCACTCTTACTCTGTGGCTAGCTGGGTGGCTGGGTGACTGGCTCTTATCGTCCTTCTCTCCTTGGTCTATCTTGCTATTTCTTCCGACTTCCAAGATTTCTCTTCCTATTTATTCTCTCTACCTGACAGCTTCACCTAGCCTTTCTCCTGCCTTGCTATTGGCTGTTCAGCTCTTTATTATGCTATCGGGTGTTTTAGACAAGCAAAGTAACACATCTTCAGAGTTAAACAAATGCAACAGGAAAGAATGCAACACATCTTTGCATCATTAAAACAAATGTCCCACAGCAGAAACAAATGTAACACGTCTTAAAATAATATTCCACAAGAAGAAACTGTTTGAAGGTGACAGCTTTAGGAAGGTTGAGATCCGCTGCTCTAAGTCTCCCACGTGAAACCTCCATGCCGGAAAATGGTAATCAAATGGTGTCTGTTCTCCATTTCTCCTCCATTATCCGTTTCCAGAGAGATGCTAAGATTGACAGCCTTCTTGTCTTGTGGGGCTTTTCTTTTTAAATGCTACTAAAAGTGTCTTGAGTTTACTACAATTAAGCCCAGTCTTAAATTATGTTATTAGCAAGACTAAGAGATGCCCAGGCAGGAAGCCCAGTCTTCTCACTATCATCTTACAGCTCAGGTAAAAATAGCCAGTCCCAGACTTCCTTACTGAAAGTGTGGCCAAATATGTGGGTGTCAATGAGAAGGCCTCCTAAATCTATGGGGCCTCTTGTAGTAGATCAGTACTTATCCCTAGCATAGGAATGGACTTTGGGAGCTCATTTCACATAGAGGAATACTCCCTCAGCCTAGATACAGGGGGGGGAGGGGGGGCGTAGGCCCTATCCCAAAGGATATGACAAGCTCTGAAGACCCCTCCATGGAAAGCCTCATTCTCCCTGGGAAGCAGAAATGGTATTGGATAGGTAGGGTGTTAGTGGGGGGCAGGGAGGGAGGAGGAATGGGGATTGTCATGTAAAAACAATCGTGTTTCTAATTCAAATAAAAAAATTTTAAAAAAAGGGTCAAATTGCATTATCTAATAAGTCTTTTACTGTATTTTATTATTTAAAACAATTTTTAGCTTTAAATAAATTTCAATCATATTCTTTTCCTCTCCCCCTAAAAAGCCCACAAAATTCTAATAACAATACTCTCAAATAGGCCCCTTTGATGAGATATGCTTGAAGATTTTTCAAGAGAATAAACAAAGAATAAAAGTTTTATCACAATGTACTGAGTCCATACATGCCACATGACTGGCCACTGTTGTTAACCTTGATTAGATATAAAGTAGGATTGGCCAAGCTTTTCTACCATATAGTTAGATTTTGGTTTGTCTTTACATCAAAGAGGGAAGTCACTGAGCTCAGCTCAGATGTAAATGACTCAGCTTTTAGCTTTGTTTTCCAGAACATCTTGAAACCGATTCCCAATTTCTGAGGCAAGCTGAAGCAAAACAGCAATAGTACCTCTAACAACAGAGAAGGACAAGTCAGCCAGCCAGTGCTGTCATATTTTGGGTGCTCTCCCAGCTCCCCCCCACATGGCTCCTAAGAACACCTTGACCCCACAGTTCAAGGTTCATAGAAATAGGAACTTGCTGGGTAAGCCCCTAAAACAACGGTAGATACCATAATCCTACACTTCAATAATTACTGACTCATGTTTCTTTCTTTCTTTTTTTTCCTTTGCACTTAGTTTGCTACAATTTTCCACACCTTTAACTTAATTTTTGGTAATTTTCTAACTTTACACTCCACGGGATATATAGACATTTTTCTATTTTTAAATTTTCAACTGTTGAGTCACATAAATCTCAAGCAGCATTGTGAACATCTTCAGAGACTGCTGTTCCCAACCTCATAACTCATGTGCTGAGGTTGAAGCACAAAATTCTCTAAAAAAACAGTTTCCATGGTGACACTGTCACAAATTCATTTTGTGTAAACACGCTTTATTTACTACAATGAAATGAAAAGAAACAAAAAAAAACTACAAAAGCTGACAAATTTCCATTTTTCTTTCAAATGAAGATACTGGATCTATGTTATGCCTAACCTGTGAATGAAATGCCAAAGCCAAAAAAGAATTGGCAATAGCTGATTATCCATATGCTGTAATTGACAGGTTGCCACCAAGAAATGATTTGTTGACATTTATTATATAGTTGTAATCATGAACACAGTTCATTTGTAAAAGCTGTGTTATAATGTCCTCTATACTATAATGATGGAATTACAAAATAAACAATATGTATTCCTTTCACATTTAGCTTATTTAAAATGATTTAGCTTAAAGGAATATTATATGCTTAGGATTAGGTTTCTTATTAATTGATTGTTCATATCTCTTGCTAGTTTCTAATTTTGTTACTCATTCCTCTTATTTGTAAGTTTTTTTATCTATTCAGATTACAGCCCATTTCTTTTTTTTTTCTTTTTTATAAAATTTAAATTAGAAACAAGCTTTTTTTACATGTCAATCCCAGTTCCCTCTCCCTCCCCTCTTCCCCTGCCCTCCACCAACTCTTATATCCCATCCCCTTTTCTGCTCCCCAGGGAGGGTGAGGTCTTCCATGGGGATCTTCAATATCTGTCATATCATTTGGAGGAGGGCCTACGCCCCCCCCCCATCTAGGCTGAGAGAGTATCCCTCTATGTGGATTGGGCTCCCAAAGTACATTTGTATGCTAGGGATAAATACTGATCTACTGCCAGAAGTCCCATAGATTGCCCAGGCCTCCTAACTGACACACATGATCTGGGGATCTGGGTTGGTCCTATGCTGGTTTTCCAGCTATTAGTCTGGAGTCCATGCACTCTCCCTTGTTCAGGTCAGCTGTTTCTGTGCATTTCACCAGCCTGGTCTGGACCTCTTTGCTTATAACTCCTCCCCCTCTGCAGCTGGATTCCAGGAGTTCAGCTCAGGCTTTATCTCTAGGTGTCTGCTTCAGCTTCCATCAGCTACTGGATGTAGGCTCTAGGATGGCATAAAAAGTAGACATCAATATCATTATCAGGGAAGGGCATTTAAGGTAGCCTCTCCACTATTGCTTAGTTTGTTAGTTGGGGTCATCTTTGTAGATCTCTGGACATTTCCTTAGTGCCAGATTTCTCCTTAAACCTATAATGGCTCTCCTCTATTATACTATCTCTTATCTTGCTCTCCTCTATTCTTCCCCTGACTCAACCTGCCTGTCCCTCATGTCCCCCCTCCACTCTTCTTCTCCCCTTCTCTTTCTCCTAACTCCCTCTCCTCTCCTCCCATGCTCCCAATTTGCTCAGGAGATCTTGTCCCTTTCCCCTTCTCAGGAAGGCCATGTATGTCTTTCTTAGGGTCCTCCTTGTTTCCTAGCTTCACTGGAGGTGTGGATTGTAGGCAGGTAATCCTTTGCTCTATGTCTAATATCCATTTATGAGTGAGTACATACAATGTTTGTCTTTTTGTGACTGGGTTACCTTGCTCAGCATTGTTCCTTCTAGTTCCATCCATTTGCCTGTGAATTTCAAGATTCCATTGTATTATTCCACTGAGTAATACTCCATTATTTAAATGTACCAAATTTTCTTTATCCATTCTTCAGTTGAGGGGCATCTAGGTTGCTTCCAGGTTCTGGCTATTACAAATAATGCTGCTATGAAAATAGTTGAACAGATGTCCTTGTTGTATGAATGTGCATCTTTTTGGTATATGCCTAATAGTAGAATTGCTGGATCTTGTGGTAGACTGATTCCCATTTTCCCAAGGAACTGCCATACTGATTTCAAAAGTAGCTGTATGAGTTCGTACTCCCACCAGCAGTGGAGGAGTGTTCCCCTTTCTCCACATCCTCTCCAGCATAGACTGTCATTGGTGTTTTTGATTTTAGCCACTCTGACAGGAGCAAGATGGTATCTCAGAGTTGTTTTGATTTGCATTTCTCTGATGGCTAAGGATGTGGAACACTTTCTTAAGTGTCTTTCAGCCATTTTAGATTCCTCATTGGGAATTGTCTATTTAGTTCTGTACCCCACTTTTAAATTAGTTGGTGTTTTGGTGACTCGCTTTTTGAGTTCTTTGTTTATTTTGGAAATCAGCCCTCTGTCAGAGGTGGGGTTGATGAATATCTTTTCCCAATCCTTGGGCTGTCATTTTGTCTTGTTGACTGTGTCCTTTGCCTTACAGAAACTTATCAGTTTCAGGAGGTCCCATTTATTAATTGTCAATCTCAGTGTCTGTGCTACTGCTCCTGTGCTCAGGAAGCAGTCTTCTATACCAATTCATTCAAGGGTACCTCCCACTTTCTCTTTTGAGAGGTTCCCTGTGGCTGGATTTATGTTGAGGTCTTTTATCCATTTGGACTTAAGTTTTGTGCATGGCGATAGACATGGTTCTATCTGCAATCTTCTACATGCCAGCCTCCAGTTATGACAGCACCATTTGTTGAAGATGCTTTCATTTTTCCATTGTATATTTTTAGCTTCTTTGTCAAAAATCAGGTGTTCGAAGTTGTGTGGACCCATATCAGGATTTTCAATCAATTCCATTGATCTACCTTTCTATTTTTGTGCCAAAACTGAGCTGTTTTCAGGACTATAGCTCTATTATAGAGCTTGAAGTCAGGGATGGTGATGCCTCCGGAAGTTCTTGGTTGTTTTGGCTATCCTGGGTCTTTTGTTTTTCTATATAAAGTTGAGTATTGTTCATTCAAGGTCCTTGAAGAATTGTGTTGGGATTTTGATGGGTATTGCATGTAATCTGTAGATTGCTTTTTGCAAGATTGCCATTTGAGCCTACCTATCCAAGAGCATGGGAGATCTTTCCATTTTCTGGTATCTTCTTTAAGTTCTTTCTTTAAAGACCCAAATTTCTTTGGTTAGCATTACCCCAAGGTATTTTATGTTGTTTGTGGTAATTGTAAAGGGCGATGTTTCTCTGATTTATTTCTTAGCCCATTTATTGTCTGTATATAGTAGTACTACTAATTTTTTTTGAGCTAATCTTGTATCCTGCCACTTTTCTGAAGTTGTTTATCGCTGTAGGAGTTCCCTGGTAGAATTTACAGGCCCTTTTTTTCTATTGCAGATTGAAGATGCTTTCTGATATTGTCCATTTTATTCATGACATTGTTTCCATTAAAGGAATTTATATTAGATGATAGAATTTACTAGTACTTCTATAGGATCCATATTTTCCTATTCTTTTAGTAGTCTCACAAAAATTGACTACAAATATTAGAATTCAAACCATATATAATATGATACCTTTTAAACATATAAACAAAAATTGAATGGAAAAGGAATTTCCCTTGTGAAATTTTTCTATTTTTCTTTAATGAGTTATTCTTTTTTAAGATTTTATTTTTTTTATTATGCATACAACATTCTGCTTGCATTTGTATCCACACATCAGAAGAGGGCAGATCTCATAGCGGATGTTTGTGAGCCATCATGTGGTTGCTGGGACTTGAACTCAGGACCTGTGGAAGAGCAGTCAGTGCTCTTAACTTCTGAGCTATCTCTCCAGCCCTAATGAGTTATTCTTAATAGGTTAACTTATAAATTACTTGAAATGAAGTAAATTTAGTTTCAAATAAGTTATTAATAATACTGAAAGAAAGGATAGTGTAATTTCTACAATACCATTTCAGAACCCTTAACTTTTTCTTTGCATACTTCAGAAAGTTACTGATTTGCTGCATAGCTGAGAACAAGCTTTATCTCACAATCAAATAACCTCAAGTTAATTTCCTGTACAACAGTATTTTCTGGGTTTTTGTTTGTTTTCAAACAATGTACTTATGCTGAGAAACTGACTTAAAATGTGTGTTCTTTATCAGCATTCCATCCTTTGAAACACTTTTATTTTACAGTTTTTAATGGTGTGTGTGTGTGTGTCCACAGAAACCACAGAGGGTATCCTATCTCTGGATCTGGAGGGAACCACAATTATGAGCCACCTATCCTGAGTTCTGAGACCTGATCCTGACCCTGTTGAAAGAGGAGTGAAAGCACTCTTATGTGCTGAGCCATCTATGCAGCCCCAGCATTGTTGTCGAAACTTCAACATTCTCACATATTTAAATAATAATTTCAAGATAGTTTTGCTTATATTTTATGGCTTATGGCTACACAAATTAGAAATCTGCTTAAAATGGGGTATGGGGGTTTTATTGGTCTTGGAGTCGAAAGAACACAACCTAGATTGAATGGGAGAAGCACCTGGTTGGGGAGAGATGAAGGAAGCCAGACCTTCGGAGACTGAGGATGAGAAAATTTGTGAGGAGTCCAGCGGTTCAGGATAAAAGAGAGGAAACCTTTGAGGTGGGTGTAGGACATTGCTTGAAGTCCCTATGGAAGAGAATGGAAAGGTAACTATAGGGAAAGCCAAAGATTTAGACAAGAAACAGACTCACACTCAAGCAAACCAACAACTTGTGCCTTTCAAACACAGGAAATTTGAATTAAAGTGATGACACAGAGCTCCCCTCTGTATATGCAGTAAATCCACATCAGAGCGCTCTGAGTC
The DNA here is from genome assembly GCF_003668045.3 of Cricetulus griseus. Taxonomy (NCBI): domain Eukaryota; kingdom Metazoa; phylum Chordata; class Mammalia; order Rodentia; family Cricetidae; genus Cricetulus; species Cricetulus griseus. The sequence goes on along the minus strand of NC_048595.1, from coordinate 252,456,526 downwards.
TGGCCGTTAAAATGTACCAATAGCAACAACATCGATAGAAATATTAGTACTGGTTCTTTATTGAGATATTTGTGGGCCAAGGCTGTGATAATTTTATCACACAAAGTGATTCTCTACTTCCTTCATCTGTGTACCAGGAACATGCTCTTATCCCTGCTGAGCTGATAGGGAAAGTGAGCCTGGAGAAATCAGGATACCTGCACCAGTTACTGGATGAGTGAGTAGTCTTGCCGAAGACAGCTGAGAGACTTTAGACTCCATGCATTCAGAGCTTCACCACATCCTACTACTCTACAAAACAGTCCATAACAGTGTGTCTCTTCAGTTTTCCAAATCTGTAATGTCTTCTACTCCCTGGCACATTTCTTTTCTTTTCTTTCTTTCCTTTTTTTTTTTTTTTTTTTCAAGACGGGGTTTCTCTGTGGCTTTGGAGGCTGTCCTGGAACTAGCTCTTGTAGATCAGGCTGGTCTCGAACTCACCAAGATCTGCCTGCCTCTGCCTCCCGAGTGCTGGGATTAGCAATGGCCAGCCTCTGGCACATTTCTAAGCTAACACCTGTATTTTTTCAGTGTCTAGGCAGTCATACATAGTGGGACTTAATGTAGTTTAAATGTAGATAGTTAAACCTAATTTGCTTTCATCACTTTTGATGCATTCAGGACTTTACACATTACACAGTTCTACTACTGATGAATCTTCATGTTCAGAACCAGTGAATACCTTTTCAAAGTTACTATTTGACTTCTTTCCTTCCTTCCTTTGAACTATGTTTTCATTCCACTGATACCATACATATTTTCTTCAATAGCATTATCTCTTTACATTTCATAACATTTGAGTATACTTTACTATAATTAAAATATTTTTGAAAATTTAAAATATTTTGAAACTTGAATTTCTGTTACTTCAGGCTCTGAAAATTAAAATACTTCCTTTGGATTTTTGTCTTAGTTCATGTTCTACTGTGAAGAGACACCATGACCATGACATCTCTTATAAAGGAAAATATTTAATTGGGGCTTTGTTATAGTTTCAGAGATTTAATTCATTATCATGGTGGAGAGTATGGCAACATTCAGCCAGGCATGGTACTGGAGAACTAAGTAGCCTAGAGTTCTACATCCAGATTTTCAGGCAGCAGGAAGAAGGAGACACTGAACTTGCTTGAGTTTTTGAAACCCCACATCCCAAGTGCAGTGACATACTTCCTCCAGTCAGGCTACACCTACTCCAACAAGGCCACACCTCCTAATCCCTCTCAAGTCGTGCCATTCCCTGATAGCCAAGCATTCAAATAGATGAGTCTATGGGGACTTTTCATATTCAAACCACAATAGATTTATTATTTCAAATATTACTTGTATACACTTTGCCAAAGAACCTAACTGAAAAACAAATGTCCATTATTAAAAATAAAAGTACAATATATAACAAACACTGTTAAAGAATATGGATAAAGCTTTTTCTCCAAGTGGTTGCTGTACTCATAAACAAATAATACTTTTTTGTTAAAATGATTCAGAACTTAGTAAAACCTAATAGTGAAAACAAGAGAAAGTGGGCACCTCTGGATGTGATTTATCAAAGTATATTGGTCATTCTTGGTGAGTCCTGTAACTACATGAGGGAAGCTGATAAGAGGTGACAAAGCTGGAGACTTTGTCACATATTAATAAACTCATTGTTTAAAAATACAGTTTCTTCTACAAGAGAAAAGTTGTTAAAAATATAAAGCACTTTTTTACATTATAAATTTGAACTTTTATAAATAATTAATTTAAATTATTTTCAATAACACTTTGACCACAATTTATTTAGTAATAATAGTTTGACCACAATTCATGACAATCTAATATGTAGCTTCTTAGGTCTTCCATGAAAACCCCCAGGAATAACAGTCTATGACAAATTTAGAGATTCGGATCTCTTTATATTAAAATGATAACACTATTGCTTTTTAAATGGTGATGCTGTGAAGTAAGAAATATTTATGATGTCTGACCTGTTGTGGCCTTAGAGGTGCTGATAATTATAGGATTTAGAATTGGATAATTGTCTTTTTTATGCTGAGATGGCTGGCAGTGTGACTCCTGGATATATATCCTCAGGCTGAGGTCTTGTTACTAGGGAAGACAAGAACAAATTAGAGGATTAGAGTTTTCAGGCCAGAAGGGAGAAGTTATTAAAGCAATGGTTTTCAACCTGTCAGTCAAGACCCCTGTGGGGGTTGAATGACCCTTTCACAGGGGTCACATATCAGATATCCTGCATATCAGATATTTACATTAAAGTTCATAATAGTCAAATTACAGTAGCGAAGTATTAATGAAAATAATTTTATGGCTGGGGGTCTCTACAACATGAGGAACTGCATTATAGTGGTAGAATTAGGAGAGTTGCGAACCAATGTACTAAGAAGGTAGACTTGGTCACCAATGGCCAGTGGTTTAATCAATCATGCCTACATAATGAAACCTTCATCAAATCCACAAGGACAAGCTTCATAAGTCTTCTGGATCGCTGACCATGTAGAGGTTCTGGGAGAATGAAGAGTTCAGAGAGGGCACTGAAGCCCCAAGCTCTGAACCTCTCCCCTTTGGATGCTCATCTCTACCTTCCTCATCCCCTTTTCAGTGAATAGTATCATAAGCAAAGTGTTCCCCTACATCCTGTGACTTGCCCCAGCTAATCAGATGACCCTCAGGACCAGGTCCTGGGAACCAGGGTTTATTGCTAGTTAGACACAATTCATAATTTAGGGCCTGCAATGTGCAGTTTACCTGGGAAACATGTGGCATCTGATTCCTTTTCTAGGTTAATAATATTAGAATCTATTCAAATTTTAATATTTATAAGGGAAAAACAAAAATAAAATCAAAGAAAACAATGTCACAGATGATGTCTTGAGTGGTGTGTGAGAGTAATGGATGAATTTTTATTTTCAGGTTAGAGGATTTTTGATACTTGTGTCCAGAAACAAGTACTGAACACTGTCCATGCTAAGGAATGCCTCAGAAAAATCATCAGGTCCTCTATTTCCAGCCCATGTTTGAAGGTCATTGTTATGCACTACTAGGCATTTTGAAAAGAAAGTAGAAAAAAGTCATGAGTTTTGAAAACCAATCAGTCATGAGTTAAAATCGTATAGGCTATATGCCTTATAGCCCATATGAACTTGATCAAGTAGGTTACTTCAGTCTGGGGTCTCAGATTTCTAATTAGTAGGAAACTATAATACTGGAAACAATGCAAGGTTGTTGAGTAGATACATGAGATGATGTCTTAAAATCTCATAGTTTAGTGCTTAGATAAATATTTTGGTTAATACTAATTTTCTCCTAATTAGTTTCTTTACTTCTGGATAGATAAAATTATGCATTCCTCAGTAGCTATTCATAATTTAAAACAGTAATTCTGTTTTTTCTTCCCCACTAGAACCTTTTTATCAGAAGTTTTTGTGAAAATTTTGAATTTTTGATTCAGTAAATATTTATTGAGTGACTTTAGGCATCAGAAATCCTTTTTAGTACCTGGAATTAAAAAAGAATACACAATTTCTGGTCTTAAATATACCCTAATTTGGCCTCAGAAATGAATATAGCTACTACGCATATTTTAGTGAGTTAACTACTGACTATATTTAAGCTATTTTATAAAATTCTTAGAGAACAACAAGTTCAATGAGAAGATGACACCAAATATTAAATTATAATAGTGGTACAAATTAAGACATGGGAAGGAGACAGCATAGCCAGGCTCCTTCAGTTAGAAGCTTAAGTCAATATTGAAGAGAATAAAGGATTAGTTGAAAAGAAGTCAGAGTCCAGATACAAGTTATGTACAGACCCATCCAGAGTAACAGGCAACTAAGATGAGAATCACCTTTGTGTCACCAAGAAGGAAGCAAATGACCTATAAGTCCCCAAGGTGGTGTAAACACGGCATAAAACTCAACAAAAGAAATTATTTTGGTTATTGAGTCTGGATTCCATGTCTCAAGTCAGAGCTAGTATCCATCACTCTGTGAAGACGCATCCTGCCTTAGCCATTTTTGTGTCAGATCCATCTGCAGCAGCACCAGTCACATGCACTTAGCTTGAAAATGAAACGGATTAACATGATAATCTATAAAGCCAATAAAAGAATAAAATTCTGAAATGAAGGTCTGTTCATATTTGTTTTACTCAGAGTTTCATATAAATATTTTTAGCAGAGATGGCAAGAACAAACAAAACAAGTATATGGACTACTGAAAGAAGGACTGGACCTTCTTCATAGATCCGAGAATCTATGCATAATAAGAACACATTTCATGACCACAACATCAGTAATTTTCTGGAATATGCATGTTGTTAGACACAGCTACCAACTTCATAGTGATAGTGGTTAACACTCACCTGTCCCCTCCAGGTCATAGTTATCAAGTGAATTTCCCCAAAGCTGAATGCCTATCCATTCCAAAGATCTCAACCGTGCAAGAGAGCTTAGGTTATGAGAGTGTTTGAGTCAGCCCCATCAACTGAGTTTAGCACAGTCATCTCTGTATCAACATAACCCATAGACTTCAGCCTTAGAGATTCCAAAGCTGTGACAGCTACAGTATAAGCACCTCTTTAGAATCTATGTTCCTCATTCATATTTTTTTATATTTTCTTCTCTACCAGTTACATAATTCCCAAATCTTAAACCAATATCTTCATGATTTTCTGTTTGGGGCTGGGGTTACAAAAGAAAAACTTGATTAAAAATATATGATGTGTGATCACTAATTTATTCACTTCTTAGTGTAATGGGTTTTGAGGGAACTGTCCATGTATTATATGGGGAAAACAAGGAAGATTCTGGAAAGTTGAATGTCAAGTTTTTACAGTTTCCCATACAAAACGATGTCTAAATTATGTGCATATAGGCTCATAATTTTACCAAATGGCCAGACATTATTGTGTGCTTCCTTCATGAGTAATACTTTGGAAAAAAGTTCTTTTTTAAATAATAATGAAATAATTTATATAGTATTGTACAATAAGTAACTAGATAAAAATTACATATTTTTCTTTTTTTCTCCATTTTTTATTTATATTAGAAACAAGATTGTTTTACATGTCTATCCCAGTTCCCTCTCCCTCCCTCCACCCTGCCCCCCACTAACATCCTACCTATCCCATACTATTTCTGTTCCCCAGGGAGAGTGAGGTCTTCTATGGGGAGGGTCTTCAGAGTCTGTCATATCCTTTGGGATAGGGCCTAAGCCCTCTCCCACGTATCTAGGCTGAGAGAGTATCTCTCTATGTGGAATGGGCTCCCAAAGTCCATTCCTATGCTAGGGATAAGTACTGATCTACTACAAGAGGCCTCATAGATTTTGGAGACCTCCACATTGACATCCACATTCATGGGGTCTGGATCAGTCCCATGCTGGTTTCCCAGTGATCAGTCTGGGGGCCAAGAGCTCCCCCTTGTTCAGGTCAGCTGTTTCTGTGTATTTCACCAGCCTGGTCTTGACCCCTTTGCTCATCAGTCCTCCTTCTCTGCAGCTGGATTCCAGTTCAGATCAGTGTTTAGCTGTGGCTGTCTGCTTCTACTTCCATCAGCTGCTAGATGAAGGCTCTAGGATGGCATATAAGTCATCATCAATCTCATTATCAGGGGAGGCATTTAAGTTAGCCTCTCTACTGTTGCTTAGATTATTTTAAGGTATATTTATTGACTTATTTATTTTATTTTATGTCTGAGTGTTTTGTCTGCACGTATTTGTGTGTACCACACACATGTTTGGTGCCTGGGGAAGTCAGAAGAGAGCATTGGATCCCCTTGAACTGGAGTTACAGACAATTGTGACCTAGTATGTGAGTGTTGGGACTTGAAGGCAAGTCCTTTGCAAGAGCAGTCAGTGCCCTTATCACTGATCCATCCCTCCTGCCCCTCTAATTGTTCTCATTAACTGAAATACATGTACTTTGGGAAAATATAAGAATTAAATGTGTCTCTGAGGAAATCCCGATAGTTTTTATGTTTAAAACTATTAACAACATTCTGTTTAACAAAACTAACCAATGTTATCTTTATTAAGATGTTTATGTTTGTAATGTCACTAAAATAGAAACTAGTTTACTCTTGAGGTACTGATTGCAATGTTATATATTAGTTAAGAAGTACATTAGCTAAGACTGTAAATGTAAATGAAGTAAGATAAGCTAATTCTTCATTTTAATAAAAAGCAATCATTTGAAATTAATTGCATTCTTACACCAGGCTAAATATTTACTATGAGGCATATTTTGGAATGTTCTCAAGTATCCTGCTTTTTATCTCTATTTCCCATATGGGAAAATAGAAAATGAGTTCTTAGACGTTAAAAACATCTTGATTAAGATAGAAAAAATAATCCTAGTGTTTAGGGATGGTTTATAGCTTGGTGACAGAGAATTTATGTAACCAGATTCAAAACAACAACAACAAAACAAAACAAAACAGCAACAGCAGACAGAAAAACAAACACTAAGCTGAGCTTCAATCTACATTCAGTATGGCTCTGAAGCACCTGAACAAACACTGAATGAATATTAAAAATATTAAATTATACTCTATAATTCCATCTCACACTCATTGTACCCAACAGAAACACAAGAAAATAGTGGCATAAAGGTCCCAGAATGTCTTGCTGAACGCCTAAGGCCTGTTATATACTTCATGCTGGACAGGAACTCAGTAACAGCATTCTCAATGTGAGCTATAAAAACACTTTAAATCGTGCTCTCAAGCCAAATGGATTAAAAGCAGTCAGTTTACAAAGAGCAGCCTCAGATGTGATGTAGCCCTATTAGGTTTCAGTAAATAAAGAGGTCAGGGGAGATAGTTTCCATATGAGCAAAGAGTGCTTGGTTTCTAGATCATGCTGCTAAAGCTTTCCTGAGGAGTCTGCAGGGTTTCCCACAAGCTGTTGGAGAAGAGAAAAAGGTGAAAGGGAGGGAAAAAATTGAACAGGGAAATTTCTACATTTACAGAGAATTTCCTTAATTTGCATGATTGTTGTTAGTTTCCAATACCTGTTAAACACTGTTTACCTAGAGTCCTGTGTTAAACAGTTAAGTTCAAGTCATACATATTAGAAAATTAAGCCTCCACATCAACAGTAGAGACTGTAGTCTATCCTAAACTAATTCCCTACACTACCCCAGCTTTCAAGGAAGGCCAGGGACACTTCTAGAAAGAAGTGTCTTGTGGGACTCAAAGACAGAAAATAAATGGAGCTAAGACAGTGACAGCCAGGAAGAGTTCAGACAGTAAGGACTCACTGTGAGAATTAGGGGAAAGGTGCAAAGGCAAAACATTCATTGAGTAGGGTGAATGGAAGGGAAAGGCAGGGAGGTGATCTTGAAGGGCCATCTGGGTTGTCATATTCAGGTGGGTATTTATCCAATGAGCAATGGGAAGCCACTGAAAGGGTTTAAAACTGGTAAGAATCACACTCAGATTTACAGTGTTGAAAGATTACTTTGAAAGCAGACAGAATTTCCCACAGCCTTTAGAGATGGGAGACCTTACAGTGGGTATCCAAGTGAAATATATCCCTTATTACTCAAAGAATTGGAAGCATGTTCCCATTATATGTATAAAGATAATTTTTGATTATTATATTTCCTCACATGCTTTTATATTGAATGAGTGTAATCAGCATTAATTATTCTTCAAGACAGAATTAGTAACTATGTTTTGTGTGCTTTCTGTTCTCAGTGCTCTTTCTTAAGACAGATAGGAGGCTATCATAAAGATGGTCCCTTACAAGTTTGACCTATGTATTTTCAACCTCGTTTTTATATAAAAGTTATACATATCTTTGAATTATGATCTTATTTCAAGTTCACTACATACTCAGTGTTTATGATACTCTCTTTTATGATACTGCCTAGGATACTAGGCAGTAGAAAAAGCCACACTTCCCAGTCAGCTACATTTCAAGGGTGAGTAACTGATAGCCTACAGTGTATTGCATTGGGAAGCTCTGAAACTGATAGGGTCAATATATTACATATGCTTTCAGTTTCATATTTCCTACATGTGGTGTGTTTGTATGAGAAGAAAACCTCATCATATGTCAAGGAGCATCAGTGATTCAAAAATTGTAATTGGAGCTGCATCGTGATGCTATCCTACAATAAAAAAAACTTGAGAAATGGGAATCTAAAGGCAGGGGAAACAGTATAAACCCTAAGAACAAAATCTAAGAAATTATTAGGGATAGAACAAAGGTACCATGTCAATTCTTTTTTCTTTTACTTTTTGAGATAGTTACATAATCTACCTCTCCTCTTTTTGTGCCTTCAAACGCTCCCGTGCACCCTTCCTTTCTCTCTTTCAAATTCACAGCCTCTTTCTTCATTAATTGTTGTTAAGCACACACACAAAAAACACACACACAAACATACCCCTAAATGGAGAAGCACAACCTGCTCAATCTGTATATATTACATATATGTATTTTTTGAGGGTAAACATTTGGTATTAGACAACTGATAAGTGTGTTTTCCCCTGAGGAAGACTAATTCTCTTCCTCTCAACATTTTTAATTGCCTGTTGAGGCCTCCTGGGCTTTCTCCCCTTCATGTTAGCCTGTGTGTTTTTGTGGTCCTTGATCAGCTTCTGTTTAGGCAGACAAAGTGGTGAAGTGCTATGGGTAGAGCTGATATTCCTAGGAGACATAACCATATAACAAACTCCCTGTTCCTCTGGCTCTTTCAATCTTTTGTTTCCTATAATGATCCTTGAGTCTTAGGTGAGACACTGTATAGTAGAGGTATCAGTGTGAATGGGTTACACAACTATATTTTAATTGGTTGTGGTTTTCTGTAATGGTCTCCAGCAGGTACAAACAGAAGTTCCCTTGACATGGGGTGATGACTACATTTGCCTATGCATGTAAGAATAAATATTTACAATATAGTTACTGAGTATGCTGGTTCCACAAAGTGGCTGTTGTGGATTCTCTTCCAAAATCCATGACTTCACTAGCCCTGTTTATTTGATCTTGGTTTCCAGTACCAAGAATGACTTACCTGTTTTTTTGTTTTGTTTTGTTTTTTAAGCAGGTTTTAACCCTAATTAGAGAGCTGTTGCTTACTCCCAAAGTATGGATTCCAACTGAATCCTTAGGGTTATTTTGCCATGCCAGTCATTGTGGTTTATAGACATCATAGATGGGTGTAACTGTTGGTTGATTCCATCTTTTGGTAGCTTGCATGATATGTTCTGGTACCATGAAACAGCCCTCAGAGAGGAGGCTCCTAGGTCAGTTCCAGCTTAGGGGCCACTAGACTTGTTTCAGAAGTGCATAGTGCAGTAATAGAGACTTGCCTTCCCCCTCTGAGGGTAACTAAGTGCAATAGCAACAACCTGCAATGTTCTAAGAGTTTCTTGTATAATACTTGACCAAAAGTTCAAAACAGGACTTCTCATTTCTGATATCAGGGATTTTGTTAGATGGTCTTTGGCTTTTGGAGGGAGCATTGTCAGTTCAGATGGGTAAACTTTATTTAAACTATATGTGTATACTTATACATATATTTATGTTTATTTTTTCTTTTTGATTTTTTTGAGACAGAGTTTCTCTATGCAATATGAGTTCCTGGATCTCCTGGAACTCACTCTGTAGCACAGGGTAGCCTCAAACTCACAGTGATTCACCTGCCTCTGCATCACAAGTGCTGGGATTAAAGGCGTGTGCCACCACCGCCAGCTGTATTACAGGTTTTTAAAGTAGATTGTTAAATAGTATGATTCCTTATAACTTTTTCAGATATCATTATTGTTATTTTAGCTTTTTCCCTCTTTCCTCTGTATTTATTTCCATTCCCCCTACTTAACTACAGCGACCCACTTCCCCTATTTGCCCCATCAGATCGCTTATACCCCTCTGCCCTCCTCTTTATTGCTCCCCTTCCTCTGTCTAAGAAATAGTCAATTTTTACTTTCCTTGTTTCTTCTGTGCTTCAGGATATGTATTCACACCCAAGGATTTGGAGTTAGGAACCTCAAATGAGAGAACATGGGACATTTGTTTTTCTGAGACTGAGTTACCACACTCCATATGATCTATTCTAGTACCCATTCATTTACCTGAAAGTTCATGATTCATTTGGCTTAACAACTGAATGATACATATGTACCAAATTTTCATAATCCATTTGTTGATTGAAGGTCATTTAGGTTGTTTCTATTTCCTAGCTATTGTGAACAGAGCAATAATGAATATGGCTGGACAAGTGTCTGTGGAATAGGACGTCAAATCCTTTGGGCATTTAGCTGGGCCATATTGTAGATTTATTTTTACCTAGTTGAGAATTCGCCACACTGATTTTCATGGCTGGACCAGACTCCAATCCTACCACTCAAGTGAATGAGGCTTTCCCCTTTCCTCAAGTACTTTCTAGCATTTGTTGTTGATTGTTTCATTGATCTTCATCATTCTGATTGAGTTATTAGATTTGTATTTCCCTAATTGCTAGAAATGATGACCTTCCCCACCCCCTTCTTTCTAGAATTCTCTGTTTAGGTCCCTGACCCATTTTTTAAAAAGAGTTGGAATTTTGTTGTTGTTGTTTGTTTTGTTGAACTTTGTTTATATTTTTAAAATATGTATTTTGAATACTAATCTTTTGTCAGATATATAGCTGGCTAAGATTCTCTCCCTTTCTTTGGGCTTCTTCCTCTGGTTGATTTTGTTCTTTGGCTGTGTAGAAGCTATTTAGTTTGACGAAGTCCCACTTACCAATTGTTAGCCTTAATCTGTTGGCAAATGAAGTCCTTCCTATTCACAAAGTCTTTTCTTAACCTGGTACCATGTAGAATAATGATATGTTCTTGTTTATGTTTATGGTCTTCTAGCAGTTTCAAGTTTCGTGGTTAGGTCTTTGATCCATTTGGCATTACTTTTCATTGGGCAAGGTAATACCTACGTGTCCAATTTCATTCTTCCACATGTGGACATCTGTTATTTTTTCCCTACACCATTTGTTGAAGATGCTTTCTTCTTTTCAGCATGTGTTTTTGCTGTCTTTGTCAAATGTTTATTGGCTGAAGTTATGTGTGTTCCTTTGGGTCTTCAATTTTGCTCCATTGGGCTACACTTTTCTTTGTTTTGGTTTTTCCAGTACCATATTGTTTTTATTACCATGGCTCTGTAATATATCCTAAGAGCTAGACTGGTAATCTCTCCAGAATTTTTCTTTTTGATCAGGATTATTTTGACTATTTAGGGGTTTTTGTGGTTACACATGAATTTTAAGATAAATTTTTCTATTTTTGTGAAGAAAAGATATGGATTTTGATTGGGCTTGTATTGAACCTGCAAAAATTTTTTTGGTAAAATGTTCATTTTCACAATATTAATTCTACCAATCCATTATCATGGCTGCATTTCTCTTTTCTAGTGTCTTTCTTCAGAAGTTTAAATGCAAGTTGGGAAGGAAAAGATTTATCTGGCCCTTCAGTTCCAAATTGTGCTTCATCACTGAATGAAGTCAAGACAGGAACTCAAACAGGACAGGAAACAGAAGCTGATGCAGAGGCCATGAACGGATGCTGCTTACTGGCTTGCTCAACCTGCTTTTGTACAGAACCCAGGACCACCAGCCTAGGGATAGCACCACCCACAATGGGCTGGGTCCTACCCCATCAATCACTAAGGAAAGTGAAGATGACATGTCATCTTGCAATCTCTCCTCCATAACCCTTAGAATATGTATTACCCTATGTAGATATTCATTTCCAATCAGAATCTGAATTATGTGTCAACTGAATAGATTTCTCTGTATGAGATACACATCTCCACTACCTGTTGATACATGAGTCATGCTAAATTCCACAAAGCATTTTCGTCTGCATTTATAATGCAACCTGTGAGCTGAATGTGATGGTGCACACCTTCAATATCAGCACTTGAAAAGTAGAGGTGATTGAATCTCTGTACGTTTGAGGTGAGCCAGGCTACATAGTGAGAACCTGTCTGAAAGAGAAGGAAGTGGAAGGGGGCAGGAGAAAACAAGAATAAGAAAAAAGAAAATAAATAAAATAACAAAATGAAATGTGAATACAAACACTTGTCCAGGATTTGATAATGAATTAGTTTCTTTGGTAGTTAAACCTAATTTCTTTTTGGAAAGCTAAAAATAATTTTCTGAAATTCTAAATTGTTACTTGAAAGATAAACCTGGCCCCTAAAATACCAGGATTGCTTTTTAAAATGAGATTCTAAGTATTTATTTAAATTATTTACCTAATGTATAGAACACCAAATTTACCTTTTAGAAATCATGAATTTAGGGAAGCATCTGAATTCAATTATTTTGTAAGGCAAAGTCCTGATGGGCTCATTCAAACTCAAACTTTAAGGTACTGATTTTCCAATTTGAATACAAAATCTCATCACTATAAGTAACATTTGATTTCTCCAATGGCACTTGCATGCTGGGATTTGAGTAAAAGCAGAAACCATTTTGCATTACTGTCAATTTTTTATTAACTAGATTTTAGAGCAGCATATTCTCCATTATTTGAACAGCTTTCATAAGCTACATTCAAAATGTGAGCAATGTGGAAGAGATTGTAAAAAATTAATTCTTACTCCAGACAATTTTACATTAGATCGTGCAAAAATCTTTAAATACCAATGACTCTCTGATACATCATCTTCAAAATCATTAAGAGTCTCTTGCCATTTTTAATTGATTTTCCTTTGATTTTAACTCTATGAATGTTGCTACTGAAAAGCAAAATAAAACAGAAAGAACATGTGTCAACATGCGATGCAGCTGCTCAAACATTATCTTGACGTCCTAATCCAAGTCAGAGTACTTCAAAGTATACATCAAGAGCTATTACCTACAAAACCAGAGAAGCCACATGAAAAGCATTATTTTTTAGCAATTTAGTTTGGATTATGTTTATCCATGTTTACTTGCTTTTGTACACTCAGGCACTTTAATGCTAAAAAAATTAAAGTTGGCAAGAAAAGCTATGTTAAAAAATAGACTATGCCAGAGACATTAATTCCCTCTTATCTTTCAGAATGTGTAATCCGTACATTATAGTGACATTTCAAATCCATCCAAAGAGCTTAGGATGCCACATGAGAGTAAGCTTCACAGCTGAGTGTACAATAATGGGAATGATGAGAACGGTTCCCGAGCCTCTGCCGGGGTAGGAGTAATTGCACAGATCATCAGCCACTGCTACCAGAAAGGGTGACAGCCAGGTGGGACATCTTGATCCTTCTCATCATTCTTTGATAGGAATATTCAAAAGAGCAAGCAAATTTGAAAGTGGTAAGAGTCGACTATCAGCTATTAAAACATCCAGAAGAAAATATTCTCTTTCTTATTTCCCCCTCAGCCTTATTTTGTAAGTGAAACAATCTCAGTCAGAAATGCTTATTTTTGACAGACTTTCACTGTTCTTGGGTAGACTCCTGGTATAAGCCTCTTTGACATTTATAGCAATACCAAGTCATTCCTGACTGGCATAATTTTTAATGAGCTCAACTCATAAACAACTGTATAACCAGTGGCATACCCAGAGGGGTACAGATACTCTTCTTAGAATATTTAATATTATTTTGAAATTAAATGAAAGAAGTGTAAATAAATGACCCTTCTTTGGTAGCTATCATTTTTCCAGAACCAAGAACTGTATGGTTATAACCTCATAGTGGGTAATCAGATGCATTCTTTATTTGAACCTAGTTTTAGTGCAGAGCTGAAGCAAAACCCCAATTTTCTCCAATAGAGTCCATTTCAGAGTCAGTAGCAAATATAGCTGTGATGCAGATGATGTCTTTGGAGTTCGCTCGATGAGTTACAAGCTGGTCTCTATGAAACCTCATGGTCCACATTAGCATCTTCCATTACAGAAGAGCTAATGAACTCTCAAGGAAGTGCCAGGTTCTAGACGCCCAACACACCTACTGCAAACTTTCTCTGCTTTTGAGAGCGTTAGCACAGATTTTGTTAAACAATACGAGTAAACAGTAATGGGGAGAGAAAGTAAGACAAGATTGTTATTGGTATGGTAGAATAGGCATATCATATACACCACACTGGATCCCACCTAACACTTGCCATGAGTCCCTGCAGTAGATCTTTTGTCCTTAAATTAGGTCTCATAACATCTAGCAAGGGCCTGGGAGTTGGTTCAGGGGGTCATAATGCTTGATGTGCAAGCCTAACAACTTGAGTTCAATTCCCTGAACCAACATAAAAATCCATACATGGTGAGCACACATGTGATCTTAGCATTCCTAGTCAAGATGGAAGGTGAAGAGAGAGAAATCAACTAGAAGCTTGCATACCATATAGCCTGGAATGCATCACATAGAGAGACCCAGTTTCAATGAGGTAGAGGACAAGAACCAGCTCCCAAAAGTTCTTAAGTTGTTCTATGACTTCCATATGCAGCCCATTTCTCTCTAACAACAACAACAATAGCAATAATAATAATAGTAATAAAGACATCAAACAAGATTTCCAGGGAAGGAAGAGATATTTGCCCATGTCTTGTGTTCATTACTGATGAAGCTAAAGATGACTAATCTCCAAGCTTCAGCTACTTTATCACTTCCAGGCTCCATGCCACCTAAAATAATTTCCCTGTCATAACAAGTCAGACCTTTTATGTGTATGTGTGGCCAGGTTCTACTTTGTTATAGGTTCTTCCTCTTCCTGTCACCTACTTCACTTCAGAGAAACAGCTGAGCCAAAAGTGATTGTTCAGTGCTCTGCTGGAATTTCCTTGTTCAATGATTTTATTACCTCTACATAACTTCTTTAGGAAGGAGGCCTCACTATCTGTGCCAAGGGAAGGGCAACTGGAAGCTGCTGCTCCTCACATTGTATTTTGTACTAATCCATGATATAATCTTTGGAATTGTAGGGCAGGAAGGCAAGGCAAGCTCATCTCCTTTAAATCATCAGTCTCAGGAAACAGAGAGCACCCTGAGAGATTCAATTAAATTTGAACATTCCAGTAAATTCAAGAAGCTAGAGTATCAAGGAAATTCAACAATTTTATTTTGTTTCATTTTGTTTTTTCAAGGCTAGGGACTGAATCAGGCTAGCATGCAAAATAAGAAGACACTCCACCAATTGAGCTACAACATCACTAGTCCTCCATAAAATATTTCTTTCTAATGTAAGCATAGTGCTAGAAGTTCTAGCCAGATTATTTTTTATACAGAGTAGTTGTTTCTTGTCATATATAAATTAAACTAAGCCAATGAGTGAATGTCTCATGTTATTTAACAGGTATAGTTTGTTTTCAAGAATGATGTTGTAGCAACAGAAAACAAACCAAGGCATATATTTATATGGATTGCTCTATATTTTCTATATAAATAATGGTTAAGATGAACTAACTGGGAAGCTTCTTTCTTCTTTCCCAAGTTTTCTGATTTCAAATGTTTATTTGACTTATGGCATGGAGCCTAGGAAGTTTGGAGGCTAAATGGCATCATTATCTCTATCTTCTTAGACCTGGTAGGACCTTTCTTACTACATTATGAGATGGCATAACATAGATGAAACAGAACTAGCTCAGGTCTCTCTCTTTTTAACAAGGTACAAGCCCAACCTCTTAACACCATATAATCAAAACTACTATTTGTAAGCATTTTTTTAAAATCTTGTCATTATTGAGTGGTGTCTGTGTTCATTTATGTTTGGGAGTGTGCATGTGTGTAGAGGTCAGAGGATAACTTTGTGGAGCTAATTTTCTCCTCCTTTACTCTGGGTTTCAGGGATAGAACTCAGGTTGTCAGGCTAGCAGAGAAGTGTCTATCTGTTGAACCAGTTAAAGTATGCACAAAGAAGCCACATGTTGTAAAAAAACATAATCAGAGGGGATATTTGAGTATGTGCAACGTGAAACAACAGGGAGGGATGACACTGGAAGCTAAAGGGTTAAACAGAGATGGTGGCAAATGGGTGGGGGAAAGTGAGAGTGTGTGGGCTAGACAAAACTAAGGTTGTATGGATAAGTCTAATGAAATCCCAATTTTTCACAAGCTAATTAAAATATATAAAAGGGGGAGTTCACCTACGTAGATATCAAATTTTGTGTGGTGAAAATGGTGTTCCTTAAAATCAGCTTTGGAATACAAACTGCATAATTCCTTTATTCACATTTTTTTACTATGCATTAATTATACGAATAGATGAGCTTTACTGTGCTTTTCCCCATATCTTTATAAAATGTGAATTTATCCTGCCCATCAGCTCTCTACTCTGGCTGCTTCTCTGCCCTCTACAACCTTCGGAGTCTCTAAAAGTCCCCCTTAATATCTTTTTGTTTTCCTTCCCCTTTTCCTCTTCACCTCTACACCCACCTTGCCATTCTGTGCCTTTAGACTGGCGTAAGTGGCTTTCATAAATTAGTGAGAACATTTGGTGTTTATGATCCCGTATCTGGTTTATATCACTTACTGTCACAGTCTTTAGATCTTTCTACATTGCTACAAATGATGGGATTTTATCTTTTTTATGGCTGAGTCACATTCTGTTCTAGAAATATGCAAGCTTGGCTTTATCCATTCACTCATCAAAGGTCCTCCAGGTTGCTTCAATTTCTTGTTTATTTGTGAATAGTGTACAATAAATATGGGACATAATGTCTCTATTTGATATAAAGATTTCATCAATACTGGACTACACACACAGTAGTGGAACTTAGTAGTTTTTTAGAAGTTTTCTGTAATGGTTGTGCTAATAACTGACATCCCTACCCACAGTATATAAGACTTAGCATTTCTCTACATCTTTTCTTGGATTTGCTGTTCTTGTCTTTTTGGAAATATCTGTTTGAGGTAAGATGGCATCTCATTGTAGTGCTGACACCTGAAATTGGGTGATTGTTCCTGTGTTTCCTGGTCACTTGTCTGACTTCTTAGGAATGTTCATAGTTCCTTGAGACTTATTTAACTGTACTGATGCTTTAGTGCTCACTCATCTTTGGCAGTTCCTTCTGGGTTCTGGATATGGATACCTTGTCAGATGAGCCATTGTTGGGAGCCAGGAAAATTCCATTAGAGGATTTCTGGATGTCCAAACCTGTGGTTCCCTCCAGTCTGCAATTGTATTGCAGATACTAGCTAATCTGCTATTGAATGGCATAGCCTCAGTAAAGATTGCCTCCTGGTTTGCATCTCTACATAACTAAGCATTTGAATAGGCCTGCACCAGCGCTGAGGGTTAGGTATAAGTAACAAGTGAGGACAGAGGCTTAGGAGGTAACTGGCAGAGGGTTCAACCTAAGGAGAGAGAAATGGCCTCAGGGTTAGGGAAGCATGGTTAGGAAACAGCCAGGAAGAGGCTGAATAGAGAAAAGTCTCCAGTTTTGCAGCATGGAACTGAGAGCTCTCT
Source organism: Cricetulus griseus (assembly GCF_003668045.3). Taxonomy (NCBI): domain Eukaryota; kingdom Metazoa; phylum Chordata; class Mammalia; order Rodentia; family Cricetidae; genus Cricetulus; species Cricetulus griseus. Next base: position 252,439,120 of record NC_048595.1, on the reverse strand, counting down.
AAAGATGACAAAATGCCTGTGTTTGGTCTTTATCACCATTGGGTTGCTAGGAGTTTCTAAGTCCACGCTCCCCCACTCAGGCCATACCTCATGGCTATCGTGGTTTGGGGCTGAGACATGCCAGGCCATGACAAGCCACTTGCAAATGTTTTTCATGCTCTATAGGTTGTGTAACCATCCTTGTTCCCCTTGCTTTTTGATGTTTCTGATTTTGTTATACTCTAATTTGACTGATTTTACATCTGTTGCCTCAGTTTTTGGCGCTGTCTAGAAACATGTTAACTACACTAACATGGTAGTTCATCTGTGTTTTCTAATAGTAATTCCATAGCTCAGGTTTAAGATTTTTGATCCATTTTGAGTTGATTTTTGCATAGTGAGAGGCTTAGTTTTATCTTTCTTAATATGTATTGTCTAGGTTAATTAGCACTATTTATTGAAGGGACTATCTTTTCTCCGTGTTGCATTCTTGGCACATTTGACAAAGTCCATTGGTTTTGTAAATGTGGGTTTATTTCTGGGTTCATTATATGTTTCTTTGTTCTCTGTTTTGTTGCCAGTATCATACTGGCTTAGTGACTATAGTCTTTTAGAGTGATTTGAAGCCAGGTGTTTTCATGTCTCCAGCCTTTGTTAATCTTTTTTTTTTTTCTTTCAAGATTGTCTTGACTCATCTAGGTCTTTTGTGATTCTATATGAACTTTAGGATTTTTTGTGAAGAAAATCACATTATTATTGTAGATATCATTCTGTTTAGCAATTCAGGAAGCTTATCCCAGTAATCTATGTGAAACATGGTGCCCTTTAATCCACACCCTCCATTTCCTTATCACAGGCTTGGGAAATCACCATCTGGTCTTTACCTCTATGGATCTGACTTGCTTTAGACTACAGGTAAGTGATATTCTAAGATCTCTGTTAGTCTTCATCTGCTTTCTTCCATTTAAGTGTAATGCTCTTACAGGTTCATTCAATGTTGTTATAAATGGCAGAAATTACTTCTTTGTAATGATGTAGCAGCAATTCCTTGTCCACAGACATGCCACAGTTTACTTTTTATCTGTTAATAAATACATTGTCTCCATATATGAGTATCAAGGAAAGGGAATGGAAGGAACCCCCATATTTGTTGATGATGATAATGCATTTCCTTTATGAAAAATTTTTACAAATAACTAGAAGTAGAACCACCATTTGATCCAGTAATAACATGGTGACAATACATCCAAAGGAACTGAACACACACAAATACACACACATTGTTCTTTTAGCATCATATAATTTATTCAGATAACAAATTAGATAAATTCAGATAACTTTGATTAGGCAATATCAAATAAGTTGAATGTACCATGAATTTTCTGATATCTAAAGTGTGAAATGCAGCTACAGCAAAATGAAACTGTCTTTGTCTGCAGGAAGAATCAGAAGACGGGGCAGAAGAGCGGTCTGGGCTGTGCTTACACAGATGAAGCAGAAGCAGCCCTTTCTGAGGAGTCTGGTCTCCGGAATGGTGTCTCCACCACGCAGATCCTTCCCCTGTCCCCCAGTGCTAATCGCCATTCCATCTCAGGAAAGTGTCTGTGATGATGTTTGTGCAGACATGCACAAGAGGCTTCTGCAGGACCATGAGAGCATGCTTTCATCTCTGTGAAGTGTCTGCTGTGATGTTCCCGTAGGCATGCCCTAGAGGTTTTTGCAGGATCGTGAGAATTTCAGATCTCATTAACCCCCACCATGATTTCTGTAACCAGACTCAGACTAAAGGCTTGGAAGCATGTCCCTTAGCTTTTGCCAGCAGGTGACAAGTCCTGTCCATTTTCCAAAAAACACAGTCTGCTTAAAGTTGGTCTTGGTGAAAAAGACTGTAGCTAAATTAGGTGAGATGTTCTCTTGTCTCCTAAGATCTTTTCAGTGTGCTTTAACTCCTTGAAATATGCAGGAGGATCTGGTATGATTCAGAATGGTCCTTACAGTTATGTTTTTGTGGTCCAGGGGTAATTATAGTCACAGATGGGTGAAAGAGCAGCACAGCACATTCTTGTCTTCCCTTGGTTCTCCAAAGGAGTACCAAGAAGGATTGCTGTAGCAAAAGCTGTCTGAATTTCTTCAAATGGAGCATACATGAGTGTTTCCAACTTAACCCAAACTATTGCTCATCTCCTCCTGGGTTTCCTGTTCCTTTGGATTCATAATGATAAACAGGATTCATTAACAATACTAAGGTAACCGTGTACTTAAGAAAGTAAATGAAAGAAGCTATATTTCTTTTTCTCCTACTTATGCACTCTGGAAAATTCTGGAAAAGCATATTATTTGGGATGTGGTTAAATGGGGGGGGGGAAGAATGCTTCATTTGTATGTCAGTGATTAGTTTTGAAAAGTAGCTTGTCAAAACAGTTGTGGTTTTTACCCCCACAAGAGACAGAATTACTTTTAGGTAACAAAGTATATTCCCCATTAAAATATAAGAAACACTTTCCATCAATTTCTGGTTGATAATCTCTATTGCTTTTTCGTAACTTCCACATATAATCTTCAATAAGAGTGGTTGTATATATAGCTACCATATTTTAAAATCTACCTTTGAATTGCATCTTAATTTATTTATTGTATTTGTTTGTGTATGTACATGTGTATGCATGCATGTCACAGTGTGCATGGGGAGGTCAAAGGACAGCCCACAAAAGTAGGCTCTCTCCTTCTACCATGTAGGTCTAAGAAATTGTACTTAGTGCCTCTACCATCTGAGCAATCTCACCAGTCTCATGATATTTCTTTAAATGAAACACTTAGAAACATATTTCTAAATATAAAGAAACATTACTACAAAAATCAATGAATTATAAATGTTGGATTAGTGAGAAAATATTACATATTCAAAGAAAATGTTTTATTAAAGCTTAAGATTTATTGAAGACATTTGTATTTCTGATTCCTATAATGTAAGAGGTATGTATTACATTTCACAGATTACAATCCAGAATACTAAAACAAAGAGGGGCTTAATAACTCTGAAAAGGTCACTGGTGAGTTCTTCATATCTTGGAAACTGACACAAGTCCTTCGGCGTTCTTCACAGTATTGTATTCATTAGATAATGTGAGGTTAATTTTGAGATGGATGAATCTTGGAACAAAATCATGTTTATAGAAACAATTAATAGACTTGACCTTAAATGTTTAGAGAACAAGAAAATAGCTTTCTGTTAGCCAAATGTGGTGCTGACTAGATGGGTGTGCTACTGATTTTACCAGCAGGCGAATCCTAAAATACGTCATAGCCTTCCTGGAACACAGGCTTCTGCCTATGTTAATTACAAGTTTAGGTGGCAGGAGGTTTTCTGGAATGAGAGAAGGGGGGGGGGGCCTTAACATCTAGCCTGTAGGTTGAACTACTTGACCTGGCCTCATACAGAAATAGGGGCATGGGGTAGCTAACCACAGGTATAGCTGGTAGACCCAAATATACATATGTGGACAGCTGTGATGAGCACTGCAGATATGTGTGGCCTTCACAGTCACCCGTAAATGATAAAAGAAACCAAAAAAGGAATCGAGAGGACACAGAGTTATGCAATGGGTGTTTTTGACTGTGAGGAACAATGTCCCTTTGGAAAATCTTGAATCTAACCTCCAGTGCTGCTGCTGAAGATAAGAGAGGAAACACAACTCCCAGGAGTTAGAAAATGCAGATTATTCAGCCAGCTGTACTGATGTCAGTGTAATTGAGTTGGCAATTCATCAATCATATAAAATAAAGTGTGCTAGCTATGTTCAAATAGATTGCACCTGTGTCCTATGTTGGAGCATCTTCACTGAGATGATTGTAACCATACTGACTTTTTGTTGTGTGAGAACATAACTGAATCACAAAATAGTGCAATAGGAAATTAGAAATGTGATCAAAGTTCATTAATATGTCATAAAATTATCTTTCTTGTGAAGTTTGATGGAGCATTCTGTTCTTTTCCAGAATCTGTTTCAACCAAGCTTCCCTTAGCAGTTTTGAAAACACAAAGAGAGCAAGCTGAACTGCTGTATTTTTTCCAACTCTATTCCCACAGGTGAATTTAAGTTAGTGCTACACCATCCAAACTATTAAAGAATTGGCAGCTGTGATATTGCAGTTGGGGACTCTTTCCAAAAATTCTAAGAACAAGTAACACAGCAACTTAAAAAAAATGCAGACTGTTTTCTTCGTATTTCAGAGTTGTGTGTATGTGTAATCCTTTCTTCCTTTCTTTTATTTTTTAAGTTGAGTTCCAGACAGGTTATTTGATTTATTCAAGGACACACAATTAGTTTGTGGAGTAAACAGACCCCAAACCCCATTCTTTTGGCTCATACTAGATGGGCCCCATGAAGTTGCTGTATCACTTTGTGATATGCTTAGTTGTTATCGTAATCCTTTCCTCTGTAACTGTGACAAAGTTCACCTCAAAGTTCCCAGCTGAAAGTAGAAAAAGATGATGGGCTGTGGAGACACTGGGCTTGAAAAGTCATCTGGCTCAAGCAGAAAACTGGACTGAAAAGACGGTCTTGGAAAACTTGCGCTCTGTGATGGTGATTTTGTCTTGTAGCTGTGAGTAAGACTCCCTCACTTATTAGAATTTATTTTCTCCTTCAGGAAATTAGAGCACTCCTTGCCCACATTAATGAATGCCAGGAAGCCTGAAAGGCAGTAATTTGGGGGAAATGGTTTTATGGGTTATAAAGCACCATGTGTTTAGACCATTATTATTGACTGCCACCCAACTTTCTGATAACTGGATTGAGTGGAGCACCAACACAGATAGATGTTTAGCAGGAAGCTGTTGATTAGAAGCAGCCAACTTGACAAAAGTATCCTCCTGCACAGGAGTCTTGAGAATCACAAAACAAACACAAAGAGGGCAAGACCATGACGTACCCAGATCTCCTTACACGAGGAGGAGACCTTCACTTGTGTGCTCTAAGGGAAGTTATAGGGGTAAATATTGTCAACCTCATGTCCATCAGCTACCAAAATCAATAAGGCTGTGACAATGATCTTCATTACCAGAGAAGGATTTTCAATGGTACATCTTACCAAAAGCTCTTGTGTGAATCTCAGGCTATAACATATAAGAAACATTTTTACAATGTAATATTTAAATAATTGCTTTTCAAATTGCCTATAATATATACAAAATTAAAATATTAAATTATTTGGAGAGGATGATAATGTATATTTATTAGTGTAGCTGAAGTTCTTTTCTCTTTCCTGATATAACTTTCCATATCGTGAAGCTTATTTGAAATCTGAAATGGGGTTTGGAATTAGCTCATCTATAGCAGATGAAATAATCTATGGAAGAACTAGCACACTAATTATTGAAAAGAATGGGCAGGGATCTATGGCACAAGGGAGATGAGGAAGAAAGAGGAAGGGAGGAAGAAGGGGAGAGAAGGGCTGGGAGGAGGGGCAAGCTTGGGATAAGGTATTCCATATTTCTTCCTTTGTTCCGACTTATGTTGATAATATTCAGCATACGCCTATGCTGTGTGTCTTTTACTTCTTTGTATCTAGTAGTAGAATCTAACATGTTTCATGTAATTAAAATTCAAAGTTTCTTTGACCAATTCACCTAATTCCTTCCATTTTGTTCTTTAGACAGAAGCCAAAAATGTTTGGCAGATGGATCTAACCCTGCTTGCATTTGTTATTTATAAATGATGTTTTATTACAACCTGGCCTCAAATGTTTCTTAGTACACTCACTGTGTTTCATTTTGCCTTGTATGGATTCCTCTAGAAGATACCTTGGGGACATCAAGCCTCTCAGAAATTGGATAACAAGAGATAGCTATATATCCAAACCTACTCTATTCCTTTTCTCACAGATAGTTCTTATAGTCATTAGCTGGTTAGGGTGTCCACAATTTAGCAAAATTGCCCTATATTTTAAGGTTTTGCTTCAAGATTTCTTTCTGAATATCTTACTCATGGTTACAGTTGCTGTGATATAATACCATAGTCAAAAACAAGTTGGGGAGGGAAGAGTTTATTTGACTTACACTTCTACATCACTCTTTGTCATCTAAGGATGTCAAGGCAGGAACTCAAACAGGAACCTGGGGGCATGAAAGGGTGCCAGTTACTGCCATGGTCCTTTTAGTTTGTTCAACATGCTTTCTTATAGAATCCATAGCCACCAGATCATGAGTGGAACCGCCAAAAGTAGTGTCTGAATTTCCATATAAGTCACTAATTAAGAAAATGTCCTACAGCCTTGTGGAGACATTTTCTCAGTTGAGGCAACATACTCTCAGCAAACTCTAGCATGTGTCAAGTTGACATGAAAAATAGCCAGCATACTGAAAGTGGTCAAATTTCCCATTTCTATTTTAATTTTTATACAAGTAAACCATTTTCATATCCATAATTTTTGTGATGGGGGATATCCTTCTGTATATATGTTTCTCTTATTGGTTGATGGATAAAACACTGATTTTCCAGTAGAAGCAGGAAGATAGGCAGGGCTAGGAGATGAGTACAATGCTGGGGAGAGAAACAGAGAGGCCATGAAGAGGCGCCATGTAGAGACCAGGAAGACAGGACTAGCCAGACCTTCTCTGGTAAGATAAGGCCATGTAGAAATACATAGACTAATAGTTATGTGTTAATAATTAAGAGAGTGCTAGCTAGTAAGAAGCCCTAGCCATCAGCCAGAAATTTAATAAATAATATGTCTCTGTGTGTTTATTTGGGGCTGAAGGGTGGCTGGACCTGGCAGGACAGAAACCTTCATCTTCATTTTTGGCCATGGCTCTTATAGTCATATATTTCTACCACCTACATATCTTCAATGTGTCAATCCCTCTTTTCTCCCCGTAAACCATTTTATATATTTCTATAGCCTATCAACCTGAATTTTTACACTTATGTTTTTGCCTACAAGTATTCCATTTGATAACATCTTCAGTCTAGAAAACATTTAGCCATGAGGTAGCTTCTAGTGTCCCAGTAAACTCAACCCACCAGAAAGCAGGAGAATAAAGAGGACAATAAAAAACTACTGGAGTGACCCTTCTTATTTTTAATTTATCTTAAATATTCTTACTGCATCATATGTATGTAATATATAACTAATTTCAATTATGCAACATTATATACCTACTAGTCTTTGTCTTTTTTTCTTTGTTTTCTTTTCCTTTTTTATTAGAAAGAAAATTATTTTACATATATATCCCAGGTCCCTCTCCCTCCCCTCCTCCCTTACCCCTCCAACTAATGCCCTCCCCATCCCATACCCTTTCTGCACTCCAGGGCCGGTGAGGCCTTCCATAGGGGGTCTTCAAAGTCTGTCATAGTCTTTGGGATAGGGCTTAGGCCAATCCCCTTGTGTCCAGGCTCAGGGAGTATCCCTCCACGTGGAATGGGCTCCTAAAGTCCATTCCTACAGTAGCAATAAGTACTGATCCACTACAAGAGATCCCATAGATTTCCAAGGTCTCCTCACTGACACCCACATTCAGGGGGTCTGGATCAGTCCCATGCTGGTTTCCCAGCTATCAGTCTGGGGACCAAGAGTTTTCCCTTGTTCAGGTCAGCTGTTTCTGTGGGTTTCACCAGCCTGGTATGGACCCCTTTGCTCATCAGTCCTCCTTCTCTGCATCTGGATTTCAGTTCAGTTCAAGGTTTAGCTGTGGGTGTCTGCTTCTACTTCTACCAGCTGCTGGATGAAGGCTATACGATGGCATATGAATTAGTCATCAATCTCATTATCAGGAGAGGGCATTTAAGGTAGCCTCTCCTCTGTTGCTTAGATTGTTAGTTGGTGTCATCTTTGTAGATCTCCAGACATTTCCCTAGTGCCTGATTTCTCTTTGAACTTATAATGTCTACCTCTATTATATTATCTCTTATCTTAATCTCGTCTGTTCTTCCTCCAACTCAACCTCCCTGTCCCATCATGTCTTCCTCACTCCTCCTCTTCTCCCCTTGTCATTCTCCTAGTTCCCTCTCCCCTCCCCCATGCTCCCAATTTGCTCAGGAAATCTTGTCCCTTTCCCCTTCTCCAGGGGCCCATGTATGTCTCTTTTAGGGTCCTACTTGTTTACCAGCCTCTCTGGCAGCCTGAGCTGCAGGCTGGCAATCCTTTACTGTATGTCTAATATCCACATATGAGTGAGTACATACAATGCCTGTCTTTTTGTGACTGGATTACCTCGCTCAGAATGGCTTCTTGTAGTTCCATCCATTTGCCTGAGAATTTCAAGATTCCATTGCTTTTTTCCCACTGAGCACTACTCCATTGTGTAAATGTACCACATTTTCTCTATCTATTCTTCAGTTGAGGGGCATCTAGGCTGCTTCCAGGTACTGGCTATTACAAATAATGCTGCTATGAACATAGGTGAACAGATGTCCTTGTTGTATGAATGTGTTTCTTTTGGGTATATGCCTAAGAGTGGAATTGCTGGATCTTGTGGTAGACTGATTCCCATTTTCCTGAGGAACCGTCATACAGATTTCCAACTAATCTTTGTCTTTAAGAAGTGGTCTTACTGGTGACAAGTTAGGCACTGACTTACAGGTAATTTCCTGGTCTTGTTTCCTTCCCTTTGTGCCTCTCAGTACCTACACAACTTTAAACAATAAAGTTGGTGGTTGGGCATGGTGTAATACACCCTTAGTTCCGGCAGTCTGGAGGCATAGAAGGTGAATCTCTGAGTTTGAGGTCAGCCTTGCCTACATAGTGATTCTCAGACCAGGCAGGGCCCATAATATATAAATAAAATAAAGTTGGTGCAGGAGAGATAGCTGTGGATAAAAACACTAGTGGCTCATCTTCCAGAGGACCTGGGTTCACAGTCCAGCATATAAGTTGTTCATAGCTCTCTGTAATTCAGCCTCCAGGGAATCCAATGTCCTTTTCTCTCCTGCAAAGGCAACTGCACTCATGTCCACATACCACCCCTGCCCCATGACACACATACACACAATTAAAAACATAAATACTTAAAAATTAATCCAATGTTTTTGCCTTCTCTGTTATTTTAGTTTACACTTGAAATAAGTGTTACATTATTTTGATACTGATCTACCATTCTTCCTGTCTTTGGAAGCAGAAGCTTTCAATTCGTTCTCTGAAGCAACTGCCTGCTTTCTACCTTAATGACCTTTATTAATTAGCTAAAATCTCAGCTATCAGAGGACCTTCATGCCATGATGAATATTCATAGTCGAACAAAAAAGAAAGCCATTAAGATGACCTCAGCTGTGCTTTGCAACATTGCTTGATGAATGCCAATAACCAAATATTCTGAAAACTCTTTTCATCTATTTTAAACTTGCTTGCCTTCATCAAAAAGCCAATGTTGGCCCTTTATGTTCAGTTACCACAGTGGAACAGAATGAGAATGTTTGCTCTGTTTTCACAGCACGAGAGGGTCTGTACTGACAAGGTCTGTTAGACAGTTTTAGCTTGTTAATTCTGACCAGACTTATCCTTATGATATGAAAGAAGTTGAGAAGTGAGAGATAATCACACCAGGATAAAATTCTAGGAGATATACACATTAGAGCAGGAAAAAAGAAGGCCCTGAAGAATTTTATAAAACCGGGACTGTTTTATGCTAAAACACCTTACACCTTAATGTGTAAATGGTGCCTAGAATTGAGTGAGTGCTTGTTCAGGCTGAGCTATTCTGTTGGTATATTAAGAGATCTTTAAATTAAATGCCTGACTTATTATAAAACTAATGTAGTTAAAATAACAGTCAGGGTAAATGTTTAAAATGCTCAGCCTCATTTTATGATCACTTCAATTAACATAAGAAGCTTTAAATTTCCTACAAGGGCAATGGTAGGATAGATTTCCTAGAAATCATGAATTGAGGGGACTGAAAACAAAATCAGTTTACTTTTTCAATAGCAAGAGGGAAGAGGATGGGACACACAGAAGGAAACAGCACTTTACTCTCAGATGCTAGTGACAGGAGGCCAAGTTGCTGAAGAATAGCTGGAGTATGCAATGCCAGGACATCAAGAGTCCTCAGTCAAACCCTAAGGCCTGGGGATGGCAGAGCTGTTGCTAGTGAAGCAGGTGTCTTCTATGTTAACCTGTGTGAGAAGAAAAAAAAGGGTTGCCTAAAATAAGAAAGAGGAGAAAATAACCAGAAACAGACTTAGGCTACTAGAAGTCTTGGCAGGCAGTAAAATATATATATATATATATATATATATATATATATATATATATATATATATATATATATATCACTTCTTCTCTTATGGGCTCAAAAGCACCACATTCACTAGACTTCAAAGAGATTTTATGTTTCTTATTCCTAGTTTACTTCCCAGAAATGAACTGTACTTTCAGCTTGTTAAATACCATAGCAAAGATGTATGGGAAGCACACTTAAACTTTCAGTTTTCATGCAGCTGGGGCTGAGGAAATGGAGTTTGTTTTATTGAAATGTGAGCCCACAAGTATCCACTAGCCAAACACTGAAGGTAGACATTCTGAGATGTTAGTCTACCACTGGCTTTATACCCTGAATATTCTTCAGTCTTGTTATCATATTATAGTTCAAATAATTACAGTTGATTGGCAGGTGTAAAGTTATCAAGTTTTCTGCTCTTTTGGTGGGAAAAATAAATTTTTTGTGACGATCTTAGACTTTGATCAGATCAATGAATAGAAAGAGAAGTTTATTACAACGTTTTCCCATACAGAAAAGTAGAAAATGAGATAAATGTAATATTTTACAAAAAAAAACATTTCAGATAGTTTAGATGGCACTTTGTTCTCCACTCAACTCTTCATCACTTTCCAAAGTAAAGCAATTTTAATGGAAATTTTCCTCCTAATGATGGCCAGTATTTAGTTCCTAGAAAAAATATGTCGTTAGTCTTTCTGTGGCATACACTGTATAAAAAATATCCCACACCTGGTGAAGACAAACTTAATAGAAACATAAATAAAATTTCTTAAAAAGAGATTTGAGAGATATCTAGCTACAAAATATGATGCTAACAATTATATTAAACATAAGTAGTTAAGCTATAAAGTTAGTTGTATGAGCAGAGAAGTGAGCTGGGAGGCAAGTTGGTGCAATTACAAAAGGAAATTGTTTTGTACCTCAACTACATTGCACAATGCCACATCCATAGCCACTGGTTTGGGTGTCCTAGACATTGCTTGAACAGTCACTGATGTGTTTGTTTAGATGGCTACTACTCAACTCATTGTCTTCTGAAAAAAAAAAGCCATAAAATTAGCATCTAAAACCAATGTGCTGAAAAGCTGAATATAACACACTGATTCTACCAAGATTACATCATAGCATTTGGTATCAAGGCTGGGCTACTAGCAAGACAGGTAGTCATCCTTACAATACCATTTACTGCATGGCAGAGAGAATAGAGTTTAGAAGAGATTTGCAGAAGTGACTTCACATAATCAACAAGATTTGTTTTTAACTCTGTGTGTGTGTGTGTGTGTGTGTGTGTGTGTGTGTGTGTGTGTGTGTGTGCGCGCGCGCGCGCGCGTGCGTGTGTGTGTTGGGGGGTATGTGCACATGCATGTGAATGTCTCAAAAGGCCAGAGGTTTTGGGTCCCTCTATAGCTAATTATAGGCAGTTATGAACAGCCTGGCATGGGTCCTGGGACCCAAATATAAGGTCCTGTGGAAGAGCATTAGAGGCTCAAGCCCCACATTTATTGTTTAATGAGTAGTGATCAGATATTCCTCTGTCCACTAAGAATAAGCATATATGAAAGAATTGTTGAGAGGAACAAATGACTACTAAGTACATTGCTGAGAGCCAACAGAAAGCACACTAGTAGATCAGCCTGCAGCAATGATCATAATCATAGTAAGTACAAATAGGTAATAAAATACCTTTCAAGTGTTTTATATAAAACACATGTAAGACAATCATAGATAGAATTAAAGTAACATTATGACAAAACGTTTTGAATGCTCTTTAAATATCAATATTGCTTTAATCTTGCTTATATTATTTCTCTTACATTTACAGCCAATAAATTTTTATTAGAAAAAGCACTATAAAATGTGTATATACACATGCTATTCTAATTGGTTTAGGTCAGGAGTTCTCAAATAGTAGTGGATAGTAATCTGAGGATCACCCAAGACACTTAATGAAGCATATTTATAATAATAGTAAATAGTGGGGCTGGGTAGATGATCTAGTTGCTAAAGTTCTTGTCATGAAAGAATAATCGTCTGTACTCAGTCTCCAGTACACATGTAAACGAGGCACAGAGTGTGTATACCTCTATTCCCAGTTCTGGGAAAGCAGACACAGGAGGGCCCTGAGGTCTGACTGGCCAGCCAGTCTAACAGAATCCATGGGCTCCAGATTTGGCAAGAGTCCCTGTATCACAAATCAGGTAGCTGGTTATTCAAAAGGCACCTGACACAAACCTCTGGCCTTCTGTCCTCTGCATGCATATGCAATTAAATATACCACAAACACAGACTACTTACACTAGGTTGTTATTTGCCCCTTGTAATTCATTGTGTTGGTATTTTGCTAACAGTTCAAAAGCAATAATAAGTAAAACAGCTGTTGTCTTCACACACGTCAGGGCAGTGCCACCACTACCTAATTCTAGTAGTGTTGTTACACCTTGGACAGTCAGTCATACATTTGCATGAGAAAAGATGCCCCACTATTCCTTAGCAGTATTATTGGAGCGCAATACATGAAAACTCCGATGAACACATCTAATTGTTCTTCTATATGGCAAAATGGCTTTCCAGAAGTTTTTTACTTCAAATCATATCAGACGGAAAATGCATGATTACTGGAATTTCACAGACTCCAAAAGACATGGTATTAAAAGTGAATGAAGCATTTCTTTCACTTCAAAGGAAACAACAAGCTAGCAAGCATTGCTAGCAAAGAGTAATTGGACCTTTCATAAGAAAATAGAATTTCAGAAAGCCTATTGAACCCCATGTGTTCCAAATAGCAAATAGTATATTATCTCTATAACACTGGTGATGTTCACAAATGTGACATTTTTAAGGGTTGTGTAATGAAATGTTAATTTTCAAAAGATCTGTGCCATTCAGTGAACTGACAATTTTCAAATGGCACATGTATATTTAGTCAGTAAAAACTTCAGGTAAGCCAATAGATTTTTGTCAATTGTTGTTGAGATAAGGTGTCATGTAGCCCAGGCTAGTCTTGAACTCACTATATGGCCGAGAATACACTTAAGCTCCTGATCTTCTTGCCTCCACCTCCCAAGTGCTAGTATTACAGTCATGTACCACTCATCCTGGCAGCCAGTAGACTTTTAAAAGTGCTTTTTGAGAGCTCATAGCTATGGTTTCAGATTTCACATTGCAATTAATCTTTTAAAAGCTACTAGTACTTACTAAATTTTAACACATATCATAAGAGAATTCACATTCTTCTGATAAATTATCCAAATAAATCTTTTCCAACTACATATTTGTGTATGACTAACTTTTCGTTATATACTCCAGTCAAAACAATATATTTCAACAGATTAAGCACTGCAGCAGAATCCAGATGTCATTTATAAAGCCTGATAGCATGCCAAAATACCAAGTAATGTGAATTCTTAGTAATAATTTAGTTTTAAAAAGCACAAATGCTGCCTATGTTATCGTGTATTAGATTTAAGGTTTTATTTTTAAATGCATTGGTAAACAGAATTAAGATTTATTTTTTAAATTTAATATACTATGTTATCATAGTCATAACCCACAAAAACCCACCTTTGGGATGCTGCATGTACATAAAAGAACCCTACCATCAAAAGCATTGAACTCTTCTAAAAACCAATGGTGTTTATTTTCTGGTGGTTTGAATGAGATTACCAACCCATGGGTCCTGGCACTTGAACTTTACCCCCAGTTGATGGTACAGTTTGGGGAGGCTTTAATGAAGGGATTATACCACCATGGGTAGACTTTGAGGTTTCCAAGATGTATCATTCCCAACTCACTTTTGGATTCATGCTTGCAGGTTAAAGATGTGAGCTCTCAACTTGTCCCTTTGGCCACCATGCCAGTCCACTGCTACCCTTCCCAACTATTTTGCTAATGGACTCTTATCCCACTAGAACTGTAGACACAAATAAACCCTACCTTTTATAAACTGCTTTGGCCATGGTATTTAATGATGTCAGCAGGAAAGTGATGAATATTTTTTCTGGCTTTACCTTGAGAAGCCAGAAGTAGAAAAAGACGACGGTAAATCCAAAGTAAGTTGATAGGGACAACTTATAAGAGAGGAAATAAATAATAGAAATATATAATGAAGCAAAAAGACCATTATTGGAAGAAGTTAATAAAGTTGATAAGGCTTTTGCTAGACTCAACAATTGAAAAGCCAGAGAGTGGAAACTATCACGTAGAGCATTAAGGAGACTGACACATAACTCCAGAACCTAAAAGGATAATAAAAAACATTATACATAAATTCATTTTGACACATTTGACAGTGCAGATGAAATAGACACATTTCTTAAATGCTTCCTGCCAAAAGATACAGAATATGAATGGCAAATCTGCGACCTTCCACAGACAAAAGTTCTGTTCCAAATTGTTGCTCTGATAGTAATCCATCAAACATCTATGCAGCAATATCACCAATCCTATGTCAGTTCCTCCCAATGACAGAGAAGAAAAGGACCATTGACTATGGCACTTAATGGAGCTGATGTGGGGCAAGAGAGGAAAAACGGAAGCCTGCCTGACGGGTCTGGCATGTTCTAACTGCACGAATAAATGTATCTACTAATGGGAGAATAACACAGATGTGGGAACAGAAAAGATACATTAATAAAAATGTTCAAGGACATGGAAATCATGATTTGCCAAATGTGCCTGCCAATTCTACAGTTAGATATAGAGTCTAGATTTTTTTAAATCAGTAGATGGGAAGGAGCTATACACACAAGATTTATCAGAATATGAAGTCATGATTGGTACATCCTGGAGGCCAATTTAGACAAGACCAGCTGCCACAGGACTGAATGAAGTATACATCCGAATTGTAAGTGGTAAGAAAGCAAGTTGGGTTGGTAAAGGAAGTGGAGAAGATGTGGGCACTGAGGTGAAGATAGCAAGGAGAGTTTGTGGAGACAAACGCAGTGTCCCCCCTGCAACCAGTGTGTCTTTGGGGGACAGGCAGCATTGAATTCACCATTGTTGACCTTGGTGGGCTTGCTTTAAGAGGACTGGAGGAACAGGTCTGCTGGAGTGAGATGCAGAGAAGATTAAATCCCTCAAGCAGTCTTGATGTATACATTGGAAAAAAAATAATGGTCAGTAGATTGTTGTTTGAGAGTTGAGCAGAGATTTAGGATTATAATTCAGCATGAAGAGTATCCAATAGCAAGGAATACTAGGCTAATGTAAGAGAGATGGGCAAGGGTGTGGGAGCTAAGTCTGTGACAGGGCAAGCAGAGACTGGAGAGATGGGAAGAGAAATGTGCACAGGAACAGGTGCCTAGCTTGCTGAGGGAGAAGAGGATGTTTTGGCACAGGGCTGCATGTTTCTTCATGCAGTACAAAGACAGACCAACAGACAGACAGAAAGGACCAGGAGGATCGGGACACAAACGCAAGTGAGATTAGGGCACTGCCTGCGGACATACAGAGCAGTGCTGCATGCCCATTTGGAAAAGGATTGTGAGTTTAAAATGAAACCAGTTAGTCAGGTTGTGTCTTTCTTTTCCAACTATGATCCATCACTTTGACTCAACCAAGAGTCATGCAGTAAGTTGGAGCTGTGTGTGGAACTGTCAGAACAAACATACTTTGTGCAAGAAGCTTAAGAGTGTTTATGTGACCACCACTCTCCCTAGTATCACAGTAAGCAGTTGCCAAGGACTTTCCCCTACAGGTCCAGGAGCTCAAAATACCAGGAAAGTAGTCCATTTTTCATTGGCTGTCTGTTCTTTTATCCATAGCCTCACATTCTTTTAGGAAGGGTTTCAGAATGTTAGTGGCCCCCTGCCCCGAGAGTTCTACTCATCTTTCCCCTTCCTTTCCTGTGTTTTGAGCAGTCACTTTGCCATGAGCTACTATCTTATGCATTTCATTCCACACTGCGACACTGGAAACTTCTCTCTCACCCGGCTCAAATGAAAATGTGGTGGCTACGTACTTCTTGAACTTGACATAGCTTCCATACCCTCGCTGGGGAGTACAAGAAAAAGTTGGAACCAGTTCCCTGGTGCCTGGAATCAGCATGATACAATTTCAGACACCCAAGGTTTGATATGGGCTACAGCCTCATGACCAACCAGTTAATACTGCTGTTCTCATACACTTTACTTATCCTCTAAAAGGCTTGCTCAATGTGTCATATTATGCCTGACTTGTAAGCAAGCACGAGACAAATTCTGTGCAGGGCTGATGATCTATCTTTAGAGCTCACTGGAGGTCTTGGCTCTCCTGCAGTTCACCATGTGAAATGCTTCAGTGTTTCTGATGATACTGTCACCCAGCATGAGCTCTGCATAACACAGACACCTCAAAATGCTGTCCTGGACTCTAGGTGGAAATATCTCTCAAAAGGCAGGCATCTGCACACCCAATTCATTTTCTTCTACTGTTTAATTTCAGGATTCATTATTACAAATAACAATTTTTATTAAGAACCATCTTAAACAGTAAAAGTGATAATGTGATAGGTACTTAGAGTATTCCCACTCTAATGGTGGAGAAACTGAGTCAGAAGGAGAGCAACCTGCTCACGGTGAAGGAAAATACTAAAGAAGCCATCCAGATGTGTTATGATGAAATAAGCATGAATGGGGATCATATTTGCTAATAGAATTCTGTCTCCACTTTCCTATTTCATAGCCAGAGTAAAAGAAATATAAGCTTGTTGCTGCATTTGTATGGTATGAAATTACTTCTGTCCTACCTTTCAAAATGGTTGTTCTTTTGTAACTCAACTTAGCACAAAGTACAATATACACCCTCAGATTCAGTCTAGCTGATTGCTTTATATCAGTACTATGCTGATGTTTACTGTCACCCAAAATATTTTTCATGATTTCTTCTATATCAGAAATCAACATTGCCTCTTGGGTAAAGAAAAAATTCAAAGCTAAGATCGTAGATTGGCTCAAGGTGTTACTGCTTGGCTCAAGGTGTCTGAAGACTCATGGCCGTAGCCTCCTGTGCCCTATGAGCTCTTTAGTCTGAGAGTTCATTAATGTGAAATGTGAATCGTCTTGTAGTATGATTCAAACCTGTACATCATTAGTTTTCAAAGGAACTCCTTATTAATCCCAACAGAAAAATTGGCCAGTTAAAAGCTCATTAATTATAATAGTTGTAAGGATACTGTTTACAGCCCAGTAATCATAACTCCTATAATATACTGAACTCCACTTTTGCTCACAGATTTCTTTAATGCTAAAAACAGCATCAATACCTGAACTACTGGAAAATGAATTGGTAATTGATAATCAAAAGAATCCAACTAATGTGTTTACTGAGTGTGAACAAGAAAGGGGCTGTCACCTCCAGAGGTTTCAAAATAGTTTTCTTTCTTTAGAAAGTGTGTATCTTCCCAGGACAAGTGTCAAGGCTCTCACGTGCCTCTGTGCGTGTCACTGGTCACAGCTGAGTCAGAACAGAAATGACTTTGGGACTATTACAAATGACATTTTCTGTATTTGGCAACTGTGGCAGTCTGGATGTCTTCATCACATGAAAAGGCTGACAGAATAGTCATTTTAAAATATGCCCAGCAAGGCTATAGAAGGTAGGTGTGGTGGCACCAGAAGATAAAAGGCAAGGTCCGGGAAGAGGGCTGTGCCTGTTATCGCTCACAGAGACCATTCCTCCTGTCAGTGAGATGTCAGCAGCATGTCTTTTGCTGTGAGGTGGTATGTTTTGGAGATATAAGTAAGAGAATATAATTCCCATCCACTTCAGAGAGCGATAAAGCATAAACACCTAAAAATTACATGCCAATAAAAAGTCAATCACAGACTGGCTAAACTATGTGCGGTATTAAAACACTCTCCTCTCAAAATGCTAACAATATTTAACACATTTAGCATCATCTTACAGACAGGAAGATGGATGATCTTACATACATTTTGGAAGCCATCTCTATGTACCATTATATATTAACACATCATACCAGAAAACTTGTGTAGAACTACAGATACTAAAACAAAGATGGAAACAAGCCTCTGACAGCTAGGGAAAAATAGAAGCGTGTCCCCTTCCCATAGTATTGAAAAGAACGCTTCTCTTGGCAATACCTTGGAGACCAGATCTCCATTTGTCTTCACTTAACAAATCAGGAAAATGAACCAAGAAAAGTTATACAACATGGGTTTTCTAAGGGCATCTAAATTAAAATTCAGCACAAATTAAAAGTTGGGGACTTTTTTCTCTTTACTTTGGTCTGTCAAGGTGGAAATGTCTAAGATAGTTTACCTACACAGTTTTGATTGCATCTGATAACTGTTAATAACTCTGTGGTTAGCCCATGAGGAGCCATATGAAAAGCTATAAGACATTGGTTCTCAACCCGTAGTCGCCACCCCTTTGGACTTCCATGACCCTTTCAATGGAGGCACCTAACAGTGTCGGAAGACACAGATATTTGTATTATGATTCATAACAGTGCAAAATTACAGTTATAAGTAGCAGCAAAATAACCTTACAGTTGGAGGGTCACCACAACATGAGGGACTATACTAAAAGGGTCGCAGCATTAGGAAGATTGAGAGCCACTGGTCTAAGGAAAGATATGTTTTCAGTCAACAAGAGTGACTCCACCTGGTCTACAGAAAGTCTCCCTGTCAGAAACATCCATCAAACTTGTGTCTATCTTCTTCTTCATCCATCCTAATTAGTAAGGTTCCCAACAAAAACATAAGTGATAGCAATGGTCATTAAGAAAATCATTTTGAGATTAGAAGAGCTAGGCCTCCCAGATTTACGCGCTGTTTGCTCTAAAGTGCTGTTCTCAGACCTGCTCTGCTCACTTTTCAAAGGTACTTAGTTAGGGCCCCGAGGGGAGGCTCAGCAGTTAAGAGCACTTTCTATCCTTCCAGGGGACGTCAGTTTGCTTGCCAGCACCCACACTGTAATTCTACCTGCAGGGTATCCTATGCCTGTATTGGCATCTACACTCATGTGCACATACACATAAATAGAAAATAAATAAAACTTTAAAAAGGAAATTTAATATTTAGTGATATGTAACTGTCACGGCTATTTTGGTTGTCAACTTGACTACATCTGGAATTAATTAAAAGAAAAGAAAAAAAAGACTGGGCATACCTGTGAAGAATTTTTGCTTAATTAAATTTTTTGAAGTTGGAAGACACACCTTTAATCCAGATATTTTGAGGTGGGAAGACCCATCTATAAGATGGGTCACACCTTCTGCTGGAGGCCTATATAAAGGACATTTACTTTTGTTCTTTGCTTTCTTGCTGTCAGCTCACTAGCAAGTCCATCATCCACTGGCATTAGAGTCTACTTTGTCATGGTTCCAGCATGTACTGAAGACAGCTGAGACATCCATCGTCACAGACTGAGCAACAACTGGATTTTTAAACTTTCTGTTCATAGGCATGCATTATTGGATTAGCTCGACCACAGCCTGTAAGTCATTCTAATAAAGCCCCTTTCTGTAATTTGAGATTCATTCTGTAAGTTCTATAACTCTAGAGAACCCTGACTAATACAGCAGCAAAGACCATAAAAATCACCTTCAAGTGTTAAACTGAACATTTTTCAATTCATGATTTTTCACACATTTAAATGACACATAAGCAATGTATGAAGAAAACATTGTATTAAACATTCTATTTTAAATAGCAAAATTGGACTAGAAAATTTTTTTTAAAGAAAATGGATCAGATAAAATGGTTTGGTGGTGAGAGGTGCTTGCCACTAAGCCTGATCACCTGAGTTTGAGTCCCTGGACCCAAAGAGTAGAAGAGGAGACCCAGCTTTTGAAAACTGTCCCCTGATCCACACATGCACCATGGCATTTGTTGGCCACACACACACACAGACACAGGAACATTACTTTCAAAGTACATGTAATGCAAATATTAAATAGACAAAATATTATTCATCCCCTAAATGCAGACATAAATACATATTTTGTATTTTTATCCATCAGTTAATATACCCACTAAATATTTATTGTTTACTCTTCTATAAATCTGCTATTATATTTTAGTAATGGACCAATGAATTTAAAATCCTATTTAGGAAGCACATTTGTATAAAAGTCTTTAATACTTGGAAAATAGGTGCTAATATAGATAAACTTCCAGGCAAGCCTAAGACTTGGTAGGGAATAGTGAGAGGGTTCAGACCCGTGAGATCCTATGCTACATGCTAGAAGACTGGTGTTGACTCTATCGTCTCTAGTATATGTACCTTGAAAAGAAGAGGGAGGTGAAGGGAAAGGAAAATGAGGAAGAGTGGGAGGGAGAAGAAAGGAGGGATGAGGCAGGAACAAAGGAAGGGAAGAGATGAGAGAAAGAAAGTTTTCCCAAGTTTTTACTTAAAATATGATTAATATTGGTTAATCAGCAAATAAAGATCAGTGACATATTAAAAACCATATTTTAATTTTTCCTGTTATCTATATAAAGCCAAATCTACCAGAAAGAATCAGCAAGTAGATAAAGATCAGTGACATATTAAAAACCATATTTTATTTTTTCCTGTTATCTGTATAAAGCCAAATCTACCAGAAAGAATTTTCTTTATTATTTATTTTACATCCTGACCACAGTTCCTCACCCTCCTCTGCCTTCCATTCCTCCCTCGGCAGATCCCCCATCCCTCCATCTTCTCTTCCTCCATTTCTCTTTAGAAAAAGGCAGGCCTCCCATGGTTATCAACCAATCATGGCATCTCAAGTTGCAACAAGACTAGGCACCTCCCTTCATATTAAGTCTGTATGAGGCAATCCAGTATGAGGAAAAGGGTTCCAAAAACTGGCAACAGAGTCAAAGACAGCCACTGATCCCACTGTTAGGAGTTCAACAAAACCAAGCTACACAACTGTGACATATATGCAGAAGGGCCTAGGTCAGTCCCATGCATTCTCCCTGGTTGTCAGTTCAGTCACTGTGAGGGCCTAGGAGACCAAGTTAGTTGGCTCTGTGGGTTTTCTTGTGATGTCCTTGACTCCTCTGGCTCCTACAAGCTTTCCTCCTATACTCTTTTATGGGATTCCCCAAGCTCAGTGTAACATTTGCCTGTGGGTCTCTGCATCTGTTTCTATCAGTTGCTGAATGCAGCCTCTCTGATGACAGTTGGGCTGGGCACCGGTCTATGAGTATAGCAGTATAGCAGAATAGCATCAGGAATCATTTCACTGATATGTGTAGTCAGTCATGTTTTGTTATATCATAGGTCTCTGGGCTGTCCAGCCTCTCAGTCCTGGTCCTCCAGGCAGTGTCAGGGGTGGGCTCCTTCTCCTGGGAGCTGGACCAGTTATTGGTTGGCCACTACCACAATTTCAATGTCCCCTTTACCACAGCACATCTTATAGGCAGGACAAACTGTACATTGAAGCTTATGTGGCTGGGGTGTCCGAATCCCTCTAATGTAAGTCTTGCTTGGTTACAGGAGATGGACAGTTCAGGCTCCATATTCCCCATTACCAGGAGTCCTAGCTAGAGTCACCCTCAGTAGATTTCTTGACCTATAACTGTGGAGACTCCAAGGGACTAAACTAGGCCCTCCATATTTGGGAGACAGTTGTGAAGCTTGGACTATCAGAGGAGCCCCTTGCAGTAGGACCATGATATAATCCCAGTATATGAGCTAACTTGTTGAAGCTCATTCCCCATGGTAGGATGCCATGCTCAGTCTTAATGCATGGGAGAGGGGCTGGGCTCTGCCCCAACATATTGTATCAGTATATATTGACTCCTCATAGGAGCCCTTACCTGTGAGGAGGACTGGGGGTGGGCTGTGGTTGGGGGATGATGGAGGATGGGAGGAGGTGAGGGAGGGTTGGGAGGGAAAATGTGGTTGGAATGGAAAAAATGGAAAAATAGGACAGCATGAATTGCATTTTAGAAAGATTTCTATTTAAAATGAATCAAAATAATACAAAAACAGAATAAAATTGGGGAAGGAAATCTATTCTTTATACCTACTGTTTAGAGGAAGTTTTTCCATTCAAGAAAGGGTTATAGCAAGGCAGGATCTAAGTTTCCTCATTAGAAACATGATTACAACTGTTTTTATCTTCTCTTTTTATGTAAGGAAAACAGGTAGTACTATTTATTGAAATTTAATGAACCAGTAGTCCAAGGATCCATGTTTACTTTCAAAATATAATTTCAATAAAACTAGAACTTTTCTACTGTACACCAGTGAGCAATCATTGTCTATACATATTTGCCAAATACAAACCTTCAGTGTCATGAACTGATACTTATTAAAACATAACCAATAAATGGTCAAAAGATATCTACATATGAAAAACACAAGAAAGATAAAAGAATAGACTTCACCACTTCACCCCACTAATACCACTTTACGCCCTCTAATACCAGTACTTTAATACACACGTCATATCTTGCCACAGTCACCAGGCATCCATATCTAGCTAAGTCACAATATCAGGCCGCTAAATATTTCCTATAAAAGTATGAAGTGTTCTGTGGAAACTTGAAATCACTATCACTATCCCACAAATTTTCCTTGCATTATTTTTCTAATAAAATTTAATCACATAAACACAGGACTTTTTTCACATAGTTCTGGGCATTCTGTTACTTCTTACCATCTTTATCATCTTTAAGTCTGACAGCCATAGACTCGTGTACTCACAAGGCAAGATGCCAATGTAACTTTAATGAGACATTTGATAAACATGATTTGTTGGCTTCTTTATGTTGACTCTGCAAGCTTCGGTTAGAAGTCAGCTCTTGAAGGCTGCTCTGGTTGGCTGAATGTCTAAGCTGTGATTCAAGTGGTTTCTTCCTATAATTCCCACTGAGAGACTAGTTTCCTGGCCTCACTTCTCTCCTGGCAGAAAATGACAGACACCAAAGAGAGCAATTTGGCCCAAAGATTTTGACATTTTATCCATATTTATTACTTTACATCCCATATCCAAACCCTCACTGATACTGTGCAATGAACCACAGTTTCTTAATTTCACAGATCTTGGAAGTAAAGAAGCCAAAGAGTCAAGACTGGCATTCTCCTCAGCACCACAGCCTCAACTAACACATGGAATCACTGAGTCTCTCAATTTCGTCTTTTGGCATTGGTCTTCAGATGTATCTACTTTGCAAATATAAGGCAAATAAAATTAGGATATGCTTATACAAACAGTTTGCTATCTTAAAGGTTCCTTATGATGCTGGTATGATTAGATTTTGAAAACTAAGAATAAACATTAGTGGTTATTCCTGTACTGGAAATATAACTCAGTGGTAGAGTTCTATACTAGTTTATATAAGACTCTTGTTCAGATCTCCAGACACACACACACACACACACACACACACACACACACACACACACACAAAGAGAGGGGGTGCAGTGAGAGAGAGAGAGAATGAGAATTTACAATCACAATTAAATATTGAACTCATCTTTCCTAGACCCTTAGCTAATTGCATTGAAATAAATGCCCTCTAGTTACTAGTAGGAAGACATCAGGGTTCAAGAAACTTCATTGACCTGAAGAATTAATATGGTTGAATGAGTCAAATAAGTGAATCTTGTAAAGCAGAATTAAGAACAACACCTCACTTTAAATTAGTCTTCCCCTGTGTGAGCATTTGCTCAACCAGAAGGAGCTTCATTATACAACCCTTTATCTGTACCAAGTAGAACTACAGAGAGAGGCTGTACCCCATCAGCTCAGGAAGACAAAGGCTGCTGAAACCATATCCCTGCACCTGTCTGAAATCCAGTTCCTATTCATCATCTCAAACTTAGTGGAGTTTATTTTTCACCAGGGCTACTCCTTGCTGCTTCCTTCTCCAGGCATTTGAGTGGTTTGTTGTGCAGTGGGAAGTATTGTGTGTGTGCAGACAGATACCAAAGCGGGAGCTTTCTACATAAGAAGACCATCTGCAAAGCAAGCTGAGATGGTATGCACCCTATCTTCGTAATGCCCTTCATGCTCTCTCCAGTCTCTCTTCACAGTACTGACCTGAGTTGAGTGGTTGTAATTCTGTTAAGCAAAGTTCACACAGTCCATACACAGACCCTTTTTACTTCCAAAACCACGTAGACTGGAGCCTGTAGATTCCTTGATTATTACATTAAGTAGTAGTTGTTTAGAACACTGTAGCTTATAGAAGTCTACATTATTGAATTTGCTTCATATGGGAACCCGGTAAGTTATCTACTGGAATGTATATTTTTGTTATTGTTGCTATTGTATTATAATTTATTTTTCACCTCCTTTTGCAAACAGCTGTGGTTCTAGGACACATTTTGAGTCTCTGAGTGGCTAATTTAAAAATGATAAAATAAATAATTGGGTATATATTCAGGAGTGAATCTAGTTCTAAGGTATATATTCTAATTTTGTTCCTTGTCATGAGACCACTTATTCACTTCCTGGTTAATGTGGACATTATCATCATATTTATTTATTTGTTCTAGATTTAGGCAGTAGTCTGGTTGTTAAGTCATAGCTTTTAAGAATTAGAAATCTTTATTTCTTTGTTCTTCCAGTGTTAGAGAAATGCTATGGAATCATGAGATAAATGGGAGGAAATAGTCAATGTTTGATATTAAAGTAACAAAGGTAACTTATATAGGAAATGTAAGCATTTCCTATGAAATTATAAATAGCAAGTTAGGAATTGAGCTACTTCCTAGTAGATAGTGAAACAATCATTCTGCCACTTAATTTTCTGGGAAAACTTTTACTTTCTAGAAAATCAATTTCAATGCTGTTCAACACAAAGCAGAAGACAATTTCAAGGCCAGATCTGAATTTGTCTTCATTACCTTGACGTTGCTCCTCTACACTTGGTACTATTATTTCTATCACGTTATTTGCTTTCAAGGACTCTTTTTCACAGAACAGATAGTTAAAATTTTATCTAAAAGTTTTACTAATGGTAGGCTCTGTTGCTGAAGACACCACACTCTCTTAAGTTAGAGCTGGATTGGAAACTTCCTTCCTGCTGGCTAACCTTCACAGTGCTAGAAATGCTGACTGCCGGGGAGAAAAATTAATGGCATTATTAATGTATAAACTTTGAAAGCTGCAATGCCAACCTCCCAGGCAATATATTCTCAGAGCAATAGTGACACTACTATTTGGGAATTAATCAATTACGTTCTGATTGATCTGAGTTTCACTCTGCAGGAGAGAATACATGCCTGGCATTATAAAACTGGTCAAAAGCTTATAACTTGGAAGGTCATATATCCAAAGGGTTAGAAGATCCAAAGTCACTTCTGTTGTTTTGTTAAATAGCATGATGTCAAACTGCCTTCTGAATATTTATGTTTGTACCCATAGAACAGAGTGTCTTTCAGCCTTGGAGAGAAGAGTTTCTCTGTCTGGTAAGCAACAGTTAATGCAGAGAATTACAAATGGCCATAGTGTTGACACTAAGTGATTAGCAAGTATTTGACCCTAAATGGAATATCAGTAATCATCCCTGCAAGGCTCAGGGGAGGTGGTGGAAGACAGGTCAGGAGGAACTGAAGAGCTGGAAAATGGAGAGGAATGCTGTGAAGTGATAGCTTCTGGCACAATACAGGCACTGCACGCATGATCTCACAGCAGCTAGGGTTACCTGAACAAGATACACCAGTTTGCACACACACTCACTCACACACACACACACACACACACACACACTCACTCACACACGAGAGAGAGACAGAGAGAGAGAGAGAGAGAGAGAGAGGGAGAGAGAAAGAGAGGGGGGGGAGGAAGACGGGGTGTGAATATACTCACAATACATTATATATGTCTGTGAAGTAAACAGATGTTCTATGTTTTTAAAATGCCCCATGTAGACTGTGTGCACTTATAATTGCAGCACCAGGGAATCAGAGACAGATGGACCACTAGACTCACTGACAAAACAGTCTAATCTATTGCTAAGATCAAGGCTGATGAGAGACACTGTTTCCTATGGTGGTTGGCACTTGAAGAATTATATGTGAGGATGTCTTCTGTCCACCACACTAATGCATACATACATGCACATGCATCCTTTCCACAAGTATACCCTCTCATACACATGTATCCAAAGGCGGGCACGTGCTCACACACACACACACACACACACACACACACACACACACACACACACACAGAGAGAGAGAGAGAGAGAGAGAGAGAGAGAGAGAGAGAAGAATTGAATACCTCAGAAATCTCAAATGTAAATCTTTGAAAACAAATTAAATTATAACACAAATAAATTATGGGTTTTTGATTATCATTAATAAGAAAATGAGAATGTTAGAGTTTACATTTGTTCAAAATGTTTTGCTTGATAATATTCTACGTATCAACATATTATATATAATGGTTCTCCAAGATCATTATCAAACTCATAATTCTTAGAAACTATTGGAAATGTAACTGTAGCTCTAATATATACAAAGAAACCCAATGCAGGGAATCCATGTTTCTTCTAAGAAACTACCAAAGGGAAATAATGGGAAATGAAATAACATTTAGACACTGAAAAAAACAAGACAAAACAAAAAATGCCTTCCCTTGATACTACATGTAGGAAATCAAATTTCTATTTTGTTACATTATTTTTAACATTCCTGTGGCTGATTGCATCCCATTCTTGCCTCGTGAATTTCACAAAGAAAGGAAAAGATTGAAGAATCCAGAATTTCCTGATGTACTAAATCACATAGTGATGAAATGAAGTGATTGTCACCCATTGTCCTTGATTTTGGTATTTTTTCCTCTCTCTAACTATGTGTCCTTCAACACCTATCTCATTGCCTCACACCTGTTGAAGTCAATAGTGGGAAATGGTAAATTAGTCAAATTCTCAAACTGCACATTCTGCAATCCTTTTCTTTACATTATATACTAACCCCACTGTTTACTTACATGCAGGTAGTATTTTATTCTTCAAGCTTTATTACTGCCAGATGGACACTTCTCATAAAGGAGATCATTTAGAAATAAATAAATTATAAAAATTATACCCTTCTAAAGAAAATTATATGGAAAGTCAAATTTCATCATGTTATATTTTGTGGTTCTTTTATACTATAACAAGACAAGGAACTTTTTAACTGTGTTTCCACTTAGCATTTAAATTCTTATACCAATGCTTGAATTAGCATATAGAAAAACCTGTGATCTAAAAGAAAAAAAACTAGATCAGTAACATTAATCTAAAATTGGGTAAAGAAAGTGTGAAAATGAATTAGTTACATATGAAATACTGTGATTAAAAATGAATTATGAAAAATAATCATTTTTATATTTCTATATTTTTAAATTCAAATAATTTTTTCAATTTTAAATATTGCATAACTTCTCTGTATTATTGTTTATATTAAAATGAATACCTTTCCTTAAAGATAAAGGAGAGTAACCTGAAAAACACTGAGTGAGGAATGGGGTAACACTTCTTAGATTTCTTATATGTTGGGTATTAAGTGTTTGTCTACAGAGTAAGATAATGTGTGGTTCAGAGAACTGAACTTCTTTTTTTTTTCTTTTTTTTTTTTTGGAGGATATCCTCTTTAATAAGAAGTAAACTTGATGGAGAAGGGGAAAGGGTCAGATCCCCTGAGCAAATTGAGAGCATTGGAAGAGGGGGGAAGGAGCTACAAGAATGAGAAGGGAAGAAGAGGAAGGATGCAGAGGTCATGAGGGAGAAGGAAGGTTGAGTCAGGTGTAGATTAGAAGAAAGGATATGTGACAGGTAGGATTTTCATTGGAGGGGGTGGTAGGGGAGGAGGGGAGGGAGAAGAGAACTGGGATTGTCATGTAATTCAATCTTGTTTCTAATTCAAATAAAAACATCTTAAAATGTTTTCCTTTGAAAAATGAAGTAAACTTGATGTAATAAATTAATGTTCAGAAGTATCCATCAAGAGTTGAGTTTCCCATTGGAGAACTGAACTCCTTGATGTCACCAACTTTCCTATTTGAGATTCCATTTTGGGGAATCTCAAATCAGACAACACCAAAAAATCAGCTTTTGTTCAGAATAGTTTAACAAATCAAAGATCCATCATTTGACTGTCATGTCCAAGCATATAGTATAAAGTACATGAGGATGAACAAGGAGGCTGAACACATCATTCAGCTAGTATGTCCTGTACATCATTCAATATTTCTTTCCAACAGTCAATCCAGGATAAATTACCTTGTGTCATTGAGGGATTTATTTGTATACATCAATCTATCCCAGCACCCTGGGTAGATCTTAGAAGACACCAGTCCAGAGAAAATCCATGTCTTTTTTCTTGCTGATGATGTTAGCTTCAGCTTTGAAGGTAAGAAATTTCCTGCAGACTTTGTTTTATAATGTCAAGAAAATGAATGAGTTTAAACTGATTTCTAACTATCTCTTAGGCAACAAAGGGTTCTGTATTGCTTGTTATGATCCTGAAGATAAGCAGGATCTACTGCTCTTGAGAATTACACTTGTGTAACATTTTCTTTTTTTCCTTTTTAAATTTAAATTAGAAACAATCTTCTTTTACATGTCAATCTCAGTTCCCTGTCCCTCCCCCCTCCCCTGCCCACCACTGACCCCCTATTCCAACCCCTTTCTGCTCCCCAGGGAGAGTGGGGCCTTCCATGGGGAATCTTCAGAGTCTGTCATATCATTTGCAGCAGGGCCTAGACCCTCCCCAGTGTGTTTAGGCTGAGAGAGTATCCCTCTATGTGGAGAGGGCTCCCAAAGTTCATTTGTGTACTAGGGGTAAATACTGACCCATTACCAGTGGCCCCATTGATTGTCCAGACCTTCAAACTACCTCCTCCTTCACAGGGTCTGGGACAGTCCTATCCTGGTTTCCTAGCTATAAGTCTGGGGTCCATGAGCTCCCCCTTGTTCAGGTCAGCTGTTTCTGTGGGTTTCTCCAGCCTCATCTTGACCCCTTACATTTTCTGACATTGAAAGTGATCATGGAATAATAACTGGTATTACCAGGTCCACATTCTCTTGTCCATTCTACTTTTCAACATATACTCATAGTAATAACACAAATATAGCTGTATATGCATGCTAATCAGTGTAATAACTGTTCAAACTCATGAATTCAAGGAGGCTGTGACCCTGAAAAAGAACTTGTACAAACCTGAGTCCATAGAGATGCAAAATTAAGTGTTAACACTAAGGGAAATTACATTCATAAAATGTTTGCCAGGAGACAAAAGTACTAATATTAAAATAATTTATGACAAAGATGTCATAAACATGGTTCAAATAACACAAAAGTACTAAGTGAATGATTACAATCAGAGAATCTAGAGTGGCTTTCTCCATAAGAAATGATGGAAATCAGAAAGAGAGAGTTATAATAAAAAGTGATGACAAAAGGAATTCCCTTCCCAGTTGGCTGTACAGGAAGCATGCTCAGGAGGAAGAACCAATGGAAAAGGGCTTAACAGAAAGATCTAACTCCATCAATAGTGGTTTGTAAAAAACCAAGGTTCAGCGGAGTGGTGGTGGTGCACGCCTTTAATCCCAGCACCTGGGAGGCAGAGGCAGGTGGATCTCTGTGAGTTCAACACCAGCCTGGTCTACAAGAGCTAGTTCCAGGACAGCCTGTAAAGCCACAGGGAAACCCTGTCTCAAAAAAACAAAACAAAACAAAACAAAAAAACAAGGTTCAGTTGGGAGCTGACCTGCAACTTCAGAGTGAAGAAAGGCCACTTTGAAGATGTCATTTCTAGAGTCAAGACTGACAAGGTGCCTGTCCAGCCTGATATGCAAGCTCTACTATGCTTGTTAAAATTTAGGACCTGCATTTACCGCAGTCAATACAAAATGGAAGTTTGAGGATTGAATATAAGATGCCTGTTCTGTTTGAACCATTGTATGTTCTGAAATGTGAGCTTCCTTCACACCCAAAAGTTACTGGAAGCTGCAATCCACACCCTTTAAAATCAAGACTCATTTGTACCACTATCCATTTCATGAGAATTTTATTTCAATTCAATGTTATCATAATAAAATCAATAAATCCTGATTCCTCAGGGACACTTCCGTTGCCCAGTGTCAAGGAAGAAGAAGAAAACATGCGCTTGCTGAATTTGGGACTCCTGAATATTGTGAACCTTGGGGTGTTTCCTAGGGAAACGGTTAAGTATTACATAATTAGATGCACCCAGTCTGCTTAGCAACAAATTTGTGTTAGCAAAAAATGTACTCGGCTTGAGTTACTCTGGTGAATACCATGGGCGACCTTGGAAACCTAGAATCTCTTTTAACCAGTTAGGGATGCTAATTCACAAAAACGAAAATAATATGCAAATTTTCGTAAACAACTATTATTTGGAAGAACATTCTGGAATACTAAAAAGCAACAAGAATAGAGAATACATATATATCATTTTCACAGAGGGGGGAGGCAGGGAAGGAGGGAGAGAGGGAGGATGTGGGGAGAGAGGAAGGTGGAGGAAGGGAGAGGGGGAGGGAGAGAAAGCTTAATCACAGTTCCAGTTGAGTGGCTTCTCTGGAAATTGGACTACAGTCAGAGCTGATATTTTTCAAAGTGTTGGTATGAACACAAAGCACTCTTGCTGCTTTAATCTGAGAGAGACTCAAAAATCTGTTTCCAAGGCAGTGATTTCCCCGTCCTGGAAATACTTTTGGTGACCTGCTTCAATTGAATTACTTAGGGAAATAAAAAAAGAAACTTGTAATTCTGTTTTCACAAACACCAGGTCAGAAACTGTACTTTCCAGGGCTAGAGGAATGATTTAACAGTTAAGAGCTCATAACTTGTTTGCAAAGGACCTGAGTTCAGTTCCCAGAACCCACATCAGCAGCACACAACCTCCTGTAACTAAAGCTCTGGGGGCTCCCACACCTTTGAGAGCTTCTGAACACAGGCATACACACACACACACACACAGAGAGAGAGAGAGAGAGAGAGAGAGAGAGAGAGAGAGAGAGAGAGAGAGAGAGAGAGAGAGAGAGAGAGAGACATACCAACACACAGAGAGACACACACATACACAGCTAAAATAAATATACATTTCTTAAATATTAGAACTTCTCTGCTGGTATCTCTTTGTACTCAGAAGTTTTGTATGTTTTCTTTCTGTCACTTCTTTGCAAAATCCAGTCACGTGTATCAATCATAAATGTCTTTACGCTGTTGAGCAAGTCACTATTCTCTTTCCAGGCTTTTTTCTTATATTCTGTCTACACAATTCATATTGCCTTCTCTTCCAACTCCAGCTTTTTTTTTTCATCTTTTCTCCTGTAATATTTAATTTACTAATTCCAGGCATTGTGTTTATCTTCTCTGGCCTTTTCATTTCTAAAAGTATGTTGTGTGGGTCTTTTTGGAACCTCTGTTCTACATAGCATTTTCCTATAGGGAAATTACAGCTTTAAATGTCTTTACCCACTAATTCTAATATTTGCTTTTTGAATTTTGGCATGTACAAAATTCTTTTACTTTAATTAACATTTGCAACTGTGCAATATGTTTGATTTCACTGACAGCTTCATTCATACATACTTTGATCATATCAATACCCTTATTATCCTCTCTGTAATTCTTCCTTTATTATCCTGGTCCCCTTTCTCTTCCCAAACACTACTACCACTACATCCAAATCATTTTGCAACAATCTAGATCTTCAAGAGGGAAAACATATGATATTTATGTTTCTGACTGTGGGTTATTTCACTTATGATATCCAATTCCACATTCTTCCTGCAAATGACATGACATAGTTCCTCTTTTAGACTGAATAATCCTCCAATGTATATGCAACTACATTTTCTTACCCACTCATCCACTGGTGGTCACCTAGGCTGCTCTGTATTCTGGCAATTATGGACAGTGCTGCATCAATGTGGGTATGCAGTTATGTGTGTTGTATGCTGACCTTGACTCATTTGGGTGTAGACTCATGAATGATGTAGCTGGGTTATATAGTTGTTCAGGTTTTAGTTGTCTATGAAATCTCTATGCTGATTTCCTTAGAGAATGATAAAACTTAAATTCCCACTGACCACATGTCAAAGTTCCTTTTGCCTGGATGGAGTTTAGCTGATCATTTTTCTATCCAATATTGATTGTGGCATTCAGTGTCTCTGAACATATAATGAATCTTTACAGATTCTAGACATGGAAAATTTACAAAATTATGCTATGTATTTTTGCATTGCTACAAATATTCTTGATTTGTTTTCTGGAATTCAGCTATTGGAAGCAAAGCCTTTGATATCTTTTTTTCTTTTTGTTTGTTTGTTTGTTTGCTTGTTTCTTATGACTGCAGAATTAGTGTAGCCCTTAGGATAAGCCTAAGTCTCACCATTCCTTCATTTCTCCAATGGACAGCCCTGTCTCAACATCCTATGGATCTCCTGGGCTCTGCAGAGCTCTGCATGGATTCCTCCATTTCACAGGAGCAATGAAAATGATTTGGGAAATTTTAAGCCTGGGTCCACTTATTTATAGTTTCTCAGGAATCACTGTCCTACATTGTCTGATACTAAGCCCCTTCACCAAACTCCTGTACATTTTGGTCATTAGTGTGTTCAATCAGGCATAACACTAAATTTGGTCCCTGTAACTTCTTTTATGCCAGAGGCAGCATCTCCAAGGAGCAACTGAAATTTCTTTAGAAATGATTTTCCAGCTTCTAAATTTTCTTATGTTACTTTCTTGTTTAGAATTTCCCGTAATTCCAAATTGCCACAAGTTAGTGCCCTAACAGCTAACTTTAAAAAGCATCCAGAACTGTGGTAAAGTTTTGCCAGTAAAATAAGAAAAATGAAAACATCATTTTGAGTCCATAAAGCCATGTTATTGTGAAATACAGCATCAAAATAGTTTAGTATGTATAATTGCATAGTTTAATCAATTATCACTAAGTAAAGCATCCATTAACCATTAAATTAAGCATTATAGCCAGTTCCACGGAAACTGCACGTAAGTCCTAGTCAATCCACATGCATATAAATATATATAATATGTTTAATCTTAACCCCCTCAGTAATTGCTTTAGTTATATAACGTTTTCTATGCAGGAAAATATCGATGGGAACCTGGAGGAGCTGAGGTAATCAGGAATGGCCTCCCAATGCTGGACATGAAGGCTGGGCAGGAGACATTCTGTGAAAGGGACACAAAGCAGAGATAGTTTCAGAAACATTGGAATTTTCATGGGAGAAGCAGCTTGTAGCATCTGAGCACACTGAGCACACACACAGGTTCATGTAACTGGAAACAAAAGATGTAAAGCTTCAGGAAATAAGAGATATTTTTAAATCTACAACCATAAATTATATGAAATGCCATATCAAACATGAAACCTCTAATTAGATGCATTTTAAGGCAAAAATGAATTTTTGTTTGAACAAGAAGAAATCAAGTATCTGGTGACTGTGCTCACACTGATAATGCTTAAACAACTGGAGAAGTGCACTGTACTCAATAATTTCATGGTTTTCCAGAAATTACCATTTTATGGAAAAATATGATGCTTAGAAAATATAGAAAGGCTCCTTATTTTACAGAGTTTTGAATGATAACACAGATATCTATAGGTCAATCTTATCTAGAAATATCAATAAACAGTTTAAAAATATTTAACATCAAATTAAATAGGATATAATCAAGGATTTGTTTCAGGAATGAAAAATAATAAATTTACTAAATTCATCATTATATAAATCACAATACATTTATATAATGCTAAATATTGATTTATTAACTTATTAGACAAATGTTTTTGAAGGCCTACTATAGACTATGTACTATTTAAGATCAGAGGATACAGGATAAACACTATGAGATCCTTGCCATCATAAAATCTGCATGATATTGGAAAGAAAGGCACTGATTTTTAATTAAAAATAATACTGTAATTTTATATATATTAATCATAATAAAAAATTCCATGAGACAGACTGAAGCATCATATAAAGAAGCAGCCATTTTAGAAGATGATTGAAGACATACTTCTTAGAGGTAAGGGATGACACAGAGGGACCTCAAGGTGTTTAAAGAGTATTTGAAAGCAGATGTTTCAATGCAGAGAAATTGAAAATATAAAGATCTAGGTATACATAAGAATGCTTGTGTCCCAGAGGCAGTGGAAAAGCCAATATAAGGTGGCAAGAATTGAGGAGGAAGAAAAAACAACAGAAAATGAACCCTCAGCAGAATATAGGGGGCATGTTGGTCAGGAACTTTCTGACAAGGGCTTACGTACTAAAGTATGTCATTGGGAAGACTTCAAACAGGAAAGTCATATAATTTATTTCCATTTAAAAAATGTCACTTTTTTGAGATGAACATAGTGTCAGAGACAGCAATAGACATTGAATAGTCATGAGAACTATGAGGATATAGGGAATGGGGCAGGAGTGATATGGAAATGGATTTGCTGTTGGTGTAAATATGTTAGACATATACTAATATTGGTTCTTACAGCATTATTAGAAATGGCTTCTTTAATAAAAAAGTATTTATAATAAAAGATGAACACATTCATAAGTCTTTCACACAAAGCAAAAAACCTTAATTTACATCATAATTTTGTTTTAACTTAATTTAAATTTACTTTAATTAGTTTATAATAGTAAACAGTTATTTGTTATTTTGGAGGTTTTGTGAAAAAAACTTGATAAGACTGCTTTTTTCTGGAATTGATAATAGTTCTCTAAGCAAATATAGACCCAACATTCCAACAGTTTTATGATATTAATATACAATAATTTCTGTCTACTAAAATATCCATTCATAAAAGAGAACAACTGACAAAGTAATTCAGGAACATCAAGAAGAAGCTGCATTCTTTATTTTCCAAACTAAGAACCTATTCCCAGTTGCTTTGAAATCCTAACATGAAAAATCACCCCTCTTAGTCAAACCCTCTGTATTAACAGTTCTCAACCTGTGGCTTGAGAAACTACTCCAGAAAAAAGGGAACTAATTCTGAATCTCATTTGGGAGTAAAGACAATGATTTTCCTCTTTACTCTTTCAATAAATCTTCGTTGTAAGTACGGTTGGAGAAGAGAAGTAGAGTTGAAGGGCAGGGCTGAGGATATTAGGGTAGTTTTATAGCCTAGAATTGACTTGTAGAACTTAATATTTCTAAGCAAGAACCGTAGAATTAGTCCCTAAAGAAATATGCTATTTAAGACAGAGACAAAGTGTTTGTGATAAACACAGTCAAGATCTAGTAAAGTCTAATTCAATTACAAAATGTATTTATTTATTTTTTTTTAGCCAAATAATGCAATTTTCTATGGCAAGAATGTAGGAAGGTTGATGGCACCACAACTAACATTCCAGGCTGGGTAAACACTGAGTCAGCATTCCTGTACCCTGGTCTCAAGTGTTGTTTTACCACCATGGGGAGGAGATTGTGAAACAAAGCAAATTCTTTCCCTGCTCATTTGATTCTATATGGATCTGCTAGCATTTGTTTATTTCTCTGCTGAGAATTGTATCACAAGCCTTATGATACAAAGCATAATGTGCAAAAAGTAAAATTTCAATGGGTTGTCATTTTTGTAGCAGCATTGCAGAAATTTTCCAGAATAGCTCACTCTCTGTGTGGATAAGGTGGGGACTTAGAGGAGGAATACCTGCTGAGACTAAACTGGTGTGTGTTACTGAGACATGAAAGGCAGGAGGATGCTGGTGTGCCTGAAGCCAAGCTTGTGAAGAAGGCTGTGTAAGTTTGGACAGTGAAGATGAGACAGTCCACTGGAGTATTGAACATGTGTTGATGAGCTTCTCCCTCCAGGAAATATGTTGTTGAAGTTCTTTCCTGCCAGCCTGATCCCAAAGCTGCCTTGCCCAAATAAACATACATATGCTATATTAATTATAAACTATTAGCTGATGACTAGGGCTTCTTACTGGCTAGCTCTGTCTTAATTATTAACCCATTTCTATTAATCTATGCATTTCCACGTGGTCTTGGCTTACCAGAGAATGTCAGGGCCTTCTACTCCTTTGTCGACTACATGGCAACTATCTTTGGTAAGCTCTCTCTGCCTAGCTTTCCCAGAATTCTCCTCATCTTAGTCCCACCTATCTTCCTGCCTCATTGGCCAGACTGTTTTATTCATCATCCACTGAGAGAAACATATATACAGAAGGACATCCCTCACCATCAATACTGAAATACAGTAGCTTTCTAAAGCACTCATTTGAGAGCTCTGTTTAGATAAAAATCAGTCTGGATAATGTGTATGTTCTGTAACAGTAAGCCAGGATGATGAGAGGGAAGGGGCATCTGCATTTAAAAAGAAGCTGGATAGGAAGTACATGAGAATGACTTAAAGAGAATTTGGAAGGGATTGCATCTGAGTTCACAGAGCTATGTAAATTGGAGTCTCATAGTGAGGCTGACAGCCAGTAATGTAAGATGTATGAGATAATTAGACCCAGAGAGAAAAGTCAAGGGTGATTTTAAGAAAATAACTTCAGACATTTGGGTAATCTTCAAACTTTCAGAAACATTTTCCCATCAAAGGTGTGAATAGAAAGTGAATGTGATTCACAGCATATTTACGTTTCCATGTGTGTAGAGAGCTGAAGTTGACAGGGCTGGATTACAAGTCTAGCAAAATGAATGAGATAGGGTCTTCCCTGCCTTTGAATTGATGAGACCAAAGTCAGTACAAAATTTTATCATGTTCTTGACTAGTGAGAACTCTGATTAGTACTGAATCTACTGTACCCTTAAAAATCATCGGAAGCCACAGTATCTGAAATGGAGAAAGAAACAGAGAGACCAGAATGAATGGGTGTTCTGGGGAAGATTGACTGTTTTTTCCTCCATACAAGTTTTTAGGAGAGAATGAATTAAGACTATTACTCACAGAAGGATACAAATAATAATAATAAGAAGAAGAAGGAGGAGGAGGAGCAGGAGGAGGAGGAAGAAGAGAAGAAGAAGGAGGAGGAGGAGGAGGAGGAGGAGGTGGAGGAGAACAAGAAGGAGAACAAGAACAAGAAGAAGAACAAGAAGAACAAGAACAAGAAGAACAAGAGTAAGAAGAACAAGAAGAGAGAGACACAGAAAGAAGAAGGAAAAGAAGTAAGTAAGAAAACAAAGAGAGGCTAGGGAGAGAGGAAAAAGTTTCTTTTCAGGATCTTGTTGTCATTATTACACACACACACACACACACACACACACACACACACATACACATATATATATATATATATATGTATATATATATATATATATATATGTTTGTGTATAATAAAATCATTTAGCTACCTACCTAAATCTGTAATCAACTGTCTGATATACTTTGAAGAACTTGTCATTTATTGTTTCAAACATTTATTTTTTTCTGGTTTTCCCTCTTAAAATTCCAATTACACTTTTGCTTTTGTTATATATTTTGTAGCTGTCCCAAAGTACTTTGATATTGTGTTCTATTTTGTTGGGTTTTGTATTGTTTTTAAGTCACTTAAAGTTCTTTCGTATCCAGCTCTGGATTTTTTCAATATATTCTCAAATTTTGCAATTATTTCTACTTATGTCAAGTCCTCTTTTATTAAGCTTACCAAGAAATTCTCTTTCATTATAGTGCTTTTTATTTATAGTATTTATTTTTCTTTCTTTTCACCCAGCCTGTAGGGGAAGCTGTAGCCATGCCTACTTAGGGGCTGGCTACAGGTGTGCCTGACCACGCTTGTGAGGGCGTGGTCAGGGTGACGTAGAGCAAGACTTGAAGGGGACTGGGGCTCTCTTTCAGTTTCACTTTTGGGCTTGCTTACAGACCGCTACCACGCCAGCTGGCTAGTAGCTCTGTAAGTAAGGCTTTTCCCTATTAAATACCCTTATATTTCCACTTGGCTCCGTATTGGTAATTTCCCACTATAACAGCCCATCTGTTTTCACATTCTCCTTTATCCATGAAACCCTTTATCATACTAATCATTGCTTTCTTTTAGAATTCACAGCATGTTCATTCAATATTCCTGTTCTGTTTGGTTCTGTTCTTGGTGCCTTTTCAAATTGTGATGCTTTTTATTTTTATTTTTACTTTTAGTAAACTTCATAATTTTTTCTCAATAGCTAAATATGATGTAATTAGACTCTCTGAAATGTGGCAAGACATTTAGGACCATAGGGATGGTCCTAAAGCCTGAAACTCAGGTAGATTGCCTCTTGCTCCTCACTATGAACTTCACAAATACTTTTTCAGTCCCCTCTCCTGAGATAAGATACGATTAAGCAGCCCAGATTGGGAACTCCAGTCTCCAAAGTAGAAGTCTGAAATAGAACATAGTTGGAAAATTATTTTTGCCAACATAGAAAACTAAGTTGTATAGACTTGGATACTTCCTATGGGATTATTGCTAGTTCTTCCTAAGGACAGGCATTTTTAAGAAGAGAGTTCCCTGGAGCATTTTAGCAAAGTCTAATTTTGAAGTTAGGACAATAACTCGGAGGATAAGAACTCAGGTTACAAGCATGAAGACCTAAATTGGTATCACCAACAACATAAAGAAGCTGCACACCTGCAGTCCCAGCCCTGGGAGTGCAGACAGGTGGATCTCCAGAACTCAGAGGCCGCCCAGTCTTACCAAGTGGTGAGCACCAGACTCAGTGAGAGATGTTATCCCAGAAGATAATCTGGGGCGTAGTCACAGAAGATACCCAAATGTGGCCTCTAGTGCACACACACACACACACACACACACACACACACACACACACACACACACACACACATTTTTTAAAAGAAAGGCAATTTCCCCCTTCCCCTGCTAAAAGCAAAGGGGATTTTCCCCTGGTCACAGTCCGGAATTTGAAACTAACAAAAGTTTAAACAATTGCATCCCTGGAATATTTACCTCTTGAACTTTTCCACAAACAGAGTCTCCCGTAACTCCTCAAGAACACTGCAGTTGTCCAAACCCAGTGGGATTTTGAGACAGGTCCATCTAGTTAGTCAGTTTTGAGTCCCTGGATTCACCAATCTGTCCTTCCAGTTTGGGGTCTTTACTTTGCCCGCATCCTTGATTCTCTTACAGGTCTGACTGGGTTCCGAGTTGGTTCTGCTTTCCATATCTTGTTAAGATGTGGAGTGCTGATTCTCAAGCCCCTTTCATGATGAATAAGAAAATGAAATCTGTGCCTTCTCCATTGCTCAATTGAGGAAAAAGACAATGTAGGAAAGAAAGGAGAAAAGCTACATAGAAATGGCATTTATATCCCTATGACAAAGTCACCAAAGATAAACTTACTAACAAAAGGAAAGAAAATGAAAATAAGAAAGTGAACATTGGAGAGGAGAGATCGATGTGATGCAAAACAAGCTTTCCCTTCTTGAAGGAGACCTAAGAGGCAAGCAGAGATGAGATCAGGAAAGGATGGGCAAATGAAGACAGCACAATAAAAGCAAGGTGGAAAGCATTTTCATACAGTCCAGACTATCAGTAAACCACAAGCATATAATGTGTAATAAATTTATATTACATATAATACATATAAGTGCACAAGATTTAAACATGCACTAATTCATAAAATATTTGACACATATACAAACTGTTGTGATATATTCATGTATTCATATATGTATGTATGACAAGAAAACAGAATAATTAGAGGTTCTTTCCTTTAATTTAGGCAAACATAAGCTGTATGGAAATAGCTAACAGACTAAATACAATCCATTATGTAAATTAAAATTGAAATAAACTCCAACTTAAGCAGCAGGATTAGAATCTAGATTTTTTTCTTTTAGGAATTTAGGTTATCACTTAAAAATTCAATTTTAATAAAAATAAGTGTAGAAAACACAGCAGTAGACTAGTATTCTCATGAGAAAATGGAGTAGGAATGAAACAGCATATTTGAGAACATGAAAATGAGTTTTCTTCCTGTATGAAATACCAAATAAGAGTTCCCATCTTCTATAGTTAAGAGGAAATTCATGTCTCTTTAATAACAGTTAAAATTCCTTTTATGGGAGTGATATATCATAACTAGTGGAAAAGTATTTCAAAACTTCATTCTTTTGAACATTAGTGTTCCTGGAGTGTCTCTAAGTGTTCTCATAACACTCAAGGCCCAGAAGAATACTTAACCAAGGAGTTGTTCCAATGCAAATTCTGGTCAAATAACATCAAAAGCATTTTCTAAAAATGTGAAGTACAGAGCTAAGCTGCTGTGATTCTGATAGACATTACATGGCATATTTACCATGTGAGGTTTTATTCAAGTTAGTGATGATTCTCAGTATGAGTCTACATGAATCATTCATTTCAAGGGACGTATTTGGAAGGCTAATTCTACCACAAAAGATTAATTTAGAGCATTAAAGCTTTGAGTCTGTGAAACAATGTGAAAGATGGACACAAAGTTCACAAGACCTGTAAAATTTGTAGTTACTACCCAGTCTTGCTGCCTGTCTTTTATTTTTGGACAGTTGCTGGGTTTTTTTGGTTTTGTTTTTAATTCTAAGCATTCATTCCACCCAGACATCATTCTCTCTCTACATAGGAGAATGTTTGGCATCCACTTGTGTGAGCTGAGAAGGCTGTGCACTGTTCTCACAGCAGCAGCCCAGTCTTCCTCCTAATTCAGCCTGAACAGACTCCACAGGACGGCAATCACTTGCCAGCAAGTTCTAAAGCATAGCCAGATGTTATTTCAGCTTGCTGTGGAGAGCTTTAAAGTCTCAAGCTTTAATTTCTTTCATTTAAGAAACGGACATCCAGCCATTAGTTTGCTGCTGACTCCTGAAGAGATCACCTCTCACCACAGTTAACCCCAGGTTCTTCATTCACAAATCAACCCACAGGAATATGAAATTGAGCTCACTCAATGAGACCTGGCAGACAGTGTCCAGATGCATACACCAACCAACATCTGAGGAGCCTGTAAAGATTAAAGTACTCTACTTCTACACAGCTTCCCAGTATAGGTTTCTGCCTATTGCCTCTCAAGATTCAATCTATCTTTTAGCCTGAAGTCGGCATGTACAACCAGTATATGGCCAAAGAAATCAGTAATAAACAGAATATGGTAACAAAAAGATAAGGAAGTTGAAATTATCACCCTACAAGGAAAAAGAAAAACCTTCAAAATAAGAATCAAACATTAGCATTTCTCCCGTGTTTTTCCTAATCCATAAGACCTATTATGAGTTGTGGATAACTTACTATTAAATTCTACTGTTGGGATATTTGGACGAGTTAGAGTCTAGTTTACCATACACATATTCCAGTATGAGAGCATTCTATGCTTCTCAAGTTTCTGTGTTACTACTTCAGAAATCACATTTACTTCCTCATCACCTTGCCACCTTGATATTCCAAGAAAGTGCTGTAACCATCACTGGCAACGTTCCAACTCTTGTGATGTACAGCTTTAAGACCTCACAGTTACATTGGAAAGTGTTTACCTAATGCTGAAAACCCATGTGCAGTGTTTTATTGAGCACTTTGAATCAGTATATAAAGTTCGCACCTTGTATTTATTAAAACATTTAGTGAAAAATTTTAAGCAACTAGCAGATAACTGCACAAACTACTGAAGTAAAGAATTAAGAACCGGAGACTCCTTCAAAAGGAACCAATTCCAAACAGGACAAGGTCCATCTCTTTTTAAGTCCCACGTTTAACAAGGAGCGGCAAGCAGAGACTCTCTGCATTTAGTTCAAAACCAAGACCAGACTCTGACTCTGACAGACCCAGCAATTGTTGTGTTCCTTCAACTTGCCAAAGGAGATAAGTTGATCCACCTGTAACAAGTACAGTTAGACCGGAAGCAAAGGTGTCCCTTCCAGGAACTGATTTTCTACATCTCTAAGCCTTGCTCCAGGAGACCAGGATTTTCTTTTTCTCCAGAAGTCCTCTTTCCTCCAAAGGGAACTCAAATCTCTCCCTACAAGCTATGAGTTGCAGGGTATCATCAATCCCACCTTACAGAACTTATCTACATTAACATTTGAAAATCACTGTCATATGACATGAAATTATCAGCAGCTCCTCTATCAATCTGGTCAAAATTCCATTCCAATCCAGGTTGTCCAGGACATTAGACTTCTGACTGGTAACACCCAACATTTGCACAATACTGAGTTAAGTCAGCACTGTTCCCTGCAGCGTACTTGGTGGTGTTTGTTTTAATCTCCTGAGAAGGAAGTTTCTTCCGGGTTTTCAATGTGTTTGTCATTTTCCATAACTTAGAAGTCCAACTTTGCTATTTTAGGCAAGAGTGCTTCAAGTTTTCCTTCCAGAGAGGTCATTCAGTTTATAGTATCGTGATGCTGGAAATAATTTCCCCCCGAAAAGTCTTCATGTAGAGTGCAGAGTGCCTGGCAGAGTCATTTCCTTCCAGCTTTTCTCTTACCGAGATGCTGTAGCAGTCACAGGTACAGCTAAAGTCCACCTACATCTGCAGCTCCTGTGAGCCCCAGACAGTTTTCCATGATGGAAAGAAGGTGAGATGTAGAACATATCCAATCATTCAGCTGTCTGTTGTTAGATAGATATGTTGTTACACAAAGGGAACTCTGAATTCTCTGACATAACTTGGTGATGGATTAGAGGGTAACTTGCCACATGCTAGTAATTCATCTCTTGAGTTTTTGAGAAGAGATAATGGTAGGAGAATGGACAAATTTTCATATTTAAGGACTCAGTTATTACCCTTTTAAATGATTTATTTATCTATTTTAGAAAGCATGAAAGAATGTGTGTATGTGTGACTGGTTTTGCTTTTGTAAGTGCTTAATTGGGTAAGTTCTGAGATACCTGTGCTGTTCTATAATTGCTACTACAATCCAATTACAGCAAACTGTCAACACTGTAGTTCCCCTATGTATTTCTTTGCATTTTCCCTATGTCCTATACGAAGCCCCAATTTGCTTTCTATCACTACTGTTCTACCTTGTCTAAAATTTCATATAAGACAAGTATGCTGTTTGTATACTTTTGAATTTCTCCCACAATGCATTTGAGATGCATTCATGTTGCTGAAAGCATCATTAATTTATTCTTTTGTTGTTGCTGATGAAGCTGACTACTCATTTGTCTTCTCAGTTCCTTACTTCCTATGGCAAGGTGAACTAATTCCAAAAGAGCTGAGAGGGAGAATGTGTTTCCATTATGGAAACCCCTCCCCACCCACAAGGACTTGGCTTACTGTCATGACCTCTTATGAATGAAAACACCATGGGCTTTAGATCCTTCCTGAATGGTAAGCTGACCTCTCCAGGTGGTATTTCTCTGGCTCTATGTCAACTGGCTTCTTGCCAGTAAAAGGCAATGCACTGGAAGGCAGAAGGGCGTAACCCTAGTATTTCATTCCCCATGCTTTGCTTTGGTCAGCTGTTTTGGTAAAGGATGTGTTTCCTATTTGGCTTCAGCCTCTACTAGATAAGCACACTTTGGTTCTAGTTCCCACCACCCACATCAGCTTAGCCCCTGGATTATAAGAACATCATTTTCTGTCTTTTGTTCTGTTGGCTCTAGTTACTAAACCCTATCTGCTAAAAATTTCTAGGTCTTCCTTGTCCCTTACTTGGCCCTCATCTACAGCTCAACTATATAACTAGCTCTCTGTATTACAATTCTTCTGGTGTAGCTATTTGAATTACACCTATTTTCCTGGTAAGACCTCAATTTTATTTCACAAAGTCCGAGTGTTTTGATTTTTTTTTGGCTTGGTATCTAACTTGTGACAGAACATTTATGTCATTTAATTCTTCTTACTAGCAGCAACACATAATTACTATTCACATCTATGAATGAAGCCTTCACAAGTTATATTATCACACAGAAAGTTACAGTGCTGATAGGAAGCAAAGGTTGAGTTACCAAGAAATTAAGGATCGATTGAAGAAGCCGATAATGGTATGGAAAAGTGGCTTGGTGTGGCTGACAGAGTACAAGAGACTTGCCATAATAGTGCATAAAACTATTCTCTAATATATTTCATGTAGCTCTTTCTAATTTATTTTCTGATTATGATTATGATCTAATTATGATTAGAAAGAACACATTTTGAAATTTATTACCACAGAAATCCATTGATGTTCTATTAATATACTCTACTAATAACATCACATCTGGAACATTGCTTTCTATTGGGAATCCTGCCTGTCTGAATTTGTGGTAGTCACTTGTCCTTCCCTAGGCTGCTCAGGATGTTGAAGGAACCAGGCTGTCAGTTTAAAAAGAAATTTAATATAAACCACCATCCATGAATTTTGTGTCATTACAAGTGGTGCTACTCATGACCATTCTTCCTCAGATGAACAATTGTGATTGGGAATTTTCACGTTTCCATTTCATTTTATTGTAAGGTAAAATTTAGTGCACAATAACCTATGGGACAAATTCAAATTGTTCCTTATATTTGTAAGTCTGTCATTAGTGAACTACCGGTAGCCATTCTCCTTTTTTTTTAATATGTCTTCTGTACCCACTAAGAATTGAATAACTGATCCATTTGCACTTAAATTTTGTGCATGGTGACAGATATGGATCTATCCGCAATTTTCTGCATGTCTGAGTCCAATTGTGCCAGTACCATTTGTTGAAGATGCTATCTTTTTTTCCATTGTATAGATTTAGCACCTTTGTCAAAAACAAGATGTTCGTAGGTGCGTGGGTCAATATCAGGGATTTCAATTCGATTCCATTGGTCTATCTGTCAATTT
Source organism: Cricetulus griseus (assembly GCF_003668045.3). Taxonomy (NCBI): domain Eukaryota; kingdom Metazoa; phylum Chordata; class Mammalia; order Rodentia; family Cricetidae; genus Cricetulus; species Cricetulus griseus. The sequence goes on along the minus strand of NC_048595.1, from coordinate 252,394,289 downwards.
TTGTGCCAATACCAAGCTGTTTTCAGAACTATGGCTCTATAGTAGAGCTTGAAGTCGGGGATGATGATACCTCCAGAAAATCCTTTACTGTAAAGAGTTGTTTTGGCTCTCCTGGGTTTTTTATTTTTCCATATAAAGTTGAGTATTGTTCTTTCAATGTCTGTGAAAAACTGTGTTAGGATTTTGATGAGAATTGCATTGAATCTGTAGATTGCTTTTGGCAGGATTGCCATTTTTACTGTGTTAATTCTACCTATCCAAGAGCATGGGAGATCTTTCCATTTTCTGGTATCTTCTTTAATTTCTTTCTTTAAAGTCTCAAAATTCTTATTGTACAGGTCTTTCACTTTTTTGGTTAGTGTTACCCCAAGATATTTTATGTTGCTTGTGGATATTGTGAAGGGTGATGTTTCCCTGATTTCTTTCTCATTGGATTTATCATCTGTATATAGTAGGGCTACTGATTTTTTGAGTTAATTTTGTATCCTGCTACCTTGCTGAAGGTGTTTATCAGCTGTAGGAGTTCCCTGGTAGAGTTTTTCAGGTCACTAATGTAGACTATCATGTCATCTGCAAATAGTGAAGTTTGACTTCTTCCTTTCCAATTTGTATCCCGTTGATCCTCTTTTCTTTTCTTATTGCTCTAGCTAGAAAGAACTTCAAGTACAATATTGAAGATATATGGAGAGAGTGAACAGCCTTGTCTTGTTCCTGATTTTAGAGGAAACGCTTTGAGTTTCTCTCTATTTAGTTTTATGTTGGCTATTGGTTTAGTGTATATTGTGTTTATCATGTTTAGATATGTTCCTTTTTTTCCTGTTCTCTCCAAGATCTTTATCATGAAGGAATGTTGGATTTTGTCAAAGGTTTTTTCAGTGTCTAGTGAGTCCAGCCACACTGAATCTTCTAGAAGAGAAAGTGGGAATTACCCTTGAACAAATTGGCACAGGAGACCGCTTCCTAAACATTACAGCAGTAGCACAGACATTGAGGTCTGCAATTAATAAATGGGACCTCCTGAAACTGAGAAGCTTCTGCAAGGCAAAGGACACAGTTGGTAAGACAAAACGACTACCCACAGAATGGGAAAAGATCTTCACCAACCCCACATCTGACAGAGGGCTGATTTCCAAAATATACAAGGAACTCAAGAAGCTAGCCACCAAAACACCAAACAATGAAATTAAAAAGTGGGGTGCAGAACTAAATAGAGAATTCTCGACAGAGGAATCTGAAATGGCTGAAAGACACTTAAGAAAGTGCTCAAAATCCTTGGCCATCAGAGAAATGCACCTCAAAACAACTCTGAGATACCACCTCACACCTGGCAGAATGGCTAAAATCAAAAATACCAATGACAATCTACGCTGGAGAGGATGTGGAGAAAAAGGAACACTCCTCCATTGCTGGTGGGAATGCGAACTTGTAAGACCACTCTGGATATCAGTATGGTGGTTGCTCAGAAAAATGGAATCAGTCTACCTCAAGATCCAGCCATTATTCCTCTCTTGGGTATATACCCAAATAGTGCATGTTCATACAACAAGGACTTATGTTCAACCATGTTCACAGCAGCATTGTTTGTAATAGCCAGAACCTGGAAGCAACCTAGATGCCCCTCAACTGAAGAATGGATAGAGAAAATGTGGTACATTTATACAATGGAGTACTACTCAGCAGAAAAAAGCAATGGAATCTTGAAATTCACAGGCAAATGGATGGAACTAGAAGAAACCATCCTGAGTGAGGTAACCCAGTCACAAAAAGACAAACATGAGCCCTCATCCAGTGGCTGATGGAAGCAGAGACAGACATCCACAGATATACACTGAGCTGAAATCTGGAATTTAGTTGAAGAAAGGGAGGAATGAAGAGCGAAGGGTTCTGTACCAGGTTGGAGAAACCCACAGGAACAGTTGGCCTGAACAAGGGAGAGCAAATCAACCCCAGATGCTGTCTGGGAGGCCAGTACAAGACTGAACCAGACCCCTGAACATGGATGTCAATAAGGAGGCCTCTGCACTCCAGGGAGCCTCTGGTGGTGGATTAGTATTTTTCCCTTGTGCAAGAAGGGACTTTGAGAGCCCATCCCATGTGAAGGGATACACTCTGGCCCTGGACACATGGGGAAGGGCTCAGGCCCAGCACAGGAAAATTTGGAGAACACTGCAGAGCCCCCGTTGAGGGCTCTACCCTGCCTGGAGAGTGGTGGGTGGATGGGGTGGGGGGTAGGTTGGGGGTGGGAGAGGAGGGTTAGGGGTGAGGGGAGGGAGAGGGAGAAGGGACTTACCTGTGAAACAAGCTTGTTCCCTAACTTGAACTAATAAATAAATTAAAATACAAAGTCAAAAAACAAAAAGAATTGAATAACTGTAACAGAGACCCTCTGCCTCACACAACACAAGCAATTGACTAATTGTCCCTAGCAGACAAAGAACTCATACCATTTGAGTAATACACTCCGTTTATAATACTTCCAGAATCATCTCTGTAGAAGAGAATTTCTGGAAACAAGTTACAAATCAATAAGCTATCCTTCCTGTCTGTATTCCCCAGCTACCTTAGGGAAATACCCAGAAACCAATCCTATGCATGGTCATCCAGCTCTTGAAGTATAAACAGAGAAGGTCCTGCAAATATTAGGGGGTATATCTCAGGATGTTATGCTGTGGCAACTCCTGTTAGAGGTGAGCAGATTTGGAGGTCTATGCTTGCTGGCTCCAGTGGCAGAGGCCTCTGTTTCATTTTCAAGCGAAGAGGAAAAACTATTGTCTAATAGGGAGACTTTTTATGTTAACATGGAAAGAAGATATAAGAAACATCCTAAATTGGCCTATTCATCTTCCTTTATAATTATGGTGGGTCTCCTTTGCAATTTCTCTAGAAGGTGAACTGTTTATATCCCTTGTCTCTCTTCTCTCAAGAGAGACCAGTATTCTTGAATTTTATACAATGGATTTCAGAAACTTGTTATAATTCTCATCACCAGTAACAATGTCTTAATAGTAATATAAACATATAAAGTTACAAATGCAATGCACCCTATAATGTTCTTAATGAAGACACCTTCTGCACTATAAAAGACATAGAAAGTAACTAGCTTGGCCACCTTTGAAAAATGTTTAAAATTGCATTGATCCTTTTCTTACTTTAAAAGGATGAACAGAAATTAGTACAACTTGAAAACCTTTACATGTATAGGGATTTTGCTCTTACAGCCTCATGCTTTAATCTCTGTCTTGTTGCAAAACAGAGCTGAGGCATATCAGGTTAGCAAGGACACCCAGAGAATGACTGCTGCAGAACTGTCATACTGGGTAGTAGAAAAGATTCAGAAAAGGGAACTGTAGTTTCACTGCAGTTTTGAACTATAAATATTTAGACATGTCTCATCTTGATCTGTCAGAGTTGAAAGGGAACATTTTTATTTGCTCAAAATTTTAAAGATCTCATGGAAAGAAATGGAAAGTAACCATAGTAACTCAACACACAATAGCCATACAGGATGTGATATTGGTTGAGCTGGAAAATAGCAACTTTCAATTTTTTTTTTAATTTAAAATGGAAGCAATTCAACTACTTTGTAAAAATATGGATGATGGGGGAAGAACAGAAAGCGGTAGTGGGTTCTTAAACACAGTGTGAGAAAGTCCAGAAATGGGGTTCCTTAGGATTGTGAGCAACCCTGTGAGGGGCTGCCGATTACAGTGGAAAGCGAGAAAAAGCATGCTTGATGGAGACTACAAGTTCAGCAGGGAGAGGGTGTTAGCAGCTGACAGTGTGGCAGAAGGCAGGTGAGAGGGCAGGAATGTGTGCATGTCAGGCTCCTCATGTTCCATCCACATATATTCTACAGTAGCAGAAGTGAACAGAAGGCCTGTGTAACACTTTACTGTGGTATGGTACCCATTTTAACGTAGTGTGTTGTTCATTAAATTAGCCATGCCTGCTGTTGCCTTCTCATAATATGAAGTTATGTCTGATACGTAATATCCTCAACAGGGTGGAATCATACACTCTCATATGCTGCTCTTCAGAGCCATGGAAGTACTTTATTATCATGTCATAAATTCCAGTCCCTCAATAAAACAAATCAGATCCAAACCTGCATGTGACATAGGAACTGGTTTTTTCCATGTACAGTTTCTTCTAAGCTCTATCAACACTATAAAGAAACAAAATCCTAGATGTTTGACTCATAACTTCATGTTCTTCTGCAGTCTGAGTGTGAGTGACAAAACTTCAAAAGTGAAAATGTGGATCCAGCCTAAACCAGAGCAAATCAGTTAAACAGTAACTGAGGAGCGAATATCATGCCCCCAATGCATCCATGGAATAAAAACCACTTTCCATCTAAGACTTCCTTTCTTCAAAATTTAATAGAGCTACATGTTAAAGGTCATTTTTATCATTGTTTCTTTGTTGTTTTATTTTGTTTTGTTTGTGCCTCTTGGTTTAATCTTTGAGACAGAGTTTCTTTATATTATCTTGCTTGGTCTTATAGATCTACCCTCTTGCCTCAGCCTTCTAAGTAGCTGGGACTACAGGTGTGTGTCACTATTAGTTTACTAAAGTTGTACTTGAAAGTTAAAAATGAGAAATATCATTATTCTAAAATATTAAAATAGGTGTAAGTATCAAAAAGAGTGTAACAATTAAAAAATAACTCAGATCTCATATTAACTGGCAATGCAGTGGCATTCTTACCAAGCATCCAAGTTACTTTTTTATGCATGGATGCATAAATAGTTAAGGACAGGCTCAACAAAGTATTAATTCATCAGCATTCCTTAGACTATTAACTAAATTAACCATGTGGTCATTTCTGAGTAGTTGGCATGCATTCTACTATGACATTTTAAGTCACTGTTTCTATGAGACTAGATTTTTTTCTATTTTCAAAATAAAGAAGTAACAGACAATAAGAATTAAAATTCTATTTTTCCTCTAGAAACAGGAAAAAGTAAAATTCCATATTATTATTATTATTATTATTATTATTATTATTATTCATGTGCATGCAGAAGCATGGTAAATATATGTGTGGGAGTCCATAACAGAGTGTGTATGTGTACATCAGAGGACAATTTTGTGGAGTTGATGCTTTCTTGACATTTTTATGTGTGTTGGTGAGCATCAAACTCTAGTTGCCAGGCTTTCATGACAAGTGACTTAGTCCTTTTACCTACCCATTGTAAGATTTGCTTTTATAATGGCATTTAAGAATTAATACTGATTGAAGGAGGGATGCAATCATGTTATAAACTGACAAGGACAGGATTCTGGCTTGGAAAAGGAGAACTTTCAATAGCTTTTACAATGATATAATGCAGGAAGACAGAAATCATATTCTGGATTCTCTCATAAAGTCGATAGAGAAATAAGTAGGTGACAAATAATAATGTAGTCCTGGAGTATTATCAGATATTGGTCGTAGGTGCTTGGAAGTATAGGCAAATTATCTCTATTCTCCATTACACTGGCTTCACCCGGATTGGAGAAAACCCCAGAAATACCAGAGTATAGTCCCTATGACCAAGAGAACACATCAACCAGATACAAGCCAAAGACATGGGTCACGAAAACTGAAGTTGTGCTACCAGCAGAGGCTTCGTTTATTCAAGTCTTGAGATCTCATCCTTTTGGGTCTTCCTGATTAGCAAGTTAATCTGAAAATAAATGGCTAGAACCCAAATCACTATAAAGCCATGTCTGTATAGCCCACTCACCGGGAGAAATGTGTCTCAGATCAAGTATTATGGGCTAACTTATCACCCGTTCTCTGAATCAGGTCCCACAGAAGGAGTGTTCAAAGCTGTTTTTATTTGGCTTAAAGTTACAGTAAAACACACACACACACACACACTCCACAAGCAGAAAAGTAAAAAGAAGAAAAAGGAAAAGAAAAGAAAAGTAAGCCAGGTAAAATCATGACATGCAAAAACCAAACAAACTGTTTATTTGGGGAAAAGACAATTCCAATAAGATATCACTCCCAAAAGGATATATTGCTATAAAAGAACTTAATAAGAGCATAAATTTGAGAGCATCTGAACTTAAGCTAAGATAAATATTAAAATAAACTGTAAAAAGAAGTCCCAAAGAAACAGACTATAAATGCCTTTTTTATACCAATAATAAATTATAAACATGAAGCTATGGATATACCAGAAGGTATCAGCCATCAAGTTCACATGAGCAAACTAGACTAAGAGTTTAGTAAAGCAGATAAAATGTGAGTGAGACATGTTTTCGAAAAAACAGTCTTCCAGAGAAAGACTCTGTGGCACATTCAACAAAGGATATAGAAAACATAGTTAAAGTCAACATGAAATTTCCTGAAGTAACAAAAGAAACAAAATGGATAGGATTCTTAAGAAAACCTAAAATGTGACACCTAAGGCTCTCCCGGAAAAGTAAAATAGTTGACCACTCAAAAGAAAGATGAAGAAGATCATAGTAGAATCAAAGATCTTGGTTGATGCATGGAGTACAACCAAACCCAGGCAAATTAGAATTAAATATTGTGCAGCAATTATCTCTGGGTTACAATATTCCACACTGGGGTAGGGTCCTTGGGATTCAAGAAATTCTGAATTAAAACAGGCTCTCTGAAGTGGAGAGGGGACTCTCATGAGATTTAGGTAGTAAACAAATTCCATATGTAACGAGAAAAATAAAAACCCAGAGACTGATGTTGGGATTCAAGCTGAAGATCAGAGAAGCAAAGCAGCCAGCCAATAGCTCTTACCTCTACCTCAGGCTAAAATGGAGATCCTGGCTCCATGAAGCCTTAGACTGCAATCCTAGACTTCTATACTCTCCTTTACTTGGCTGCAGACAAATTCTCTCATGAGATCCTTGCTTCTTCCTTTGATACTTCTCAAATCCTGAGAGTTAATGAAACTCTTTTCCCGTTCTATAGTAAGATGCCATTTTGTCCTATTGACAGTGTCTTTTTATTTACAGAAGCTTTTTGGTTTCATGAAGTCCCATTTATTAATTTTTGATCTTAGCATCTGCACTAATGGTATTCTGTTCAGGAAGTTGTCTTCTGTGCCAATAAATTCAAGGCTATTCCCCACCTTCTTTTTCTATAAGGTTCAGTGTATCTGGTTTTATGCTGAGGTCTTTGATCCACTTGAATTTGAGTTTTGTGCAGGGTTGTAGATATGAATCTATTTGCATTCTTCTACATGATGACATCCAATTAGAGTAGCACCATTTGCTGAAGATGCTTTCTTTTCTACATTGTGTATTGCTGACTTCTTTATAAAAAAATTGGATGTCCATAGGTATATGGATTCATGTCTGGCTCTTCAATTCAATTCCACTGATCAACATGTCTGTTTTTATGACAATACCATGAAGATTTTATTACTATAGCTCTGTAGTAGAGCTTTAAATCAGGTATGGTGATACCTCTAGAAGTTCTTTTTTTGTGTAGAATTGCTTGAGCTACCCTGTTTTTTTTTTCATTTTTCCATATGAAATTGAGTATTGTTCTTTCAAGTTCTGTAAAGAAATGTGTTGAAATTTTGATGGGCATTGCATTGATTCTGTAAATTGGTTTTAGAAAGATGAACGTTTTTACTATGTTGATCCTACTGATAAATGAGCATGGGAGATTTTTTTCATCTTCTGATATCTTCAATTTATTTCTTCAAAGACTAGAAGTTCTTGTTATACAAGTCTTTCACTTGCTTGGCTAGTTAACACAAGATATTTTATATTATTTATGGCTATTGTGAAAGGCATGATTTCACTCATTTCTTTCTCAGCCCATTTGTCTTTTGTATATAGGAGGGATACTGATTATCTTGAGCTAATCGTGTATCCAGGTACTTCACTGAAGTGTTTATTAGCTGTAGTAGTTCTCCAGTAGAATTTTGGGGATTACTTATGTATATGATCATATCATATTCTAATAGCAATACTTTGCCTTCTTCCTTTCCATTTTGTATCCCCTTGATCTCCTTTAGTTGTCTTATTGCTGTAGCTTCTATATATAAAAAATGTGTATTGGAGGTGGCAACTAGTGAAACCCATCTATAGGAATGAATATGATGCAGTTCATGCCAGAAATATACTACCTGAAATTGTTATTTACTTATTATAAATATGAGTTTCGCAAACTATGCTCAGGTTACAAGCCACTTGAGCACTTTTAGAAAAGTCATTATACCAGCATTTTGTTATAATTTGTGACACTATAGTGATTTCATGAGGAGTCATGAAGTGTGGACTCTTTGTTGTGATTTTTTTCCTTTTTTTATTTGAATTAGAAACAAGCTTCATTTACATGTCAATCCTAGTTCCCTCACCCTCCCCTCCCTCTGCCCTCCACCAATCCCCATCCCATCCACTTTTGGTTCCCCAGAGAAGGTGAGGCATTTTGTGGGGGGGATCTTAAAAGTCTGTCATATCATTGGGAGCAGGGCCTAGACACTCTCCTGTGTGTCTAGGCTGAGAGGGTATCCCTCTATGTAGAATGCGTTCCCAAAGTCCATCCATGTATTAGGGATAAATATTGATCCACTCACTACCAGAGGCCCCATAGATTAACCAGACCTCCAAACTGATATCCTTGTTCAGTCTGGGCTACACGAGCAACATCTTGTTCAAGTCATCTGTTGCTGTGGGTTTCTCCTGCCAGGTCCTGACCCTTTTGCTCATCCTTCTCTGCAACTGGATTCCAGGGTTCATCTCAGTGTTTAGCTTCAGTGTCCATTTCTGCCTCCATCAGCTACTGGATGAAGGCTTTAGGATAGCATATAAGGTAGCCATCAATCTCATTATCAGAAGGCCTTTTAAAGTACTTGGAAACTTTACAAAATCAGGAAAGACAAGACACTTTAAACATACCCTTAACACTGAATTTATATTCCTTGGAAAATTACCTGTTAACATGTTGTGGGATAAAGTTTGTTAGCATTCCCCAAAAGCAAATAGCAAAACAAACAAACAAAAAACCCCAATTTGTCAGTTTGATTAAAAGAAGACTTGCATTTTGAGTTTTAAGAAACAAATATGGTATAAACATGCAGCTTCTTCTACCTCTGTCTGCTAGCAAAATAAATCCACATTACTTGTATACAACAGAATTGATTAGCAAGAGAAACAAGATGATGGTTGGCTATCTCATGTCTCATCTTCTTGAGCAATACCAACAAAATTGCTAGTAGTATAACATATTCACTTGAATAAAACATTTTGGGTTAATTACTATCATCCAAGAAACTCAAGGAAGACTTTGTTCACCTAAGCATTTATTTATGAACCACAAAACAGATTTTATTTTCAGCTTTGTTTTGCCAGGGATAATAATAGCACCGTTCCTAACTTATTAAACACAATCTGGAGCTCACTTATGTTTCTGAGCAGTGGAGTGTGATTGCTGGCCCAGACAGCCAAAGTTTTGAACTGATTTAATGCCAGGAAAACAAGGAGTTTACACAGGTTTTGTGTCAGAAGACTTTGTGCTCCCTACTCACTTGAGTCAGTACTGTATAACAAGCATTTATTATAAGTTCCTGTTTTATAAAATTATTGCTGTATTCAGGGACTTCAGTGAGACCGTGTCTGTCTATTCACAAAGAGGTATAGATACATGCTGGGAAAATATTTACCTAGTGTGAATAGTGATTATTTTTAAGATGGTAGCACTTAAAGTAATGTATTGCTTTCTTCTTTGTTTTTTTCCTACTTTTCTTGCATTTTTAATGGACCACTATTGTATCAACAGTGAAATTTTCTTTTGTCAAAATGGGGGAGAATTAATGGTGAAGGTGGTGACAGGCCACACACTTGAAAATATTTGTCTATTTCACAGATTTCTTGGCTGGGTTTTTGTTGAACTAAACAAGTTTACTATAAAGGACAAAAAAAAAAGAAAGAAAAAGAAACCTGTTGGCCAGCTTAAAGTAATGGCTTCACAAGGAGAGAAATGGACATCATAAAGGCAATAAATGCTTTGACTTCAGCAAAACCCTTGGTAAAAGCAGTATTGAGAGTCAAATAATAACTATAATCTGACATTTTCAAGTGTTTTCCATCTTCAAAATTGTCCTCACAAAACATTTTAAGTGTTTCTTGTAAAAGTTCCCAAACATCCAAAGAATAGTCATGGCTTTACTACTAAAAAGTAGAAACAATTACAAAGTCATGTCTCCTTCCATTTATGTTTATAGACGATTGTTAGTTATTGTTTTCTTATGTTGAAGATATCTTTCAGTGTGGAGCAAGCACATCAGTTAACAACATAAAAAGGGCTCACAGCATCAAACCTAGAAAACCTGTTAAACAATCTTAACATGAATGCATGCCAACTTCATGGCATTCACCACACCATCTGTAGAAATGTGTGATTGCTTCTAATATCTACTTATAAATACAGAAAATTGAAGAAGTCTAAGGCCAGTGAGATGGCTTAGTGAGTGAGTAAAGGGGCTTGCTGCACAAGTCTGGTAACCTAAATTTGATCCTTGGGATCCATGTAAAGGAGGAAGGAGAGAGCTGACTCCATAGTTGTTCTTTTACTTCCACATATGTGCTATGGTGCACATATCCCCTTCCCCCAACTAGTTTTGAAATTAAGAATAAGTGATAACAATAAATTGGATGTTTTCAGGATAACCCCTCTTGATTTTACAGCATATCAAAATGCTAGGGGAAAATATTTACAAATTTCTACAATTTATTTAATTAGAACCTCAGTTCAAATTCCCAGCTCCTCACAGTCCTTTTTTTGGTACATAACCCTTTGTCGTAATTCCACTAAGTCCCATTTCTTTATAGAATATAGAATGACTACATGTAAGGGGAAAACTAAAACCTATTTAACTCAAACCAAGGGAACTTATGGGAAGCCACCTGTTACAGTACAGTGATTAAGTCACTGTAAGTATATGATGCCCTCTTGATCAGAGAGCAGAAATTACATATCAGAAATACTAGCAGTTCAGCAGCCTATGGGATGTCTCAGTTTCTAAAACCTTTAGAAAAAATTGATTTTACTCTCGATTTTAATATGGGACCTGTTGTGGTTATAACCTGCACATCTTTAACAAAGACTGTTCATACTTACAGGATTGTTTATTTTGAAAACACTATCTGAAGCCAATTAAAGGTATTGTTTGTTCATTTGATTGAATGCTCCATTTATTATAAGCCTTTCTACATTGCTTGGCCATTCTTCTGTCATTATGCTGTAATTTTTGGTCTTATTGATCAGAAATGTGTCACCAAGTTTCGACCTTTTGCTTACTTCAATTCAACTCAACAGATAGGTCTGCTTCCATATCCAAAGTATATTCTTCTACACTGTAAGATACCAAAACATGATGGGTCTGGCTTAAGATTTAGAAGTCATGGGTGGAGTTTTTTTTTTGTTGTTCCAGAAATAAATCTGTTAAAAATATGTGAAGACAAATGATTACATGTAATAGTGTTCATATTTTGTTATACAAAAGTCCACAATTTTTATATGTCCATATACATTTAAGTTTGTCAAAAGTGAAGTCATTGTCCACCTGCTATGTATAACCAACATGTTTCATAATGTATAGCCTTATGCTATTAAATAGCCTTATGCTATTAGAGGAGGTTATCTCCTCCTCTAAATATTTAAAAACTAATGCTTGCTTAAAAAAATTGAAGTGATACAAAGAAGATCAACCTGGCCCCTGAACAGGTATGTTGCAAATTTGTGAAATGTTCCATAATTTAAAAATAATAATAAAGAAAACAAAAAACATACTTTGGGATGGGAAAACATCAAATATAGAAATAGCTGATGTATGAGTTTCAACATAAAAGGTTTCCATAACAAAGAATAGACAGCAGGCTGAAGGTTCCAAAAAGAGAGGAGAAGTTAGGATGCTCCTGACCCATTTGAAACCCTCTACAGATACTAAGTCATCTGCTTTTAATCCTGGTGTGGATCATTCCCTGTCTCCACTCCTCAACTCCAGTCCTACAGTTTATCCACTATATAAGATACTTATGGTTAGCCACCATGAATATTATCTACAGAGACAGACAAATGTCTGAAAATTTCAACATGTCCCAGAGTTCAGAGCCCATGAAACCTATTTTTTTTTATTTTGCCTGATTTCTCTTTCCCATCCTTGCTAGTCCTGAAAAGTTACTTCATTAGGAGAAGCCAATATCACGGACTACACTGTTACACTGAAATAAGAGCCATACCATCAACAACTTTATTCCAGGTACTCTTGGACCCACATTTGTCACAGAAATACTGCAGTGTACTTGTAGGTTTGCTTATGCAAAGATTTGAAATATCATCAAAGCAAAGAAAGTTGTGTTTCTTTTTAAGACTACATATGCCATGTCCCTAAACTTAGTATACATATTTTGCTAACATGCTAACATACACAGAAGTTTCAGAACTCTGTATTAATTACAATCCCATCCTATATGGTTATTTGTTATCTTAGGAACACTTTTTGATTTTTGGCCATGGGGAGAGTCAGAGAAATGGAGAAGAAAAGTGTCTTTTCAGGACAGCTGTACCAAAGTGCCAGTTGCTCCATTCCAACTGTCTATAATGAGAGAAATTTCTCATCAAGCTGTTAATCATTCTTTCCAAAATCCTGCAGAGACCTTACATGTCTCTCTACTGCTGGCCTTTCAAAACATTCCACTCTCTTAACTTCAGCTGGAAAACTTGATATGGAGTGAAAATCATGCTGGGAAGGAGTAGCAAAATCTCTGTCACCAGCAAACATTTGACTCAACTAATCAAACTGTATTGTGTATCTTCAGATGCTTTTAGCCTAGGTTGGAAATGAAATGCCACTATCCAATAGTATCATTCAAAAGCACAATGCAGGTTAAATAGTAAGTGAACACACAAATATCTAAATTTAAAGAACATAGCAAATCTCTAAAATATTGAGAATTAAGAAGTTTCCTCCTAAGAAAACCAGAGAAAATTAGCAAAATGTAACCTGAAGAAATCAGTACAGCAGAAACAAAAATCACTAGAAAAAACACTGATCTGAGAAACTAAATAATAAGAAAATGTGATGAAATGAAAAGCTAAGTTTTTTGGCAAGTTATTAAAAAATAGAGCCTTGCCAGCATTAGAAATGAGTGGTACTCTGACAGAAATCAAAAAGACTATAAAGTAGTCTTCTGCCAGCAAATTAGCAAGCTTAGAACTCTCTAGAAAGAAAGAATTTATCAACATTGATTGAAAAAAGATTGCTATAAGAGAAGAGAATATAAAAAGAAAAGAAGAAAAGAAGTTAAACTTGTAATTCAAAATGTTTACAGGGGCTGGAGATGTGGTTCCATTGGCAGAGTGCTTGCCAGAATGAATGAACAAAGCCCTGGATTGGATCCCCAGCATGATAAGAATCCAATGTGATGAGTTATGCCTGTAACCTCAGCACTCACCCCATGGGAAGAGGGCGGGAGGATGGAAGTTCAAGGCCATCCTCAACTACATAATGCATGCAGTTGAGACTAGCATGGTATACACAAGACCCTGACTCAAAATAAGTTAATAAATTAACAAAAGTAAAAATTCTCCCACAAAGAAAAGTCAGGGTCCACCACATCAATTTTTAGCAATCATGCTACCATGGTATCCTTCCTTGTGACCTTGGACATCTCCTCATTGCCTATATGAAAACCTTTAGGCAAGGCTTGGCCTCATTCTACCCCATCTGCTACCGCAAAGCTACAACCATCCTAGAACAAAGGGAGATAGGCCCGATGAGGTGCAGTGTAAGGCCGTTCTCAGTCCTATCTTGTGTGGAGTTGCTGCTGAGAGGCAGTTTCTCTTTCATCTTCTTGGTCTCTAACTATGCACCCCCTAAGGACACAACTGGAGGCCTCTCTGGAAGTCTGTTTGAGCATAGCTGAGAGGCCCCTTCTCCATACCTGGGTTGTGTTGTATGAATTTTCTGTACTGCAACTTGATGTCATCCTGTGCGACTAAGGGCGTGGTGATTAGACGTCATGTCTGATGTCATTTGGGCTTGTTGTCTTCATATAAAGCTAATCTACAGAAATATGTGCAAGGTACTTACAGCAGCCACAGTCATTACTACAAAGCTGTTTGACTTTCTTTAACAGATTCTATAACTACATGAAAAATAAACAACACAAATCCACCCTCAGACAGCACAGGCACTGGAAAGACTTGCCAGTTATTCTGAAAACACAGCTGGATGAAGACACCACAAGAAAACTACATGCCACTGCCACATGCAAAGGTATGAAACTCCTAATAAAATATTGACCAAACAAATGAAGTAATATAATATAATATAATATATAATATATAATAATAACATGGAAAGCGTACATGGTTCTTGCAAGGAGGTTTGACTTCCCATTTCTGCTAATTTGACACATTTGTATTAGCTACTTTTCTATTTTTGTGATAAAACACCATGAGCAAGGCAAGTTATGGAAAAAAGGGTTTACTTGTACTGGAATTACAGTTTTAGAGGGATAAAAGATAATCTCCATCACTATGGGAACACACTGACACAGGAAGCATGATAGCAGGAGCTGAAAGCTGAGAGTTTATGTCTTGATTGATAAGCGGGAAGCAGAAAAAACAAACTTTGGATGGCATGAGGCTTCTGAAACCTTAAAACATATCCCCAGTGATACACCTACTTACCCCCCAAGAAAGATAACACTTATTAAGCCTCCCCAAACAGCATCACCAGCTAGGGAACCAAGTATTCAAATTACATGATGAACATTGAAAATATGTTGTGAATTAAGCAGCAAAATTTTGCCGTGAAATAATCCATAATAGTCCTCTGATATGAAATGTCCATAAATATGGAGACAAAAAGCCAATTAATAAGTAATATATCACAAATTTTTGTCATTTTAAAAGATCTTTAGATGTAAAATACTATTATCTCAAGCCATTGGTAGCAATAAGCAACCCTTCATTGTTGTGGGGTTTTGTTTTGTTGTTTTGTTTCCATTGCCTGGGTGCAAGAGATCAATGCTGCACCAAATCTCTCAATGGATCCTTTGATCCCTCGTTTATTAGGAATCTGATATCGTTTGGATGGGGAATATCCCCAAAACTCATGTGTCCTATTTGTTTGATCCTATTGGTGTTACTGGGAAATGCTGGATCATTTAGAAGGTACAGGCTTGTAGAAACTCCTTAGATCACTGGTAGTAAGCCTTGGAAGGAAACTGTGTCTCTCATTTCGTCTTTGTCTTTTCTGTTTGTTTCCCGGCTGAGGAGTTAACTGATTTGTGTCACTAAATGCTCCTACTGTGAAGTGTCACCCTTACCCCAGGACAAAATCACTAGAGCTAGTGACCTTGAACTGGAACTTCCAGGAGAGTAAGCCAAATAATCATTTTCATTTTTGAGTTTAATTGTTTTAGGTATTTCAGTATAATGGTTCCCTGGACAAGCTGTTTGTTACCCAAGCATAAAGCCTAGAATTTGGATCCCTCAAACTCACAAAAATATGACCTAGCAGCATGTATTGGTGATCCCAGCATGTCTGTGGTGAGATGGGGGGCAGAGATAGAAGAATCTCTAGAAGCTTGCGAGCAAGCTATCTTGGAGTGCAAGAGGTCCTGAGTCAAATCATGAGAATGTTAGAATACCTCCACATGGCAGGCACACATACACAAATATGCACACACAATTCTTAAAAATAGCATATGGATAAAATTCTAAATGATTCCTAGTTTCTTCCACAACATTTCCCTAAGGTTTAATCATAAATACTGAGTCCTCATTTTACTTCATGTCAAGAAAGAATGTAATGAAATCATTACATTCCAAACCAAGAGATTCTATTATAATCATACACAAATATACAACCTAGTCAGTGTTCCATCTTTTATCAAAAGTGGCAAAAAATAAAATCAAGAAATGAAGCCTGCCAAAGGCATTTACAATCTGACTGATGAGTAAGCTAAACTGTTGAGTCATAATTTAAATTAGCCAAGCTCATAAATCATGGTAAAATAGCAAAACCAATGAGAACTGTAATTCAGGCTTTGGAAGGCTAAATTTAGGGGCTCAAGTCATCTGAGCTAGTGACTAAAGACTTAGCAGCAAACATGGACAGAGGGTAAGACCAGTCTTAACGACCACCAGAAGGGATAGCTGTAACATGAGGTGCTTTGTCAAGACCCACATAGGTTTGGATGTGCAAGAGTTGTAGCTCACAGTGTTCAGGGTTTCCAGATTGGACAATTCACACAGAAAAAGGAAACTGGCAGAAGGAAGTCCAGCACTTGAAAATTAAGGGTAAGCTTCAAGCAATGAGGAACTAGATTTAGAGAAGACAAAGAAAACCAAACTCTCAGTTTCATTCTATTTTAACATTTAAATCCAAAGTGGGATTGAAACCACACAAAAGGACCTATCAGTGCAATGACAGAGAAGATGGGAGCCAGCAAATACATTGTGTTTAATTTGGTGTTTGCTACAAATTCAGGGCTTTGTAATTATGTGTTGATTTAAAGTAACATTAGGACAAGGTATGCCTAGTTCCTTATGAAAGTGTATACATAGTAACTCCTAAATGATTTAAACTAACATATACATTAGAGAATAAAGTAACAAAAATTTTTGCCTTTCATACATTCTATTAATTGTTCTCTTGTTTATATATCTAATGCTTCTTAGCTAGCCTCAATAAATAAAATGTTCATACTCAAGTAGAGAAGTAATATTTAAAGTCTAAAATGGTACAAGTAATGAGAAAGACTATAACTCAACTTTCTCTCAGAAGTCCTTTCCTATAATATTTGTTAAATGACTAAAAGTGATTTTCACACCATGCTCAAGAGACTCAGGGAGCTAAGGTCTGCACTTTTTAATTGGCAACATCAAAGCCAAAAGCAAAGAAAGAAAGTTGGATATAGACTGTGTAGGGGGCCGTTTCCTGCATCCTCCATTACAATAATGGTGCCTAAAGACACCAAGATGTAAATTACTTCAACAGGCGCTGGGTAATCTCCATTCCTTTGATCTCTGCCTATCCCGTGGCTCATTTGGCCTGAGGAGCTGAAGCCATTCATAGGGTAACACGTCCCAGGCGGCTGCTTGTCAGCCTTTTTAAGGGATGGGTTTCTTAGTTCAGTGTCTCCGCTCTGGTAAGCTTATGCATTAAAGCTTGTCTGCAGAAGGATCCGAGTGTCCTGCGTGTATTTCTCGCCAGCAAGAAATTATGTCCCGCGCGCGCGCGCGCTGTATTTTCTCGGCCGGCAAGAAATACACGCAGGACACTCGGATCCTTCTGCAGACAAGCTTTAATGCATAAGCTTACCAGAGCGGAGACACTGAACTAAGAAACCCATCCCTTAAAAAGGCTGACAAGCAGCCGCCTGGGACGTGTTACCCTATGAATGGCTTCAGCTCCTCAGGCCAAATGAGCCACGGGATAGGCAGAGATCAAAGGAATGGAGATTACCCAGCGCCTGTTGAAGTAATTTACATCTTGGTGTCTTTAGGCACCATTATTGTAATGGAGGATGCAGGAAACGGCCCCCTACATATCCCCCTTTTTTATTAATTAATGATAAGGCTTTATATTTTTACAAGCAAATAGGTCACCCATATGTTGAGGGATAGAGGCAGAGGTTGAACCTTCCCAAAATCAAACATTAAGACTGTGTACAAGAGTCGCCATCAGGCTGTTAGCTTGACCCGAAGTACTCTCGACCTGTCCTCTGCCGTTTTTCTGGGAAAGGGAGCCTCGGGCAGGTAACCCTTATGCAGGTCAACGTACCTCTCAGAGAAGCCTGCATATTAGGCAACTCTGTGCGATGCCTTTGCTCAGCATCCCTCATTGGGCTGCTCAAACCAGACACTCTACCCTGTGCAATGAGCCTAGGCTCCGGGTGTGCAAGAGCTGTCTGGCCGGCGGCCTATTGCTTAAGCATTGTTAGCCAAATATCAGTGGAAGCGCCTGGGCGATCTCTCTTGGTTTGAGCCCTCGAGCTTACATGCCAGCCAGAGAAGTAACATCAATCCGCAAACGGCTGCATCAAACAATTCCACCCCCACCCCTTTCTCACAGACCGGCCAGAAGTAACAGCAATCCGCAAACGGCTGCATCAAACAATCCCATCCCCACCCCTTTCTCTCCAGCAAGGACAGGAGTTAATCTGGATAACAATAGCGGCTCTCAACTCCCGGGGAGAGGGTGGAGTTTCGACTTTTGAAGGTCCAAAGGGGCTCTTCGGGTGAGTCTTTCTGGGATCCATAGAGGATTTTCTTCATCCTGTGGAAAAACACAATATCGCTCCCCTGGATCTTATGAGAATAGGATCCGGGCCTCTCCAAAGATCAGTTAAGATATCTTTCCATTTTACCATTTCCTTTTGGCCTTTTAGGTTTTGAGGTGAGACGCTTGGCCCGAGCGTCAATGTTTATGAGGCTTTAAAGCCCCAGGCATTCCAGGCCTTTAAGAAGTGTTGAATAGCAGGCATGGCCTTTTCCCCTATCAAAGACTGGGAAAGCCATCTGTAATTTTCTCCGCTCCTCTGATGGTAAAAAGGAGTGGGTACCAAATAATGGGGGTGCTGATAGAAGTACACCCGCTGAATTAATAGGCGGTGGCCTCATATTTGCTTTCACTTTTGGCAGCCGATATCTATCGGGGTGGTATTGTGCTGCCTCCTCCTCTAGCTCTGTTTCCTTGTTAGAGTCTAAAATCTCAGAGTCTGAGCTGCTCAGCTCCAAGGCCTCTAGTTTCGTTGTAGGGCAGAGGCTAGGTTTTGAGTCATCTAGCTGAGCTGTTTCCTCTAAAACTTTATCTCTTGAGCTTTTAGAGTCATCAGAGCTATCAAGATTTAAAGCTTTAAACTTATTTACAGAATCATCTAACAAATTATTCACTCCCTTGTCATTAGACATCCCAGGAGGTCCTTTTTTCTTATTTGTTGTTGTTTCTCTTAACAAATTATTCACTCCCTTGTCACTAGACATCCCGGGAGGTCCTTTTTCCTTATACACTCCCTTGTCAGTAGACATCCCGGGAGGTCCTTTTTTCTTATATTTTATTGTTAGGCGCGCCCCATCTCTCATCACATTCGGTTTCTGATATGTAATTCTGGACTTCTTTAAGATTGCTACAACAGTGAGAAAAGTCAAAATAGCTCCTAGTAAAAGCATAGAAGCCTCTATATTAACCTCCCACAATAGCAACATTCCCAAGCCAAAGTCCAGAAAAAACATACCTCTCCGAATTTACCACCCTGCAGTTCTGAATCCGCCCCATTAGAGGGGTCTCCGCGGTGCCAGAGATGTTCACATATTCCCCGGTTTTGGCACCATATGTCCCTCGCGCGCTGTATTTTCTCGGCCGGCAAGAAATACACGCAGGACACTCGGATCCTTCTGCAGACAAGCTTTAATGCATAAGCTTACCAGAGCGGAGACACTGAACTAAGAAACCCATCCCTTAAAAAGGCTGACAAGCAGCCGCCTGGGACGTGTTACCCTATGAATGGCTTCAGCTCCTCAGGCCAAATGAGCCACGGGATAGGCAGAGATCAAAGGAATGGAGATTACCCAGCGCCTGTTGAAGTAATTTACATCTTGGTGTCTTTAGGCACCATTATTGTAATGGAGGATGCAGGAAACGGCCCCCTACAGACTGAACTTGGATATGACACAACAACCATTGGAATATAGATTCATAGTCTGGAGACTTAGAATGATGTGGTTAAGCAGGCATCCATGCCCCCGCCCCCTCAAAAACAAACAACAAATAAAACTCCATCTCTTTCTATCCTCAAAAGATAGTTATAATCTAAAGTGTTAACTTGCTCCAAACCTGAGAAAGATGATTGCAATAAGGGAAAAAGGGACATAATCAGTTGTAGACAGTATTTCACAACAGAAGTAAAAGAATTATAAATGATGCTAAGTAAGACCTCCTAGAAAGAATCATAGGTCAATGTGTTTCTTCAAAATCTGTAATCATACATTACAAAACAAAATTACCTGCCTCACACTTGGGGTAAATGTTTAAGTGTCTTTTTTTCTTCATCTACAAAAGAATAGGAATAGTATTGCCAGTCACACTTTGGGATGTAAAAACCTTACACATCTTCTCACAGAGAGTAGGCGCGTGTTGATCCAGAGGCTTTTATTAGCCTTCTTATTTTGGAAGCTTTATTTCCTAATCCAGTGGCTAGCAATTCTGGTCATTACAGGGGCTAACACAGGCTTAGATCTTCACCTGAAAGTGCCTGTGCTAAATGCTGAATCTCAAAGGTAGCCAGGTTGTTAGCCAGCCCACCCCCATATTCACTGCTACTGCTGTTTCCAATGGGCCCACTAGGTGTTGGGAGAGAAATTCAGAGAGCATGTCCAAATCCAGACAACATTATTGAGATGGATTCATGTAAAAAATTAAAAAAAGGTTTTATTTATTCTCAAACTACTGAAGTAACCCTACGATACAACAAAGTAAGTTTTGTTCATTTTAGTTGGAAATCTTTTTTGTTTTGTTTTTCCCTCAATCCTACATCATCCAAGGGTCTGAAGCACGCTTTTCTGTGTTAGTTATTAAACCTGAAAGCTACCAAAAAGTCATAGAACTTTCAACATTCATCAATCTTCAAATTTAATAAACTTTCTAGGCTCCGTCTCCATTGCTGGAATAAAAACACTTGATTGAAATGCATTAAATGAACCACGAACAGCAACCTCAAATTTGGTGAATAGCTAAGACCAACACAGAAGAGACCTGGAGAATGTGCAGGAAAAGCCCAGTCCTACTGACCAAAATCAATACCCTCGCCCTACCCACTCAGTGAGAGCTCTGGAAGCCATGTCCACACGGCCCACACATTTACAGTGTGAGCTCATGAGTTTTCATTCTATATACCCTGTAGATACAAGGAGTGTGAGAAAGAGTAACAAGTCCCTTTGGTATTCCCGAAGTGGAATGCAAATCTTAATTCCAGCCTCTCTGTGATAACATACCTACATTGGAATTCAAAATTATTTTCACCCACCTTCTTGTTTATTCCTTTACATGTAGTATTTCCCACAGAAAGGAAGGAGACAGGCCTTGTCCATAGTGAAAAGGTCTGGGGAAACCTTTTTTTCTTCTGCCTGGTGACAAAGTAAAGGATGAAAATGTTTGAGGTGTGACTAAATGGTTTTGAGCAGAAGCAGGCTCAAATAAGGAACAGAAGAAAAGCTATGAAAGCACATGGGCTTGTCATGCTAATGAACCTACTGGTTTAGAATCCCCTCAGATAATACAAATGCTTACACAAAAGATATAATTTAATCTTTTTTACAAGGAACAGCAGCACAGATGGAAAATGATTTTGAAATGTAAAACATGGGACTGGGGGACAGGAATTAAATTCTCCTCAAACTTTCCAAGTTTATGACACCTATATTGTATTTGTCCAAAGACAATAGTTTCACTGAAAAGAAAACTTTTAAAGTCAAGGTACTATTACAGTGTTGTAAGCATTATACTAAAATGATTATCAAATAATCTATGATCTGAAAATATATGCATTCACAAAAAGTTAACTATTCCTTGCTTTCAATAGTAGATTGAGAAATGATTGAAACACTCAAATCATTGTTAATAAAGTTATTGATTTCAGCAAAATAGAATAATAGGCATCTGTTAACATGTCGTTCATGCCTTAGGGTTTTTATTGCTATGAAAAGACACCATGACCATAGCAACTTTCACAAAGAAAACATAATTGGGGTGACTTTCTTACAGTTTTAAAGGTTCAGTCTGGAGATGAGAGTGTTAACATCTTTCAGGCAACAGGGAGTCACACTGAGGGAAGCTTGAGCAACATAGACCTCAAAATCTACCCCACAGTGACACACTTCCTCCAATAAGGCCACACTTCCTAAAAGTTTCAGACCACCACAGTTCACAAAGTTTTCATTATCATTGGAAAACATATATGAAAGCTGAGACCAGAGAATAAACATAAAATAGAACAGTCAATGTGTAAGTTGCCTGAGCTGTTATTCCAGAGAAAGTGGGAGACTGTATTCTTTTTCTCTTGTGAGAAATGGGGTTGAAGAAACAAGGGGTGGTGGGATAGGAGAGAAAGCAACAGAGCCTCGGAAAATCCATTGGAAATGGATGTGAAGAATAAGAATCCTTACTATTTACTGCAGAGATGACTTAGTCGGTGAAGGCCTTGCCATGCAAGGATGGGGAACACATTAAAGTGGGGGAAGTAACAGTGTCTGGAATCCTAGAATTTCCATGGAAAGATCTGGGACAGGAGAATTCTGTTAGCTTAAGAGTTATGTCAATTGCTATATGCAGAAACAAGAAAAAAAAGGGAGGGAGGGAAGGAAGGAAGGAAGGAAGGAAGGAAGGAAGGAAGGAAGGAAGGAAGGAAGGAAAGAAAGAAGGAAGCTTGCCTCAAGCAAGGCAGAAAGTGAGAAGCAACACTCAAGGTTGTTCTCTGGCCTCCACATGTGCGCCACCATCCATGTACATGCACACACACACACACACACACACACACACACACACACTGTACACACTAATGCACTCAAACAAAACCATTTGCACTTCTTAATATTCTATTTTTAGGATCATATCTGTCAAATAAACCCTTTCAGTTCTTTTGAACTTTTTTTTAAAAGAGAGACCATTACATACATGTGGATTTTTCTACTAAAAAGAGGCATTTGAGAAAAATTCAAAGGAGGTACTAAACTGGGGTCAATACTGAATTTAAAGAACCTCAAATGAAAATTTGTGAGACTATTAAGCTAGAGCCTCATGTGACCAGAGAGGTCTGTGAATGACAGAGGCTTTCCAATGGGCAGGTGACCCATGACCCATACTGTAGCAAAGTCTTCACAAATAACAGACTCTTTCCTCTACCTGGCTAGCCATAACTTTGCAAAGTCTATCTCTGATGGAGAAGAAGAAGAAGAAGAAGAAGAAGAAGAAGAAGAAGAAGAAGGAGGAGGAGGAGGAGGAGGAGGAGGAGGAGGAGAAGGAGGAGGAGGAGGAGGAGGAGGGGGGGAGGAGGAGGAGGAAGAGGAGGAATGACCAAAAGAATAAGATTTGTAACCAATGATCCAATGAATTTACAAATAATAAAAGTAGAGCAACCTTCTTGCTGAACGTCCTAGGAAAGGCCCTCACAAACACACCCAGATGTATGCCATAGTTTGAGTTCACTCTAACTCCAGTCAAATGCACAGTGAAGATCACCTACCACAGTTTCAGTTCAATTCCCTCATTATTTATAGTGCTGAGAATTTGTTTAATCCTCCCCTTTGAAGATAAGGCTAAATTTCACTGACAAAATATGTGCTAGCATACATCTGTGTATTGCTTAAAAAAATAATGTAGTTATTCAGATTGAGTGTTTTCACATTCAGTGATCATTTCAGTAGCCAAGGACAGGCAATTTTCATTCCTACAAGTGGTAGATATTATGAGAACCTAAAAGTGAAAGTAAATCAAAGGTGATCTGAATCAGGTGGCAGGCAGTAGGGTGTGCAGTGGGGAGGGGTTATTGGGGATGGAAACTTGATCAGAAGAATGAAAATGAAACCACGTGTGTAGGCGTGTTGAACATACATTAGAAACTGTTAGCAAGGCAAATACAGTATGTGATACTCAAATGGTAAACTTTTTCTGGTAAAAGTAAATCATACATAGTGTTTACTGTGCAATGTCCTCTACCCTGTGGGCAAAAGATTGGAGAGAACATAAAATAACAAACGTTTAATTTGGGCTCGTGGTTTTAGAGGTGTCAGACTATGATCAGTTCATTCCATGGATGGGTCTGTGTTGGAGCAGAGCAAGAGGTTGCTAACCTCATGGGAGCCAGGAAGCAGACCGATACAAGAGGACAGGGACAGACATACTCTTGAAAGGCATACTCCTAGTGACCCATTTTCTCCACTCCAGCCTCAGCTACCCCAGTTTCTACCACTTACTAAAAGCCCATTTAGTTATAAATGTGTCAGTGGATTAGTATCATTGGGAGAGCTCTCAGATCCAGTCACGTCTCAGAAGCCTATACCTCTCAACAGTGTCACCATGTGAGGACAAACCTGTAGTGCAGGAATCTTTGTGATCATTTTATATTTAAACTCTAACAGCCCCGGGACAAAGCTGTTATCCCACTGAGGTCACTAAGTAAATCTGTGACTACATGTTGAATTTTAGAGTTCAAATGCACTAACGCCTTGGGTGCCAGCCTTAGGAAGTGGATCCTATTGGAAGAAAGTTACATTGTCTTTATCAGAGATGTGCCTTATTGGCCGGATTCTGACTCCTCCCTCTCTTCGTTTTGCTCCCAGGATGCCATGACATAAGCACATTTGTTGCCCACCATGATGGGGTCCTTGGACAGACCCCAAACCAGCAAAGCCAAATAAACCCATCCTCTTTCAAGCTATTTAATCTCAGGTATTGTATCTCAGCTATGAAATCTGATTAGCTCATGAAAGACGGTACAGCTTCATCCCTTTAAACACGTGGGGGCTCTCTACGGAGAGTAACTTCTTCAGTGGTCTGCACACTGTAAGTGGAAGAGCCAAGGGTCACAAACACAGCAGGAATAAGGGCTTATGACGTACCTGGCTCTGTGTGGATCAGCCCTATAATCCACACAACTTGTAACATAGGTCTGCTATTATTTCTATTGATCGGGAGTAAAAAGAAATCATCTTTCTCACAAACCCTCTCTGAAAGGACCTCACGGACTCATGCCAAAGTATTCCACACACAATTTGAGTTCGTTCTATTCTTTTCGTTTTTATTTAATTTAGAAGCAATATTACTTTGCACATCATTCTAAGTCCAGTCAAATGAACATGAAGATGATCACCTTTCACAGTCTTGGTTTAAATTCTATCATGATTTATTGTGCTGAGAGTTTGTTCAATTTTCCCATTAGAACATAAAAAAATAAATGTCACAAGCAGAACATATACTATCACAGATCTCTATGTTACATACGAAACTATAGTCATTCATTCATACATAGGATATTGTATAATAACCAGATCTAGTGTTGACATGATAAAAAATGTTTAGTAAATTTAAGGCAGGATGTGCATCTCAATGTATCAAATTTTTTTATAGGTACCCACACCAGCTTGTGAATCACATATATGTTCTTAATTCATAGCATTGTTAATATTTTAAGAGCAAGTGATTCCAACTGATTTTAATGTTGGTTGACATAAAATACCATGATTTGGCATTTTATGAACAACATGGAATAGTTCCGGTGGAGTTCCTGAAAAAATAACCAAAAAAGAAAACAAGTCAAGGAGAAATGGAAAGGACTGTGTTCTTACAAAGCAAATGACTATGCGCCTGGGAGGACCTACATGTTTCTTTTCAGATGGCAACAGCGCCCTCTGGTGAATAACATGTTTATTTCACAACCTTCTCCAGAGCAATATGGGTGATATATACTCCATGGCCACAGAGGTCAACGTGCTACCTCACAGCACTGATTTGAGGTGGCAACTCTCTATGTATCTTCCAAAAGGCCATACATAAGAAGGGATCTTGGATTACTGACTATAAATAACTGATAAAAGGGGAGAGTGGCATGCTTAACCAGACTGAATCATATATTGCCTTATGAATACGTACATCTTTATGTTATTATAGATGGCTCATTTTCAAGTAGGATTAATACAAATTTAAATATAAAGCTAAATGTTAAAAGTAGCCCTACCAGTCTTTCCTCAAGCTAGCAGATAAACAGTCCAAACTTCATTTTAGAAGATGGTTATATTAGAGTGAATTTTGCAAAATGCAAGTTCTACTTCTATAAATAAACAAAAGTGGATATATTGGAGTTAATCAAATTAGCTGTAGAGAATTCTACTTCAAGAGAAAACGTTATCTCAAAGATGTATCTACAAAGTACTTTATATTACCAAAATATTTTTCATTTTCACGTATACATTTTAAATCTTCAGTGGTCTGAAGCACACAAATATTCCACATAACTCTTCTTTGTCTGTGTAAAATCTTTACTCCTGCAACTGATTCTCAGTGATGTTTTTCACTGTTCATGTTATTCAGAAACCAAATGGACCACAGAACACAGTCATGTGATTCATGGCATCCATCATCTTTATGGTATACTAATAGGGTTATTTTATTTTCTTCCTTTTCCTAGCCAATGAAAGCTCCATAGTAAATGTGAATGTCTGCCGATTTTACATTTTTCCTCATTGCTGTAATCCTAATACCTAAAATAATGCTGACAATAAATGCTTCCTAATAGAGGTTGAATAGATGAACTTACTGTGGCTATTCCATGCAGCAGAAGTCTTGATTACTTACTATAATTTTTCCTTTCCTTAACTCTGGTTTGGCTTTCTGGTCTCCATGACCCATTTAATTTGTCAAAAATATAACAATGTAGCTATCCCAGTTTTAACAAGATTGGTAGTTTTATTTCCCAACTTTATTTCTCAGACAAGGGAGTTAGCAGCATAAGACGTCTAGTTTTGATCATATTTTCTCTTGTAATTTAGCCACAATGCTGTCATAAGCCCAAGGCATTTTGATATTCTAGCTAGTATCCAGGATGAAATGCCAGGTCTGAGTGACACAGCTTACATATTCTAACTGACCAAATTCTCACATAAGTGCCAATCCAGTCAACCTCATGTGGAGCTGAAGAGTTACCTAATTCTCAGACACAGAAAAAGGTTGCTGTTATACACAGGTAGTTTGTTACAATAATAACAAATTGTCAAACCTATACCCTGTCATACCTGTGCTGGATACCATAAAGAACATCAAGGGAACATGAATAAATGGATTCAGAATTTTCATTGGAAGGGAGAGGAAAATCATTTATGTGAATATTTCCTTGTAAGTTGGTGAGCACCACAAAGAACCAGTGAGAATTTAGGGGTTCAGAGGACGGATGTGTTGAAGGAAACTTTGGGAAGAAGGTGCTGTTGAGTTCTTAAGCTGGTAGACCATGTTGCTAAACGGAATTTAACTGTAGTGAAATGAGGGCCAGGTTTCTGGAAGAGGTAGAGATGGTAGCAGGAGAGCTGGTACCTGCCCACCTAACAGAAGAGATGTGGTTTGGCAGGAACAGGCCTGTATAGAGAAAAGGGGAAGCCAGAAAAGCATTCTGGAAATGCATCAGGAAGCTATGCTGCAGCTGTACTCCTTCACAGCCACAAGTAAATCAGAAGCTCTTTAACACCCGCTCCACTTGCCATGCTCATTATAAACATTGCTTAAGCAGCGTAAGTGGATGTTTATGATTATAAGTTGGAAATAAGACCTTCACTATCAAAGTTTTCTCCTTCCATTTCTCTGAGTACAATGGGAAATAGACAATATATCCAGAGAGCTTCTAACCATCCATTCATGAACATTGTTCTTTGTGGTAATCCACCTGCTGTGTTAATAGTCTGTGATGACTGATTTTTATCATTTACCCAGAATCTTTCATGTAAAAATATAATTTCTTTGGTAGATATCTTAGTAGGAAAATTTCTACACTGGTTTCCAATTTGGAAACAGCTCTTAAGGAAACGAACACCAAATGTGAGTCTATCTGGCTCTCCTTGGTACAGTATCATTACTTAATACATGAGGAATTTTTTTGTGACTATGACAAGAAAAAACAAAACCCTGGAAAAATTTAACTTATAGACTTATAACTTATAAAGAATGCATGTTAGTGTCAGTGGTGACACACACCTTTAATCCCAGCACTCCGGAGAAAGGCAGATTTCTCTGAGTTTGAGGCCATCCTGGTATACAGAGTGAGTTCCAGAGCAACCAGGGTTACACAGAGAAACCATGTCTGGAAAAACAAAACAAAAACAAAACAAAACAAAACAAAAAACAAATAAAAAAAACACAGAAAAGAGGGGGTTATTTTGATGCATAGTTCTAAGATCAGCCAGCCTATTGTTTAGGGTTCTGTTGAGGACCACG
Source organism: Cricetulus griseus (assembly GCF_003668045.3). NCBI lineage: Eukaryota > Metazoa > Chordata > Mammalia > Rodentia > Cricetidae > Cricetulus > Cricetulus griseus. The sequence goes on along the minus strand of NC_048595.1, from coordinate 252,366,336 downwards.
CATCATTGGAGGAGTGTGTGATGTAGCAAACAGATTGCTTCACTAGCCAGGAAACAAGCATACTGGAGTTCAACAATTCCCTTTGAGGCTATGACCTCAATAGACCACATGGCCTCACTCCCTAAAGTTCCAAAGTAGTTCATTAATATCTTCCTGGGGAACCGCACCTTTATTTATCACACACACATTTTTGGACACTCATCCAAACAACAGTGCCTACACCGTGGAAGTCTTTCAAAGGGAGTCTTAGGAAATATTTCTACAGTTTGCCATGAATTGGATAGAGACTGTCTGAATGGTGCCGCATAGCTCATATTTCAGAGTAGAATCTATTTCTGAAATAAAGAGGGAAGTATTGTTTTGATGTTCTCATGGTCATGCAGAACCATAAATTATACAGGAGTCTCCTCGGGCTTTGTGAAGTTGAAATCCACCAGGCAAAAATGTGGTTCTTTTTCTGTCCCAACTTCTTGATTGATTATTTATTTAATATGCAATTACAGCATGTCCAACTCTGTAAATAAAACTAATCCTTTTTGGAACATAGAAGACAATTTCTCCAAAAGTGAATGAAAAGATGAATTAAATGAACATTATTTCCACTCTTTAAGAATAGCCATTTAAACAGAGCCAGGAATAGTGGTCTACACCAGCAACCCCAGCCAGCACTTGTGAGGAGGAAGGAGTAGATCAGGGGTCCAAAGTCATCACCAGCCACATAGTGAGTTCAATGTCATGACAGCCTGGGTTGTATGAGATCCTGTCTCACAAAGTAAAACTGTGAATAAAGAATAATTCTATAAATAATTCTGTAGAGGGGCTGAAAAAAATGCTTCAGTAAGTAAAAGCAGTTTTCCTCAAGCCTGACAATCCGAATTTGATCCCTGGGACTACAATGTAGAAGGAGAAAACTGGCTCCTGCAATTTGTCCTCTGACTTTCACATGTACACACACACACACACACACACACACACACACACACACACACACACACACAAAGACATGTAACTTAAAATTAAAATAAAACAGCAACAGCATATGCTAAATACCACACAAATGATTGAGCCCGACCTATGTTTTTCTTCAAAAATAGATACATATTGTACAGTAGTTAAAAATGTGAAAATTAGATATTTCCTCAAGAATAAATCCAAGAAAATATACTTATGCCCCATATCACATCCAGAGAAGAAAATGAAATTTCAAGAACTCCTTGAATAGAGAAAGAATGGTTGATGATTTAAAGAAGGCAGCGTTGACTGCAGACTGCTCAGAGGAAAAGACCAAGGAGCAGGGAGGGTGACTACAGGACAAAGTTCTACGGATGCTCACGCTAAATCAAATGCATGATAACAAACAGTACTTCACAATTTGGACTTCATCAAAGATGAGGTGGGACTTGGAGCAGAATGATGTTGTGAAGATTTTGCATGTTTCTAAAAATAGTACTTCCTGAAAACCCAACAATATTTTTCTTTGAAAACATTAGTGGCTATGTTTTAAGAGGGTAGATCAGTCACCTCAATGTTTCTAGTCATCTTTCCGTGTATCACTGAAGAAAGTTTTAGCGCTAGTGACTAATTGCAGAGTGGAGCTGTTTTGGCAAGATCTGCTGCAACAGTTTCAACCAGTGAGAGTTACATGCAAAACCTGTTTCTAAATCTTCTAAAGTACAAAAGGAAGAAAGAAGGCAAGCTGTTAGAGGAGTAGTTTTTTGTGCTTTGAAGGTAAACACACAAAATGCCACACACTTTCCTAAAAGGCAAGATACTCAATTCAGAAAACCAGCCAAATTAATATACATAAGTCCTTTTCCTGGAACTACCTCATGATAACCAGAGATGTTGAAGACTAATTTATAATAGTTACTGCATGTAAAATTTATGAAACAGGAAAAAGGAGGGAATTTGTGTATGTTGAGTGACATTTTTCCAAAGATCCACGTGAAACGACTCAGAGAACAGAGCGTTGAGGAGCAAATGCTCCATTTCAGGCCTTACCTCACAGGTCCAGGAAAGGTACAAAGCTAATCAATACACATGCATTTTCCCACCCCCAACAACACATCAATGAGGAACTAGAAAACTTGTTAATTTCAGATGATAAAGCACACCTCATCTTTATCAGAATCTAGACTACAGGTTACTTCAAAGTCTGCACTCTTTCCACTTCACAAAATTGGTGGGTTAGTAGAAAGACTCTGAAAGGACCTAATACTTCATCATTCTATTGTTTCAGACATTAGCAAAAGCCAGAAGTCTCCTGAATCAGAGACACAGGGTGTGCCCTATCATTGCTCTCAGAGCTACAGTGGCACCATGTTTGAATCAATTGATCTCATTCCATTTAATCCTGGGGCAACCATGATAGAAGGACCCGAGGAGATGCTGGACGCAATAGTTCTTAAGCCCCAATGCAATCTCTAAAGTTATAAAGGATGATGATATACAACATGGCCATCCATAATCCCAAGAAAATACTGTTTTATTATCCTGACCGAGAAACAAAGCTGGCCTTTATCACTGCCATACTCCTCACGAAAGCCATTCAAAGTGACTGGAAATGCAAACATCCTTATATAGTTATTGGGAAAACATTTACCTGTGGCTACCATATAAAAATTTCACAAAAAATCGCCCTCCTAGTCTGTGTATCTCAGCAAAAGCATGAATCAAACAGGTTGTGCAATTCTAACTAGAAGTACAAATATCGGTGACTAAGTTAGATTTGCTATGTATGGGTGTGTCCACACACATGTACTTGCACCCACATTGATGCATCAGTCTGATTCAAAAACATGTACTTAGGAGCGTCTGCTAATCAGCCAGTTTCTAATAAGACGCAAGGCCTAGATGAGAACTGGACTTCAGCTAAAATGGAATGTAAGGGCTCTGGCCAAACCGACTACGGTGGATTGGTAAATACAAGCAAAAACTAATTGTGTGAGTTAAACTCGCCTGTAAGGATAAGCGCCATCCCGTTGCCTGAGAACTCATGAGGTTAAATTCTCATGCCTTGGCAATGGTTGATGTGTTTCCTAATCAAGAGGGTAACGGCGACATTTTCTTTTGGGACAGAGTTGTGCAGTTTCGATAGCAATTTCTCAAAACTCAGATTGCATGCCAAGAGCAATGCTAGACATGGTAGATTTAGAAGTGGAAAATGCATTTCTTTCATAGGCTGGGATTTTCCTGAAAGTACAGTCACGTTGTGCTTTTCTAAAAGAATTCTTTGTTTTTGAGAATTTCATGCATATATATATAGTGAAATGTGATCATATATACCCCCATTTTCCAATCCAACTCCCCATATCCACTTAAATTCCCTTCCCCAAACTTCATGTCTTTTTCTAATAACCCACTAAATCCAGTTAGTATTGTCCATATGCGCATGGATCTGGAGCCAAGTACTGGGGTATGGCAAAACTACTGGTGACAATATCCTGACAGAGAATGATTTTCCCTCTTTTAACTGTCCGTTATCAATTTCCCCTCATTAAAGGGTCAAGCCTAGAGATCATCTGCCCCATCTATGCTGGGATTTTGCTGGCTTGGTCTTCTGTAAGTCATGTGCAGGTATCAGGGCTGCTGTGAGTTCAGATTTCAATACCCAAGTCATGACCAGAAGACACAGAGTTTCTCCACATCCCTCGGCTCTTACATTCTCTGCCTCCTCTTCCTCAGATGTCCTCTGAGCCTTGGTAATGATGTTATTATAAATTATACATGGGTGTAGGGTTGAACATTCAGTCTCTTTTTCTAGTGTGCTGTGATTGCTGATGGAAGATAAAGGTAGTTTCAGGGATAGGCAGACTCAACAAAGATGTCTGTGGTAGTTTGAGTAAGGATGGCCCCATTAGGCTCATAGATTTAAGTGCTTGGTCACCAGGGAGTGGCGCTGTTAGGAGGTGTGACCTTGTGGGAGTAGGTATGACCTTGTTGGATGAAGTGTGTCACTCTGGTGTGCTTTGGGTTTTTCAAATGCTCAAGCCAGACCTAGTACCCCTCTCTATTCCTCCTGCCTATGGATCCAAATATAGAGCTTTCAGCTACCTCTCCAGCACCATGTGTGCCTGTGTGCTGCCAAGTTAAATGTTTCCCTGTGTGAGATTTGTCATGGTCATAGTGTCTACACAGCAACAGAACAATGACTAAACCAATGGGAGGTGAAGAGCAAAATGGGAGGTCATTTTTCAAAGACAGACAATAAACGAGTTGAAATGTCAATAGTACACAAAGGAAGAAAACTCTTGCAGCATTTGGTGGGAGCTCAACTGCTCCAGTCTTCACTCAGGCATTGGAAGTTAAATGCCAGGTTACTACTAATAAAACAGTGCTAACCAGGTAACACAGCCAGAGAAAAGAATTAGAAAAAGGGACTATTAGGTTCTGAAATTCTTAAATTCACAGAGGCTAGCTGGAAAACATAACATTATTAAACAACCCAATTAAATAGTATTTAAGCCAGTTTACAACCAAGGCATCAATTCTGTTAAACCCCTAGTTGGCATCTATCCCAACACTTAAAGGTTTAAGAAATGCTATCATCGGAACCTCATTTTTCCTGAATGTTTAATGTGATGGTATCTAAGAGTTGGTCCCAGTAAAGGCCTGCAATTGTTTCTTGTAAAAGTGCAATATCTTCCATCGTTAACAAAAGAAAATAGTGACCTCATCCATCAGATTACATTGCAGTCATTTCCAGAGCAAAAGCTAACTTAATGCAGATAATATCACCAATTAAAAGATTGGATACATATTTTAGGTCTAATAACTTTCTAGAATAAACCTAAGAATAAGTTTTAATTCAAATTTGAAGTACAATAAACTTTTCTTGGTGCTAAGGGAAAGAGACTAATAATGGCTTATCTCCACATTTGCATGAAATAAGGGATGATTTTCATTTTAGTTTCATAGACTTGATCAAATGGATGAAGAGAAATAATTTTTCATTTAAGAAACATTAATTCCATCATGTTTAATAATAATTCTCACATAGAAAACATCTACAAAAACGTAAGATGTGAAAGGGATAAACATCTACTTCATTTCTTAGCTATCGCTTTTTTGGCCTGAAGGGATATTTGGAAATTATTTCAATTAAATACACTAATAGTAAAGAATGGAAACTAATATTCGTTGTTTATTATCAAACTTTTAGGGAATTAAAAATTCTTCCTAAACTAACTAAATATATAGATCACAAATGTAAAGCTTCCAGTTTTTTTTTTTTTTAAAGACTTGATAGATACGGAAAATTCTTTCTTCTTTTGTGATTTGTTTTGAGGCAGGAGCTCAATCTATAGCACAGGCTAGCCTAGATCTCATAGTCTAGACAACACTGGACATGAACTTATGGCAACTCCCCTGCATTAGATTTCCAGAGTGCATACACCACCATTTCAGGCTGGCAAAATTATTTCTGTAAGACTTTACAAGAGCTATTATTACAGTTTTCTCCTTCTCTATATAAAATGCTAAGCACAAAAAAGCAAGCTTTAGTCATTTATCTAGGGCCATTTCAAGGAAAAAATATATATTCCCTAATTAAAACTTTTTAATTAATAAGTGAGATGTGATTTTTGCTTTCAAAACTATTTCTTGAAAACTTGAGTAGCTAAAAAGTGTTCACAGATCTCAGTATCCTTTATTCATTCATTCATAATATAGTTAAGATGAGAAAGTTAATGTACCAGACAGAGGTGATCAAAGTCAGTTGGCCTATTGAGAACATTCTGCGCTGCAGGTTTCAACCAGGCATAATTAGTAATAATTTTATGGTGCCAAGAATGGTATAAAATTTCTAAGAAAATTAGATCATGACACACAGAAAAAAAAAGTTTAGCACACACACACACAAACATAAACACATGCACAAACAAAACCCATAAAAACACAAACTCAAAATTAACATGCAATCAGTAAGCCAGTAAGCTAAAAAAATGCTCAAATACATATAGACAAATATTCTATAAAAATACCATGGATTTTTGTTTTGTGTTGACCATCTACTGCTAGGCATGAGGCCTGCATTTAACTATTTTTTTTTTTATTTTCAAGCAGTTGTCAATTGGCCATAGATTCTTGGTTATCAATGGGATTTCATGGGTCCTGACCTCCCTTATCACTGCAACCCCATCTAGTTTGGACTTGGGCAGGCCCTGTGTGTGCTGTCACATTCTCTGTGAGTTCATGTGTGCTGTCACATTATCTGTGAGTTCATGTGTGTTGAAACCTGCAGCACAGAATGTTCTCAATAGGGCAACTGACTTTCATCACCTCTGTCTGGTACATTAACTTTCTCATCTTGTGTCTGGAGAGCACTGTTTCCTTGGTGTCAACCATCACCTCTGGCTCTCACAATCTTTGGTCTCCTATTCTACATAGGTCCCTAAGCCCCAAGGGGATGGATTTGATGGAAATATCCCATTTATGACTGTGTTCTAAGTGTTCTAAGGTCTCTGACTCTCTACATCCTGTCCACGTGTGGCTCTCTGTGTTAGATCTCATCTACTGCAGGAATAAACTTCTTAGGTAATGGCTGACCAAAACACTGATGTGTGAATAGAGCAGAATATCATTAGGAGTCATTTTATTGTTACATTACTTAAGCAGAATACTATTATTTGCTTTTCCTATAGCTATCTAATGTCAGGCTCTTGGCCACCAATGTGAGGCATGAGTCCCATCTTATGGGTTGTGTCTTAAATCCAATCAGATAGTGGTTGGTTACTCCCACAACTTTAGTGCCAATATTACATCACTTTATCTTGCAGACATCACTATTGTAAACCAAAGGGTTTGTAGCTGCATTGGTGTTTACCTTTTAGTACTAGTCAGTATCAGTGAAGTCTTTAGATAGGCACCAGATCAACTTCTTTGTGTCCAATGGCATATATACCTGTTGTCTTCAGCAATAGTGGCTTACCATCAGTTTGTGGAGAGCAAACAGTAGTATTTTAGGGGGATTTCTATAGGGCACCTTTGGCCAACAACTCAATTGATACTAGTACTGAGGATTTCATCTGGTGGTAAGAGATGTTTAATTGGGGGTTTGTTTCTCCCATTATTTGGTGACTCCATTTAGAGTTCATATTTATATGCATTTGGAGAAGCTTCTACTGTAGTACGATCCATATGACTTTCAGTGTTAGCTGTCCCTCCTTGTAGTCTGTTAGTTATGTTTCTCTTCCTTCCTCCTCTCCTTTAATTTTTCCATCCCAGTCTATGCCATGTAACTCCATAACTATTTTATTTCCCCTCCCTTGTGAGCCTCTGCCCTGGTCCTTTATACCTAATTTTTTTGGTTTATACATATTGTGGTATACTTATCAAAGACATAGCATCTGACATCCAAATGTAAGAACATGCAAACCGTGTTTGTCTTTTGGGGTCTGGGTTACCTCACTTTGGGATTATTTTATAGATCCATACACTTCCCTGAAAAATTCATATTTTCATTAGCAGCTGAAACATATTCTGTTATACAAATGTACCACATTTTATTATACATTTATATGACTATTATCAATTTATCTAGACTATTTCCAATTTCTGGCAATTGTGAGGAGAGCACTAGTGAACATGGATGAGCAAGTAAGTGCCTTTGTGGTAGGATGTAGAGACATTTAGGTGTAAGCTTAAGAGTGGAATAGGTAGATCTTGAAGTAAATACATTTACAGCTTCTGGAGAAAGCACAACACTGATTTCCCTAGTCACTGTAGAATTTTTCACTCCCACCTGCAATGGATGAGTGTCCCTCTCCATCCTTGTCAGCATGAGCTGTCACTGGCCATTCTGATTGATATAAGATGAAATCAAAGTAATTTTGATTTGCAATTTTCTGATGACTAAAAGTGTTCAACACTTCTTAGTGTTTCCCAGCCCTTTGTGTTTCATCTTTTGAGAACTCTCTGCTTTTGGGCCTCGTGGGGTCCTATTTATTAATATTCTTAGTGTCTAGGACATCAATGTCCTACCCAGAAAATCTGTTCATGTGCTAATACTTCTCTCTTACTTCCTCTTTTGTCAGACTCATGGTATTTGGTCTCATATTGAGGTCCTTGATCCATTTGGAGTAGAGTTATAAGTATGAATCTATTTGAAATCTTCTACATGCAATCATCCTGTTAGACCAGAAAAGCTTGTTGAAGATACTGTCTTTTACCCCAGTGTGTATTTCTGGCTTCCTTATTAAAGAACAAAGTCCATAGTGTGTGGAGTTATGTCTAGGTCTTCAATTATACTCCATTGTTCAACACGTCTGTTTTCATGCAAATACCATGCTGTAAGCAGGTTGCTACCAGGCTGAGACTTAGAATGGAGAGATGGCAATGGAGGACAAGAAGGAGGGTGAGAATCTTAGTTGCAGATGGTATGGTTACTTCCTGCCCCAGGTAGTGTTTGTAGTTATCTCCATCAGACACAAAGGAATGTGGATTGGCTAGAAGAGAGACCAACACCCCTGGGAATAAGGGTAGAATGGAAGGAGAGGTCCCTGGAAAGAGTATGCTACAGGTCCAAGGATCAAACTTGAGAGATTGTGATGGAAGACAGGAAGGAGAGGAAAAATCAGCTAACTGAGCCCCAGCCCCGTGTGGCCACTGGGAATCCCAGGTAGATATGATTTCTAGGTACTGCACATGGGAATCATCTAGAAAAGAGACTGAGATGATCCACGAAAATGGGCAAATCTGGGTACACTGCATGTTTCCAGAGTCCCCAGGGAAGGGAGGGAGAATGGGAGGACAGGCCCCTGCAAATGGTCTGCTTCAGGGCTGGGGATGAGGATGGAGAGATTGTAATGGGGGACAGGAAAGAGAGTGAATGTTGCCTACATGAGATCCAGCCCATTGTGACCACTGGGCTCCCCCATAGAGCAAGAGAAATGTTTCTAATGATGTACAGGGGAGAGAATTCCTCGACAACTTGGAAGGCTATTCAATTTTAAAACAAATGTTCCCAACCACGGAATTTCAAAGTCTTGGGAATGATGTACCTGGAAGTGATTACTTCTCTTCCAACCATGAGACTACAAACATGTCAAGGGGAAATACGTGCTTGCATATTTGAGTTGCAGTGCTCGAACAGAGCAGCAAGAATCATACACATTAAATTTTGGTTAAAAAGATTTTTTGAAGTAAGAAGCAACATCTTATATTCAAGGTTGGGCTGTTTATAAAACATGAGCGAGTAAGTCCAGCAAAGTGATGTACACCTGTAGCCTCAGCTACTCAGGAAGAATGATAGCAAGTTTGACTGTCCAAAATATTTTTGTTCCTTTTCTTTGGTGCATGTGTGATATATGTATTTGTGTTGGGGGCAGTGGTGGTGGTGGTTTATATGCCCATGTGAGGCCAAACACATATTTTGCTTTCTGCCTTTTTTTTTTTTTTTTTGGTTTTTCAAGACAGGATTTCTCTGTGTAGCTTTGGAGCCTATCCTGGCACTCACTCTGCAGACCTGGATGGCCTCGAACTCACAGAGATCTGCCTGCCTCTGCCTCCGAGTGCTGGGATTATAGGCGTGTGCCACCAACTCCCGGCTCTGCCTTATTTTTTAACAGGGTCAGTTTCTCACAGAATCTGGGGCTTGCCATTTTAGCTAGACTGTATGTCCAACAAGCCCCTGAGATCTGCCTCCCCTACTGCTGCCACCACTCAAGCTGGGGTTCCAGCTGTATACCACCATGCCACCCAGCTTTTTTATGTGACCCGAGCTCAGGTCCTCATGCTTCTGTAGCAAGCACTTTACCTGCTGAACTGCATCCCCAGCCCAATCAAAACAAAATTTTAAATAAAAAGCTGGGGTTGATTCAGAAGTAGACTCTTCGCCTAGCTCTTACAAGGATCTGGGTTCCAATCTTACCATTGAATAGTCAAGAGAAGAAAAGATAAATAATTATATACTTAAACTGTAAAACCAGCTTCTTCTTTCCTGCTCCGCCGACTGGTCCCATACCAAGGTCACAAGAGGAAATAGAGAGACCCCATCTGCACCCACTGGGAGAAGATATGGGAAGAAGACAGAATAAGAACCCAGTCAACAACAGAAAGACCAATATGACACCACCAGAATCTAGGGACTCCACACCAACAAGATCTGAAAAGCCCAACACAGAGCATGAAGAAGAGATGAACCTCAAAAATTATCTTGGCAAGATGATAGAGACCTTTAAAGAGGAAACAAGAAAATTCCTTAAAGAAATAGAAGAAAAAGCAAGCAAAAAATTACATGAAATGGAGGAAAAGACAAACCAAAAAAATTCAAGAAATAAACAAATCTCTTAAAGAATCTAAAGAAACCCAAGAAAAAACAACCAAACAAGTGAAGGAAGCACTCGAAACAGTTCAAGGCATGGAAGCTGAAATAGACACAATAAAGAAAACACAAATGAGGCGATGTTGGAAATGGAAAGGCTGGATAAATGATCAGGAGCTAAGGATGTGAGTATAACTAATAGAATTCAAGAGATGGAAGAGAGACTCTCAGTTATTGAAGACTCGCTAGAGGATATACATTCATCGACCAAAGAAAATCTCAAGTCCAACAAATGCTAAACACAAAATATCCAGGAAATATGGGACACCATGAAAAGACCAAACCTAAGAATAATAGGTATAGAAGAAGGTGAAGAAATACAGCTTAAAGGTACAGAAAACATATTCAACAAAATATAGAAGAAATCTTCCCCAACCTACAGAAGGATATGCCTATGAAAGTACTCTTGTACAGAACACCAAACAGACTGGACCACAAAAAGAAGTCCCTCCCCCCGACACATAATAATCAAAACACCAAATCTACAGAATAAAGAGAAAATATTAAGAGCAGCAAAAAAAAAAGAAAGGCCAACTAACATATAAAGGCAGACCTGTCAGAATCACACCCAACTTCTCAATGGAAACTCTGAAAGCCAGAAGGTCTTGGATAGATATCCTATAAGCACTAAGGGAGCATGATGTCAACCCAGACTACTGTACCCAGCAAAACATTCAATCACTATAGATGGAGAAAACAAGATATTCCATTACAAAAAAAGACTGAAACAATGCATATCCATAAATCCATCACTACAGAAAGTTCTAGAAGGAGAACTCCAACCCAACAAAGATAACTACACTCACTATAGGAAGAAAACATAGGAAATAGATAATCCAATTTTACCAAACACAAAAAGAAACAGGAGGGCAAAATACACACACAATGACACCACAAATAATAAATCCAAAACAAACAAGAACCAACAATCAATGGTCATTAATATCCCTAAATGTCAATGGTCTTAACTTACCCATAAAAAGATACAGGCTAACAGAAAGGATAAGAAGACAGAATCCATCCTTCTGCTGTATACAAGAAACACACCTCAACTTCAAAGACAGGCGTTATCTCAGAGTAAAATGTTGGGAAAAGATTTTCCAATCAAATGGGCCCAAGAAACAAGCTGGTGTAGCAATCCTAATATCTAACAAATTAGACTTCAAACTAAAATCAATCAAAAGAGATGAAAAAGGGCGTTACATACTCATCACAGGAAAAGTCCATCAAGATGAAGTCTCAATCCTTAACATCTATGCTCCAAATATGAAGGCAGCTATGTTTGTAAAAGAAACATTGGTAAAGCACAAACCACACATAAAACCACACACTTATAGTAGGAGACTTCAACATCCCCCTTTCACCACTAGACAGGACCACCAGACAGAAACTTAACAAAGAAACAAAGGATCTGACAGAAGATATGACCCAACTGGGTTTAACAGATATCTATAGAACATTCCATCCAAACACAAAAGAATGTACTTTCTTCTCAGTGCCACATGGAACCTTCTCTAAAATTGACCACATAGTTGGCAGCAAAGCAAACCTCCACAGTTACAAAAGAATTGAAATAACACCCTGTATCTTATCAGATCACCAAGCTTTAAAGCTAGAAATCAACAGCAATACAAATTGCAGAAAACCTACATATTCGTGGAAATTTAATAACACCCAATTGCACCATTGCTGGATTGAGGAAGGAATAAAAAAAGAAATTAAAGACTACCTAGAATTTAATGAGAATGTAGACACAACATACCCAAACTTATGGGACACTCTGAAATCAGTGCTAAGAGGCTTCATTCCAGGGATGCAAGGATGGTTTAACATAAGAAAATCCATTAGTGTAATCCACCATATAAACAAACTGAAAAAGAAAAACCACATGATCATCTCACTAGATGCTGAAAAGGCCTTTGACAAAATCCAACATCCCTTCATGATAAAGATCTTGGAGAGAACAGGAATAACAGGAACATATCTAAACATGATAAACGCAATATACACCAAACCAATAGCCAACATCAAACTAAATGGAGAGAAACTCAAAGCGATTCCTCTAAAATCAGGAACAAGATAAAGATGTCCACTCTCTCTATATCTCTTCAATATTGTACTTGAAGTTCTAGCTAGAGCAATAAGACAAGAAAAGGGGATCAAAGAGATACAAATTGGAAAGAAGGAAGTCAGACTTTCACTATTTGCAGATGATAAGATAGTCTACATTAGTGACCCCAAAAACCCAACCAGGGAACTCCAACAGCTGATAAACACCTTCAGCAAGGTAGCAGGATGCAAAATTAACTAAAAAAAAATCAGTAGCCCTACTATATACAGATGATAAATCCAATGAGAAAGAAATCAGGGAAACATCACCCTTCATAATATCCACAAGCAACATAAAATATCTTGGGGTAATACTAAACAAAAAAGTGAAAGACCTGTACAATAAGAACTTTGAGACTTTAAAGAAAGAAATTAAAGAAGACACCAGGAAATGGAAAGATCTCCCATGCTCTTGGATAGGTAGAATCAACATAGTAAAAATGGCAATCTTGCCAAAAGTAATCTTCAGATTCAATGCAATCCCCATCAAAATCCCAACACAGTTCTTCACAGACATGCTAAGAACAATATTCAACTTTATATGGAAAAATAAAAAACCCAGGAGAGCCAAAACAACACTGTACAATAAAGGATCTTCTGGAAGTATCACCATCCCTGACTCCAAGCTCTACTATAGAGCCATAGTTCTGAAAACAGCTTGGTATTGGACAGATACACCAATGGAATCAAATTGAAAACCCTGATATTAACTCACACACCTACAAACACCTTATTTTTTACAAAGATGCTAAATCTATACAACGGAAAAAAGATAGCATCTTCAACAAATGGTGCTGGCACAACTGGATTCGGACATGCAGAAGATTGCAGATAGATCCATACCTGTCACCATGCACAAAACTTAAGTGCAAACGGATCAAAGATCTCAACATCAATCCAGCCACAATGAATCTCCTAGAAGAGAAAGTGGGAGATACCCTTGAACAAATTGGCACAGGAGACCTCTTCCTGAACATTTTGCCAGTAGCACAGACACTGAGGTCTGCAATTAATAAATGGACCTCCTGAAACTGAGAAGCTTCTGTAAGGCAAAGGACACAGTCAGTAAGACAAAGCAACTGCCCACAGAATGGAAAAAGATCTTCCCTGACCCCATATCTGACAGAGGACTGATTTCCAAAATATACAAGGATCTCAAAAAGTAAGCCACCAAAATACCAAACAATGAAATTAAAAAGTAGGGTATAGAATTAATAGATAATTCTCAACAGATGAATATGAAATGGCTGGAAGACACTTAAGAAAGTGCTCAAAATCCTTGGCCATCAGAGAAATGCACCTCAAAACAACTCTGAGATACCACCTCACACCTGGCAGAATGGCTAAAATCAAAAATACCAATGACAATCTACGCTGGAGAGGATGTGGAGAAAAAGGAACACTCCTCCATTGCTGGTGGGAATGCGAACTTGTAAGACCACTCTGGAAATCAGTATGGTGGTTGCTCAGAAAAATGGAATCAGTCTACCTCAAGATCCAGCCATTATTCCTCTCTTGGGTATATACCCAAATAGTGCATGTTCATACAACAAGGACATATGTTCAACCATGTTCATAGCAGCATTGTTTGTAATAGCCAGAACCTGGAAGCAACCTAGATGCCCCTCAACTGAAGAATGGATAGAGAAAATGTGGTACATTTATACAATGGAGTACTACTCAGCAGAAAAAAGCAATGGAATCTTGAAATTCGCAGGCAAATGGATGGAACTAGAAGAAACCATCCTGAGTGAGGTAACCCAGTCACAAAAAGACAAACATGGTATGTACTCACTCATATATGAATTTTAGACATAAAGCAAAGGATTATCAGCCTATAATCCTCTTCACCAAAGAAATTAGGAAACATGAAGGACTCTAGGGGATAAATGCATGGACCCCAGGAATGGGAAGGGGCAGGAACTCCTTAGCTAATTGGGAGCATGAGGGTAGGGGAGAGGGCACTGTCAGAATGAGAGCAGGAGAAGAGGAGTGGAGGGGAGGGGAGGAAATCTAGGAGCAGAAATACTGAGTTGGGGGAAGAATAGAGGAGAGAGAGCAGGATGAGAGATAACATATTAGAGGGAGCCACTATAGGTCCAAGGAGAGATCTGGCACTAGGGAGATTTCCAGAGACATACAGGGATGACAGGAACTGACAATCCAGGCAATGGTGGAGAGGATAACCTAAACACCCTTCCCCTAAAATGGGATTGATGACTATTTACCCTTTATGCCATCCTAGAGCCAGTGGCTGATGGAAGCAGAGACAGACATCCACAGATGTACACTGAACTGAATTCTGGAACTTAGTTCAAGAGAGGGAGGAATGAAGATTGAAGGGTTCAATACCAGGTTGGAGAAACCCACAGAAACCGCTGGCCTGAACAAGCGGGAGCACATTGACCCCAGATACTGTCTGGGAGGCCAGTACAGGACTGATCAAGACCCTTGAACATGTATGTCAATGAGGAGGCCTCTGCACTCCAGAGAGCCACTGGTAGCAGATTACTATTTTTCCCTGGTGTAAGAAGGGACTTTGAGAGCCCATCCCACATGAAGGGTTACACTCTTGCCCTGGACACATGGGGAAGGGCCCAGGCCCAGCCCAGGTTGATGTGGTGGACTTTTCGGAGCCCTGGTTGAGGGCCCTACCCTGCCTGGGGAGTGGAGGGTGAATGGGTCGGGGGGGGGGGGGTAGGTCGGGTGGTGGTGGGGAGGAGGGATGGGGTGAGGGGAGGGAGAAGGAGTATGGATCAACATGTGAAACAAGCTTGTTCCTAATTTGAACTAATAAAAAAAAGGAAAAACAATTGTAAAACCAGTGAGTGTTTGACCCATTTCTCCCCACAAAATAGTTTGAGCAAGCAATACATAGAGTCTAATATTTTCAAAATATTAATTTCATCCAGAATCTAATAAAGTTTACTTTCAATATAGGTAGAAGGAATAAATTAGGCAGTTAGTTACAAAGGAAATTCAGTTTTATGCTCTAAAAATATTGCCCTGGAAACAAATTGTCTATGCAACTCTCTGAAATCTAGTTAGAAAACTAGAGCTAGGAGACAACAAAGTAGAATTTTACTGAATGGAAGAATTTGACTTTGCCAAAATTTTAATCCAATTCTAGTCTCTAAACAAATTAAAGGCAGTAAACTTTGAGGTGGCATAATTTATAATACAAAATGTCTTTTATCCCTAACATTAAAAGGTGACAATTTAGCTTAGATCTGGTCTTGGTTTTTCATTTAATTAGATCAGGAATAAACAGAGGAACACACTCTGGGCAGGTCTGTAAGAATATATCTGGAAGGAGGACCTCCCTTTAAAGAGTGCAATCTTGCAATGCTGCCCAGATAATATGGTCCAAGGGAGAAGAAGCTGCTGTTTGGGACTGCCCCGCCCTCTCTCCCTGCTGGTTTGTTCATCTCCTCTGCTTCTTTCATCCCACAGTGACACTAGAACCCAGATTCTCTGGCCTCCTCTTATGGAGTAAAGATTCACAACCCTCCAGGAATCCCCCAGGCTTTCATCATCAGTATGAGACTGCTTAGGCAGTCAGTGCCATGGACAAGGAAGCTGCCTGGTTCTCAGCATGCCCATGCCCAGCAAGCTGCTGTTGGACTCCACAGCCTGAATTCTGGAAGACTGTTTTAATTGCCATTTAATATATATTGCTTCTATCAGAACTCGAGAACTCGAGAACTCAACTGCTCTGTAATGCTTCTCATCTATCTCCACTAAAAACAGACAAATTACATCAGAGTTTAGGTATGTCACGTCATTACTTCCTACATCTTCGAATTTTTTTTTTAATTCTATGTCATGCCCCTTTTCAGAACTTTTAATTGCATCACCTAACTACCTCATAGTTTTTTCACAGCTTCTGCACAATTACTTGCTTCTTTCCTGACTGCTGTTCTCCTGCAATCCTAATTCAATCCACACAGGCCCCTGGCAGCCAGGATGAGCATCCAACCCTAGCTTATGAACAGGCATCCCTACTTTATTGCTCTACACAATGCATCCTGTTTTACAACCTCATTGCATCTAGTATAGGGCATGTCCTCACCCATTAACCGTCTCAGAGCCTGGAGAAGGCATCACCTCTGACCTAGATCATTTATGGGTGAGTATCTGGCAGTTTGCTTGTTATTTTGGTGCGGGGACCCCATAATAACTCTCACAGATATTAGGGGGTTTGTAACTTACCCCATAGTCTTATTTTTACCTCAGAAAATTTTGTGATTCTGAAAAGTTTTGACATCTGGCCCAATGATCATTCCACAGAACCATTATAATTTCTAACATTTCATAACTCTGTCCCTTAAAACTTCCATGCTTCAGACACGCACTCCTTACACACAACTTTGTTACCACAGTATGTCCTTCCCCTTGGTGTCTTCCATTCATTCATCCTCTCACCCACCACCATTTACCTTCTGTTCTTCACAGTTTCGGTAATAGTCTGTCCCCTTTTTTTCACGTAGAAGGCTTCTTCTTCCTTCTAACTTACTGAGCCCTTTGTTTCACTGTTCATTCCAAAGAACATTCATCAGACAGGAAGATGGCTGGGTCCTGCTGGCTTCCCACTCCAGCTTCAGTGAGCAACTGGGCATTGTGGTGTGTCCTCCAGGAATCGTGAATGAAAAGGAGATAATAAACTCGGAAAATGGTGGCTTAGACACATAAATGAAATAGAAGTCAACCTGAAATAGTAAGCTACAAAGTCATACAGTGGTGGTTACTCAAGGGGATATACAGAATGGTTTTTAGGAAGACTCTAGCATGCACTGATATCTGTTGTAGAAGATTAGCTTGGATCGTTTATGTGGAAACTCACTTAAGTGGAAGAATTCATTCCCCTGATGAGGCCTGTAAAATGGAGGGTTACCTCACTCATTTGGCTCCAACAGCTGGCAACGAATTTGCATTTGTTTTGTAGAACCAGTGGCAGGTGTCTGCACTTAAATCTAACTAGTAGACAAGTCATTGCAATTTCTTTAGGTGACTAGAATAGAATTTTCATTACCTTTAATTCTGAAAGGAGTAGGTAGACTCATATAAAAATCATGTTTGTTATACAAAGTTTATTTAAGAGTAGTCAAGTGGGTCTTGAAAAAAGAATCTAGGAAATTAACTGCAAAAAAAAAAAAAAATCTCACATTCACATTTTCCTTCCCTTAGTGCCTGAGTGGCAGTGTGCCGAGACTATTTAGAGTACAATAAATTTATTATGGCCTCATGGGTTAAAAAAATTATTAACTTAATTGAGTCCATGACTTAACCTTCCGGAAAAGAAAAAAGTATTCTTGGAAAGAGAACTATGGAAGAGATCATATCTGCCATAAGATACAGAAAATGACATTATCAAACTGCTTCTATGGAGGCTTTTTAAAATTTTATTTATTTTTATTTATTTATTATTTATTTATTTTACATCCTGACTGCAGTTTCCCCTTCGTCTTCTCTTCCCAGTCCTTACTGCCACTATCCCCAAACATCCACTCCTCTGTTTCCTTTCAGAAAAGGGAAATCTTCCTATGGATGATGACAAAATATGGCAAAATAAGTCATAGTAAGACTAAGCACCTCCCCATGTATTTAGGCTTGACAAGGCAACACAGTATAAGGAGTAGGGTCCCAAAAGCCAGTAAGGAAGTCAGAAACAGACCCTGCTCTCACTGTTAAGAGTCCCATGAGAAGACCAAACTACACAACTGTCACATATATGCAGAAGGCTTAGTTCAGTCACATGATGTCTCCCTGGTTATTGGTCCAGTCTCTGTGAGCTCCTATGTGCACACATTTGTTGATTCTGTGGGTTTCCTTGTGATGCCCTTGATCCCTTTGGCTCCTATAATCCCTTCCTCTTTCTCTTCAGCAGGATTCCCTGAGCTCAGCTTAATGTTGACTGTAGGTCTCTGCCTCTATTTCCACCAGTTGCTGGATGAAGCCTCTCTGATGACTATTGGGCTAGATATCAATCTATGACTATAGCAGAGCATCATTAGGCATCATTACATTGACATCCTTTTCTTCAGTCATGCTTGAGTCTCTCCTATGTCTGTGTGCCATCCTGTCTCTGGGTCTTGGCACTCCAGGCAGTGTCAAGGATGGACTCACTCTTATGGCATGGGTCTCAGGCTAGACCAGTCATTGTTTGGCCATTCCTACAATCTCTGTGTCATCCTCACCCCCAGCACATCCCATAAGCTGGACAGACAATAGGTCAAAGGTTATTTGGCTGGGTTGGTGTCTTAATTCCACCACTGGTATTCTTGCCTGTTCAGGCTAAGTAACCTCTCTTGCTAGGAGTCTTAGCTGTGGTCATCCTTGTAGATACCAGGGAGTTTCTCTTGTACCAGGTTTCTACCTGAACCTGAAATGAGCCCCTTTCCACTTGTCTCTTTCAATACTCTCCCCCCATGCTACCTCCCCACCTGAACACTCTAAGCTGAATGAAAAGATATCTTACAGCCTTCACTTTGGAATAAAAAACAGTAAAAACACTTCCTGAAGTGTCTGCATATGAGTGACTAGAAACTAAAGATAATACAAAAATGCCACACCGGATTCATACTGTGAAAGTTTCCACTCATCAAACTTGAAGGTGTTTGTTACTTAATGATCCTTTAACATTTCTCATGGTGCAAATAAAGTGTTTATGACAAATCAAGAAGCTACAAAATCAATAGTCTTGAATTTGCACTTAGCATCACCATCTGCAAAACTATGACCTAAATTCTATTTCATAGATAAACATTTTATTTGCAAGGATTAAATCATACCATGGATCTCTGCTTCACATTTATCTTTGATCAATATAGTCTCAAGGCCTGGGAGTTACCTGAGACTATAAATAACAAGCACAGACAGGCAAGCCTTTTTATTCTCACAAGGAAACTCAACAATGTTTCTCAACCTGTGAATCATGATCCCTTTGAGGGGGGTGTCCTATGGTCTTCAGACCATAGGAAAACACAGATATTTACATTATGATTCATAACAGTATGAAAATTACAGTTTTGAGGTAACAGCAAACATAATTTTATGGTTGGGGGTCACCACAGCATGTAGAGCTGTGTTAAAGAGTCACACCCTTAGGAAGGTTGAGCATCACTGCTCTAGGGCTACTAGATAATTGATACCACTGAATTTCATTTTGCTTTGTTCATTCTAATATTTTTTGTTATCTAAAATATGTTCTGTGATGACTGGGACAATATATGAGGCCACTGGCAGTGGGTCCAAGACCTAATGCTAGTGCACAAACTGGCCTAGTGGAGCCCATTCATATGGAGAGATACCTTGCTCAGCCTAGACACAGGGGTGTGGGTGGGTGGAGAGGTGCCTTGGTCCTGCCTCAAAGAGATGATGGGGCAGACTTAGTAGACATCCTAGGGGAGGCCTTGCCCTCTCCAAGGAGTAGATGGGAGGAGTGGGGGGAGGGAGTGGGCGAAAGAGAAGAGAGAAGAGAGGGGGAACTGGGATTGGAATGTAAAACCCTAAACTAATGAAAAATTTAAAAAATGCTTTGCGAATGTACATATGGGATGTCAATGAGTGGACAAGAAGATAAAACAGCCTTTAATGAATTTATCACTGTATTTTTTTAATCAGTGATAAATCTACTTACAAAGCTCACAGTTCCCACTAGAAGTGTGAATGGAGAAAATGATGATGTTTGAAAAGCAATAAATATCTACTGCCCTACACACTCTTGACTTGGCATGGAAAAGGAAAGAAAAATCCCTGTTCTCCAAGTTGATGAGTCGAATTTTACTGCTGAATCAAGTTTTATAGTGGAAAGGAAAATTTTTGATTAAATACTAATTCTTCAATTAGAGACAATGGTGAGGATGTTGATAGATACCATTGGAAACAGGATGTTGGACTCAGCTACAATCTGACATAATCACTCTTTCCCAGGAAAGGCCCACATACTGCAAAGGATTAGTTGATTCCAATATTGATCAGTTTTGATAATTCATTTTATGGTGCTAATAATTGTTCTGAAATTCAGTTGCTCCTTGCAGTGCTTATCATATGGTAAACATGTAGCAGATGTCAAGCAAACATGTTAAGAATGGTGAAGGTTTACTCTGATGGCCAGGTGAAGGTCCTCAGAAGCCTTAGCTGAGACAACATTTGATCAGATCTTCTGTGGTGAGGAGGCAACATGAAGGAAGTGTCAGCAGGGAGAGGAATAAAGTTGGCTTAAGCATGCTCTGCTGGACTTTAGATGTTTTCTCAACCAACATCTGTGTATTTATGTGTGTGTAAAGTATATTGTTCTAGCTCATCTTGAGGTCAAAGGAGTTCAGAGTAATATTACAAGGTTACTTAGATACTTAGATACAGGGCTGAAAAATCCTCAAGATCTATAGCTTCTATAATAAGTACCTAAGCAATTACTAGATTATAGGCTTCAAAAGAAAGTACCAATTCTACACTGGTTAGATAAGGAAACAAGGCAAGACAATGATATTTTGAACTGTATTATCAAAATTAAGTGAACATTTTCCAGAAAAAATGATTAGCCAATATTCCAGATAGAAGAAGGAATAGAAGCTTGTAGTCATATTTACAAGCTATCCGATAAAAGCTGACTGCAATCTCATGTCAGCGAGATGCTGAAACAATGAGATTGTAGTCAGCTCTTATCCTATATTGTCTTCCTCCAGGAACAACTGGCCACATTCCCCAAACTTACCTTTTCTTTTTTTCTTTCTTTCTTTCCTTCCTTCCTTCCTTCCTTCCTTCCTTTTTCCCTTCCTTCCTCCATACCTCCCCTCACTCCCTTCTTCCTTCCTTCTGATTGAGTTGTATTCACTCTATTAACTGTGAGTTTTTTCATATGAATGAGTGAATCTACTAAAGCAGACACTCAAATTGGATGTAAAGGCAGCTTCTGCTCAGACACAGGCAGCCTGGTCCCCACCTGGGAAAGAAGGAATGAATGAGTGAACCAAGAAAAGCAAGAAAAATGAAAGTGGGGGAGGATCACAGTATTTACTGCATGGAAGTGGCAGAAGTACAGGCCTTAGATGAAATGTATAGTGATGAACTTGGAATTAGAGAGCATCCTCTCATGAATATTTACTCATTTCTCAACCGTGAAGCCAGATTTTCTCTGACTTCTCATATTTCCTCCATGAACAGTGTCATAGAGTTACTATTGATGTGATGAATCAACATGACCCAAAACAATTTGGGGAGGAAAGCGTTTATTTCACTCACAGTTCCACATAAGAGTTCATCATGAGAAGCAGTGAGGGCAGGAACCTGGAGGCAGAGCTGATGCAGAAGCCATGGAGGGGTGCTGCTTATCTGCTTGCTTCCTTTGGCTTGCTCAGTCTGATTTCTCATAGAGAATCTAGGACCAGCAGCCCATGGATGACCCTGCCCACAATCGGCTAAACTCTCCCCCATTAATCACTAATTAAGAAAATAGCCTACAGGCTTCCATACAGTTCGATCTTACAGAAGCATTTTCTCAATTGAGGCTCCCTCCTCTCTGAAGACTCCAGATTGTGTCAAGTTGACATAAAACTAACCAGTGCATTGTGTTTCATTTCTGTCTCCACGCATCTCATTATAGACCTGCATAATAGGCTTGGCCCTACTGATAATTACTAGTAAATCCGCAAGCCAACTGTGGCTTACTGTCTCCTGCAAGACGGCAGTCTTCTTTCCACAGAGGATCAATTTCTTATGATTCACCAGTGGGAATTTGTGATGATGAGCTTCATTTTTTCCTGGTTGTTTTTCTGGACTTTTCCTGAGACTGTGCGCCCCTTGATTCCTCCGCACAGTGTACAGTTATGACACTTAGCCTCGAAGACTCTGCTTTCCCTGAACCGGCGCCAACCACTTCCCCAAATCTTTATGCAGAAATGCTTACCAACCAGGCTTGCTGCCTATATAGTCATGCACCGAGCCTTACTAAGCTGTCAAACCTGGAAACTATTCAGAATTGAATTTGAATCATTTTCATAAATTAGTAACTTATGACCTTATAAAGATTACAGAATCGCTGCTTCAGAATTCCTTCCCATACAAAACAGGAAAGGCAAGTGCTGTTTATAGATTAAGTAACAGAATGTGTCCTGAGAACACAAAGCATATACATATAGCTTGAAAAAGAAAAGTTAGTTCTCCCAGTCCACCGCCACAAGAAAACTCTAGAAAAAAGAACAGATGTCTTTAACAGAAGACTGTCCTATTGTGAACTCTAACCTTTCTCCATACAAATGTTATCTTTTCGGGTTTCAGACTCTGGTCTTCCTTTTTCTATTAATAAAATGGAGATAATAAAATTGGCCGCAGAAAGTTTGGTGGATTAGACATGCACCTCTCCCATTGTCTGTCAGCAAACATTTACCCTCCCCAAGCATTCCCTCTACACCTGTGAGGATATGGTGACAATGGTATTTAACCTTCCCACCCAATCCTGACCAACCCCTTTACTGTGGGTAATTGCATCACATCTTCAACTCAGGCTCAACACCTTACATGTCTATGAAGACACTAGCAATTCCTAATTCTTACAATTTTAGTGATTGTTAACACTCAACAATGTTCCAAAAGACAGCAATAAATAGAAAAAATAAGGAACTTTACAACTCTTCTTGGCATTCACTCTATTGCAACATTCACATATATTACAATACATGAGGATAAGTAACAAATGCCTATTCACTTAGACATTTATCAAGGGCATGAGAATTAGTTAATTACTTGCATAGTAATTAGTAAATAGTAATTAGCCAGGTTGCAGCTATTGAGGATGAAAAGCATCTCCCACAGCTAGCATAATCCATATCACATAGTTATTACAACTTTTGATATTAGTTATAAACATATCCCTTTTTAAAAAGATAGTTTTATATGTATGAATGCTTTGCTTGTAAGCATGTATACCATGTATGGGTGGTACCCTCAGAAGACAGACCAACAGAGCCTCTGGAACTAGGATTACAAATGGTTGTGAGCCACCATATAGGTGTTGGGAACTAAACTCAGAACCTCTGCAAAATCAAAAAGTGCACTTAACCACCAAGCCATCCTCCAGACCCAGGCATTCCCATTTCTATACAAATGTAACTTTGTCTTGCAGTGCCTAGCTGATCCAATGTCATCAAAAGATAGAGGCTAAGTCATCTCTAAATATCTTTTTCTTTTCATGAAGCCTTCCAAGGTGTAGTATGATACCTACAATCTATAAAATTAGCCCTTAAGAGGCAGAGGCAGGGGGATTAGGACTTCGAGGCCAGCCTCACCTGCATAGGGAGTATGAGACCAGTTTGATTTACATGAGTCCCATTCCTGTGGGGGAGGGGAGGGCTGCCAGTATGCAATTCTTTCCTATAGGAGGAGATCATATACCTCCTTAAATTCTGTACTAAACTGCCTACAGCTTGAAGAATTTGTCATACTTCCCTGAAGACAGTAACTTATAGTTTACTGAATGTCATGTCTTAATAACAGGTCTTAAAAAAATCTACCTACCAAGGGCTGGGGCATAGCTTAGTGAGTGAAAGTGCTAGACATACAAGCATGATTAGCTGAGTTTGCTTCCCAGATCCTATGGAAGAAGTTGGATGCAGCAGTGTGTGTCTGTAATTCCAGTACTCCTACACAGAGATAGGGGAGAAATATAGGAGAATTGGCTGCAGAGTCATGGGCCAGCTAGCCTGAGGTATACTCTATAGTAGCATAAACAACAGATACTGTCATAACAAGGCAAAAGGCAAGACCCAACTCCTGAAAGTTGTCCTTTGACTTCCACATGTGTAAAAGTAAGAGGCATGAACTTACATACACACACACACATACACACAATAAAACTTTTAAATAGAAAGTCAAGCTAATCCAGAGGAGAAAACAGTGTGCCTGGCTCCTAGAGTCCGTTTAGGAGTATATTCAACAAGTGTATGTCATAGCGGTCAGAATAGCCTTTGAAGCAATTTTCAAACCCATAAAATGGAATCAGAGCTCTTTCCAGACCCAACTCCATCCTGTCATTAATGTGTCCAAATTTTAGTAAACAGTTATAATTCCAGGACTTTAATAGGCCAAGGAACCCTTTGGAAACTGTGTGGCAATATTCAAATAATTTACTTACAAACAAGACCCAAGCTTGAATCTTATATCTGAATAAAAAGGGAAATCTATGACTAAACATACAAACAACAAAGGTTTAACATGGAGTACTTAAACATTATTGCAATGCTGGTACTGTTATTGAGATTGAAGTTCAGATAGAAAATTCTGTATTTCATGACTGTATTGTAACTGTTGATAAGAGGAATGTTATAAAATTGTTTTGAAGCAGGAAAAATTTATAGATGCGCTATCACTTGAGACATGACTAGTCATAAACCTGTTTCTTGGAAGTGAGTAATTAAAACATGATCTAAATACAAGTATTCTCTACTGTCTTCTTTTTTCTCCACCTATGAATGGTCCCAGATCCTTGGAAGACCTTTATGAGCTCTACCTTTGCAAGTATGATTGGAAAATTTTCAACAATCCCACAAAAGAACGACATAAGTGAAATCCATTGACTAATAGAATCCTTTCCCCAAATTATTTTTCCAAATCTTCTGCCAGAGCAAACACATGGTCCGTGTTAGTCAGCTGGGTCTGTATCATTATGTCAGCTGCATGATCTGCTCACAATCCTTTGCCAAATCTATTACACTAAATCCCACTGTTTTTAGACCTAACTCCAAACATTCTTTTAAGTTCACAGAGCCTTCTAAATGTAGCATACATGTACACCCATTTTAAATCCTCTCCATTTTAGAATCATTTGAAACTGTTCCCGTTGAATAAATCTCACCCCATACTTCTATAGTACCCACTGACAGAGAAGTAAGGACACAAACCTTTGATTTTTGGCACCAAGGAGAGAGAAAGGGAAAAGCTTGTTTTCTTTATTTTTGTCAATATATTTTTCAAGTATTCCAGTATTCCTTAAGGCACTAGGGAACATTAAAATTATTCAACAAGAAATGTTATCAGATGTTTGAGATGTGTTATTTCAAAGCACAAGCATGCATTTCACATTTTCTCCCTCAGTCCATGTCACCAAGGAAGTCTCTTGTGCTGTCACAGAACGTCCATACTAATCTACCCCACAATCTTTTGATTCTCATGACAACAACAGTACATGTGGTAGAATATCCTATTTTCAAATATGAGGCTGATTATGATTTTAAAAAATCTCCTTATTTCTGACAAATAAAAGGGAAAGAGATAAACGGCTATTTTGATGTCTAAGCATAAGTTTTACTGTAACAATAACATTGAAACTACTTAACCATGATGTCAAACAGCTACAACTTCTAAAAGGTTATTTCCTCACGTTATGCCATATTTGGGGCATTAATTGAACAGGACAAAATATCTATGGTTTACCACCTACTTTAAATATTTATAGTTTCATGTAGTCATGCATAAACATTTCATTCACTTCCAGTGACTAAGAACATCAGAAGGAAACATCCACAAACACCCAAGTATCACACACAAACACACACACTTTCCTTCCTAATAAGATTGATCTGGGATTAAAACAGAAACTCTGTTCCTCTGCTCATCCATTGCTCCCAGCAAGTCCAGCAACTCCACTGAAATCTTAATCTTACTTGTTCTCTCCAACACCTGAGCACTGTCTCCTGTAACATCATTTCACCCCAATTTTTCAAAGTTAGTCCATCAACATAAAAAAATGACTTTTATAGGGCTTGAGGTGGCTAAGAAGTTAAGAATGTACACTGCTCTTGTGGAGGACCTAAGTCTGATTCTCAACACCCACATCAAACAACTCACAGCCTTGGTTGCCTAGACTTGGACATGCACACACACACACACACACACACACACACACACACACACACACACACACACACACAGAGAGAGAGAGAGAGAGAGAGAGAGACAGAGAGAGAGACAGAGAGAGAGACAGAGAGAGACAGAGAGAGACAGAGAGAGAGAGAGACAGAGAGAGACAGAGACAGAGACAGAGACACAGAGAGAGACAGAGACACAGAGAGAGACAGAGGTGAGGGATTAAAATCAAATCTTTCAAAGATGCTTTTTAATGATTTCTTTTCTGTAATCCCGTTCACTCTGTTCCAGTCACTAGCTCTGGTCTCCTTGTTTTGTCTTGCCCCTTCCCTAACTAGCCATAACAAATAAACAAATAATCTTCAGCTCCTTCAAGGTTTAACTAAATGTGTTATCATATCAGAATTGTGTCAATTATCAAATTGCAACCCACTCTCTCAGAATCCTCTATTACTGTCCCCTGATTTCTCTTTGGCATCATCATCTTTATCATACTGTGTGCTTTTCTTACTTAATTTCCCCCACTGCAGCATGTTTTGTGTGGTTTATTTGCTTCCATAGAACCAATGTCTTCAATTTCTAAGAGTGTTGTAAGACCTCAATAAGCATTTGTGAGATAATTTCCCAAGTGAGAAGTGAAATCTTATTATCATTAGCAGCACAGATGTCAGAGTCGGGGAGTCCTGAATGTAAATCCTTGCTCTTTCTCTTACTGATAAAGTAATTTTCCTTGGAAAATTAACTTCTGTTTTTTATCAAGTGTGTGTAATGATGCCTATCTCTTTCTTATAAGCCTGAATGGAAATAATAAAATATAAACAATGTAAGACAAAAGAATTATATTTGCAGTGATTCATAGTCACCATTAGCAAGAAGTATTAAAATAAGACTTTCCAAATATACAGTATAAGTTTAATTTGGCAACTAAGTTAATTACTTTAATCAGTTCAATTTTAATAAAAAATCATTTTTCATTAAACAGTGCCATTTGATACAAATTAAAAGATAATTAAGAAAATCACAGTATGAGTTCCTAACTGGTTTTTAATTATATAATCTAATTTTTCTGAATAAAACTTTTGTTATACAGATGCACTTTTCATAAGTTCCATGTTTTATTTTTACACATAATCATAGCACTCCACAACAGCATTATAAGCAATAAAATGCATTCTTACACTAATTATTCTTATGAGTATGAAATGTGTGAGTTTTTGAGTAGCCTTTGTTTCATCTGATGATTTTCATCAATTGATCTAATATTAGAAAAATACTCTGGTATTTTACTTCTTAATTACATTACTCCCTTACTTAACTGCTTCCATGTCCTGACCAAAAGGATGCACTGCAGACACAGACTCCATTTTCCACAATCTGTTGTCTCCCAGCTGGCAGCAACTCAAGCATCAAGGAAAGAAAAGGGAAAAAGGATTGGTGCCTCTTAGCTAATTCACTCTTCTGGTCCTAACAATCATTTTATCACTGTTTCCAGCATACCCTGTGTCAATGTATGGGGTTTTTGTTTGTTTGTTTGTTTGGCTGGTTGGTTGGTTTTTTATTTTGTTTTTTGTTTTAGTACTTGTAGGTTTAAGTTACTGGTGTAGGGAAAAATGGAGAAAACAAACATATTTGTTATTAACTCCTTCAATTATGATATAAAAAAATCAGACACCCAATGATTTATTGTTTTAATTTTCCTCAATAATTTTTAAATTTGTGCCATTTCTTGCTTTGGTCAAGCAGTACTCTGATATAATTTATGTCTTTAATGGGTTTCAACAATAGAATGTGAATTTGAACAGGAGTCTGCCCTTAAAGCTCTTTCTAGTAATGGCATTAACACTTGATTTGACTGCATACATTATATTAATAAAAAAAAAAACCCTGAAATTGGAATTATTTTTACAGATTCCGAAGAGTGTGTATCCTGCAGCACA
Source organism: Cricetulus griseus (assembly GCF_003668045.3). Classification (NCBI taxonomy): domain Eukaryota; kingdom Metazoa; phylum Chordata; class Mammalia; order Rodentia; family Cricetidae; genus Cricetulus; species Cricetulus griseus. The sequence goes on along the minus strand of NC_048595.1, from coordinate 252,338,109 downwards.
CATTTCAGGTTTTGATGTCTCTCGTCTATCTGTGCAAACCAGTGCTTGATCCCAGGAATCATCTTTAAGTGGGCCAATTGCGCGATTTGAGGGGCTGGTTATGATGAGTGATGTTACTTACTTGAAAGTAGTGACTTTAAAATTGCCATTGTAATTTTTTCTCCTAAAAACACAGAGACAACCTTGCTAATTGTTTACATCCTATCAAAACTGGTTGCTGGTGACCAAGGCTGTCAGTTCTGCACTTGTTAAGCAGCTCTCAGGGAAATCAGATTCTTTTTTTTTTTTTTTTCAATCTTTCTTTTCCTTTTTGAATTTAAATTACAAACAAGCTGCATTTACATGTCAATCCCAGTTGCCTCACCTCCCCCTCCACCCCTGCCCCCTCCTCAAGACTCTATCCCAACCCCTTTCTGCTACCTAGGGAGGGTGAAGCGTTCCATGGGGGATCTTTGAAATCTGTCCAATCATTTGGAGCAGGGCCTAGGCCTTCCCCCATGTGCCTAGGCTGAGAAAGTATCCCTAATTCTTAGGTGAGCCAACACTACAAAGTGGCTTTCTGACTTCAGGTATACCAGTGTTGGGGCAGGAACTGAACATTGACTACTGAGAGTCTTCATTTCAAAGGAAGGCTGAAATACAGAAGTGATTATGTGGGTGTTAGAAACTGATAATTTATTCCTTATGCTCTACTACAATATACAAACAAGAAATAGGTTATTGTATTTTTATATTGACATTGTAATCATATGACTTCTTAACATTTTCAAAACATTTTTGTTGTTTTGCTTTTATGAGACATGGTCTTACTATGTAGCTCAGGCTGTCCTGGAACTCACTATGTTAATCAGGCTGGCCTTGAACACATGGGGATCTACCTGTCTCTATTTCCTAAATACTGGGATTAAAGGATGCACCACCATGCCCTGCTTAAAAACATTTTTTAACTTAAAACGTTTGTGGGGATATTAATATCTCTATTGGAATAATAGCTCAGAAAAGTAAATTTCAGTCACTTAAAAGAATCTTTCAATCAGTGGCAGCCTGTGACTCTGGTGGAGAAAAATAGTGCTGTGCTGGGTATCAATGTAGACACACAGAGGAGGAGATGAGAGAAGAATTTTATAAGCAATAGAAACCTATTATAAATGCATATAATTCTGGAACCAAATCCTTGACTATATCAAAAAGTTCTAATAGACTTTTGGCTTATTTTGGGGTGTACCTATAACATACAACAGGGTTTGTGTCATTCAGTCTCTACCAGCAGTCATAAGTAGATTTTGTCTTGTACTTCATTAATTGTATAAATTATGAATAGGGCTGTTATTTCTTTCAAACCACATTATAAAAACTTAATAGGTTTTTAGGATGATTTAATAGCACTCCTTTGCAAAGAAAAAAACCTTGATTCAATTGTATTTCTTCTTTGAGACAGGGTCATTATGTAGTCCTGGCTAACCTAGAACTTGCTACATAGACAAGGCTGGTGTTGAACTCACAAAGAACTGCTTGCCTCTGTCTCCTGTCTGCTGAGATTAATAGTGTATATCACCATGCCCAACCTTCACATTACATACAAAGCTTGAGATTCTCTCATTTAATAGAAGCTTAATTGTATAACATGTTTGGAAATGTGGAATATGATGTCAGAGAGGTTTCTTCGTAGTAAATTGTATCAATGCTACACTCACATTGAATGAGATTACATCTACACAAAATGTATGCTGTTGGGGCACACTTTCAGAAGTAAGTTCATGGAACTATATGAATCAGCATAATAAATATCTCTGAAGTCATTAAGGGGTGTGTGCAGAGTGGTAGGGAAGCTTAAGAATTATTTTAAATGTTCTTAAAGAAAAATATTTTCATAGTTTCTGTATTAAGGAATATTCTTTTGCTTCTTTAAGTAAGAAATACATTAAACTCTGTACTTTATTTCTTTTAAAGACAATGTAAAGAAATCTAAGACTACTGAGTAAACAAAAGAAAAGTCTTAGCTATGTCTCCAAAAGTATTCATATTTGGGTTGCACCATAAATAATTCACTGTGACATGTTTGTGTCCTTTGTGGCCCAGAAGACATTAAGGATTTTGAAAATGTGAATCATTAGAGAAAGCTAAAATGTGTACTTCTTAAATGACTTGAAGATAAACATTCCAAGAGATCAAATTTCTCTAATATGCCAAGTGTCTGTGAAACAAAACAATGACCACATGCAACCCATATTGAGGTTTTTTTTTTTTTTTTGAATTCCAAATGCTTTAAAACACTTTGAATTTCTAATCCCAGTCTAGTCAGTCAGCCTCACACCAAGGTACATCTCTGAATGTTACCATTCAGAAGGTTTGTGAAAATTAAGTCAAAGAGACAAATCTTTAATATATATGCTTAATGTATGTAAGAAATTATGCATATAAAGATGACTAAAATTACAATCCAGCATTTGACCCAATCTTTACTAAGTAGGAGAAATCCTTTGAGAAAAATAAAACTCAAATATGAACAACACAACCATTAGCATTTTTATTTTATTCTCTCCCCCACTGCACACACACACACACACACACACACACACACACACACACACACACACACACACACGCACTCACACACACACCCCTCAAAAAACAAAACTGCTTCCCAGAAATAATGTAACAGGGACAGGGTTATGATTTAAAGTGCCAGGAACTAGTTGAAATTTAAAAAAAAAAAGAGTAGAGAAAAAAGACTTGATGGTTTTATAATGCATTGGTTATGTGAGCCACTGGACATGAATTTCTTGACTATAAAATGGAAATGGAGCAGAAAGCACTTAGCAAGCCAAACCAGAACCACTGAAAAGCACCCACAAATGTCTTTTAATATCTGTTACAGGCAAGAAAAAAAGAGAAGATTATTTATACTTCCTGGGAAATAAAACATAGTAAGCTCTATCTGAAACCAGAAAAAAAAAAAGAGAGACAGAATCTTGACACAATCCCCATGCAATTATCCTTGAGCACCCTGCATTGTTGTAGGAAAAGTGCAATCTAATGTTTAGTCTAGACACAGAAGTGCCCAGTGACATCCCCAAAGTCCTGTTAACTGAGCTAACCTTCCATATAGATATTACTTCCTTTTTGTACGGAGAAAGTCAAAGCTTAGGGAATCCACTTCCTATAATTTTACTAGAAACTGAAATGTGCTAAAATTAGGTAGACACCTAAAATCAAGGATGAGCTTGTGTTATTCCAGTTGCCCAAAACAGTAAAATATATTTTGGGTGAGTTGTTTGCTTCCACTTTTGTCTTAAAGATTCCAAATATTGTCTTAGGGATTACCTTTATTATCTCTTGAAAAGTTAAGAGCTCAATTTTAATATTTAAATTATTTTATTATAAAATATAAGATTATTGATCCCATAGTCTGAAACATAAGACTAAAAGAACTAAAATTAGCAACAAAGGTCCACTGTATTCTTAGATCATCCTAGAGCCTTCATCCAATAGCTGATAGAAGCAGAAGCAGACACCCACAGCTAAACACTGAGCCAAACTCCCAGAATCCAGTTGCAGAGAGGGAGGAGTGATGAGCAAAGAGGTCAAGACCAGGCTGGAGAGACCCACAGAAACAGCTGACCTGAACAAGGGGTGCTCATGGATCCCAGACTGACAGGTGGGAAACCAGCATAGGACCAACCCAGACGCCTGAATATGGGTGTCAGTTAGGAGGCCTGGTTAATCTATGGGGCTTCTGGTAATGGATCAGTATTTATCTCTAGTACACAAATGGACTTTGTGAGCCTACTCCACATAGAGGGATACTCTCTCAGCCTAGACACACGGGGGAGGGTCTAGACCCTTCTCCAAATGATATGACAGACTCTGAAGATGCCCCATGAAGGTCTCACCCTCCCTGTGGAGCAGAAAGGGGATGAGATGGGGGGGTCAATGAGGAGCAAGGGAGGAGAGGAGGGAGAGGGAACTGGGATTGACATGTAAAACAAGATTGTTTTAATTTAAATAAAAAATGTATAAAATAGAAAAAGAAAAAATTAGTAACAAAGGGAAACACTGGTAAATCCTTTAAAGGATTCTGTTTGCAATGATTGTGTCCCACTTTCTGCATCTCTACCACAGTGTTTTCTAGTCACCTACTAATTTTTAACTAATTTTATTGTATTCATCTCTCTACCTTTTCCTTTATGCTCATTTTATTGTGGGCAAGTGATTATATGGCCTAGCTAGCAAAATTCAGACCAAAAGACAGACCCATGACTCACCATTGGGAATTTAGAAGCGTGCTTCTTTGGACCCATCCACCCTGGCCTAAACATAAAATTACCAAGAATTCTCCAGCCCCAACTCTGGACTCCTCCTCCCCACCCCCAGCTCCCTCTGAGTCATAGGTTCTATCTTCCTCCTGCCCTCTTCTCCATAGGTGTTAGGAAATCTCAGATGGTGTCCTCATGTCCTACCCTCCTTGCTGCACAGGCTGCGGAGCTACTCTCCTGGAAGCACATCCTCTTACACAGTGCTCTTTTCTCCTCCACATCCCCCACGACCGACCCTCTGTTCCCAAGCCTTTCTCTGCTGTCATCACAATACCACACCATCACAACAACACAAAAGACCAGGCAGCCCCTTCAGCTTTGGTCATCCTTGACACTTCCACAGGACAACCATCAAAGAGCTCTACTGTTTCTCTTGAAACTTTTTTCCCTCACTTCAGAAACTCTTGGTTACTTCCAGCTCCCCAGATTTCTCACAAGGAGTTCTCCTTTGCCAAGTCTCTCTTTTCTGCACAGGCTTTCAACAAAGCAAGGCCTGATGCCTTAATCTTTTCCTTCCTTAAGTCACATTATTTTAACCTTCTAACATTAGTGAATTTCTTAACATCAGATGGGTTAAAGGAACTGACATTTTTGTACATGAAAAAAGCAAAACACAAAAAAATGAGGCTCACAGTTGCCCAGTCAGGGATTTACTGGGTCTAAGTGATGATTAGAAGGAAATATGTATGTTCAGTCCTTCCCAATTCTTTTCTTGACATTCATTGTTTGCAGAAATCACACATTGATCTGCTTCTTCAGGCTGTAAATACAAAGACATAGACCTCTCATGGTAATCACCTTATTCTCCAGATGTGCTGGGACTGAGTAACTGTGAGACAGGGTGGATTCTAAGGATTCCTCCTGGGCCAATAGACTTACAGTAGAGTTCTCCAACAGCTTTGAGAGAAGAGATAAATCTATTAATTTTGTTTCTTTCTGTTTGATATTCCCATTTTTCAATGGACTAGAAAAACAGACTGGGAAATTATCTTGATTAATTAATTTCCATAGTAATTGGACAAATACTCCATGAATTCACAGATAGGACTATACTTTTAAATTTCTCTATTATTGATTAAACAAAATAATTAAATTTATATAGTTAATTCTGAAAAATGCCACCCTTAAACTCTTGAAACATCAAATACGCAGATATGTGATATTTCATACATTATGAAGAAGAATAGTAATTGATGATAGGTTACTGATTAATACAAGAACCATGAATCCACATGGACAGCCCAGCACACTAATAGGTAAACAGAAGGCTAACGGGGAAGTTCAGTCTTCATGGAAAATGTCAACTATTTATAGGAGGAAGAATAGTGTTACTGAAAAATCGCTATTCTTCAAATGTCAGACTAAATGTTCATTTATACAAAAATTATCTATGAATAATAACTCCAGAAATGATGGTGAGTGAATGGATGATTCTAGATGAGAAATTGTGCTTACACAGAGAGGAACACGTGATCTTTGATTTCCTAGCTCACATGGCAGTAGAGATTAGCACAACTGTGTTTTCATGATGGTTCATATTGGTTCTCAGCCTCACAGGATCTAAAATCATCTAGGAGATTAGCTGTTGTTGGCTGCTTTTTACCCTCAGCTATTTGGGGGACCCACCACCCAGCTTCCAAATAAATCACAGGCAGGCTTATTCTTTCTTACAAATGCTCAGCCTTAGCTTGGCTTATTTCTACAGCTTTACTTAGCTTAAATTATCCCATCTACCTTTTGCCTCTGCACTTCTTTCTTCCTCTATTTCTGTCTATCTTTTCTTTCCTATTCCGTGTCTGACTGTGTAGCTGGGTGGCTGGCCCCTGATATCTCAATCTTTCCTTCTCATTCTCTCCTGGATTTTTCCCCAGAATTTCTCCTCATATTTATTTTCTCTGCCTGCCAGCCCTCCTTTCCTTTCGCCTGCCTTGCTATGGGCCGTTCAGCCCTTTATTAGACCAATCCAGTGTTTTAGACAGACAAAGTAACACAGCTTCACAGAATTAAACAAATGCAACATAAAAGAGTGCAAGACATCTTTGCATCATTAAAATAAATGTTCCATAACATAAACAAATGTAACACATCTTAAAATAATATTCCACAGCAACATGGACATGACTAAGAGGGAGTTTCTAGGTTGGGTTAATGAAACGTCCCATCCTAACCTGGAGCAGCACCATTCTATGAGCTCAAGCCCCAGAGAGGATAAAAAGGAGAGAGCCAGCTGGGCACCAGCATTCATCAGTCTCTGATTTCATACTCTTGATGACAGGTTACTAGCTGCTTCGTGTCCCTCACACCACCCCTCCCCCACCAGAATACTGTACCTTGGACTGTAAGCCAAGAATAACCCTCTTTTCCTTAAGTTTCTTTTAGTTACTGAAATGAGGAAAGTAACAAATTCAGAGTAATCTCACAATTCACGTTACTTAGTTCCTACTATTGCTCAGATACATCTCTAAACATGTCTTAGTGAATACAAATTTAGGTTAAAATGATTTAACAACATTGTAAACACAAATAGCTCTTCACTTCAGAGCTTTTCAAATACTAATTTACACATGAACTTAGTCAACACTATGTTTAGCAAATGTTTAAAAAAATGAAACACCATCCAGAAAAGTGGCCTGTGTCACCATCATACAATATTCATAATTCTGTAAATTACAAACATAAATATCAGAACTAGGAACTTATTCTCATTATACCTAAATACTCAAAGTATATTTATCAATTTCTAGAGTTAACTTAATCTTTTTTTTAGAATTGTTAATTAACAAAGTATGTTCTATAGCAAACAGTGTCCTTTGGTCCAAATATTTGGTCTTTTTAAAGTTCAACTTTGTGCTGAGACTCATTTAAATAGCTCCTTTGGATGACCTACTCCCCCCTAGGAAATCTTCACCTTCTTGTCCTCTGGTGGCATCTGAGAGGATGAGGGACTGTGAGGTATCCCCTAGTGACCTCAGTAAGAATGCATGTAGTGGAGAAGTCTCTACTACCTGCCTAGGTGACGAAACCTAGCCTTGGGTTCTGTTATAGAAAGAACCAGGAGGAACAGGAAACTCCATCTACAACAGAGTAGATGTTTCTCTGACTGTCCTGGAACTCACTCTGCAGACCAGGTTGGTCTCTAATTCAGAGATACACCTGCTTGTGCCTGCTGATTGATGGAATTGAACACATGTACCACTACCATCCAGCTCTGACTAGTCTCTTTTAGGAACTCTGGTTCTGTCTAAATGTTGCTACAATTCCCTGATCCCCTTTGTATTAGTCGGGGCTCTCTAAAATAGCAGAGCTGAGGAAATGAACTGTAGCTGGAACTTTTCTGCTTCCACCTGGTCCCACAGAAACTTATAAAGTAATCACTCAGAGGCTTAATAATTATTTGGCTGATGGCTTGGACTTATTACTAGCTAGCTCTTACATATCAATTAACCCATTTCCATTAATCTGTATGTTGCCACGTGGCACATGGCTCACCAATAATGCTCTGGCATTTTACTCAAGCCTTTTGCCCTGCATAAAACTTAAGTCAAAATGGATCAAAGACCTCAACATAAACCCAGCCACACTGAACCTACTAGAAGATAAAATGGGAAATACCCTTGAATTAATCAGTATAGGAGACTGCTTCCTGAACATAACACCAGTAGCACAGACACTGAGATCAACTATTAATAAATGGGACCTCCTGAAACTGAGAAGCTTCTGTAAGGCAAAGGACATAGTCAGCAAGACAAAATGACAGCCCACAGACTGAGAAAAGATATTCCCCAACCCCACATCTGACAGAGGGCTGATCTCCAAAATATACAAAGAACTCAAGAAGCTATTCTCAAAAACACCAAACAATCCAATTAAAAAATGGGGTACAGAACTAAATAGACAATTCTCAATAGAGGAATCTAAAATGGCTGAAAGACACATAAGAAAGTGTTCAACATCCTTAGCCATCAGGGAAATGCAAATCAAAACAACTTTGAGATACCATCTTACTCCTGTCAGAATGGATAAAATCAAAAATACCAATGACAATCTATGCTGGAGAGGATGAGGAGAAAGAGGAACACTCCTCCACTGCTGGTGGGAGTGCCAACTTGTACAGCCACTTGGGAAATCAGTATGGCGACTCCTCAAGAAAATGGGAATGAGTCTACCACAAGATGCAGCAATTCCACTCCTAGGCATATACCCAAAAGAAGCACATTCATACAACAAAGACATCTGTTCAACGATTTTCATAGCAGCATTATTTGTAATAGCCAGAAACTGGAAGCAGCCTAGATGCCCATCAACTGAAGAATGGATACAAAAAATGTGGTACATTTACACAATGGAGTACTACTCAGCAGAAAAAACAATGGAATCTTGAAATTTTCAGGAAAATGGATGGAACTCAAAGAAACCATTCTGAGCGAGGTAACCCAATCACAAAAAGACAAACATGATATGTACTCACTCATATGTGGACCTGCTTTATGATACATAGTAGTGACTGTGCTTTATCAGAGCTGTTTTTAATGATGTTGCTCAGAATGGTTTCCTTCCAGATGATGTCTGAGAAGCTAATTTAAAAGAAAAATGGGTGCCAGGTATCACAAGGTTAACAGAACTGCTATTTTTCTGGGATTTTGTTTTTTACTTTTTTTTTCAAATGGAGAGTGCTGGATGTCTCTACAATTTTGTTCAAATGACTGCAGAACCTGGAAATACTGTTGCTGTTTTTGATGCATAACATACTGCCATTTTTGGTCTTTTTGTATAATATATATATATATATATATATATATATATATATATATATAATTTGAATTTTTGGAAACTTTAGCTGTGCTGTCAACTTTGGAAAAAAGTATCCCAGTTTACCGTGTTGAGTTGGCATTGTACAAAAATTAACAGCCATATTGGTCTAGAAATGTTGAACATAATTTTTTCCATTTGTACTGGGGTAATACACTGTATTAAATATGTAAGGTCTTGACCCCATTCTTACATTCCGCCGCCGCAGACTGACCTGGAACTAGGTGAGTGAGGCCCTGCCCGCTCCCGACCCCAGACCAGAACACCCCACCACCCCCATCCCACCACCCCCTCCTGAGCCTGCCGGCTTGGGCCAGACACGCCCAGAGAGGGAGGAGCCCCCTGCCCCACCAATCTGCTAGCACTCCATTCTTACATTCCGCCGCCGCAGACTGACCTGGAACTAGGTGAGTGAGCCCCTGCCCGCTCCCGACCCCAGACCAGAACACCCCACCACCCCCATCCCACCACCCCCTCCTGAGCCTGCCGGCTTGGGCCAGACACGCCCAGAGAGGGAGGAGCCCCCTGCCCCTCCAATCTGCTAGCACTCCATTCTTACATTCCGCCGCCGCAGACTGACCTGGAACTAGGTGAGTGAGCCCCTGCCCGCTCCCGACCCCAGACCAGAACACCCCACCACCCCCATCCCACCACCCCCGCCTGAGCCTGCCGGCTTGGGCCAGACACGCCCAGAGAGGGAGGAGCCACCTGCCCCACCAATCCGCTAGCACCCCATTCTTACATTCCGCCGCCGCAGACTGACCTGGAACTAGGTGAGTGAGCCCCTGCCCGCTCCCGACCCCAGACCAGAACACCCCACCACCCCCATCCCACCACCCCCGCCTGAGCCTGCCGGCTTGGGCCAGACACGCCCAGAGAGGGAGGAGCCACCTGCCCCACCAATCTGCTAGCACCCCATTCTTACATTCCGCCGCCGCAGACTGACCTGGAACTAGGTGAGTGAGCTCCTGCCCGCTCCCGACTCCAGGCCAGAACACCCCACCACCCCCATCCCACCACCCCCTCCTGAGCCTGCCGGCTTGGGCCAGACAAGCCCAGGCAGGGAGGAGCTCCCTGTGCCCCAAATCTGGTAGCACCCCACTCTTCCATTCCGCCGAACGACCAAGAAACTAGGAACTAGCGAGGAGACCACCAGGAGCGTCGAGATCATCTAGAGTTGTGGACATCGAATTCCTAGCCCCCACACACCACTGGGCCACAAGAGGAGATAGAGAGAACCCACCCGCACCCACTAAAAGGATATGGGGAGAAGACAGAATAAGATTTCACTCAACAACACAAAGACCAACATGACACCACCAGAACCTAGGGACTCCACTCCGGCAAGAGCTGAAAAGCCCAACACAGAGCATGAAGATGAGATGGACCTCAAAAATTATCTCAGCAAGTTGATAGAGACCTTTAAAGAGGAAACAAGAAAATCCCTTAAAGAAATAGAAGAGAAAACAAACAAAAAATTAAATGAATTGGAGGAAAAGACAAACCAAAAAATTCAAGAAATAAATAAATCTCTTAAAGAATCCAAAGAAAGCCAAGAAAAAACATCCAAGCAAGTGAAGGAAGCTCTTGAAATAGTTCAAAACATGAAAGCTGAAATACACACAATAAAGAAAACACAGAATGAGACCATGTTGGAAATGGAAAGGTTGGATAAACGATCAGGAACTAAAGATGTAAGTGTATCCAACAGGATTCAAGAGATGGAAGAGAGAATCTCAGCCACTGAAGACTCGCTAGAGGATATACATTCATCCACCAAAGAGAACCTCAAGTCCAACAAAACCCTAACACAAAATATCCAGGAAATATGGGACACCGTAAAAAGGCCAAACCTAAGAATAATAGGTGTAGAAGAAGGTGAAGAAATACTGCTCAAAGGTACAGAAAACATATTCAACAAAATCATAGAAGAAAACTTCCCCAACCTACAGAAGGATATGCCTATGAAAGTACAAGAAGCTTACAGGACACCAAACAGACTGGACCACAAAAAGAAGTCGCCCCGACACATAATAATCAAAACACCAAATCTACAGAATAAAGAGAAAATATTAAGAGCAGCAAAGGAAAAAGGCCAAGTAACATATAAAGGCAAACCAATCAGAATCACACCCGACTTCTCAATGGAAACTCTGAAAGCCAGAAGGTCTTGGATAGATACCCTACAAGCACTAAGGGAGCATGGATGTCAACCCAGACTACTGTACCCAGCAAAACTTTCAATCACTATAGATGGAGAAAACAAGATATTCCACGACAAAAACAGATTTAAACAATACATATCAACAAATCCAGCACTACAGAAGGCTCTGGAAGGAAAACTCCAACCCAACGAACATAACTACACTCACAAAAACACTGTCAGTAGTTAATCGAATTTCACCAAACACAAAAAGAAACAGAAGGGCAAAATCCACACGCAATGATACCACCAACAATAAATCCAAAACCAAGAAGAACCAATGAACAATGGACGTTAATATCCCTGAATGTCAATGGTCTTAACTTACCCATAAAAAGATACAGGCTAACAGAATGGATACGAAGACAGAATCCATCCTTCTGCTGTTTACAAGAAACACACCTCAAATTCAAAGACAGGCGATACCTCAGAGTAAAAGGATGGGAAAAGATTTTCCAATCAAATGGGCTCAAGAAACAAGCTGGGGTAGCAATATTAATATCTAACAAATTAGACTTTAAACTGAAAGCAATCAAAAGAGATAAAGAAGGGCATTTCATACTCATCACAGGAAAAGTCCATCAAGACGAAGTCTCAATCCTGAACATCTATGCCCCTAATACAAAAGCATCCACTTTTGTAAAAGAAACATTACTAAAGCTCAAACCACACATAAAACCACACACACTTATAGTAGGAGACTTCAACACCCCCCTTATACCACTGGACAGAACTACTAGACAGAAACTTAACAAAGAAACAAAGGATCTGAAAGAAGTTATGACACAACTGGGTTTAACAGATATCTATAGAACATTCCATCCAAACACAAAAGAATATACCTTCTTCTCAGCGCCACATGGAACCTTCTCAAAAATTGACCACATAGTTGGCAGCAAAGCAAACCTCCACAGGTACAAAAGTATTGAAATAACCCCCTGTATCTTATCAGACCACCATGCATTAAAGCTAGAATTCAACAGCAATACGAATTGCAGAAAACCTACATTTACGTGGAAAATGAATAACTCCCAATTGCACCATTCCTTGGTTGAGGAAGAAATAAAAAAAGAAATCAAAGACTTTCTAGAATTTAATGAGAATGTAGACACAACATACCCGAACTTATGGGACACCCTGAAAGCAGTGCTAAGAGGGAAGTTCATAGCACTAAGTGCTCACATGAAGAAACTGGAGGAAAGTCACATTAGAGAATTGACAGAACAACTGAAAGCTTTAGAGCAAGAGGAAGCAAACTCACCAAGGAGGAGTAGACGCCAGGAAATAATCAACCTGAGAGCCGAAATCAACAAAGTAGAAACTAGGAAAACAGTACAAAGAATCAATGAAACAAAGAGTTGGTTCTTTGAGAAGATCAACAAGATAGACAAGCCTCTAGCCAAACTAACCAAAAGGCAGAGAGAGAGCATGCTAATTAACAAAATCAGAAATGAAAAGGGAGACATAACAACGGACACTGAGGAAATCCAGAGAATCTTTAGGTCATACTTTGAAAACCTGTATTCCACAAAATTGGAAAACCTAAAGGAAATGGACAACTTTCTGGATAAATATCACTTACCAAAATTAAATCAAGATCAGATAGACAGTTTAAATCGAACTATAACCCCTAATGAGATAGAAGCAGTAATCAAAAGCCTCCCAACCAAAAAAAGCCCAGGGCCAGATGGCTTCACTGCAGAATTCTACCAGAAATTCAAACAAGAGCTAATTCCAGTACTCCTCAAACTGTTCCACACAATAGAAGCAGATGGGATATTGCCAAACTCTTTCTATGAGGCTACAATCACTTTGATACCCAAGCCTCACAAAGATATGACTAAGAAAGAGAACTACAGACCGATATCCCTCATGAACATCGATGCTAAAATACTCAATAAAATATTGGCCAACCGAATACAAGAACATATCAGAAAAATCATCCACCATGATCAAGTAGGCTTTATCCCAGGGATGCAAGGATGGTTCAACATACGAAAATCCATCAATGTAATCCACTATATAAACAAACTTAAAAAGAAAAACCACATGATCATCTCACTAGATGCTGAAAAAGCCTTTGACAAAATCCAACATCCCTTCATGATAAAGATCTTGGAGAGAACAGGAATAACAGGAACATATCTAAACATGATCAAGGCAATATATACCAAACCAATAGCCAACATCAAAGTAAATGGAGAGAAACTCAAAGCGTTTCCTCTAAAATCAGGAACAAGACAAGGCTGTCCACTCTCTCCATATCTCTTCAATATTGTACTTGAAGTTCTGGCTATAGCAATAAGACAAGAAAAGGGGATCAAAGGGATACAAATTGGAAAGGATGAAGTAAAACTTTCACTATTTGCAGACGACATGATAGTCTACATTAGTGACCCGAAAAACTCTACCAGGGAACTCCTACAGCTGATAAACACCTTCAGCAAGGTAGCAGGATACAAAATTAACTCAAAAAAATCAGTAGCCCTACTATACACAGATGATAAATCCAATGAGAAAGAAATCAGGGAAACATCACCTTTCACAATATCCACAAGCAACATAAAATACCTGGGGGTAACACTAACCAAAAAAGTGAAAGACCTGTACAATAAGAACTTTGAGACTTTAAAGAAAGAAATTAAAGAAGATACCAGAAAATGGAAAGATCTCCCATGCTCATGGATAGGTAGAATTAACATAGTAAAAATGGCAATCCTGCCAAAAGCAATCTACAGATTCAATGCAATCCCCATCAAAATCCCAACACAGTTTTTCACAGACATTGAAAGAACAATACTCAACTTTATATGGAAAAATAAAAAGCCCAGGATAGCCAAAACAACTCTTTACAATAAAGGATCTTCTGGAGGCATCACCATCCCCGACTTCAAGCTCTACTATAGAGCCATAGTTCTGAAAACAGCTTGGTATTGGCACAAAAATAGACTGATAGACCAATGGAATCGAATTGAAAACCCTGATATCGACCCACGCACCTATGGATACCTTATTTTTGACAAAGGTGCTAAATCTATACAATGGAAAAAAGACAGCATCTTCAACAAATGGTGCTGGTACAATTGGATTCGGACATGCAGAAAATTACAGATAGATCCATACCTGTCACCATGCACAAAACTTAAGTGCAAATGGATCAAAGATCTCAGCATAAATCCAACCACACTGAATCTTCTAGAAGAGAAAGTGGGAACTACCCTTGAACAAATTGGCACAGGAGACCACTTCCTGAACATTACGCCAGAAGCACAGACATTGAGGTCTGCAATTAATAAATGGGACCTCCTGAAACTGAGAAGCTTCTGCAAGGCAAAGGAAACAGTCAGTAGGATAAAACGACCACCCACAGAATGGGAAAAGATCTTCACCGATCCCACATCTGACAGAGGACTGATTTCCAAAATATATAAGGAGCTCAAGAAGCTAGCCACCAAAACACCAAACAACGAAATTAAAAAGTGGGGTGCAGAACTAAATAGGGAATTCTCAACAGAGGAATCTGAAATGGCTGAAAGACACTTAAAAAAGTGCTCAAAATCATTGGCCATCAGAGAAATGCAACTCAAAACAACTCTGAGATACCATCTCACGCCTGTCAGAATGGCTAAAATAAAAAACACCAATGACAATCTATGCTGGAGAGGATGTGGAGAAAAAGGAACACTCCTCCATTGCTGGTGGGAGTGCGATCTTGTAAGACCACTCTGGAAATCAGTATGGCGGTTGCTCAGAAAAATGGGAATCAGTGTACCTCAAGATCCAGCCATTCCTCTCTTGGGTATATACCCAAATAGGGCATGTACTTACAACAAGGACATATGTTCAACCATGTTCATAGCAGCATTGTTTGTAATAGCCAGAACCTGGAAACAACCTAGATGCCCCTCTATTGAAGAATGGATTGAGAAAATGTGGTACATTTATACAATGGAGTACTACTCAGCAGAAAAAAGCAATGGAATCTTGAAATTCGCAGGCAAATGGATGGAACTAGAGGAAACCATCCTGAGTGAGGTAACCCAGTCACAAAAAGACAAGCAAGGTATGTACTCACTGATATATGAATTTTAGACATAGAACAAAAGACTACCAGTATATAATGCTCTTCACCAAAGAAACTAGGAAACATGAAGGACTCTAAGGGTTAAATGGTCCCCAGGAATGGAAATGGCATGAACTCCCGAACTAATTGGGGGCATGAGGGTGGGGGGGGAAGGAGCTGCTACAATAAGAGCAAGAGAAGAGGAGAAGAGGAGAGGAAATGGAGGGGCAGAAACATTGAGTTGGGGGAAGAATAGAGGAAAGAGAGCAAGATGAGAGAAACGATATCAGAGGGAGCCACTGTAGGCCCGAGAAGGGATCAGGAACCAGGGAGATCTCCAGAGACCTACAAGGATGACACGATCTGACAATCCAGGCAATGGTGGAGAGGATAACCTAAAAACCCTCCCCCTAAAATGAGATTGATGACTTCTCTTTATGCCATCCTAGAGCCCTCACCCAGTGGCTGATGGAAACAGAGACAGACATCCACAGATATACAATGAGCCGAAATCGGGAATTTAGTTGAAGAGAGGGAGGAATGAAGAACGAAGGGGTCTGTATTAGGATGGAGAAACCCACAGGAACTGTTGGCCTGAACAAGGGAGAGCACATCGACCCCAGATGCTGTCCAGGAGGCCTGTACAAGACTGATCCAGACCCCAGAACATAGATGTCAATAAGGAGGCCTCTGCACTCCAGGGAGCCTCTGGTAGTGGATTAGTATTTTTCCCTGGTGCAAGAAGGGACTTTGAGAGCCCATCCCATATGAAGGGTTACACTCTGGCCCTGGACACATGGGGAAGGGCCCAGGATCAGCATAGGAAGACTTGGTGGACTTTGCTGAGCTCCCGTTGAGGGCCCTACCCTGCCTGGGGAGTAGTGGGTGGATGGGGTTGGGGGGGTGGGCTGGGGGTGGGGGAGAAAGTTTGGGGGTGAGGGGAGGGAGAGGGAGAAGGGACTTGAAATAAGCTTGTTCCCTAACTAGAACTAATAAAATAAAAAAAAAAAAAAAAAAAAAAAAAAAAAAAAAAAAAAAAAATAAATATGTAAGGTCTTAAAAAAAGAAGGGATTTTGAGAGCCCATCCCATGTAAAGGGATGCTCTCTTGACCTGGACACATGGGGAAGGGCTTAGGCCTGGCCCAGGATGATGTGGTAGACTTTGGGGAGCCCCTTTTGAGGGCCTTACTCTGCCTGGGCAGGTGGAGGGGGGATGACTAAGGGAGGGGAGGGAGAGGGAGAGGGAGAGGGAGAAGGGATTGACATCTGAAGCAAGCTTGTTCCTAATTTGAACTAATAAAATAAAAAATGCATAGTATATTAAACATTATATTAGATACCTTTAAAATAACTTGTTTATTACCCTTGTGTTTAAAAGAAAAATAGAAGGATTTTGAGTTTCCTTGTGGATGTTTGGCTTCTTTTTTGTCAGTAGACTCCTCTTAACAGTCAAATGTGTTTAAGCTTAGTCAAAGGTCAATGAAATTGAACAGCAAACATTCGAAAATAGAGATATAAACCAGTCTCTAACTTTATCTCCTTTTTGTCACACATGATCATATATGACAGGAACATGCATGAGAGACAGCCTTCCTATCACCACCCAGGATAGGAAAGTTAAATTGAACCAAGTATCTTTGCTTGAAGTTGATTCTGCATTCTTTTACACAATACCCGTTTTTGGTGTGTGCACTTTATTTAAATATGTGTGCATAAAGTTTTTATTAGTTCTCTAATTAAAAACTAAAAGTCCTAGAGCATGCTGTGAGAGGATTAGTAAATGCCATCCAGATCAAGTCTAGACTAAGATCTAAGACGGCGAATGCAACACCCTCATCCTTTCTCCTCATGATCTATGACCCCACCTGCTTCAGGCTTCTGAATACACATAAAAGAATTCTTGGACAGAGACTTCTTTCATAAGAAATTTAGTGCATCTTTTCAGAATGCTGAAAAATAGAACGTTAGATTAAATATCATGAAATCAAATCATCCCAATGGAAAAAGATCAGAAAACCTATTGGAAAGTTTGGGATGTATGGAAAGGTACCCCATGGGTGACAGGAAATAAAAGGATGTGTGTTTTTCAACCTTGTATCTTGACATGGTCCCTGACTGACTAGACAGAATTCTCAGTCTTTATCTAGTTAAATATCTTCAGTACACAATTTTTAAAAAGAACCGTAACCTTTGAATAGGGAATTGTGTTTCTTAAGTTCTGGATCTGTTGGAAGAAAAGCAATGTTGTGCTCATACTTAATCATAAAAGGCAATCACATTTTAGGGGTGAGTAGATTCTAAAAGTTAACTAAACTTCGTGCTTATTATCTGCATCTCTGGGTTATTATTTCATGTCTACTTTTTTGTTTTCCCTTCAGGGACAGGTTTATAAGACATTTCAAAAGGATATTTATTTGTACATATCCTGTTAAAATTAAGATAACTACAAAATGCAAATTAATATTCTAAGTCTGTTTGGGCTTTCATAACAAAATATCATATTTTTGCAACTTAACAAGAATGTATTTTCTTACAGCTCTGGAGGCTTTCAAGTCTAAATGGGTAAGGGTTTTCTTCATAGCTTTTAGATGGAAATCTTTTTGAGGTCTCATATGGCAAATTGAGACCTTTTATTTTTAGTATGTTTAATTAATTCTTTAAAAAGTCAGGAGGTGTATTTTGATCACAGTTACTCCACCTCTCCCCTGATTTATTCCAGACTTACTCCCACACCTTACTGGAGCACACACCACCACTCCTCAGATTTCATGTCTTCCTTTTTTGTCTTAACTCCTGGACTCCATTTTATGCTGCCCAAGTATTCACTGTGTGAGGCCATCCTCTGACGTACAGTCAGCCTACCAGGAGACACAGCCTTAAGGAAAACTGCCTCTCCCTCCTTCAGAACCCAGCAACTGTCCATTGCTCCTCAGTTAGAGATAAGGCTTCAAGAACTGCTTTTTACTCCATGCTAACATGCTGGCTGGCTTGGCCTTGTGTCCAAAAATAATAATTTGTACTGGTTCTCCCCACCTCTGTTTTTCACAACCTTTATAGCCCCTTTTCTGAGCCCTTGAAAAGGGATGTGCTACAGCTAGCCCAACCATAGCTGAGCACCCCTTTGACACAGTCTCTGCACTTTTCCACCAGTTGAGGGGTTTTGTGTTAACTGACATCCAAACATGAAGAAGCTTCACTCACAATGTCTGAGAGCTGCTCTAATCAGAGATATCAACTTGGAGGGCAGTTTGATACTGTGTCAGTTTGTTACGATAAAAGTAGTAGGCTCACCCCTGAAGCTCCCGAGTCACGGGCATTTTGTTAGTGAAGGGACCAGCTCCCCATTTCGGCAGCCATAACAGCCGAACATGTGCTTGTCTGACCTTGCCTTGGTCACTAGAGGTTAGGTGCCTGCCTCGTGGCAAGGAACCAATCAGAAGCTAGCTGGTGGCGCTATGCTTTATGGCTCTTGGTGTGGTTTACGGACAAGTGCACAGCAATGATGCACAGAGCATAGCAACCACCCTGGGAGGGCCTATGGGCCATAACAACCAGTTGACCAATCAACACAGGGCAAACCCTCCAAGCCTGGAGGGCACACCAATCCTGAGCCTGTGCGTACCCCTAGATACTCCCCTTACGCTGCCCTGTAAGATCTCTATGCAGACTCCTTGAGCTGTCTTTCCTAGCCATCCACCATGGTGGGTGGATGAAAGACCTAAGCTAACATGAGGTTAGCTCGTTAAACAACTATAATAAAGCCTCGTGCAGTTTGCATCAAGCTTTCGACTCTGCCTGGTGATTGGGGTGATCGAGGTCCTGGGCCAAGATCCTGGAGGCCTGAACTTCTGGGGGTCTTTCAGTTAGATTTACAGTGGAATGGACCTTAAATTCATTTTTTTTTCAAAAGTCGTTGGTTAGCACCATCACATTCTTGCCAGTATTGTATCCATGGACACATCCTGCCATAGTGGAGACCTCCTTTCCTTTAAAGCTACAGACAAGCTAAATGTGGTAGCAATCTTAGCATTCAGGAGTATGAGATGGGAAGGCTTGAAGTTGAAACCAGTCTGCCTAGGCTACAAATGTGATCTTATCTCAAAAACAAAAAACTACAGGGATTGC
This sequence comes from Cricetulus griseus, assembly GCF_003668045.3. NCBI lineage: Eukaryota > Metazoa > Chordata > Mammalia > Rodentia > Cricetidae > Cricetulus > Cricetulus griseus. The sequence goes on along the minus strand of NC_048595.1, from coordinate 252,318,592 downwards.
TGTGGTTCTCTACAAGACTTTGTAAAAGCCTTATCTCCAGTTGAGGCCATGTTGGGGGTGGGGATAAAGCTTTAACAACATCAACAAAGAGGCAGAAAGGCTGGGAGAGGGCTCAGAGGATAAAACATCTGCAGCACAAGTTTGAGGGTCCCCGTTTGGATTCCCTGAACCCACATAAAATGAATATTAGTAGCATGCATCTGTAACCCTAGTACTCCTGTTGTAGACAGAATCCCCAGAATCCCCAGACCAGATAACCTACTATCTGTACCTACAAACTACATCAAGACCCTGTCTCAAACAAGGCAGGATAGAAAGACTAACAAACCATGAGGTACCCTGGCTTCCACATATATCCCATAGTAAGTGTACACCTGTACTCACACACAGGAACATGCTTACACATAGAGACACATACACACATCATATAACACACAAAGATTTTAAAAGAGTAATTCGGGAAGACATAATACATAATTGCATCCACTGATCAAGTGAATTTCTTAAAATGATCTTTGGATTTATTTAAATAATTACTATAATCTCCTCCTGATATCTCTTGATTAAACTATCAAAACGTTTAAATGCTAACAATATGCAGTCTGTCTCTTGATCCCAAGGTTGGGAAACAAGTGTTACTAATTTTCCCATTTGGAAAGTTAAGTTAACAGATTTTGGGGGGTTATCATAATTAGTTATGAGGTCACTGATAGGATATTTATGAGGTATTCACATCTGAAAATTGAATGTCAAAATATTTCTCTTTCTCCACTGTATTTTTTAATCCAAAGTTAAAATTCCTACATCTTACCAAAAACTCTACTGAGATTATCTTGACATTTTATCTTGACAACAGGAGTTAGTTCTCCCCACCACGAAGTCCACCGGGTTTATTCAATGCCAGCAGTTATTATCCCACGGTCAAATGATAGCAAAGGCGTGCTAGGAAGTCTTCTACTCATATTCAATGGGAAAACAACCAATAAAGGAATTCATGTTCCATTTCTTCTTTATTCTTATAATTAATCTTAATTTCCATACTATTTGGGTCCTGCTCATACAGTTCTTTTCAGAGCCAATGAGTTCAAATATATTCTCTACTTTCTCCTCCACCGAATGCAAGGAATAAGATCTTCTGGTAATGTCTTTTATTCTTCTAGCGTTGAGTTTTTGTGCAAGATGGGAGATAAGAATCCTGATACTAGAATATTCAAAGAACACAAAATGCTCAACATCAAGAAAACAAACAATCCAATTGAAACTGGAACATGCGGCACAAATGGTCAGGAAACATTTGAGAGAATGTTCAACATCCTTGGCCATCAGGGAGACATAAATTTAAACTACCTTCTTATTCTAATCAGAATTACTAAAATCAAGAAAACAACTAATAAATGCCACTGTGTATATGGGGAGAGGGGAACCTTCTTGCAAAGGTTCAACTACCATTGTGGAAGTGGAGGCAGAAAGATTGCAAGAGCCAGAGAGGGTGGATGACTTTAAGGAAACAGTGTTTCCAGGCATAGCATGGCACCTATACATATGAATTATCAATGGTTATGAAAGCATGCACAAAATCTTTGTAATTCTAAGTCATTCCAAATTCAATCATGGAGAGAGGATGTGGGCACGAAAAACCCTTGCTCGTTACAGAGCTATTAGCCATTGGTAGCTTCTGGAAAAGGAAGAGTTAATATTCTTTAAAATTTTAGCTCCTCGTAAGTAGATCACACTCCAGTTAAAGGACAGATGTCCAAGACTATATGAACTGAACAAATTTTACTTGGTGGGTTAAAAAAAAAAGGGAAGACACAAGTTGGTTGCGTAGGGAAGTGAAGTCCATATGGGAGGAGTTAGGAAGTGAATATATTCAAACTATCCTGTATGAAGTTCTCAAAGAACTCATAAAAAGAAAGAAACTAAAACTTTTCTAAAGAGAAACTACCAATGAAGATGTATAGTACTATCAATGAACTTGACATGCAATACTCTATCTAAACAAAGAATATGCAATCATTTAACTGCCATGGAAATGCTACAAAGATTTGCTTTGAAATAGCAGGCCACCTACAGAAAATCTGTAAAATTGGAAAGTGAAATTCTCATTCTCAGGTGCAAATTTTTTAAAAAAGTGATCTGTAGTCAGAACGTTAACAAATAAAAGAAAATTGGTATGATTTTTATAATATGAAAATATTACAATTTCTGGTTATGGTATCTTTTTATGGGAACAGTGTAGACTAAATGTTGCCTAGGCAATTAGACATGTAAGTTATTCCCTTCTTTTGGAAAATAAACCTGTATAAAATTTCATATTTTTGAATAACTTTTTTTAACCATAGAAGTTATTTAGTATTTGAGTTATATAACAGCAAGAAAGCAAAACAGCTACTAAACTTTAAAATAGTTATTTAATAAGTTCCAAGACCTGTGAAGCATCCACTTTGCTATTAAAAATAAATACCAATTAAAATTTATAGGAGGTCTTTTTTTAGCTTCCAAACCTACTTATTATTAAAATATACCATATAGATATATGAACAGTGAGTTTTATGACTCACTTGAATGTAAATTAATAAAATACGCCATAGTTTGATATATATTATTACTGGAAAGTAATTTAATATTACTAAAACTTAACTTGCTGAAATACTTGGCATTCAAAAATTGACTAATTCAAGTTAATATAATTTTTTCTGACAGAGTTAAACAAATTTTTGATATGTAACTAATTTCTAGGCTCTCTTCTTACTTGAAGTAATAGACTAATATAAGTGAGTAAAAACTATATCATATTAATGGGATAGCTTCGACCTTAGAAAATTATATGCTTCAATATGTCTGTCATATAGAACTAAACAGCACATTCTCCATCCTGCTATTCCAATCATTCAACAGATTAAACATGGTTGTAAAAATAAAATCTTAGTTTTCTCAGCCTCTTCTTCCTTCTCCAGTGTCTCATTGCATAGACCCAACTAACCTAGTACTGATTCTCAAGTGCTGGGATTATAGGCATGCACAATCACTGCCTGGCTCTCTGTTTCACTGTTAATTCACTTTGCTTCTGTGTTACATTTATAAGACAAATGAGTTGTTATTAACAGACAAAGTTTATTGACTTTGGTCATAAAGTGACTTGTGATAAGATTCTCTAGCTTTTGAAATAGTCCCCCCAAGAAGGTAGAAAAATAGAAAATAAAAGGAGGCATTAATTTAACCTTTCCAAAGAATTCAGAGCGCTCTGAAACAATCAGAGCTAAGCCATTCATTAAAAATGTCCTGCAAGAAACAAAAAGGGAAGAACAAGGATTAAATCCAATTACAGGAAGATTTAGAGATGAAAGCAGAAATCTGAGAATTTGAATTAAAATTGTGTTTGTAAATAGATCTGCAAAGATTAAGATTTTGTTGTTACAGATACAATCTGACATCACCTCTTAAAATGTCCATTCCCCGTTTCCAAGGATGACAAAGATAGCTTCTTTTGACAGGCTCAAACCCAGTTGAACACCTATATAACTCTAAAATATAACTTAAAGCTATTGAAACAAGATATTTTAAATGGTTGGTTTTATTTTCCTAGGTTCAAATAAGTTTTGCAAGACACTGAAAAAGTTTCTAACATTAACAAACACAAAAGTCACAGGATATGAAAACAGAAATGAATATTTTGTGCTCCCTCCTATCCCTTGGAATGTATGAAGGGGCATGCTGAAGTATTTTACATGACTATATTACATTGTACTTACTCAAAACTGTATAAAAATCTACAACTCTTACAGCATGAATTTACATTTCTTTAATTTGTTCAAATACTAGAAGTCTATGAACAATGCAGTAAGCATTAATGTAGTTTGATACTTTTTAAAAGTTACATCATTTTCTAACTTAAAATGATCTTACAACATTTCTAATTAATTTAAACACACACAGCCTTGGGTTTGAATTTCATTTTGTTTTGTGACTATTAGGGGTGCCAATGATCAAAACAATAAAATTCATATCCAACATATAAGTGAACTTCAGTGCAATAGTCAGGAAGTCAACCTGACCAAAATAAAATAAACTATATTTTTAAAAGAATAAAGAATATAATATGGGATGGAAACTAAGGGACAAGAGGGCCAAGAAGTGAGTGACAAATAAAATAAAAGCAAGAAAAAAAACCAAAAAATAAAAGTAACAAATAATGTTCCTGGATCTAAAAATTATATTGTGAACAGAATTCATGAGAACAAATTTCTGTAAAGAGAATGAGTTACAAAGAGGTCATTTGTGTGATCTGTGGAATCAGGTCACAGCTCTACTTTCCAGACATAGCATTGCATTGCTAACACCTGAACATCATATAGTTGTTCTTCTGCATATAGCATGCTCATTCTAAAAGTTTAATAATTTTTTTAAAAAAAAATGTGTGTGTCTTTTTGGAATTAAGGTCATTTGAATATCTTTGGTGTTTGTTACGATGAGAATAGAAAAGATAAAAGTTCCTTGTGAAAATAAGATAAAATAAAGCTTGCAGAAAAGAATTTAGTGAACCACAATCCCTTGATCTGTGTCTTGACTTACCAAGAGTCTTTAAAATGAACATATTTTAGAAGCCGAACCTCATTTATCTGACACACATAAAGTGAGTGATTTAGAGCAAAAATATAAGAACATTTGTTACTTTTAAGGTTACATATTCTCAAGATATAATAATTAATTTAGAAATCTTGGGTATTAAGGAAATACCAAGAATAGAAGATTCACATTCCTTCAAAGTGTTGGCTCATTGATAATCCTTAATCTAGTACAACAGAATGTACACTTGTAGATGCAAAATTCTATTACTTAAGAAGCTAACCAGCTATTCTTTAATGCACAGAAAGTTTTAAAGCATTGAAAGTAGAAATGAGAGGGGGAAATGACATCTCCAGGGATCTTTTCCTTAATTTATCCATATAACCATCAAAAGCAAGCACTTTTCCAGTAGGTATGAGCATCTTCATGTTAGCAGACAAGGTACCAACAAAATGAGAAATCTCCTCAGATACAACTTAATCTATGACAAGGACAACAAATTCTATCTGACACAAAACCTTATATTTCCAAGATTTCATAAATTTCCCCAGTGAACAGTTTATATTAAGCACGTTAGAAGAACTTCATGCAGTGTCCAGTCAAGTGAGCATATTCTGCACCCGGTATTGCTTTGCCTAAAAACACAGATAAAATGCCCCGGCAACAGAAAAGCTTTATTGAATTTCAGTGAAATCTATAAAGAATTTTGTGGATACATTTCTCTTCGATCAATTTAATGAACCAGATCCTTGTGGTGATCCAGGTTAAAAGTAGTCACTCAATTTCTTCTGTTGTTCCAATGCATGTTTAGATTTAAGAGAATTTCAAACTATACTTAGGACTAATCTCCAAATATCACTTTTATAATAGAGGTGTGTGTGTGTGTGTGTGTGTGTGTGTGTGTGTGTGTGTGTGTGTGTGTGTGTGTGTGTGTGCAGCACCAGGTGTGATGGATATCAGTGCAAAGGCCATAGTTTTCACAGTCATAGATAGTGAGATATGATCTTCAGCTTAAGCATAGCAGCTTCTTTGAGATAGACACCTGAAAGAAATGTATATCAAACTACCATAAACCCCTGCATTACTTGTGAAACATGTGAGAGAGACGGTCCCATGATAAGTCACAGTGTTTTTGGTGGGTTTTTTTTGTTGTTGTTGTTGTTTTTCAGACAACTACAAACAAATGCGGTTCAGAAACTATTTAAATATAGATGAGTTGAGCAAACCAAAAAAAAAAAAATGTACTTTGGTTGGCATTAGTCTTCTGAGCACTCTATGACCACATTGCAATTAAAATAAGCCTGAGCTGGCTGGCTTTTTAATTCCTTCAATTCATATGCTGGAAAACATATATCTTATTTTACTTAAATAAGTCAATGACACCTTGGTAATGGAAAAAGCTTCTTATTTACAAAATAAATGTGATTTAATAAAATAACATCTATACAAAGAATGAGAAAATATTACTTGACCACACAAAGAGACAAACCTCATCATGTTGGAATATAATTATAGGAAGAAAGATGCGACTGTATTTTTTTTGCCTACAGCATACTTAATGAATGAGATATTGAGTTCCAAAGCTGGTTAATCTTTAGTTTACAGTGTTTTGTTTTGTTTTGTTTTGTTAGGTAAAATCCAGAAATGGCCCAAGAGTGTGCACTGGTCCACAAGAGGAACAAGGGTGCCAGCTTTGATCCTCATAACCCTCAGCCCCACTAGATCTGGCTTAATGGGAAAAGCATTAAATCATTTGGTATCTGTGGGACATTGCTCCATCTAAGCATGATAGTAGATACAATTCTAAATTCTAGAAACTGTGAATTTAAAACTTATGAAAAGCAAATGGTAAGGTAGAGAATATTGTGGAATATCTCCCACAGAGGAGATCCTTGAAATATAAATAAAGGAAATTCCTCTTCCTGAACATCATGAAACAGAAGGGTCCAGATACAAGAAATAGATTTGTTTTATTAAACACATCTTTTTAATGATGTTTTAGTGGTGTTTAATGAATCAGTATTGCAATTATGCTTAATTACACAGTGGCCAATCCATCAAAGATATATCAGCAACACTAATCAAAAGCTTGCCTATCAGTAATCCATGTAATATGCATAATTCTTACGTTGGATATCTTTGAACATAAAAATAAGAGTATTTTCACATTCGTCATGTTCATCTTTTATGATGGATTATTAAGGAATGTAATATATTATAATAACACCAATCTTAAAATGGTGGCTAAATGTCTAATGTATGGGCAAAATTCAATATGACTAAAGATAGAAAGGATTAACAGGCCAAGAAAAGAAATATTGGAAGGAATGAGGAAATGCTTTTAAATCAAGGGAGAAGTGGGGAGATAGTTTTAGGAGCTGTGATGACAGGAGATCCCACGAGGCAGAATCTAGTCCTGGTGTATCAAATAGGCTCTGAAAGAAAAATGGGTAAGAAAATAGGAAGGGTACCCAGATGCTTTAGCATACTCTCTGATTTATCCCCTTTTATACTGAAGCTAATGTATAATAATCATTTACCATATGAGCTTATAAAGGTGTTTCTGAAGTTAGCTCAGACTTCTAGCATATAAAGAACTATCACAATGAGTTGTTCTTCTCTTCCCATATAGTGTTTATTGCTCATGATTCTAATAACAGCAAAACAAGAGTTCTCTGTGAAACTGAACTTGGAATTTGAAGTTCATACAAACACTATAATTGATCATGTGCCTTATCAGTCAGGTTGGTGAGGGTCCAAAATGCTTGGCGGGAAACTGCAGTCCAAAGCCATGAGACCCAGTTTCTTGGAAGATGGAGGAAGAATGAAATAGTCAGATAGGGAAGGCCTGGGGAAAGGGGCCTCGGAGATTTTGGTTAAAATATGAAGCTATATAAACTAATCAGCTTTTGTTCAAAGCAAAAATCCAAGCCTTTCATGTCTTCCAGTCACTAATCAAAACTCTACTAGACACTTAGTAATTAAGACAATTTTTAATCACATCAAATCAGCTGTCAAGTAATGCAATGTAAAATCAAGCCTGGATTTTGTCCAGGAGATGTACAGAGACACAAAGATTTGTCAGAGGTGGCAGTGGCCATTCAAAAAATTAAGATAGCTTTAATTATTTAGGTTATTTTGTGCTTCAAATCATCCCAGTTAATCTTAAAGGTTAAGAAAAGCAACTCTCCATGGTAACTTAATGATTAATCATTACCCAGAATGTTAATAGCTTTGTAATTATTTTTGCACACTACTGCAATTACCCAGTTTTAAAAAAAATCAAGATTTTCTAACAATAAAAGCCTTAATTATCTAAGCTTGTTATGTCTCATAGGATCAAATAGACAAATTTTTAACTCATGAATTAACACTTTTAATTTGATATTAATGTATTTTTAATCTCTTCAGAAAATAGAAATATAACAATATTTATGATGGGAGCTCTCCTATCAATCTATAATCATGATATAAGCTACTCTGTGGCCAATTTTCTTTTAAAATGTTCTTTCAAAATTTTCAGTTAAATGATGAAATCATTACATTTCCCTCTTTACATGCTCTACTAATTTAATTGAACATAAGATAATTACCACAAAATGTTGCTGTTGACATTTTTCCACTTTTAATCAACTAATTTCTTAAAAAAACAAAATTAATGAAATGTCAAATAGAAAAAAATATTGTTTTACTGAGGGGAGAATCTAGTCTTACTGAGACACATGTGTTTTCATTTTCCCAATGCAAACTTAGGACACTATATCTTCTTCTGGACTCCACATATGCAAAGCTAATATACCTGAGCACACATGTGAATATAGACCACACAGGCATAAACCAGTGTGCTGTTTCCCTGTCTCCCTCTCCCTCTCCCTCTCCCTCTCCCTCTCCCTCTCCTCTCCCTCTCCTCTCCCTCTCCCTCCCTCTCCCTCTCCCCTCTCCCCCTCCCTCTCTCCCTTCCCTCTCCCTCTCCCTCTCCCTCTCCTTCTCCCTCTCCTCTCCCTCTCCCTCCCTCTCCCTCTCCCTCTCTCTCTCTCCCTCTCCCTCCTCTCCCTCTCTCCTCTCCCTCTCTCTCTCCTCTCTCTCTCTCTCTCTCTCTCTCTCTCTCACGCACACACACACACACACACACACAAACACACACACACACACACACACACCTTACCACTACCACCACCAACAACAATAATCTTAAATATTTTTTTCTTAGGGCTGAAGAGATGGCTCGGCAGTTACAAGCACTTGTTCTTGCAGAGGAACAGGGTTCAATTACAAGTACTAACATGGGGGCTCACAATTGTCTGTAATTCCAGTTTCAGGAGACCTGACACTGTCTTCTGGCTTCCATGGATACCAGAGGCATACATGATACACATACATACATGTAGACAAAACACTTATTAACATAAATCAAAATAAATAGTTTTAAATGCTTGTTTTCAAACTTGTTTCTTAATAATTAACAGATTGGTGTTTGTTTTGAGACCACCAGTCTTCCTAGACAGCTAAAGTTGGCCTCAAACTCATGATCCTCCTGCTTTTGCTTCACAAATCATGGGATTACAGATGTGTGCCACTGTGCCCAGCCTAACAGACTCCTTTTCACAATTTACAACCTTAAAGTTAGGTGGAGCAAAACTTCCTCCTTGATGCATTTCTAAAAGTTGGAATCATAAAAATATTTCTTATGAACTACAACAGAACATACTCAAAGTGGTGAATGATAATTATTACTTTATAACTGTGTTTTATATACACTAGTCATGTGCTGAGCAGAATATACAAACTTTTTCAAAATAATTCTGCCTTACTAAGCCTTTTCCATTGGGGAAGGAGGGAAACGATTATTCTAGGATTGTACCAGGCAAAACACATTGTAGAAAAATCATTTTTTCCCACAATAGTTCCAGAATCTTGCCTAATTCCTGTTTTTGGCTTATTCTCATAACCACAGGATTAAACCCTAATGTTTATAGTCCTTTCATTTAATTTTATTTCTCTAGATTGCCCATGATCTCTTCTAGTCAATTCAACCATGGCGGTTATACCCACTGTGATAATGGCTGCTTTCACAGTTGCAGCTTTGTGTGTGTGGTTACATTATGCCACTTGCTTGGCACATTTCTCTCATGTCATCAGACTTTCTCAGTGGACGTTCTTTTAGCCTGGTAGTCATTAGCTAAAAGCACTCTTTGTTCTAAAATATTGTTTTTATGCAGACTTTTATAAGCTTCCAATTCGATCCATTATCTCTTCTTTGTCAGGGAGAAAAATTTCCAACATGAGCAAAATGCACATCAATTTATCTTTGTCTTTCAACATTACATAAAGGAGAATGCCTGAGCATAATTCCATAGTATTCAATAACATTCATTATAAAGAAATTACTTCATCAGTAGCCTAGACTAAGTATTTTCAAACAAATTCAAAACTTATATGATAAATCCATATGGGAAGGCTCTTGTAGAAGAACACCAGTTGACCAATCAAACCACAAGTTTGGCAATGTATCCAGGATACAAGGTAGGAAGAAAAGTTTTTATAATCAGAAAGTAATATTAATAATAATAATAATAACAAGCATTTTATATACTCAAAATACTAATGGAAATTGCCTTTCAAGAACTACAAATATATATATATATATATATATATATATATATATATATATGCTGTACATATATAATGTGTATAACATAGATACCTATATATACAGAGCCTTCTGTTCATACTACTATGTGAATGAAATTGCATGCTTGTTGCTGCAGAGAAATTGCACAGTGATGCTGGAGAGAATGAGTTCAGTAGAAAAGGGTGTTTCTCAGTTTCCAGGTTGCTTTTCTCTCACCCTTAACAAAAGACTCAAAGTAGCAGTCACTTCAATGAACACCCATGTGTTTCTCTCAGTGTGTGTGAGCACACCCACTGCATCCAATTTCTTTCTGCTAATAGAGCTCTGAGGCCCCACCCAGGGAACACAAGGAGCTTTAAAGAATGGTCATTCTGAAGCATTCCAGTCATCTGAAATAGTTCTTGAAGGCTGCTGGACAAATGAATTAAGCATGACCAGTGTGATAACTCAGTGATTCAAAACTTGGACACATCCAGGATCACAATCACTGATAAAACGGTGATGCATTAGGATACCCCCTGCACCTCAAAAAAATACTGTATCCTAGTTCTGTAGAAGTAAGAGCTGGTAATAAATGATCAATAGTAGCTATGCAGTCCTTGAAAAATGTCTCAATTCTTTGTTTGGGTTTTTTTTATACAAGAACATTTTAGAACCATAGTGGTTATTAATGTTTGAATAGCTAACCAAGCTTTACCAAAAGCCATTGCCATTTAGATGACAAAACCCAGAAGCCCTTTAGAACCAATTAGAAAATACAATCCTGTCATCTATGATGAGGCAGTCCTACACTACAGCCTCATTTGTTTTCTGAAGCTTGAAAGCCAAAGAGATCTGCTGAGATCTGTTGGTGTTTGTCCTTGTAATTTAAATGTCTCCTGTTTTATCTTTAAAACGTGAAGAAAACTTTCTTGGCCTTCAAAGTCCAGTGTCAGTGTTAGGAAACTGTATGAGCAAGTTCTCCAGCTCAGGGACGAGAAAGACTAGATGGGAAGCTTCCAGAAGGTTGTGATGGTTCACCCTCCTGTTGTAGATCCCTTTAATCATTTAATTCCAAACGCTGGCCTCTAGATGGCATTCAGTAAAGCACTTCTTCTGGTTTAGTGAACTGATTGGCGGCCCATTTTTTTTTTTTCAGTGACGATAACAGGTGGAAGGATAGTAACACGTGGATGGATCCTGCCATCAAGGAATGGCAGTGACCCCTGGGGTCAAATCAAAGGCTGGGCGCTGGCTGCACCTCCTCTCATGAGTAACCAACCAAGGACTTTGACTATCCTCACAGCAGATGGAGAGCACAAAAATCATGTCATGAATAAACGTTTCTTTTTTATTCCTTCATCAGAAGATGCAAACATTTCACAATAAAAGTTACGAATGATTCATTTGAAGGGACAAAACCAAATCTACGTGTGGACACGTTATGGAGCTTCTGGCATTTTCTTGTTTGGTTGTTACAAGACAAACATTAGATCATCTTAGAAAACAAGTAATGAAAGAGGTCCTTTAACCATTCCTGCCCTGTGAAGTCCTAGATAAATCAAAATGCTTTGAAAGTCATGTTCAGTGCTCATATCTGGGTCGTTTGCATTGAGAACCCAGAGGAGCAGGCCTTCCCTCCGTATTCACTACCTCTTTTCTTTTCAGGGGAGACTATTTATTATCATGAAGGATAACAGAACTGTACTGTAAAAATATTAGCATCTATTTTGTTCTTATGTATTGACAAGAAAACCAACTTGTCTTACAAATTTAATTTTATTCTTTACTATGCTTTCTGTTTTTAGTTGGCACACGATGATCTACATTTTGGAATACAAACAAGGTATTTTGTTTAATACTTTATTTTTTATTTGAATTAGAAACTATATTGTTTTACATCTCAATCCCAGTTTCCACTCCCTCCTCTACTACCCCCCCCAACTAATACCCTATCACTTATCCTTTCTGCTCCCCAGGGAGGGTGAGGTCTTCCATAGGGGGTCATCAGAGTGTATCATATTCTTTGGGATAGGGCCTAGGCCCATCCCCATGTGTCATAGCTCAGGGAGTATCCCTCTATGTGGAATGGGCTCCCAAAGTCCACACCTATGCTAGGGATAAGTACTGAACTACTACAGCAGGTCCTGTAGATTTCCAAGGTCTGTTCACTGAAACCCACGTTCCTGGGGTCTGGATCAGTCCCATGCTGGTATCCCAGCTATAGTCTGGGGACCAAGAGCTCCCCGTTGTTCAGGTCAGTTGTTTCTGTGAGTTTCACCAGCCTGGTCTGTACCCCTGTGTACATCACTCGTCCTTCTCTGCAACTGGATTCCAATTCAGTTCAGTGATTAGTTGTGGGTGTCTGCTTCTACTTCCACCAGCTGCTGGATGAAGGCTATAGGATGGCATATAAGTCAATCAATATCATTATCAGGGGAGGGCATTTAAGATAGCCTCTCCTCTGTTGCTTAGATTGTTAGCTAATGTCATCTTTGTAGATCTCCAGACATTTCCCTGGTGCCTGATTTCTCTGTTAACCTAAAAGATCTCCCTCTATTATGGTATCTCCTTTCTTGTTTTCTTCTATTCTTCCCCTGACTCAACCTTTCTGCTCCCTCATGTCCTCCTCACCCCTCCTCTTCTTCCCTTCTTATTCTCCTCCCTCTCTCCCCTTCTCCCATGCTCCCAATTGGAACAGGAGATCTTGTCCATTTCCCCTTCTCCAGGGGACCTTAGGGTCCTCCTTGTTTACTAGCTTCTCTGACAGCATGGATTGTAGGCTGGCAATCCTTTACTCTATGTCTAAAATCCACATATGAGTGAGTTCTTACCATGTTTGTCTTTTTGTGATTGGGTTACCTCCCTCAGAATGGTTTCTTCGAGTTCCAGCCATTTTCCTACAAATTTCAAGATTCCATTGTTTTTTTTTTTCTGTTGAGTAGTACTCCATTGTGAAAATGTACCACATTTTCTCTATCCATTCTTCACTTGAGGGGCATCTAGGTTGCTTCCAGGTTCTGGCTATTAGAAATAGTGCTGCAATGAACATAGATGAACATATGTCCTTGTTGTATGAATGTGCATTTTTGGGTATATGCCTAAAAGTGGAATTGCTGGATCTTGTGGTAGATTGATTCCCATTTCCCTGAGGAGTTGCCATATTGATTTCCAAAATGACTGTACAAGTTGGCACTCCCACCAGCAGTGGAGGAGTGTTCCCCTTTCTCCACATCCTCTCCAGCATAAACTATCATTGGTATTTTTGATTTTAGCCATTCTAACAGGAGTAAGATGGTATCTCAGAGTTGTTTTGATTTGCATTTCCCTGTTGGATAAGGATGTTGAGCACTTTCTTATGTGCCTTTCAGCCATTTTAGATTCCTCTATTAAGAATTGTCTATTTAGTTCTGTTCTCCACTTTTTAATTGTATTGTTCAGTGTTTTGGAGACTAGCTTCTTGAGTTCTTTGTATATTTTGGAGATCAGCCCTCTGTCAGATGTGGGGATGGTGAATATCTTTTCCCAGTCTGTGGCCTGCCGTTTTATCTTACTGACTGTGTCCTTAGCCTTACAGAAGCTTCTCAGTTTCAGGAGGTCCCATTTATCAATTGTTGATCTCAGTGTCTGTGCTACTGGTGTGATGTTCAGAAAGCAGTCTCCTGTACCAATTAATTCAAGGGTATTTCCCACTTTGTCTTCTAATAGGTTCAGTGTGGCTGGATTTATGTTGCAGTCTTTGATCCATTTGGACTTAATTTTTGTGCATGGCAATAGACATGGATCTAAATGTTGTCTTCTACATTCCAGCATCCAGTTATGCCAGCACCATTTGTTGAATAAAGCTTTCTTTAGTCCATTGTATGAATTTAGCTTCTTTGTCAAAAATCAATTGTTCATAGCTGTGTGGGTTAATATTGGGTTTTTCAACTCTATTCCATTGGTCTACCTGTCTATTTTAGTGACAATACAAAGCTGTTTTCAGAACTAAAGCTCTGTAATAGAGCTTGAAGTCAGGGATGGTGATGCCTCCAGAAGTTCCTTTATTGTACAGGGATGATTTGGCTACCCAGGGTCTTTTGTTTTTCCATATAAAGTTGACTACTGTTCTTTCAAGGTCTGTGAAGAATTGTGTTGGGATTTTGATGGGGATTGCATTGAATCTGTAGATTGCTTTTGGCAAGATTGCCATTTTTGCTATGTTTATCCTATCTATCCAAGAACATGGGATCCTATCTATCCTTCCATTTTCTGGTATCTTCTTTAATTTCTTCCTTTAGAGACTTAAATTCTTACAATATAGGTCTTTCACATGTTTGGTTAGTGTTACCCCAAGGTATTTTATGTTGTTTGTGGCAATTGCAAAGGGTGATGTTTCTCTGATTTCTTTCTCCATGAATGTGTCATCTGTATATAGTAAGGCTGCAGAATTTTTTAATTTAATCTTCTATCCTGCCACTTTGCTGAAGGTGTTTATCAGCTGTAGGAGTTCCCTGGTAAAGTTTTTTTGGTCACTTATATAGACTATCATATCATCTGCAAATAGTGAAAGTTTGATTTCTCCCTTTTTGATTTGTATCCCCTTGATCTCCTTGTGTTTTCTTATTGCTCTAGCTAGAACTTCAAGGACAATATTGAAGAGGTATGGAGAGAGTGGACAGTCTTGTCTTGTTCCTGATTTTAGAGGAATTGCATTGAGTTTCTCTCCATCTAATTTGATGTTGGCTGTTGGCTTGCTGTATATTGCTTTTATTATGTTAAGGTATGTTCCTGTTATCCCTGATCTCTCCAAGACCTTTATCATGAAGGGGTGTTGGATTTTGTCAAAGGCTTTTTCGGCATCTAGTGATGTGATCATGTGGGATTTTTTCTCATTCTGTTTATATGGTGAATTGCATTGATAGGTTTTCATATGTTGAACCAGCCTTGCATCCCTGGGATGAAGCCTACCTGATCATGGTGGATGATTTCTCTGATGTGTTCTTGGATTTGATTTGCTCTATTTTATTGAGAATTTTTACATCGATGTTCATGAGGGATATTGTTCTGTAGTTATCTTTCTTAGTTGTGTCTTTGTGTGGCTTGGGTATCAAGGTTATTGAAACCTTGTAAAAAGAGTTTAGCAACAACCCTTCTGCTTCCATTGTGTGGAATACTTTGAGGAAAATTGGTGTTAGCTGTTCCTTAAATTTCTGGTAGAATTCTGCACTGAAGCCATCTGGTCCTGGGCCATTAATACATTACATTTCAAAAACTCCTATGAATAAATTCAAATACTCCTACTACAAACAAATGGTACACTAGGATATAGATGCATTAATTAGCTTGACTTACTTATTCCACAAATTCCATCTAGGAATCCTTATAACGCTTACCACATACATATGTACAATTATCATTAATTAAAATTGGTCATTTTTTAAAACTGGTTTAGTTTTTTGAGAATTGTTCACCTTTGACATCACTAAAGATTATTTGCAGATAATGGATATTTTTATTTTCTCAACTTGTGCTTAGTCTCCCATGTTATAAATTGTCACTAGTGGCTAAAGAGAAAACTCTGGGGTTAATTGCTCTTACTGTTCTTGCTGAAGGCCTTGCTTTGTTCTCTAAAACACATCTCAGGTGTCTCACATATAACTTGAGCTCCAGGTGGTCTGACACCCTCTCTGGCCTCCATGGGTGCTGCAATCACAGACATATAATTCAAAATAAGAAATAAATTCTTAAAAATATTAAAAATTGCCTGCTGTACACTATACATGCATTAAGTTTGGTCTAAATTATATAAAATAACTACAAACTTGGAACCACACCAATCTTTTGGACTTCCTGGGCAGAAAACAGATTCAAATAAGTACTGTATGACACCTCTGAAAATACTAGGGGCTCTGGGGAAAAGATAAAGAAACACATATTTGCCCATTAACTGTGAAGTTTGTAGGAGAAACAGTCAAAAGCATCCCAGGAGTAGTTCAGCTCCATTTCTCCTCTGCAAGGTGCAAGATAACACCAAGCATGGGAAGACCACAGCACCAAGGCCAGAAAACACAGGAGTGTTTAAAGCCCAGACAATAATTCATAAAACCAGTAAAATGGCATTAGATCTCAGGTTGTCACACCTTCTCAATATTCACTCATGCCCACCACTCTCTACATGTCCAGCCTATGAGGACAAACAGAGCTGTTGCAGGGTTGAGGACTGAACTGTAAATCTCAGAACAAAGCAGTATGGCTTTGAAGTCTCAAAGGAGGCTCAGGAAATACCTCTGATATGATTTGAAAAAATAATTTAAGAAATAAAAGATAAGATAAAATGTAATAAATTAAAGATACTAAAAGTAAAAGCAATAGATCAGCTAGACATAAAATTATCTGAGATCCCTTAAGCAGTGGTTCTCAACCTGTGAATCATGACCCCCTTGGGATAGTATATGAGATATTTACATTGCAATTCATAATAATAGCAAAATTATAGTTATGAAATAGTGACATAATAGTTTTAAAGTTGGGGGTCACCACAACATAAGGAACTGTATCAATGGGTCACAGCATTAAGAAAGTTAAAAATCACTGACTTAAAGAAATGGGAGACAAGCCGGGCGTTGGTGGCGCATGCCTTTAATCCCAGCACTCAGGAGGCAGAGGCAGGCTGATCTCTGTGGGTTCGAGGCCAGCCTGGTCTCCAGAGCGAGTGCCAGGATAGGCTCCAAAGCTACACAGAGAAACCCTGTCTCGATAAACCAAAAAAATAAAAATAAAAATAAAGAAATGGGAGACAGCAGGGATGGTATGATGATACTCCCCAGGCACTAGGTAGGAAGATAAATGTAAGGATGGTGACTTATGAACTATCCCAGTTATGTGTGTTTGTTCTCCATGCACTTGCTGGAATGTTACAGATGTATACCCATGGAGAAATAAGATGGAATTTGTTTTGCTTCATATGAATGCATCCTATAAGGTCACTTCAATTAAAAATGGTGCTGATACTTGAGAAATCAGGGATAACAGGAACATACCTCAACATAATAAAAGCAGCAAACCAACAGCCAACATCAAATTAAATGGAGAGAAACTCAATGCAATTTCTCTAAAATCAGGTACAAGAC
Source organism: Cricetulus griseus (assembly GCF_003668045.3). Classification (NCBI taxonomy): domain Eukaryota; kingdom Metazoa; phylum Chordata; class Mammalia; order Rodentia; family Cricetidae; genus Cricetulus; species Cricetulus griseus. Next base: position 252,301,303 of record NC_048595.1, on the reverse strand, counting down.
AAGGCTGTCTACTCTCTCCATACCTCTTCAATATTGTCCTTGAAGTTCTAGCTAGAGCAAATAAGACAACAAAAGGAGATCAAGGGAATACAAATAAGAAAGGAAGAAGTCAAACTCTCACTATTTGCAGATGATATGATAGTCTACATAAGTGACCCGAAAATTTCAACCAGGGAACTCCTACAGCTAATAAACACCTTCAGCAAAGTGGCAGGATACAAGATTAACTCAAAAAAATCTGTAGCCCTACTATATACCGATGACACACTGGTGGAGAGAGAAATCAGAGAAGCATCACCCTTTACAATTGCCAAAAACAACATAAAATACCTTGGAGTAACACTAACCAAACATGTGAAAGACCTGTACCATAAGAATTTTGAGTCTCTAAAGAAAGAAATTAAAGAAGATACCAGAAAATGGAAAAATCTCTCATGCTCTTGGATAGGTAGGATCAACATAGTGAAAATGGCAATCTTGCCAAAAACAATCTACAGATTCAATGCAATCCCCATCAAAATCCCAACACAATTCTTCACAGACCTTGAAAGAACAATTCTCAACTTTATATGGAGAAACAAAAGACCCAGGATAGCCAAATCATCCCTGTACAATAGAGGAACTTCTGGAGGCATCACCATCCCTGACTTCAAGCTCCATTACAGAGCTATAGTCCTGGAAACAGCTTGGTATTGGCACAAAAATAGACTGGTAGACCAATGGAATAGAATTGAAAACCCTGATATTACCCCACACACCTATGAACACCTGATTTTTGACAAACAATCCAAATTTATATGATGGAACAAAGAGAACATCTTCAACAAATGGTGCTGGTATAACTGGTTGCAGACATGTAGAAGACTGCAGATAGACCCAAGCCTATCTCCTTGCACAAAATTTAAGTCAAAATGAATCAAAGATCTCAACATAAATCTGGCTACACTGATCCTATTAGAAGACAAAGTGGGAAATACCCTTGAATTAATCGGTACAGGAGACTGCTTCCTGAACAGTACACAGAACCAGTAGCACAGACACTGAGGTCAACAATTGATAAATGGACCTCCTGAAACTGAGAAGCTTTTTTGATAGAGGGCTGATCTCCAGAATATACAAAGAATTAAAGAAGCTAGTCCCCCGAACACCAAACAACCCAATTAAAAAGTGGGATACAGAACTAAATAGACAATTCTCAATAGAGGAATCTAAAATGGCCGAAAGACACATGAGAAAGTGTTCAACATCCTTAGTCATCAGGGAAATGCAAATAAAAACAACTTTGAGATACCATCTTACTCCTGTCAGAATGGCTAAAATCAAAAATACCAATGACAATCTATGCTGGAGAGGATGCGGAGAAAGAGGAACACTCCTCCACTGCTGGTGGGACTGCCAACTTGTACAGCCACTGTAGAAATCAGTATGGCAACTCCTCAAGAAAATGGGAATCAGACTACCACAAGATCCAGCAATTCCACTCCTAGGCATATACCCAAAAGAAGCACATTCATATAACAAGGACATCTGTTCAACCATCTTCAAAGCAGTATTATTTGTAATAGCCAGAATCTGGAAGGAGCCTGGATGCCCCTCAACCGAAGAATGGATAGAGAAATTGTGGTACATTTACACAATGGAGTACTACTCAGCAGAAAAAAACAATGGAATCTTGAAATTTGCAGGAAAATGGATGGAACTCAAAGAAACCATTCTGAGCAAGGTAACCCAATCACAAAAAGACAAACATGATATGTACTCACTCATATGTGGACCTGCTTTATGATACATAGTAGTGACCATGCTTTATCAAAGCTGTTTTTAATGATGTTGCTCAGAATGGTTTCCTCCCAGATGATGACTGAGAAACTAATTTAAAAATATGGTGCCAAGTACCACAAGAGTAACAGAACTGTGCTGTCTTCTGGGATTTTGTTTTTTACTTTTTTGTTGTTGTTTGTTTTTGTGTTTTTGCTTGGTTTTTGTTTTTTTTAAAATGGAGTGTGCTGGATGTCTCTATAATTTTGTTCAAAGGACTGCAGAACCTGGAAAAGCTGTTGCTGCTATTGATGCATAACATATTGCCATTATTGCTCTTTTTATAAATATAAATATATATTTATATGGTAATTGAAACTCAAATATGTGATGAATCCAAGGTGTTTCAGTGAGTGCTCACCTGTGCATGCAAATTTGATTTCATCTTTAGTAAGCAGTAAAGTTATATGCTTGCCAAAAAAAATAAGTGACACACTGGAAGACAAATGTCACACAATTTCAATTTTATGTGAAACCTAGAAATGATGAACTTATGGGAACAGAGAGCAGAATTGTGGCTATTAGGCTTCAGTGTGGGACTTTTAACAATGGGGAAACGATTGGTTTAAGGATATAAAACTGCAGTTGGACAAGAGGCATGGACTCTGTGAAGTCTTGAGGTCTACTGAGAGCATGATAAATATGGTTGATAACAACATGCTATATTTTAAAAGTTGTGAGATAGTATACTTTAAGTGTTCTTAAAACAAAAATGATGACTATATGTGATATAACATGTTAATTGGTTTAATTTAGCCATGCCATTGTGAATATATTGTATTCTGTATCATAATTGTACATGACTTTATTTATGAACTAAATAAATGAATGAAAAAAGAGAAAAATAAAAAAATGGTACTGATATAGGATCAGATTAATCAATAAAGGATGGCATATATTAAGACACATTACATATCATATTATCTTTAATAATATTGCATATTATTGTATAAAACAAAAATCAACAAAGAAGAGTTTTCTATTGTGACCTCTGAAATAATTGGCTCTCTAGGGGAAACATCATTTTATATTATCTGTCTATACCATACACCACAATGCATTCCAAGATATAAAAGTTTCATAAAAATAAAGTACCAAGGCTGGCAAAATGGCTTAGGGGTTGAAGGTACTTGTTTCAAGCCTGGAAGCCTGAGCTTGAATACTGAGAACAATAGAGTTTAGAAGGGGAGAATTGATTGCTGTTTCTGGCCTCCATGAACCCTCCCACCCCCCACCCCCCCACACACACACACTAGCATGAAATAAAATATAAATAATATATCAGAAGAAACTGTAAGACCTTTTGCAAACCCTAAAGAGGAAATGGCATTGTACTCTTGAGTACATGAGAGAAATCACTGCAGAGAGAGGTGAAATTTCAGTTCAGAAGGAAAGCAAAAATAATGAAGTGAACCCTTTGAAAGACTGAAATGTCTTTCAATACAGCAGACTAATCAATCTTCCAGAAGCCGAAGGTCTGGGCTTTCCAAGTCACCAAATCTGCTACTTGGTTTCTGAGAAGAGGAATTCCATTTCCCAGTGATGGTTCCCAGTGTTCCACAGATGAAGAATGTAGAACTCCAAGTAGGAGTTCAGAGATATTCCTTGAGCAGTACTGGCAATAAATATTACTTTACAAAAATTAAATTTAAACTTCAAAATTGGAGGATATTTGAAAGAGGCATACTAAGATTATTTTATTTAATCAATAGAATTTTTCTAACAGTATATTATGTTTAATTAATAGTAATTAGTATTTATCGAGAAGAATATGTTTCTGGGACATTAGTTAAAAATTAACTGAACAAGTTGGGCAATTGTGGTGCCCACCTTTAACCCCAGCACTCAGGAGGCAGAGACAGGTGGATTTCTGGGAGTTCAAGGCCAGCCTGGACTACAAGAGCTAGTTCCAGGCAGCTAGGCTACACAGAGAAACCTTATGTGAAAAAAAAATAAGTAAACTGAGCATAAGTCTGTGAATTTATTTATGTGGTCTCTATTTGGCTCCCTGATTTACAAGTCTTTGAAAAATACCCACACCATTCTGGTTTGACTTTTATAGCTTTACAGTTTATATTTGAAATCACATAGTATAATGCTTCTAGCTTTGTTTTTGTTTAGTATTGCTTTGGCTATTTTTTTCCTATTATGAGAGATGTAATGGAAATTTGAATAGAGACTGCCTGAAGATAATTTTTGATAGTACGTACACTCTGAAAATATGTTTACAGACTAGGGACATGGGACACCCTGACACTTGCTGTATCAAAAAAAAAAGACCTTTCTTCAAAGTTTCATTTTTCTCTATACAGATGTTTATCCTATTTGTTAAATATATTATTTAACAATTTTATTATTTTGTAGCTCTCATAAATGGGATCCTTTCCTTGAATTCTCAGAGAGTTCTTTAATAGTAACTATAAACACTACTGTCATTTTATTTAATGTAACTTTACTGGGTTTACTAATACTCACCTAGAGAAGAACAATACTCAACCTCTATTTCACAAAATTCAGTTCAAAGTGGGATAGTGACTTTATAAGACCTAAAACTTGGAAATTAATATAGAAAGTATGGGTGAAGTTCTATGACATTGTCCTGGGAAGTGATGTTTTAAAAATATTTCTAATCTTCAAAACACAGCCACAGGAGGGAAAATAGATAAAGATTATCAATTTGAAGAGCTTCTGCACAACTAAGAAAACAGTAGAACTGAAAGGTCAACTGTAGAACTGGAGAAAGTAATAACAAACCACACATCTTATACACGGAAGAGTTGGTATACACCATTTATGAAGAACACAACTCAATAAAAATAAAACAAATAACTGGGTTCAACAATATATAAAGGAATTAAACAGACAAGTCTTAAAGGAAAGCATCCAAACAGTCATCAGGTATGAGAAACTTCCAGACATCATTAATTACTGGGAAGATCAAAATTACATTTCAAATGAGATGTCTTCTCCCCTCAGTGGGATCAATGATATGGCTGGGAGGTACAGCTCAGTGGTAAATTGGTTAAGTTTCGTGCCTGAGATCCTATGTTCAATTTCTCATACAACAAAACAACAGCAACAAATTAAGACAACCTACACACACACACACACACACACACAGAGAGAGAGAGAGAGAGAGAGAGAGAGAGAGAGAGAGAGAGAGAGAATACCATATACACACAAAGTTGCATTTGCAATACATTATGAACCATGAAGTCAATATAATAAAAAAGCTTGTCTCACAAGCTTTGCTACACCTAAATTCAATTCCCTGTGGCCCAAGGTCAAAGGAGAGAACTGATATCATAAAGTTTCCCTGTGGTCTTCATACCATGGCAAGTGTGTACCCATACTCTGTCTCTGTCTCTGCCTGCATGTCTACCTCTCTCTCTCTCTCTCTCTCTCTCTCTCTCTCTCTCTCTCTCTCTCTCTTTCTCTCTCAGTCTCTCTCACTGTGTGTGTGTGTGTGTGTGTGTGTGTGTGTGTGTGTGTGTGTGTAACTCATGCTAATGTGCACACAGACACACCAAATAAAATACTGTTTTTAATTTTAAAAATAAATAATGGACTAAGCAATGTTGGTGAGTATATGGAGAAAAGGGGACCTTTTATGCTGTTTATGGAGATGAAAATTAATACAACTATTATATCAGTTTGGAAGTTTCTTAAAAAACTTCTAAATGCTGACTGGAGAGATGGTTCAGCAGATAAAAATACTGGTTCCTCTTCCAGAAGACCTGAGTTCCATTGCCAGTACCCCTGTGGCAGGCCACAACCGCCTCTAATTCCAGTTAAAGGAATCTCACTGGTCTTTGTAGGCACTAGGGAGGCATTGGTGAAGATATATGTGTAGGCAAAACACCCATATACCTAAAATACATTTTTAAAACTTAAAATGTAATTACCATATGGTGTACCAATATCAATATGCAACCAAAGCAAAATCGGCATGTTAAAAAAAGTATACATTCCTTTATTCATTGAAAGATTATTCACAAATTATAATAGCCACAGTATGGATCAGTCTACATGTCTATCAATGACAAATGGATAAAGAAAATGGTGTGTGTGTGTGTGTGTGTGTGTGTGTGTGTGTGTACAAAAGGTAATATTATTGAAAAAAATAAATTGGACACAGTAGCTCACACCTTTGGAAGAAGGTATGGGAGAGTCCTTGGCTACACAGTGAGTTCAAGGCCAGCTTGGGCTGTAAGAGCCTTTGTCTCAAAACAACAAAAAATTAGATAAAAAAGATGGAGGGAGATATTGTTTTGTATTTTGAAACAACATCAATAAACCTAGAAGTGGTTACATAAAATAAGGCAATTTTAAAGGTATAAACACTGCACAATAGATCATTTAGCTCAGAGTAGAACAGTGATGATGGGGGTCTGTGGCAGAATAGAAAGACTGAGGATATAATGATCAAATGGTACAAAATTTCAATTAGACCTGAGAAGTAAATTCAGGTGTGTTGTCATTGAACATGATGATGATAGTCAAGTGTCCTATTGTGGAACATGATGATGGTATTAGGCTCTTGAATCGTACTATAATATATTTAGGTATTCCCGCCATGTAAAAGGTACATCAAGCCAGGCTATGTTAATTAATTCCTCTCAGCCTTTCAATGATGTATACATATTTCAGAACATCACAATACATACCATAAATGCATCGTTTTATTCAGTAGTAACAAGTAAAAAATGAATTATAATTAAAAACTGATTGTTTTTCTCTTTCCGAAACAGAATTTTGATTTTTAAACTAAGATCTCCCAGATGCAGTATCTGAAGCAAAATGCTATGTTATTCCATAAAATAATTTCACCTAGGAGCACACAGCAGGATAGCAGCCCTCTGGAAATAACATTCCATTTTCTCAGCAAAACAAAGTTCATCTGCTTAGCGGAAAGCAAAGGGAAAAATTAAGCCCAAACACAAAGAATTTATTTTAAAAGACATCCCATCTCAGCTGAGTGATTGTCTCCGCACACTTTATTTGATGCCAGCAGGCTTTTGCCAGCAGTTACCACTCCTTTCTGTTAGAACTCTTATTTTTGGATGTGTGATCAATTGCTTCATGCTGACTTGCCGCAGCAAGCTATAGGTTCACCCCAGCTGCAAAAATGTCCTGAACTCCAAACAGAGCCTCCATAAGCAAAGTAAGGATGTAATCCTTCAAGTGCCAACTGAGAGACTCTGTAGGAGTCTACTCAGGAATTTGAGGAGGGGGCTGAGTGGCAGGAAAAAGTGTGTACCTTTTTTCCCCAAGAGATTATTTTTTTATTAGTTCAAATTACAAACAAGCCGACTTCACATGTCAGTCCCTTCTCCCTCTCCTTCTCCCTCTCCCTCCCCTGTCCCCCAAACCCCCACCAGACCTCCACCTCATCTGCCCTCTGCTCCCCAGGGAGGGTAAGGCCCTCCATGGGGGTTCCCCAAAGTCTGTCATATCATCCTGGGCAGGGCTTAGGCCCTCCACGTGTCCAGGCTGAGAGAGCATCCCAAAGTCCCTTCTTTGCCAGGGATAAACACTAATCCACTACCAGGGGCCAAGGCCTCCTCATTATCATCCACATTCAGGGGTCTGGATCTGTCCCGTGATGGTCTCCCAGACAGCAGTCTGGGGTCCATGCGCCCCCCCCCTTGTTCAGGTCTGCTGTTTCTGTGGGTTTCACCAGCTTGGTCCCGACCTCTTCACTCCTCCCACTGCAACTGGATTCCAGAGTTCAGCTCAGTGTATAGCTGTGGGTGTCTGCCTCTGCTTCCATCAGCCACTGGATGAGGACTCTAGGATGGCATATAAGGCAGTTATCAGTCTCATTATAGGGTAAGGACATTTAGGGTAGCCTCTCCACCATTGACTAGATTGTCAGTTGGTGTCATCCTTGTAGATCTCTGGAAATCTCCCTAGTGCCAGATTTCTCTTCGTACCTATAATGGCTCCCTCAGTTATGGTATCTCTCATCCTGCTCTCCTCTATTCTTCCCCCAACTCAACCTTCCTGCTCCTCCATTTCCTCCTCTCCCCTCCTCCTTTTAATCACTGCTTCTAACTCAAAACATGGTGAAAATCTACATGCAAATTAACTATCTGAAGGGCCTCTCAATGTATTGTTTATCTAATCCAGTAATATTTCTTCTGAACTAAATACATATTATTAACTATTGCACAATCAAAACAATGTCAGAAGCTTGGAACAAGTCACTTAGGAAGCACTTCATGTTCCTGCCAAACTTGGTACATAATTTCTTGGTTTCTTGGCCAAAGTAAGTAATACTGAATATCACTATAGGCAAGAATTGACTCCAGATTTTGCCTGATGGATCTGAGTTTGTTCCCTGTCATCTCCATGAGGTTGGGGGTTAATATCCAGGAATTCAAACAGAGCAGAAAGTTAACATCCAATTGCAGAGGTCAGATGAGAATAACCATGAATGTATGTCTTTTATCCTTTTCTCCCTGGGGAATAGAAAGGGGTAGGGATGGGGGTTGGTGGAGGGCAGGGGAGGAGGAGAGGGTGAGGGAACTGAGATTGACATGTAAATGAAGCTTGTTTCTAATTTAAATTTTAAAAAGGGGGAAAAAAAGAAGTCATAAAGAGCAACTGAGTATTGGCACTGTATGGCAAGGCTAGAGTCCGTAAAGATAAACCAAATCAGGCTATTTGTGAAGACACAGCATCGTTTACAGTAGAAGCCCCAGGATTTAAGAGAACATGAAGAAAAGTTGATGCTTGGCACCATATGGCAAGATCAGAGTTGCCAAAAAGAGCCTAGAATAGATGTTAATTAAAAATACCTGTGTGTTCTCTGGGGTTCCAGGTACCTAGGAAATAGAATAGACATCTCAAGTGGAAGAGGTGGTGGGGGTGGGATCGGAACAGGAGGGACCAGGTGGGAAGAAGAGAGATAGAGAAAGTACCAGGAGAGACAACTAGAATGGGGGGGGTGATGGCTATTCTTGGTTGTCAGCTTGACTATATCTGTAATGAACTACAATCCATAAATGGAGGGCACACTTGTGATCCTGGTCTTGAATCAAGAAGTCTACATGCCTTTGGTCTGAGTCTTCAGGTGGGATGACATATACCTTTAATCCCCAGATCTTGAGGCTGGGAAGCTCATTTTTAATCTGGGCCATGCTGGAAGCCTATATAAAGACAGCAGAAGAAGGAAGGGTTCATTCTTCACCTGCCTGCCCTCACCTTGTCAGCACTTCTATTCCAACTGAGACGTCCAGCCTTGTGGGACTGAGTTACTACCAGATTCTTGGACTTTCCATTCACAACTAGAGAGTGAGATTCACCGTATGAGTTCTATGACTCTAGAGAACACTGATTAATGCAGGGACATCTCAGGGACATGCTAGAAACAAAATGCAATGGAAATTCCCAGGAATGTATGAAGGTAAGCCTAGCTCTGGGGGTTATGGAACCTGAACTGGCCTTCTCCTATAATCAGGCAAGACTTCCAGTGGAGGGATTGAGACACCAACCCAGCCACATTAGCTTAGATCTATAATTTGTCCTGCCTACAAGATGTGCTGTAGTATAGGTGGCACAGAAATTGTTGGAGTGTTCAACCAATTACTGGTCCAGCTTGAGACCCATGCAACAAGAGGGAGCCCACACATCCTGGAGGGCCAGGGCCCAGACCCTTGATAGCCCAGAGACCTAGGATACAGCCAAACACTGTCAAAAAATTCCTAGTGATTCCTAATGGTATACTGCTATACTCATAGATGATTCTCTAACCCAATTGTCATCAGCTCAGGGAATCTGGCAGAAGAGGCAGAGTCAGGATTATAAGAGCCAGAGGGGTCAAGACATAACAGGAAAACCCACAGAATCAACTAACAGATTGCACCAACCACTAGGGATCCTGCATGATGACTGACCTAGGCCCTCTGCATATATTTTACAGTTGTGTATCTTAGTCTTTTTGTGGAACTCCTAACTGTAGGAACAGAAGATAACTCTATCTCTTGTGCTGGCTTTTGAGAATCTTATCCTATACTGGGTTGCCTCATCTAGCCTTCAACTTGATATGACATGGTTGATTGATATCCATGGGAGGCCTGTCCTTCTCTGAATAGAAACGGAGGAGTGGATGAAGGGATAGAGGAGAGGTGGGGAGGAGCTGGGAAGAGAGGAAGGAGGGTTAACAGTGGTCAGATTGTAAAAAAAAAAGATTAATTAATTAAAAAGTTATAGGGTTTGAGAAATAGCTCAGTGATTAAGAGCATACATTCCTCTTATAGAGACCCAAGCTCTGTTCCAAGCTTCTACACCAGGCAGGACACAACTGTCTGTTGCTACAACCTCAGAGAATCTGACAACCTCTCTGGCCTCAGTAGGCAAGAGCATTCATGTACATATTCTCCCACACAAACAGAAACATACACAGATACTTTAAAAACTAATACTAACAGTCTACATGTGCTCTTGTTTTATAGATAAAGAACCTGAAACTCATAACAGGAGATTTTCCAGGGTCCCATAGCTGGCACACAATGGAACCCAACATGATAAAGAGCACTGATCTACCATGCTGGAGGTGGTTCAGCCTGCCTCCATGCTATTAGTCATGTGACATCAAAAGAAAACTGGGCTCCTCCGTTGGTTTCACTTTTTCATCCCACAAATTAAAATGAAACTTCAATTCTTCTGAGTTCTTCTTTTTGGATTATATTAGATTCTCATTGCTGAGACAAAATATCTGACCAGAACAACTTAACAATAGGAAGGATTTGTTTTAGTTCATAGTTCAATGGTACAGTCCATCATGGTGAGGAAATCTCAGCAGCTGGAGCTTGGAGCAGCTGGTCACATTGCCTCACAGTGAGGAAGAAGACTAGATGCTTGTATGCAGCTTGCTTTCTTTTCTATGCATTCTGGCAGTTTGGGTGGATCATCCCACCTTAATTAACTTAATTTAGAAAGTCCACCACAAAGGTTTTTCTCTATAGCCTACCAGTGCAAAGCATCACAGATGTCATCCTTTCCTCAGGACCACCCTATGCATCTCTACAGCAAGCAAGCCAACCAAGGGCAAGGGAGCTCTTACAGAGAATCACTTCTTGGATCCCAGATTATGGCTGCAACCCAAGGAGCATTCTCAAATTTATGGTTTTGAGATCTTCTGTAATCTATAGGTTCAATTAGTTCCAAGCCCAAAAGACAGAGGTACAGCATTTACTGTAGACACCAAAGGACCTGAAGCTTAACACATATGTCAATTTCAAATTTACTAGATATGGTTATCCATTCTTCAGTTCAATTTGTGTTATAGATCACATTCAAAACTGCTTAGTCTTCACTTATTATGTACACCAAAAGCCGATCCTTTCCCATGTGCACATTCACAGAAGTCAGTACGACCAATGCTAATGCACAAACGGAGTATCTGCCTCACACTCAGCAGCAGGACCATGCAGGCAAGGCTCCTTTTGTTTGGTCTTACCAAATTATTGCCTGTCCTATACCTTACCTACTGAAACCAGTTATTTAATGTTGACGCTACTAACTTGTTAAAAATAATACTGTCTACTATAGGAAAGAAGGCAGGGCAGCCTACCAGTAATAAAGGTACTTGTGTGTGGCAGGGTTAGGGTGGGGGTGGCTAATGCCCCATTTTTAAGTAGTGTGTCTTTCAAACTTTGTTTTATGTTGTTAATATATCCTTCCATGACCTACATTTTACATCAGGATCATGCCAAAGACCATCTACTCCTAATTTTCTTTTTCCTTTGCTTCTTTCAGAAATACTTTAAATATTGTGTATTTATATATAGGCATTCTTACAATATTTTTAATCATTAGTAAGTTATGCTAAGATTTGTCATGCTAATCTATGTAAGCACCAAAATCAATACATCCACTATTATATGGAATGCAGATGGCAGTTATGTCACTCTCATAGCTCTATGAGATCAATAATATTTTTATTATTCTTAAAGCTTTTTGATATCTGTTGTATAAAATCTGTTAGCAGAGAAAAATGACATAAGAAAGCAAATAATTCCAATGTTTAAAATATCAGAAATCTAATACCATGCACTAGTTCTGATAAATAGTCAGACTAACATGTCACTTGCTCAGCGATAGGATAAAAGTTTAACTTAATCAGCTTTATTATTTTAAGAGTGTAGACATACCTAAGTATAAGCTCAGCAGTGTTTTGGTTGGTTCAAATTCTTTTTACAGATAAACTCAACCTAAGAGCAAGATACATGTGTTGTAATATTTGTATGGATATATGAATCACTGGAACAATATTTTAAGTAGAATAAGATAATAAATCAAAATTGTTTCAGGCTAGGATGGTTTTCAATGGCAGCACAGGGGAATGAGAAGGGTAAACATTTGTTCTTTATAGAATATTTGTCTCTACTAGTGCCTTGAGTAATATGACTCCTAAACTTTCTTATTTCATGTGAAAATTTTCAATATCATTACCAAATGTAAGTGGAAAAGTTCTAGTTTATGCCTATATGCCAAGTTTGAAGTGCCACCACTTTCTTCAAATGGCACCCTAATATGAATAATAGCTCACCCTGAAATAGTGACTCTCTAAACCATTAGAAGAATGGTATATAAAATGAAGGCTTTCCTCTAAAATGACCATGATCCTGTCTCTTCAAGATAAATTGATGACATAACAAAGGAATATTCACACACAAAATACTATATTAACATTTTAATGTGTGTCATTTTAAATTTTCTAAGCTGGGTGCACTCATGGGATTTCCACAAAAATATGAAAATAATTCTAGTAATGATGAAAATTTACTGTACTTCTGTGTGCCTCAGGAGTAACTTGAATTGTTGCATTTGTTTTTTCAAAACATAATTGCCTGTGTAATTGCTTTTACATTCCCCCTTTCAGATGAGAAAAATCAAAGCTTCCATAAGTAGTTCACATAATTCAGATAGGTGGACTCCATACCAAAGCCTGACACCTAGAACTGACCTCTTGGTGATGATGTATTCTGTTGCACCATGAACATAGAGCAGAACTATAATATGCAATAAAATCTCTCTCACATGTCTCCAAAAGCACCATAGCATCCCCCACCAATCCCAGTGACTCTATCATGGAGACTCATGCCCACCAAGTCAGTTTAGCTGATGCACACAGCATGTTTTGTCCTTGTCATTGCATTTCGTTCTTCTCTTTATCACTCAAGAGTGGTCAGCCTTGTGACATTGCCAGACAACATTGTTTTCTACAGATTTTTCATAGGGGAACCATACAGTTAAGTTAAAAAAAGAGTTTCTCTCTCTCTCTCTCTCTCTCTCTCTCTCTCTCTCTCTCTCTCACACACACACACACACACACACACACACACACACACACACACACACATACACACTTTAAATAAATTTATGGTTTTTTGTTGGACTGCATTCAAGGTTATACTCTACCACATGTGGCCTGTGGGCTGCTGGTTTTGTCATGACCTGAATGGTTCTGGAATTGACCTGACTGGAGCAACAAGAAATGAAGCAGCAGACACAGATACAGAAAGGCTGGGGTCAGGTGGGCAATGTGCTCTGATGATAATGCAACAGCAGCCCAGAAATTCACCAAATTTATTGTATAAAGCTGAGCAAGGAGGTTAGTTTATTACACACAGCTGAACTTGGGGTCAAGTTCTCAGTAGGAGACTTCGAAGGGCAGCCCTCTCAGGATGCAGTCATCTGGAAGGAGAGAACTGTGCTTGGTACTCTGTACACACTGTTATCATCTGTATTCTGACCAGGAGAAACATTACCATTCACATGGCTCTAAGGTATTGACATCCTTAACATGACCACACTCATATCAACAAACACATATTCACTCAGGACTTCATCTGCTTCCCACAAGGTTGGACACGCTTGACGTTTATAACTTAAATTTACAATGGCTCTGGTGAAAATGCCTCCCTCTTCAGGTCCAGGAATGGATCATATGACCATAGATCAGCTAATTGTATTCATGCCTCTCCTTTGACCATCTAATTGACCCACTGGTTGACAAGTGACAAAACCTGAAATGCTGGGATTTTATAGCCAGAATACTAGAACAGATTATTTTCATACAGGACATGAATAGTAACATGTAGATATCTGGGAACTACTTAGGAATGTAAAGCAACAAGATGAGAAGAGATTGAGTCCTAAGTCATACTTAATAACTCACTGGTTCAATATTCTCCTGGTTTTGGCCTTTAAGCACATCAGTTCATGAACTGTTTAAACACTTTCTGGGTTTTCTATTACAACTGAACTCACCTGAGTTAACATAGAACAAATCAGGCCTGCAAAGTGGACGGGTCTCAAAAGGAGCAATACTAGGAGACATGTGATAGGATACATCCTAGTTCACTCAAGGAAGGACAAATTTACAAACTTTTGTTCATTGCTGTTGACTTCAGTGCAATCTGCTTCCTAAAAAACTATTGCAAATTTTCTATATTTTTCTTTTGCTTGTAAAGAACACTTAAGCATCTTTTAACATTCTATACTTGTGACAACACTATCAGATAACTATTATTATTTCATCTGTATAGATAAGAAGGCTGAAGAGATTTTATCAAGATAATAAATCCATCAGATTTATATGTCTAAGAAGAAGGATTTAATAGCAAGTCTTGTGAATTCAATCCTTTTTTATTTCCACTTCCTTGAGCAGAGCTGGATTTCATTGGCACATAAAATTGAAGAATGGACCTTAGTGTCCTGAGGTAGCTGGAAAGCATGGAAAGTATCATAAGTGAAACAGCACTTTGCAATGTTTCTTGGGAATATTGCACATGATTGATGCTTATGAAAGAAATACCAGCTTAACTGTCTGCATTCTACCTCAACACTTAGGAATAGCTTTGAACTCTGTGCTGGAATCACCAAGTGGACTATGTCTGATTCTTTTCCTTAAAAATCCTTTTCAATACTAGACTTTACTTGCTCTAAATGCATTCTGGATTATGCCCATGGATATTTCCAGTCCCTCACTTAAGTAGAATGATATCAAAGTGCCAAATAATGGAACCAATGACTTAAGAATAGTAGCATCAAATGCTCATCAACGATGTGGTGATGTTGATATTATTATTATGAATTTTGCATTAGTCAGGAGAGCAGGTCTTGGAAAGTAAATCACTTTCTCTGTGTTCGTAGCTCACTGTGCTGCCATAACAACTCCTGCCCTAGTTCAATATCATTCGTTATTCAACCTGAAATTTTCTAGACATCATCCTACAAACGCTGGCATTATGATTTTACATTTCATGAGTATTAGGAAAATCAAATAAAATAACATATGCAGTGTACTTTTATACTACCTGTCATATTGGATCTTTAAATATAAGAAATGTAACATACATAAATAGAGCATATCATAAATCAATTTTCTGCTTTGCCCTCAGTATTTTAAAATGTCTCTAGAAGGAAGTTGGTTCTTTTCACTTTTTTCTCACATTACCGCATGTTATATCATTGCAATTATACATGAGCAGGTGTATCACTTTTTATATATACCATATAATTTTCTGTTTTAATTATTTCCTTTCACTGTATTTGACCTGTGTGTGTATGTGTGTTTATGTGTGTACTATTGTCAGATCCTCCCTCTAGAATATATATACTCCATGAGACAAGAAATCTTGATTTTAATCAATGATATCCCTAGTGTCTACTATTGACTCAGACTTAGTGCTCAATAAATATTACTAAATGGCTGACCCATTCTTTTTCATTGTAAAGTTAATGATTTTAAAATAGAAAGTTTCGAAAGGATAAATTTTGAATATTTTAACATTCTTACCTGAAATATTACTGTGCAGGAAAATGCAGTATTAACTCAGGTTCTACTAAGGGTTCTATGTCAAAATGCAATCTTTACAGGAATTTGATAATTAAACTGACTTAACGACAATGTA
Organism: Cricetulus griseus; assembly: GCF_003668045.3. Lineage (NCBI taxonomy): Eukaryota > Metazoa > Chordata > Mammalia > Rodentia > Cricetidae > Cricetulus > Cricetulus griseus. The sequence goes on along the minus strand of NC_048595.1, from coordinate 252,285,557 downwards.
CTAAAACCTAGATCTTTTCCATTTGACCAAAGGAATTGAGTAATGATGGAAAGTATTTGATGAAAAAAATCTGTAACAGAAGTGCCAAATCAAGGGAAGGGACAGACAGACAGACAGACAGACAGACAGACAGACAGACAGACAGACAGATGGGATAACTACTACTGGAAAAGACATCAAAAGTACAGACAGGAGGCATACTTCACTGTGGTCCCACGATTGAATAATGTCAAGCTGTATAAAACCATTTCCAAAAGAGTCAAGGAATAGAGAAGAATCCAGTTTCTCTGGCCTGCATTCAAGCTAGAGAAGGCCATCCAAATGCACATGAGGAATGGACTTCTCCCCTGAATGTTTAGGCATATGTTCAAATAGCTTTTGTTCAACTCCCAGGAAAATAATTTTATAGTTACACATGGGGATTTATGGATTTTCCATACTCAAATGACTTTTAACAGCATTTTTAGTATCTTTGAGAAATAAGAACTGGATGACTAAAACAATAACTTCTTTCAAATAATATTCAAGACAAACTTTTTGGTTTGATTCCCCCCCATTGTCTTCATGATTAAACTCGTTAAAATTGGTGATTCTCGATTCTTTTTAAAAAGTAGATACAAATGGGTACTCTGAGGAAACTGAAGTAAGGTTGCTTCCAACAGCAACTTCAGCTGCCTACTTCTACTTGTAATGATTCATTATCTGCTTGGAGAAGTTTGGCTCTGTAATAACATCAGGATGTACTTGGACTTGGGAATGTCATGACCACCAGACCTCTGTATCCAAATGATGTATCTATGCTTCTTGATTATTAGAAAACAATCTGCATTGTCAGACATTCCATTGTTATGAACAATTTTTAAATTATATATTTTGTATACATGTATAAATCACATACTTTTGGTACAGAGAAATTTTATTTTAATCCAAGATGAGACTCTTACTAGTATGGTTATACAACCAGACCTCTTAAGCTTCTGTTTCCCTATAAAATTTCAACCCTAACAACTATTTTTACAAAGCTATTATATTAATACCATATAGCATTAAAACTATTGCAGAGTTCTAGCAGATATTAAATACACAATAGATAATTGTGGGGAAATATAGCTCTTGGATCCAGGCCAGCAATTGCATGCATTAGGTAAACCATTTTCTGTCTTCTGGCCTGGCCAGCACAATGGTGGGACACACTCACTCACTTCCTTAACACCTAGCTGAGTGCCTCCAAGAGGTCACTTTATTGTTGATCTACACCACTTTGGATCACTTTCATTTTAAATGAAAATGAAAGTTCTTTATCCCTTCTCTGAATGTCAAATTGCAACATAAAAATGTGACTCCAAAGTCGAGACCCACAGTTTCACTTAACTTCATTTACAACTTTTTCCCTTAGAAATTCGAATCTCTACATCTTATATCTGGTTCTGCTACACTGAGTCAACAGTTGTCAAACCTTACTACATCTTGAAGGTGGGTTGTATATATTTATTCCATATAAAATAAAATCACAGGGAAGTAACTTTACAGTTGAGGAATCTAGGAACACAATAGTATTCAGTATCTTATGTAGCTGGCCATATAAACTGTGTGAAGGAAAAACTAACAACAGAGGACTAAAAAGAAGTCACTCAAATTAAGATTCCACATCCCCAGCAGAAACCTGAGTTATTTTCTTGTAAGAATTGTCCGTCTAAGACATGAGGATTTTACTCTCTGAGAATCAGAGGAGATAAATAGTAAGTCAGTCATTAAAACCAACAGTATTTCACACACACACACACACACACACACACACACACACACACACACACACACACACACACACACACACAGTGGAATTTGTCTGTTGATGCTTTCGTCTACCTTCTCCGGACTGAAAAATTGGTCTGCCATATAGATTGTTGGGACCTTGCTATTCTTTAGATTGCATGCTGCTGAGTTTATGAATGCCCAATAAATTTAATCAGGTCTCTAAAATTTAATTTGTTGAAATTTAGCTCATCAACATCAGTGGCAAATACTTGATAGTGTGTTCCTCCAGTAAGACATGATGAGAATAGCACCATCTTTGTGATACTCTCCCAAACCCCTAGTCACATCAGGAGCAAATAGTCAGCCCATGTAAACGAAAAAACTTTCTACAAAATCCTGAAGCAGATAATCAGAAATGGTTTCACACATCACAGTAGATGAAAGAGCTATACCTAAGTAGAGTATTGAGTCCAAGCTTGAATCCTGGTGTAGAGGAGTAAACCTAAAATGAAGTTAGATTACACACCTACATTAGTCTCTTATTTGAGATCTATTTAGCATGGTTAAATAAAATAGTGAAAAGAGAATAAATAATGACTATACAGGATTATCTGCACCATCTTTACAACTTTTCTGTAAATTAATAGTGTTTCAAAATAAAAAGTTTCATAAGTTAACTTGAAAATGAAAGCATAAAACATAATTACAGATAAAGAAGCCAGCATAAAGAAAGCTGATTAAGATTTCATCTATCTTTATTTTAACCAAGATTTTAAAAAACGAAACACATGAAGCTGAAGGTGTTCTAACTTACTATTGACATTATGAGTAAGTAATTGATTTTTTCTTAAAGAAGCACCTACATTTGTTTCATCCACAGCTCCTTGCAGCTTTGTAAAAAGTTATCAATTTATATTGTTAGCAACTAAAAAGCTGAATGCATGAATATTCTCTATACGTGAAAAAGTCATCCATCTCAGCTGATCTTTGGAAATCCCATCAACATGATCAAACCTTTAGTTGCATTTAAAATCCATTAAGGGAATGTCTACTACACTGCATCCTGTTATTCTGAAGGAAACAGAATCTGCTGAACCTCTTATTACAAAAGAAAACAAAATCATACTGCTAATAGTTAAGATGACCTAAAGAGCTCCCAACCAGTGTGTTCTACCACACACTTACTCCCTTAAAAGATAAAAGACCTTTTGCCCACATGGAAAGGATGATAGAATTTTAGTAGCAATATTTTTTTAGGATTTTTAATTGTTAACCTAAGCCAAGAAGACAATGATAATAGTTAGAAAATTGTTTTTTCCTTTTCTTTTACAAGGTGCTTAATTTGCATTCTGTGAGTTACCTGAACCATGGAAATGTCTGACTTTCTAGATGTTTCTGGGTTGTTTTTGACTGCTTCACTTGAAATAAAAATTGTTTGAAACAACTTCAAAGCATGAATAAAATGTGTTTCAGTTTTGAGGTCTGTGTTGGTGACTCAAATGGAAAGCTTGATTAGCACTCTGAGTTCTGGACTTCTTGTTCAGTGATCTTTACTTTATGGACTTAGAAGAGAACTCATAGAAATAGTCACAGAGGTGCAAGAAACCTTCAGGAAGAGAGACATTCATTATTTTCATCAACTCAAGGGATTCTAGCAAAATCTTAGCTGGTTTACAGCTTTATACCATTGTTCCTTTCTTGTTCCTTTCTGTTGGATTTACTGCACCCATTGCATGTCCCATTGGTGACACTCCGGGCAAGTCTACAAGATTGTGAAATCAGGACCCATGCCTGTTGCTAAGACTTACAATTAAAAAAAAAAAAAAAGAGACAGAGACAGAGACAGAGACAGAGAGACAGAAATTCAGGGACACAGAAAGAGACAAACACAGAGACAAAGAAACAAAGACTCAATGAACATAATGAGAAAGATACAGGTATTTGTATTTGGGATTCAAAAAATCTGGAACTATTAAAAATATGGATTACCTCCCTCCCAGAATATGACTATGCCAGTCACTCTACTTTATTTTTGTAAAATTATGTTTAGCCTTTGGGAAGAAAGTACTGTAGTCTTCACCCCACTGAAGGCACCAAGTCATTACACTAGGACTACCAATAATGTTCAGCATGTGCATGGAGTATCAGAAACAAGTGGTCCTTAAAGGTCAAGTTGTCTATGCTCTGATAATGCATGAAAAGAGACTTGATCAAATCTCATCCCTAACATTTCTAATTTTCTCAAAACAAGGGAATGATAACGGGAAGGGTGGTTATTCTGAAAGTCCTATCAGTGAGTTTAAGAAATGTGCAAATCTGCTGCTAATAATGGGTGATTTACTGTGTAATGTCACCATCTCTCCACAGAATCTGTATACCACATCCTTATATGAAGTATTGCCTGACACATTGCTTTACTCAAATGAGAAAATGCTTGTAAATCCCTTTGCATACAGCTTACTACACAATAAAGCTCAACAAATCTTGATGGTTATTTTGTTCATCAGTGTTTCATGTCCCTCCCTCTGAAATTAGTATTTGAAAGCACATCTTCATGAAATCATAAGTAGAAACTTTTGTACCTTGAGAAGTCTATCAGCTTTCCGGAGAAGCTAGCATACACCAAATATAAATCACACCACTTAGTAACGGAATAACAATATCTAAAAAGATTTCAGGGAGCAGGAAAATTGAGTTGGGGGAAGAATAGAGGAGAGCAAGAAAAGAGATACCATAATAAAGGGAGCCATTGTAGGTTTAAAGAGAAATCTGGCACTAGGGAAATGTCCAGAGATATACAAGGACAATACAACCAACTATCTAAGCAATAGTAGAGAAGCTACCTTAAATGTCATTCCCCTATAATGAGATTGATGACTGCCTTTTATGCCATCCCAGAACCTTCATGCATTAGCTGATGGAAGCAGAAGCAGACATCACAGTTAAACACTGAGCTGAACTCCTGGGATCCAGTTGCAGAGAGGGAGAAGGGATGAACAAAGGGATCAAGACCAGGTTAGAGAAACCCACAGAAGCAGCTGACCTGAACAAGGGGGAGCTCATGGACCCCAGACTGACAGCTCAGAAACCATCATAGGACAGAATCAAGCCCCCTGAAAGTAGATGTCAGTTAGGAGGCCTGGACAGTCTATGGGGCCTCTGGTAGCATATCAGTATTTATCCCTAGTGTATGAATAGACTTTGGGAGCCCATTCCACATAGTGGGATACTCTCTCAGTCTAGACACACAGGGAAGGGCCTAGGCCCTGCCCCAAATGACGTGACAGACATCCATCATCCCCCATGGAAGGGCTCGTCCTCCCTGAGGAGCAGAAAGGGAATGGGATGGGAGGCCAGAGGAGGCAGGAGAGGATGGGAGGGTGAGGGAACTGGGATTGATATGTAAAATAAGATTGTTTCTAATTTAAATTTTAAAAAAAGAAAAGGAAAAGAAAAAAGATTTCACAACCTGGCTTTCTGATTCATTTCAATGTTTAACAATTCTGTCAGAAAATTCCTCAGTTATTCTAACCTAAATACCTCATGCTGTAGTTTGTTTCCTCATGTCCTGTCTTCAGAGAAGACAAAGAACAGATGGTCAAACCCCTTTGCATAATACTAATAATAATGTTTTATGGGTTCAAAGATCCGGTAAATCTTTTCACGATTATTTTTTTCATTGCAACAAAAACATCTGCTTCATTCAGCACCCTCAGTAATACAGTGTTTCAAAATAGATTGAATATGAGTAGAAGCATAGTTCTTATTATTAATATGCACAAACATACTCAAAATTGCCTATGGAAAGCCAACATCTGTATATATGCCATGTGTGAGAAAGATAGTGAAGGATTTCTTTTGAAGATTGTTTCAGAGAGATCTCTAGGAACTAAACACACAATAAGGTTAGAATAACTTTTCTTTGTTAATGTGTATCTCCTAGAAGTTTTATAGGTGGAATTTTGTGTTAAATTCCTGTAACTGACACAGAAACACAACACTCATGTATAAAATGGGCCACAGTGATTAAATTAGGTGAAACTTACCTACCCTTTGAAACATTTTTGTTTTATTCCAAATCCTTTCATCTAGCTTTTTGAAGTATACAGTAATTTACTTTGATTAGATAATCATTTGTCCTTAAGTACATGTAGGGGTAAGGACTCCCATAAACGCCAGATACCCAGTTCTCTTATGTAAGACAGCTTAGTTGAATATCCTATAGATATCTTTTGTCACTGTTGAAACATTTCCACAGGTGTAGACAAATATTTACATGGTTCAGTACATCATATATCCTCCTAACTTCTGTTTCTACTCATTTTTGTACATTCATGTCTCCCATACTTTGCTGAAAAAAAAAAAAAAATATGGCCTCATGGCTCAGTGCTGTAGTTTATTCAATAAAGTAAAATTTTAGTTTGCTTAAGTAGCAGTGTGTGCATTTCTAAAAGACAAATACATCTTTTCCATCTAATTGAGTGATTTAAGTGCTCATAGCACTGGTTTGTCCATATTTAAGTGATTTAAGAGCTCATAAAGCATGCCAACTTCTATAGTTCCTTCTTGTTTTACTGTTTGAATTATTCTATGGTCGTGGAATGTTAAAATAGAGCTTTCATTCATCATTATTTGGATATCAAATTTTTATTTCATTTTATTTTGTTTTTTGTTGTTGTTTTTGTTTTTGTTTTTTTGAGACAGGGTTTCTCTGTATTGCTTTGGAGCCTGTCCTGGCACTCACTCTGTAGACCAGGCTGTTATTTCATCTTAAATAAAATAATTTTAGAGAACTATTGTTCAAAATCATAGATCATATGAGAATCCCATGGCTTTCACATTTCTCCTTCAATATACATATAATAATTATCCCATGGAATTAGTGTTCATGTTTTAGAAATTATTTTGAAATTAAACATTAGAAGTTGTACAAGTTCATTCCCCTCAAAAGAATCTTGGTCATAGAAACTACATCTCTCATTAACTGGCACATTGTATAAAGTGGGTACTGGAATATGGATGGAAAAAAAACTATGTAATCAATTGCAAGTTTCTTAAGGCTAATTAAAAATAATACCATGTGAAATGTGTAGGGGAAGCTGTAGCCACACCTACTTAGGGGCTGGCTACAGGTGTGCCTGCCCACGCTTGTGAGGTCATGGTCAGAGTGACATAGTGTGCCTGCGTTTGCGCTTTCGGTTTCACTTTGGTACTTGCTGTACAGACTGCTGCCACGACGGCTGGCTAGGTCGCTCTGTAAGTAAGGCTTTTCCCTATTAAATACCCTTATATTTCTACCTGACTCCGTATTGGTAATTTCCCACTATAGAAATGTCCTATAGGAACTTTAACTATACTGAGGATAAGACTCAGTGGTTAAACCACCTACCATACAAGCCTAAAGACTGAAGTTTGGAACATTGTTCAAAAGTTGACAAAACACAGTGGACATTCGTGTTCATAAGACCAAACGAGAGGAGATGAGCCCTAAGCTCTAGTTCATGGGTTCTAACTTATTCATAGAACTGATCCTAAAAGGAAGATGAAAGAAAGCACTTGAGGGATTTGTTCCATAATTAATTTGACTGTCTCGTAGATGCCTAGAATGTATAGCTTTGCAAAGCTAATACCCTGAGATGCTTCATCAATTCTGATCTATAGAACAGCAGAAGTGTCTGCTGCCTATTGACATAGTGAGATGGTTTCTTTGTTTTGCCAACTTTTGGACAAGGTATCCTAATTCACAAAATTTATGTGGATTCTTGCCCACTAACAAAAAACACTTTTTAAAAGTATTTGGATAAGTTCCATAAGGGATCACATACACAGAACACTTCTCTCTGTTTCTTTAAACTCAAACATTGCTAGGGAAGTTACCAATGTGTTAGCCTGGAGAGCTAATGTTCTAGTTGCATTTAAACTAATTGATATATCTCTTCTTCTTGATACCAATTATTCAATTCCAAAAATATATTCTTCAGAAGAAGTTTTCTTATTAACAGTCACTTGAATACTCCTATGTAATTTAACCTCAAATAAGGAATGTCCAGGAGGTTTAAGTATGTGTGTTTAAAGAGCGTTAAGAACACAAATGCCCTCTGCTTTGATAACTAACAATAATAAAAATTAGAGCCTAGAACCACCAGTGGCTTTGTTTGTCTTATACACAAAAAGATTTCCCTGGCTGCCTCAGTGAATGATGTGACAGATAAAACTCTGGATTTGAACCATATTACATGGTATATTAGGCAGAAAAGGCTAAGAGCAGAAGGCAATCATTGGATGCGGCATCCGTGAAGCAAATTTACTGGAACTGTTAGTAAATTTATTGGATCATTGCTTTTAGAATTCCATATAAACCATGCAGGTCATTTTATTTAGAAAAAGTGTGTATCTGCCTTTTGCAATGTCAAAGAATGATAAGAGAATGCTTATAAATACTATTTTTGTAGAGAATGCCCTGAATTTGGTTTAGCTTTTTTCTTTAGATCTAGATAAATATGATTCCATCCTTATTCAAATATAGGACATGGCTATAGCCTTTCAAAACCAATAAGAGCAAATTGCTTTTGGAAAGCCAATAGAAAACATACCCCCACTTTGGTATCTTAGTACGTGGCTACTACACATTAGCTTCCCATATGCAATTTCCAGAGAATTATCAAGAAAACATACTTGTTGCCATAACCAAAGGTCCAGTGACAGAAAGCTGCTGCCACCTACAGGAATTGTGGAACATTGTCCAAACTATTTAAGCATTTTTTCTAAATTTAAAGAACCTCATGGTAAACACATTTGATGACGAACCAATACACCTTACTGTGAGAAAGCTCCTTGTTTATCAGAAACTTCCAAGTCATCTCTGAGATTTCTGCTTATCAGCTAGATTTTATCTTCTGAGCTAAGTTACATCTATTTACCTTTCAAAAATACAGTAAAGCATAGAGTAAAATTAGCTTTCTTATATCAAGTAATGCACAAACAGTCAAAGATATCGCTGGTTTCCTTACCTATATTTCCACAACAGTCTTATCCATTATCTGAGGTGTTTTTCCTACTTATTACCACTCAAACCACTCAACTCGTCAGCTGTAGAGATACACATAGAAAATCATGCATGAGGCCCATTTAGGAGATTTGGCTCTATAACTTCACAGTAGTATGACTTTGAGCAAGGAATTCGCCATCACTATGCGTACTTTCATTTTAATTGAAATGGAAAGAACAAACACACCACCTAAGTATGGTTAAGCTTAAGCAAGGGAATACATTAAGGCAGATAATAAGAGTGGCACTTTTCACTAAACTAGCTTTATGACAATAGATGTCATTATTATCAGTGTACAATTATCAAATGCAAACTTTTAAATGATATCTAAAGATCCCTGAGGGTATACACATTTATATGCATGTATGCATAAGTTTGGATGTATGCGAACATACACAGATATCATATATGTGCCCTATGTGAACATGGTAGAAAAAGCCCATAGTGTTCCTCCTAGTAAGTCTCAAACCTGATTGAACATTGTAATCACCTCAAGATTCTTACAAATCATGGTTCTGCAAGTTTACTCCAAGAGATTTTGATGTTAACAGGCTGGAGTTTTATTTCTGCAAAGATCCCTAGATGAGTCTAAGGTTTGATCAAACTTGATAGCCAGTGTTAGATATTTAATTGCATGTTTTCTTTACGTAAGACTATCTTGACAGAATCAGGTGTTGAAACTTGTAGTGATGTTTGACTAGATGATACCCTTCATTGTGTCATTGTGTTCCCCTTTAATACATTTATGTCCAAAACGTATACTTAGAAAATAAAACATTTTCTAGACATCAATAGATGTTCCCAATGAAGTAAAAAATAAATACGTAACATGTTTTTAACCTCATATCAGCAACATTACTATCAATGATTCTATAATTAAGAGTATAAGGAGAATTTTCACTCATTTTGTGATTTGAAAAACTGGAAAACATCTGTGTACCTACCTGATTCTCTAGCCTAGCCAACTTCTTATTAAATCTGCAAAAACTAAATGATAAATCCATATTTGCACACTAAGGACATACCACATGAGAATAGTAGAAATAAATAAGTCTCTATATTTAAAAGATTTACTAACATTTAAATGGGAAATGTCCCTCACAGGATCACGGGTTGACTACTTTGTTCCCAGCTGGTGGTACTGTTTTGGAAGGTTGAGGCAGGTGTTGAGAGTTATAGGCCGGCTGGGTTTCTGCTTTCCAACTCCCTGACCCACCCAGAGGAGACTAGTCCATGCTGCAAACTTCCATTGATATGGACAGAGCTACAACTAACTGCACACTCTGTCTCCTTAAGTGGCAGACAAAGTAAACATCCCTTTCTTTTTTTTTCTTTCTTTTTTTATTATTATTTTTTTATTTTATTAGTTCAAATTAGGAACAAGCTTGCTTCAGATGTTAATCCCTTCTCCCTCTCCCTCCCCTCCCCCCAACATCCCACCTGCCCCTAGCCATCCCCCCTCCACTCCCCAGGCAGGGTAAGGCCCTCAAAAGGGGCTCCCCAAAGTCTACCACATCATCCTGGGCCAGGCCTAGGCCCTTCCCCATGTGTCCAAGTCAAGAGAGCATCCCTTCATATGGGATGGGCTCTCAAAATCCCTTCTTTTTTTTTTTTTTAAGACCTTACATATTTTTTTCCCAAAGTTGACAACACAGCTAAAGTTTCCAAAAATTCAAATTATACATATATATATATATATGTATGTATTATATTTATATAAAAAAACCAATAATGGCAGTATGTTATGCATCAATAGCAGCAACAGCTTTTCCAGGTTCTGCAGTCATTTAAACAAAATTATAGAGACATCCATGCATTGCCACACCATTCAGAAAAGCAGCTCATGCAGGCAGTCAACCTTTTGCATTCCCAGAAGTCCATGCTGCATTTTTTTCTATTTATATTAGAAACAATCTTATTTTACATATCAATTCCAGTTCCCTCTCCATCCCCTCCTCCCCTGCCCCCCCACCAATCCCCTATCCCATTCCCTTTCTGCTCCCCAGGGAGAGTGAGGCCTTCCATGGGACATCTTCAGAGTCTGTCATCTCATTTGGAGCAGGGCCTAGGCCCTCCCCCATGTGTCCAGGCTGAGAGAGTATCCCTATCCTCTATGTGGAATGGGCTCCCAAAGTCCATTCATACACTAAGGATAAATACTGATCCAGAGGCCCCACAGACTGTCCAGGCCTCCTAACTGACACCCACAATCAGGGGGCCTGGTTCAGTCCTATGCTGGCTTCACAGTTGTCAGTCTGGGGACCCCTTGTTCAGATCAGCTATTTCTGTGAGTATCCTTAGCATGGTCTTGACCCCTTTGCACAAAGACAACTGTTCTACTATGTTCATAGCAAGCATTATTTGTAATAGCCAGAACCTGGAAGCAACGTAGGTGCCCCTCAACTAAGGAATGGATAAAGAAAATGTGGTACATTTACACAGTGGAGTACTACTCAGCAGAGACAATGGAATCTTGAAATTAGCAGGCAAGTGGATGGAACTAGAGGAAACCATACTGAGTGAGGTAACCCAGTCACAAAAAGGCAAACATGGTATGTACTCACTCATATATGGATATTAGACATGGAGCAAAGAATTATCAGCCTACAATCCACACTGCCAGAGAAGCTAGGAAACAAGGAGAACCCTAAGAGAGATATACATGGTCCCCCAGAGAAGGAGAAAGGGACAAGATCTCCTGGGCAAATTGGGAGCATAGGGAGGGGGAGGAAACTAGGAGAATGAGAAGGGGAGAAGGGGAGGATTGAGGAAGACATGAGGAAACAGGAAGGTAGAGTTGGGGCAGGGGGGACAATAGAGGAGAGCAAGAAAAGAGATACCTTAATATAGGGAGCCATTATAGGTTTAAAGAGAAATCTGACACTAAGGAAGTGTCCAGAGATCTACAAAGATGACCCCAACTAAGAATCTAAGCAATAGTTGAGAGCTATCTTAAATGCCCTTCACCTATAATGAGACTGATGACTGCCTTATATGACATTCTAGAGCCTTCATCCAGTAGCTGATGGAAGCAGAAGCAGAGACCCACAGCTAAACACTGAGATGAACTCCAGGAAACCAGTTGCAGAGAGGGAGGAGTGATGAGCATGCTGCATTTTTTCAATCAAGTGGTATTTAAAGAAACTTCATCAGTCCTTACATGGTAGAACCTAGGCAAACATTTGTTGTTTTTGGAGCCCTTGGCAATCTATGGGGCCTCTGTAGTGGAACAATACTTATCCCTAACGTATGAATGGACTTTGGGAGCCCATTCCACATAGAGGGATAGTCTCTCAGTCTAGACATATGGGGGAGGGCCTAGGCCCTGCTCCAAAGGCTGTGACAGACTCTGAAGGTCACCCATGGAAGGCCTCACCTTCCTTGGGGATCAGAAAGGAAATAGGATAGGGAGTTAGTGAGGGGGCAGGATAGCAGGGGAGGGAGAAGGAACTGGAACTGACAATCTTGTTTCTAATTTAAATAGAAAAAAAGTACACAAGTAGATAGGATGCAATAGCCAAGTTGCTTTGCTCATTGTTTATTCTGCAATATTGTAAAGGTTTTAAGTATTGTCACTGCAATCTATGTTAGTTCAAGCAGCTTTGGCATAGATAAGACAATATTCTCAATTTATACCATGAATACACAGACAGTGATAGACAAGAATATTTCAGTAGTAACCTCAATTTCAAAATGGATTTTGGCAAATAGTTGGCTATTTATAGAGAATTGCTCAGGTATTTAGAATACTAATAAATAATTGACTTCTTCCACAGAATCCAACTTTATGTGGTCCATGCAGTCTAGTTAATACAAAATTCAAAACTAAAAAATTAAAACAAAGAAAAAGCTTTAAACATAGTAATAAATTATAAATACTGGAGGAAGGAATGGGCTTTTCATACACAAGCATCATAAAAATCAATATGTTGCAGTAACTTTACAAAGTTTGTGTAAATGTAGTAAATTAATTATTCCCAGGCAGAAGCTATAAGCACTAGAATAAGTGAACTCAATTAGCATGCAATACAATCTTCCCAGATAATTGCTTTGCACAGTGCTAAATTCTTCAAAAGCTTGGTGCCACAGATGGAAAAAGCTAGAGTCAGTAAAGACTGACTCAAAATGAATACATCTTTTAAAAGTGATGTTTAATAAATCCTATATTTTAAATGAAATGTTACCACTTATTATATATAAACGTATGCACATATGTATTATGAAGCTGAGCAGGGTGGCTCAGCCCTGTAATCGGAATGCTCTGGAGGGTGAAAGGGGAGCAAAATGGAGCAAGAGACCAAGATCAGCCTGGACTATAACAAGGTCTTCCAGACCAAACAAAATTACTGAACTACACAGTGCGAGATTTGCCTCAAAAAGAAAAAAAAAAACAGTAGATTTAAGATAGGATATAGTAATGAATTTAGGAAATAGTGATCAGAGATGAGTGAGAAGATGAGCCAGTAAAAGTACTTGCCACTCAACCCTGATGGCCTGAATTCAGTCACTCACATCCATGGAAAGGGAGAAGAAAAAAGCCAACTGCACAAAGTTGTCCTCATTACCTTAGTGAGTTCCCTATCACTGCAGGGGAAACTTCTCTAGTCTCATTTTTTTTGTAGTTACTATATATAAAGTCATGTGTATGTGTATGCATATTATATACAGATATACTATATGTCTTACTATGTTGCTCTCCCAACTTATCAGCTAATGAAAAGTTCTCTTTTACTTAATGTTTAGCTTAATGGAAAGACAACCACAAACATTTTCTTGTCCTACTTTTGCTGAAAGCATTTTAACAAGGCAAAGTGCGTTTGTTGGTTCCTTAAGAAGAGAGAATGCTGTGGTACAAGTGCAAGCATGTGTTTGCACACCCCACACACACACACACATAAGCACACACACAAAATAAAATATTTTAATTATATTGATTGCAAATACCTGATTAAATTCTAGTTTATGTGCCAGACACTATTCTGTCTTATTAGTGAATATATTATTCATCTACTAAGCACCTTATGAAGGGGCTGTATCAGCACTCATCTTTTCTTTGAAGAACAAGGAGGCTGAATAACTTATCAACTATCACTTGGTTTAGCCAATTTCAATAAAGAGGTTGATTTCAAAATCCCATACTAGCATTCACTACAATGTATGGATATAATAGTCAACCAAAGGCATGCCCTTTGCTAATTAAATATTAAAATATTTCTTTCATTTCTTTATATATTTTATAATCTGTAGCAATATCTTGTAAAACAATCATACAGACATGAGATTATGATACTCCTTTCTTAGTCCCCAAACTAAAATTCTTTGTTCTTATCCAAGTTTCCAATTTTACAGGTCCATGCCTACAAGAATATTCCTTAAGCATACTAAAGGATGAACCAAATAGTCTTCAGTGACATGTCAAAACAACTATGTAAATAAATAAAAAGTATTACATTGAATAAAAGATGAAAGATGAGAAGTATCTGATAATTCAAAAGGGGAGCGATTACTTGAAGGCTTCAAGGTAGATGTAGAGGACTAAATTGAATTTTACAGCATGAATCAAGTTCAGATAAATGTTTAATGGATGAGAAAGGACTTCCAGGCATAAGGCAATTATGAGTGGGAGGACACAGACGGGAAAGAGATTGATGAACAAGAAACTGAGGCCCAGTGGCAAGAAGCAAAATGTAGATAAGTGCATTTCGGGGGGTGGGGGGGAAGCAATCTTGAAAGGAGATGACGAAGGATCTGGAAACGTAGGTAATTCTATAAATAAGGATATTTGAGGTAAAAGACAGCAGTGCATAAAATAGATTGATATGCTAATGAGCTAGATGTAGAAATTGCAGCGGTGATGGAAGAACTAGAAGGAGTAAAATAATGTACTATGCAAGTCGAGTCCATCCAAATGAAAGAAAAGAGTGAGAGGAAGTGAGTCCATGGGATAAGCTACTGGGAAGACAAAGCAGAGAAATAAGTAAACCCAAACATAGGAAAACAGGCCATCATCTCAGCATGAAATGCTCCAATGCAGGAGGCATCCAGATTATCAGGAGATAGTTTAGCAGGCACATTTAAAAATGCTGCACAGAAATCCAAGAGCAAAACCAAACTGAAACCTGAACACTAATTGCAGAGGTGTAACAGGGACCCATGTAGTGTAAAGTTGAGAATAAAGGTCTGAAAGTCCCTGAGAAACATCAACATTGAGAGGGACAAGGAGAAGAAACGGAATTTAAAAGATAAAATAATTTCTTAGGATGGTGCAAATCCGGGTATGTTATAATTAGGAAATTATAAGTTGTGATACTTCAAAGTGAGAGTATATAATTAACAATATCAATTATCACACATAGGTCAAAGGTAGGAAACTCTGAGGAAGTCCCTAAGATAATTAACAGACTATTAACATCCTTCGGGAAAAGGACTACAGCAGGCACAGGAAGGTCTCTCTTAAGATGTCCACCTCTGATTCCTTGCAGCTTGTGGATATGTTATTTTATATGACAAAAGAGACTTCACAGATGCAAGTAAATTCATGAATTGGACCTTCACAAGTGAAAGAAGGAAGGAGACTGGTAGAAGCTGATCAAATGATTCGATGGTGTTTGAGAACTGATGCTCGATCAGTGATTGAACTGATGTGATTCCTGGCTGAACCACAGGCAGAGAACGCAAACAACTTCTCACAGCCAGAAAGGTAAGGAACTGGCTTCTTGCCAAGAACCTCCAAAAGAAATCTGTCCTGGTATACCTGGACTGTAGCCCATGGAGATCCATTTGAGACTTGTAACTTCCAGGACTATGAGGAAAAAATGTGTGTTGTTTCTGAGACACCAAATCTGAGTTATAGCAGATGCCAAGGCAGGAATCTAACACAGCAGTTCAGGAAAGGAATGAAACAAGTTATTACTTTTCACATGAACACTTGCTCATCTCTGAATAAGTAGGAGATTTGGGGGCTAATCTCAACTATGTAAGTTCCTTAATTATTTCATATCTTCATTTTCTCGTCTGTGGTGTAAAAACTTAAAGAAGAGGATCAATGTAGGAAAAGATTGGTAACCCCACATAGCAAGGGCTCAATAAGTGTTCATTATTACTATGTTGTGTGGTGATTTTTCCACAGAGGTAAGAAATAAGAGATTTGGAAAAATCTGAGACACAATCATCTCAAGGTCATGTGACTACTTTGCACTTATCCAATACATAAACCAGTTTTCTTGGCCCCAGTCCAAAAAAAAAAAAGTTTATTCTTTTGGCAAAGACTGCTAGCTGCTGCCCTTCATTTTAATAATGCTATTTGACCATAAATATTCTCCTCAAAAATGTTCACATAATTAGACAGTACCCTTTATATCACCACTTGCAGGTGGGTGTGTGCATGTGTCTATACCCTGATTCAAGAGATGTGGCTAAAATTGAAATATTCTACTTGTAGGCCAGTCTCCAGAAAAGAAACTGCTTGTGCTCTGCCTTCACCATCTAAAAGGCTAGAACATGAGTAAAGTGCATTTAAGAGAGGGCATCATCATCACAGGGAGTAAGGGACAACAACACAGTAAAAGAAAAACAGACTCCTGGTGACGTCACTGAACAGACACAGCCACTGCCTCCCACCTTCCACCCATCTCTCCACCGTTCCATGACAATCTGCATTGCCTTAGCTAAAGGGATCCATCTCTAGATACACTATCCCTATAAATAATGTGTTTTAAATGGGAAAGTAAAGGGGATATCAAGCAAAAACATAGATTCCCAGTAGACTCACATTGAAATAAGCAATTAATACTCTAAGACTGGAGTTTGCCATTCTAAATTATAGTGATAGAATTAATAATAGTGGTAATTACAAGCATATTGTGTTCTAGAAATTTTTTCATACCATTGCTTGGTGCAATCAACACTATGTTTCAGAGAAAGAATCCAATGTATCTCCATTTTCAGATAATAAAGCTGACATATGAGAGTAACTACATTGCTGAAGAACGACCAAGAAGGAAGAATCACAAGTCAGACTTTAGCTCGGGCTTGACTAATTCTTCCACCTCAGTTTTCAACTGCTATATATGCTGTCTCCCCTGCAAAAACAGCGAACTATAGTTTAACAAGATTTGAACTACTACAATAATAAGATTCTCTACTGCATGTGATTTATATTATACCTAAGTAGTCATATTTTTAAGTTTCTATATGGAAGCATATTTTACATACTGATTTCTTCCAATTAAACTTTATGAGATGGCTCATTTAAAAATGGTAAATGTAAACTTGAACTGCATGTGTGATGCACATAAACACATATGCAAATGCATAACATTTTCAAGAAATTAGCAGTACACACTTTTGGCTTCAATCCTAAGCCCAATGTGGAGGAACAGCTGCGTGGAATTTAGAGCCTAAACTGGTAATCACCACTGGTTCTAAGTAGCCAATATTAAGCAAATTATAATTTTAAATTATTATGCATTCTTCAATTGAATTCTTCAGTCAAACAGTCACTGAAGATTATTTCTGGAAACTGAAGCCTATCTCCTAATTACATGTTTTTCATCTTTGAGGAAGACTTCCCAAAAACATAGATTGCAGTTTTGTTTAAAGATTACCCAGAAATTTGAATCCCTTTTCCAAAGCATATTATTTACTTTGAATATAAAATATATAGTTGGGCATGAATCATCACCACTAATCTGAGATTTGATTTCCAGTCCAGCAGTCAGTTCATAAAAGGACAGCAAGTCTGGGGATGAATATGCTATTGACATTCAGGTGACTACTTAGGAACACAAAATTTCTCCTTTAAAATTATATCACCAAAACTGTGTAACACATCTGAATGAGTTACAAAATGAGTACTAGATTTAATAGGCTCAAACCTACATTCAGAGAAAAAGTTACTTGGAATATAGATAATTGCAGATTCATAATGAAGACTTCCTTAGGTTGCTGTCTAATTCACCAGGCACTAAGTATGTACATTCGGCAAAGTTGCTATATGTTCAGCTCAGAGGTAGGCATATCCATCCCAGGCCTTCATTCAAAGTGCTTTCTATACTTACTGAGAAGTCATAGCTGCTAGTGGTGGACATCACATACCTGGAATGAGTCTGTGGCCTATACATTCATTTGTTTATTAAAGCATACCAAACCTTGTAAAGTGGGAGCTTTTGCTACCTCTGTTTCATATGTGAAGAAGTTGAGTCATCAAGGCTAAGAGATATGCATGAAGGCAGATGGCTTGTGGGTGGCTGAGGTCAGTCTAACCACAAAGGATGCTACATTATGTCCACAGCATACCCCACATTGCAGAGTGTCCTGTATGTGATCATTTTTATGAAACCACTGGGGAAAAAAATCAGCAAACAAAATGTACCAGTATGTCTTCCTCTCCTGTCCTCATCTCCCCTTCTCTTTCTCCTAACTCCCTCTCCCCTCCCCCATGCTCCCTATTATCTCAGGATATCTTGTCCCTTTCCTCTTCTCTGGGGGGGACCATGTATGTCTCTCTTAGGGTCCTCCTTGTTTCCTAGCTTCTCTGGAGGTGTGGATTGTAGACTGTTACCTTTGCTCGAAGTCTAAAATCCATATATGAGTGAGTGCATACCACGTTTGTCTTTCTGTGACTGGGTTACCTCACTCAAGATGGTTTTTTCTAGTTCCATCCAATTGCCTGCAAATTTCAAGATTACATTGCCCCCCCCCCGCTGAGTAAATATGTAAAAGTACCACATTTTCTTTCGGCTATTACAAATAATGTTGCTATGAACATAGTTGAATAGATGTCCTCATATTGAATAGATGTCCTCATTGTATGAATGTGCATCTTTTGAGTATATGCCTAAGAGTGGAATTGCTGGATCTTGTGGGTAGACTGATTCCCATTTTTTTTTTTTTTGAGAAACCTCCATACTGATTTCCAAAGTGGCTGTATGAGTTTGCACTCCCACCAGCAATGGAGAAGCATTCCCCTTTCTCCACATTCTCTCCATCATAAACTGTCTTGGTGTTTTTTGTTTTAGCCATTCTGACAGGAGCAAGATGGTATCTCAGACCTGTTTTGATTTGCAATTCCTTGATGGCTAGAGATGGTGAGCACTTTCCTGCATGTCTTCTTTCCTGCATGTCTTTCAGCCATTTTAGATTCCTCTATTGAGAATTCTCTATTTAGCTCTGTACCCCACTTTTTAATTGGATTATTTGGTGTTTTGGTGACTAGCATAGAGGATAGGAGAGAGCAGGAAGACTGAGTTGTGGGAAGAATAGAGGAGAGCAAGAAAAAGAGATACAGTGAAAGAGGGAGCCATTATAGATTTAAAGAGAAATCTGGCACTAGGGAAATGTCCAGAGATATACTAGCATGACACCAACTAAGAATCTAAGCAATAGTGGAGAGGCAACCTTAAACACCCTTCCCCAATAATGAGATTGATGACTACCTTATATGCTATCCTAGAGCCTTCATCCAGTAGCTGATGGAAGCAGAAGCAGAAACCTATAAACACTGAGCTGAACTCCTAGAATCCATTTTCAGAGAGGGAGGAGAGATGAGCAAAGGGGTCAAGATAAGGCTGGGAAAACCCACAGAAACAGCTGACCTGAACAAGGGTGAGCTCATGGACCCCAGACTGATAGATGGAAAACCAGCTTAGGACTAATCCAGATCCTCTGAACGTGGGTGTCAGTTAGGAGATCTGGGCAATCCATGGGGCCTCTGGTATTTATTCAGTATTTATTCTTAATATACAAATGGACTTTGGGAACCCATTCCACACAGAGGGATGCTCTCTCAGCCTAGACACACGAGGGAAGGCCTAGGCTCTGCTCCAAATGATATGACAGATTTTGAAGATCCCCCATGGAACCCTCACACTCCTTAGGTAGCAGAAAGGGCGTGGGATGAGGGTAGGTGTGGGGCAAGAAAGGAGGGGAGGGAAAAGGAACTGGGATTGACAAGTAAAACAAGCTTGTTTCTAATTTAAATAAAAAAGGGGAGAACAAAATCAACTTATACAAGTATTTCTACACAAGAAATGAATTCTTATTTCCAGAATGTCAAATATGAAGAATAAGTAAATACTAAGAAAACAGAACAATATTGGAATGAGTGGTGGTTTTTAACACAGGTACTATGCACCAGTTACCACATTAAAAGTTTGGCATGGATTTCCTCACTTAATCATTATTAAACATCTGAAATGGTAGTTTTATCCCTGAGTCACAGATAGCAAGTCTGTTCTAGGATTAGTAATCTTACTCAGTCTCCAACAATGAGTTCATGATGGGACCAAAATTCTAGCCTAGGCACTTCAGTCCAGAGTCCTCCCTTGGAATCACTAAACCATACTATACCTTCCCCAGCCTAATTGATGGGGGGAAAGTAACTTGCCATCTCATCTCTAAGTTAGTTTAACTCTCATTCAAGATGACCCTCAAAACAAAAACTACCAAGCAAGCTAGATTCCCAAAAAGCTTTTACAGTAAACAGTATAAAACAGAAGAGTGACTATTATAATATAGATAATTGAACAAAACAGGAACTCTTCTACTTTTTCTGCCTGAACATGTTTTTGTGAGGATTATGAACCTTAACTACCCTACTCCTAGTGCTATCCTTTCAAATACTCCTATGAAGTGAAGGGAGAAAGAAGGCCAAATTGGTTTTACTGCAAGTTTTTATTTATCCTCATCTTATTTCTGCCTGAGCAACAAGTTTACTATAAGAGATCAAAGGCTTAAAATAATAATAAAAATCCATAATAAGGTTATAAATTATGATTACCCCTCTAAGTACTTTTACCCATTCATTTAATAAGACCTCCATGTAACTGCTACAGGTTACTGATTTTCATCGAATATCAAAAATAAATGTGATGTGATAGACTTTGAATATCCCCCATGGAAGGCTCACCCTCCCTGGGAAGCAGAAAGGGGATAGGATAGGAGGTCAGTGGGGGGCAGGGGAGGAGGGCATGGAGAGGGAACTGGGATTGATATGTAAATGAAGCTTGTTTCGAATTTAAATAAAAAAGAAAAATAGATGTTAATTATAGCTTTGGTAGGCTTATGATGAAAAGGAAAAGATACAGATTACTGTAATGGTGTAAAAGGTGACATGACAGTAGCTTATGTTAGATAAAAGTCTCACTGAAGCAGAAAATAATGAGATAATGGGAACTGCAAAGAAAAAAATGTAGAACACTGAGAAAATTTGCAGAGTTTGATGCTAATTTTACTTTGAAGAAGATAGCATGTTGAAATTGGTTTCAACACATGCCATTGCCAACAACAATGAAGAGCCATGTCTTATATGCTTTTGACTTAGTTATGTTATGTGTAAGATAATGATTATAAAGAATAGCTCTTCTTACAGTTTAATTTGAAAATACAGATACTTATTGTTTAAAAAACTAGCTTTCTTACCCATGCTGGTGAGCATGTGTTTTCTCCTAAAAATAATTTTAGAATACAGCAGTTGGTTCTAAAATACCTTGATACGGATTTGTATAGAAAATTTCATAGCCCATTATCTAATGAGTTCCTATGTATTAAATATGACTGATTTTAATGTGGGGATTTAGCTTCTGGTCTATAGAACATAAAATTCCTTCACAGTGTCTCAACCTGTAGTTAGCACATAAACCAAACTGAACTGAAATTGAGAATCAGCTCCCAAGATCTCTGTAGGGTGTTGAGCAAGTAGTGGTCCATCACACACTGATTATTCGGCAACTCCAACCCACTTTGAAGCGATCATAAGATCTCTGGACAGACTGCCTAGTAACCAAAGGAAGACGCTAAGTATGAACTACTTTCCCCACTTCCTTTATACTCGCAACTCTAGTGCAACTTATGGAAAGGAGTGAACCAATGAAAATTGTGGCTACTAAATGCTGTTAAAATCTAATATCTCTGTATTCTGCTTGCATGCTGACATTCAAAAGAAGGATCTTTCTGTTGACCTTTAGATCTTATTATTAGGGATGACACTATAGGCAAAATTATGTGTATTTGTTCAAAAAGAATGGATGGCAGGAGGGAAGGAGAAAGAGGAAGACAAAGAGCAAAAGAGAAAGAGGGAAGTGGACAAACAGGGAGAGCAGGGGGTACAATGGTGACAGGGAGACCCCTCTATTGAACTTAGAAGTCTTGAATTCTAATATCACACTCTACATGACCATCAACACTTAATTTCTTTTGCCACAAGTACTGTAATATAATAATTCTGCAATTCTTAGACTCCTAGTATTTATCATGGATCCCTAAAATTCCAATCATGGCTTTTTAAATATTCCTACAAGACTAGACTTGTCAAAGCATAAATCTTAATGAAATGTTTTCAGAGACATTTATCAAGATCATAATGAAATATAGTACAATTTTCCTATGTTAGGTATGAGAAAAGAGCAACTAATACACAAAGATTACAAAAATAATATCAGTGATAAGCTGGTAGAGAATCTGCAATTACTTTCCAAGATTTTCATGTATAAACGGAAAATTTTAGATGGATTTTCAAAGAGAAAAAATAATGTATGCCAAATACTTTAAAGAGTATTTGTAGGATCTTCAAGTCAATTTGTTAACTGTAATTTATTAACACAGTAAATAAAATGTTCTAGAATTGGAGAATAAAGTCTGAAGAAGGAAGAGGTGAAGAAAAGAAAGGGAAAAGGAAGGAGAGAAAAGGGGAAGAAGAGGAAAGAAGGAAGGAGGGAGAAAACCAGGGTCAAAAATCGAGTTGATGATGATCACACACACACACATACACACACACAGAGAGAGAGACACACAAACACACACACACACACACACACACACACACACACACACACAGAGAGAGAGAGAGAGAGAGAGAGAGAGAGAGAGAGAGAGAGAGAGAGAGAAAATCTGAAGATACCTGTATGTGAGCACAAGCCTCTGTAGAAGCTAGAGGCATTGGATCCCCTGGAGTTGGAGTTGCAGGCAGCTCCCAACCACCAACATGGATGCTGAGAATGCCACTTGGGTCTTCTGCAAGAACACTATGTGCTCTTAATATCCTAGTGATCTCTCCAGCCCTCTATGTTATTACTCAAAAAAAAAAAAATAAAGCATTAACTCCTAGTATATTTCTTGTCTCTTATAAATTGATTAAAGGATCTAAGGCCTCTATGAAAACAAAAACAAATAAATAAATAAATAAATAAAAACACTGAGATCTCCTAAACTTTCACCCTTGGGCTTGGGCAACAGCCACAGTAAATAAGAACAAAACTTGTTTTCACGTAGAACCCCTCTACAATGGGTGTGGACCTGCAGGAAAACAAGAGAGAGGATTTATATCAATTTATAGTTACAAGAAGCCTCTTCTATTTGACTGACCTCCAAACCTTGAAAATCCCTTTTTTATGGCACAGACATGCCACAAAAAGGTTATTAATGAACCTTTTTACTTTTTCTAATGGTATCATGTTTCTTTACTACTATATAGTTCTACTATACTTTACTTTCATCCCAAGTCATTTTTCATTTAAAGACATGCCTAAAATTTCAGCATTTAGTTTCCCTGTAAAAACCTGTCATACAGGACATGATTTATAATTTTAAGTCAAAAGAGCCAAGATACATCACTTTTAAAGAAAATGGGCTTTGCAGTGAACAGTTTTCGGATACAACAATGACTCATGTACTAGAATGGTAGTTCAAAAAATACTGCTCATCTTCCTTCCCAAACTATGTTAGTCTAAATGATATGGCCTACACTGCAATATCAGATTATTTCCCTAGGGTCACTGGCTTTACACACAAAGTTATCAACTTCTGATATTAATTTGGAAGTACTCCAAAGCATTTCATCTCCACACAATGATTAAAAAAATTAAAACACTCAACATCTCAATTCATAGTTCCTAGTGTCTCCTGGAGATAAAGCTAGAAGGGCAGAAGATAGTAAGACCTCATTCTAATGCATGCCTTCTACTCACAGCCATTCTGACAGAGCTTTATGTGATATCCATCAACCCTCAAAAAAAAAAAAAGCAGGAAATCTGAATCACTGGTCACTTGGTTAGATCTTATTTATTCACTACATACCAGATTTCATGATTCAGATACACACTTCACACAGTATCAACAGCACATTGGAATTCATGTTAGATTTGGATTCTACTAACTGTACATTCATGTATGTTTCAATACGACAAACCATTGAATCCATCTACATTATCAAGACTAAACCCTAAATTCCTCTTCCATTGGAATTTTCCTTCTGTTCTATTAGCTAAAAATTTTCTTTCCTTTCTTATCCATTCTTTTTCTGTCTATTATTGCCTAGAAATATTCATGCTTCCACTTATCTACTCTGCTTTAACTTTGGGACTGGTCCAATACATTGTAAACCTTAGTAGAACTAGTTAAAACACGGGAACTGAAAAGAGAAAGATGGAAATAATTAACCAACACTCCATCTCAGTTTTCCACTGTTACTACTGTCTTCTAATCCAATGCTGATTATGTATAGAAGAGATTCAACCTCTTTCCAAGAACCAATGGAAAAGGGAAAGGAAGGGGAAAGAAGGAGAAGAAATGGAGGGAAGAATAGAGGAAGGAAAAGGGATGAAGAAAGGAGGGAAAGGAAGAAGGGGCAGGGAAGGAAAGAAAAGAAAATGGTTTGACATTTGTTAGAGAAGAAAGAAGACATTTATAAGCAATATAAAGGAAGAACTTTATGATTGTCTGGGCAGAGCCTTTCAAATGTTCCCTCTGTTCCAAATGTGCAAATAATCACCAGGACTAAAAAAGTCATCTTCCTGGGAACTTTGGATGCTACTGCTAGAACAATGATGAAAGACAGGTTTTTCTATCCACTCAGGCACTCACTCATAAGTGAGACATTGTAACAGTGGCATAGACTCTACAGAGCTGAAAGGAACTTCAAAAAGACTGGAAATCACCTAACTTCTAGCTTCAAACCACTTAAATTGAAAATGTGGCTTTAAACTCAAAATATAGGACATTTCACAAAAAATAAAAATTACAGTTTACACATGTATCTGTATGAACATATTCAAATATCTGTGATTAGTAACGTGGTCTAATGTGCTTCTGACACATATCTATCCAAATTACAGTTGACATGGCAAAGTAGGTAACACAGTAACATACACTCAAATGAATTATATAAAACCTGTGAACATGTGCTGTTTAATTTTATTAATGAAATTTAGATTATAGATTAAATATTTTATAGTAAATTAAATTTATCAGTGCCCATGGTCCTTAGGAAATATTTAAGTGAAAAATATATAGCCATGCCCACTGGAAAGTAGAAATGAACTAGGTATGATGGTGGTTCATGCCTTTTATGCCAGCACTGAGGAGGCAGAAGCAGGGGATCTCTGGGAGTTGCAGGCCACCCTTTTTGACATAGTGAGCTCCAGAACAGCCAGGACTATGTAGAGAAACACTATATTAAAAGGAAAAAATGTTGAAATGGTATTTAATCTTTTTATGCTCATTCTTAGAGGTATTTAAATTCATGTCACTTTTCCTTTATCTTTAACAGTGTAGTATTTTATGTTCATAATATTTTAACTGTCTAAAATTGTTAGCTTTATTTTTATGGCCTTCTTATATTTTGATTTACTATAAAAACATTCTGCCCACCAACAAATGTTTTTAGTAGTAGATAAAGCAATAGCTCTTCTAGGGAGCAAACACCATCTTAGCTATTGGGAAATAGAATTAAACATTGAAGTGAGACTGGGTCATTGGCAAATACATACAATAAATTTCATATCTGTAAGGAGAATGACATGTTCTTTTCTATTTGTGAAAAATATAAAAGAAATGCATAACTAGGAACAATGATTTAAGCTGGTGATATAAAACATGAAAAAGTCAATGAGAAATAGGACTATGCCCTTCATCTCCTGCTAAGTGTTCTTTGGACTTTTCTTTAAACGTTGCTTCTGTCCATCTTAGAACCATGAAGTTCTTTCCTCCATTTAAACTGGGGGATACTACTACCTGACAGAAACATTTTTGTTGCAACATATTTAATAGGGCAAGTAACAGTATGGCTCTTTACCAACATTGAGTGAAGTAGCTGAACCCACTAAAAATGACAAAAGCTTCCAATGAGAATTGCTTCCAGCTGTGTAGACATCATCTGGACACATGCCATGCAAATGACATTTTTCTCGCTGAGGTATTATGATTTTAGTATCGTTAACTTCACTGCCAAACTTTAACACTGAAACAAAAGACAGAAGTTTGCAATAAAATGTGTAATTAAACCACAAATAAGGTGAGAACATCTGCCCAAAACAATAAAGTACATATTTTATTATTATCAGTATTTATTTCTTGTCATTCTTCAAATTCTAAGACATATATAATCTAAGAGAGAAAAAGGTCTTCACACTACAAAAATGTGAAATAAAATGAAAAGTAAAGAACCTAATTATTATTAAATAGCTATAACTACCAGGTTTGGAGCCACAATTTTCATCCTGGTTCTAACAGTTTTATGACCATGGACACCCTTTGGATCTCATTAGGATGTAATATTTCATATATAAAATAAAGAAACAAAGTAAAAGAGATCGATATTTCATTGCATTTTCCTTGAAGGAGACTCCCTAGTGTGCATAGCACATGGATAGAAATCTCAAACAGAAAATGGCAGTGTTATTTGGCCAAGGATCAGAGACCAAAGATGATTAATTACATAGAAATGAAGCAGAAAATCATAGCTTGCAGCAGGCACAGCAGGTCAGGCCTAACCCTGCACACCAACACCAAGTATACCTTTGAGGCAGCTTTTAGTTTTGAAGCACAGGTAGAGAACTGAAGAAATCAGGCAGAGAATTTGGTTGCCTGTTTCTAAAAATACAAACCTAGAAAAGAGTTCAAATTGGCTCAAGCTAACAGGAATTGTCTCCCCATCAAAACCCTTGTAAGACATATCACCCTGCATAAGGACAAAAATAAATCAAGTTTCTCAAGAATCACATGATTTTTTAGTGACTTCACTAACTGTTTAAAAAACAAACAAACAAACAATCAAAACAGCCCACACTTTCCAGAGCACAACATCAAGAATGGCTAGTACATGGCATTCAGAGAAATAGGTAAAATTGTCCATTAGTTAAAATTAAGAAGCAGGGCTATAAATAGCCCACATCTCACATTTACATATAAGGAAATCTCAGTATAACCATATCAAGAAACTTGTAGAAATAAATACAATGACTGAAACAATGATGAGTTTCTAGAGCACCAAAAGTTCTAGAACACAAATATCTGGTTGGAATTAAAACCCACTCCATGTGATTGAATTCATACTTGACACTGATTGGGTGGCCAAGAACTTGAGACTAGATAGCCCAGAGACATAGGGAAAACCAAATACTATTGTTCTGCTAATGGAACATAGCAATAAATATGACTCTTAGAGACATTATCTATACCCATAGATCAGAGCCTTACATAGACATCATGAGAAAAGCTCCCTCCTTCAGAAGATGGAAAAAACCAAAGACCTGCAGCTGCACAACGTACAGAGAGTGAGAAAACTTGGAACACTCTGTTCTAAATGGGATGCCTTCATTAAACTTCTCCCATCAGAACTCAGAAACTCAATGGAATAGGAAGCAGAAACATTGAAAGAGCCAGAGAAGATAATGATGTGTCTTCCAGATACAACAGGGCTGATTCACATATGAACTCACAGAGACTGTGGCAGCATGCACAGGGCCAGCCAGATGGAATTCTAGAGGAGGAAGTGGACAAACCACATTTAAGGAAGGCCACGAGTTCAGCAGTAGATGACCAACACATACACACAAAAACAACTCAATGGTATTTTTGGAGATTTTTCTTTAATCTCATAATGCTTTGTTTTGTATTTTTAAAACATTACCTTACAGGTCTTTTGCTTATATATTATGTTTTCTAATTTTGTGTCTTATGGGGATTTCTGTGTATGTCTGCATATGTGTGTTTCTCCTTTAAATTTTGTTTTTCTGTTTATTTGTTTTGTTTTATTTTATTCTGGTTTTTTTTTGTTATCTGTCTGATTGTTTTCTGAAGAGAGAGAAGGCTTGGAGTTGGATAGGTAGGAAGGTGGGAGGACATGGGAGTAAGAGAGGGGAAAACTGATCTGAATACATTGTATAAAAATTATTTTAAAAAAACGAAACTATGGTTGTGTATAATTTCTGTCTGCTCTATGGATAGGGAAGTGAGAAAACACTGAGAAATAGTGAGGAATGATGTGTTGAATAATTGCTAAAAATAATTGAATGTACAGATTTGATAATCCCAGTTAAAATTGCATAATGTATCAATATGTGTACATAAAACTATATTGTTATATTTACTTATAAAAATATTAGAATCTAATTATTCATACCAAGAAATAAGCATTTTCCACCAGTGCACACTTTTAATAGAAGAATTTATAGTCTGTAGTTTAAAAGACATGTATAGATGGATGTATATACTTATAAATCACTTATATTTTAAGATATAATTTTTTGAAGAAGAAACAACTACTTTTGTTTGTATAAGTCTTTTTTATATATCTATGAAGAAAAATATAAAAAACTATACCCTGTGGTTAGCACTGATTCTCTCAAGGGTATGATGCTTGATGAGGGTTGTGAGGTAGGAAATGATTACAATGGACTTCATACATACTTTGGGTTTTTCATTTTATAAAAAAAACACATATTATTTTTGTAATAAATAAAATGATTTTTGAAATTAATAAATGTTCTAAGAGCAAGGATAAAAGATTGTTCTTTTTTGAAAAAAAGTTCTGGCAAAAACAGTTTGAAATGGAGATTTATACATCTTATTACTGACCATGGGATTATGTCATCAAATGCAATGTGGCTGGAAGACAATATTGGACTGACACTAAGTGAATATGGTCCAGATACCTGTTAAAATATACAAGGCAGGGCTGAAGAGGTGGCTCAGAGTTTAAAAGCACTGACTGTCTTCCTGAGGTCCTGAGTTCAATTCCCCACAACCACATGGTGGCTCACAACTATCTATAATGAGATTTTGTGCCCTCTTCTAGTGTGCAGGCATACATGCAAGCAGAACACTCTATACTAGATAAATAACATTAATATATGGCAGCTAAAAGTGGGGTAAAGGACATAGGTGGCTTTCTAAGATATAATATTGACTATAGGCAAGCCTGACCCACAGATAAGCTTCAAAATATCATACTAGGAAGTAGTGCCTTCAGCATCAAATCCTGGGTCAGGATACATGTCAAAATAAAATTTTTAAAAAAGGTATTCTAAAGGAGAAAAGCTGCTTCCAACTTGAGTCAGCAGTAGTTAAACACTGGAATCATTAAAGTAATACTCCCTAGTATACACATTGTGAGGGAGCAGAGATAAGGTACAAAATAGAGTTCTAAATTCATAGTAGACTTGTAGTCTTAGATTGTACTTTGTTCATGAGTTTTCTATGTTAAATTTTCCTTTTGGTTTATTTCCAATGAGTTTGTATTCTTAGAAGGTTGTATTATTTTCCATGCTATTCTCCTGAATCATTAGTATGTCTATTCAAATATATAACTTTCTTCCCACCTCTTCTAAATACTCTTACTTGGATAAAATACCCTGACCAAAACACCCTCAAGAAGAAAGGGTTTATTTTAGCTTATGGCTTTAGAGGCACCGAGTCCATAATTACACAGAAGGCAACAAGCAGGGAAAGCATTGGGGCAGGAACAGGAAGTGGCTGGTCATATCTCATCAGCACACAAGAAATAGAAAAAGAGAACAGGAAGTGGGTACAGATTAAAAACCCTCAAAACCCACCCCCTAGTGATATACTTCCTCCAGCAAGGCTGCAACTCCTAAAGCTTCCATAACTCCAAAACAGCACTACCAACTGAGGAGCAGGTGTTCAAGTATATAATCATATAGGGGACATTACTCATTCAAACAACAGGACTCCTGTGGTATACATCTTAGGTATACACTAGAATTTACAACACATTCCCATTCTGTAACCAAGAATAGGTAACATACTTGAACTTGGCAGTGAACAGTCTTTAACAATGGAGCAGCAACAGTAATAATAGCCAACTGTTAACGTTTTTAAATTTCTTTTAATATGTTGTCCCAGATATATCTTGAATTAGAAAAGCTTAATCTCCTGGTAGGACGAAAATGTTTCACCAAATACTAATGATGTCTGATTATAATAATCAAGTACATTATACTACAGTACTGTTTCATAGTTTGTTAGGTACCTTAGGGATACCCTAATTTCCCAAAGCAATGCAATCAACAACAACAAAAATACTTAGAATTTTACTATTAGCATACTATATTTATGTACTGAGTATAATGAACAATACAAAAATTTAAAGAATAGAAATTTGTCCTTGAAGAGTTCATTGAACATTCAGCAAGATAAAGTAAAGCATAAAAATAATACAATGCAGCCAGGTGGTAGTGGTGCGAGCCTTTAATCACAGCACTCAGGAGGCAGAGGCTGGTGGATCTCTGCCAGTTCTAAGCCAGACTGATCTAAAAAGGTAGTTCCGGGACAACTAGGGCTGTTACAAAGAGAAACCCTGCCTCAAAAAACAAAAATAAATTAATAAATAATAAATACAAATGCAATGCCCATTGTAATAATTTCATTGCACCTGATTGGATTTATGGCAAATGATCTTTAAAATGGTATATTGTTTTCTTTCACTTTGTACACTACACAATTTGTAACAATTAAGTTTTCTCTTTTATACATACATCAATCCAGTATCTTTTTTATTTTTTATTAGTTCAAATTAGGAACAAATTAGTTCAAATTGTTTCATATATCAATCCCTTCTCCCTCTCCCTCCCCTCACCCATAACCCTCCACCCCACCCCCAACCTACCCCCCACCACATCCACCCTCCACTCCCCACACAGGGTAGGGCCCTCAACATGGGCTCCCAAAAGTCCACCACATCATCCTAGGTCAAGCCTAGGCCCTTCCACATGTGTCCAGGCCAAGAGTGTATCCCTTCACGTGGGATGGGCTCACAAAGTCCCTTCTTACACCAGGGAAAAATACTAATCCACTGCCAGGGACCCCCTAAAGTGCAGAGGCCTCCTAATTGACATCCATATTCAGGGGTCTGGATCAGTCCTGTGCTGATCCATCTGGGGTCAATGTGCTCCCCCTTGTTCAGGCCAGCTGTTTCTTTGGGTTTCACCAGCCTGGTACAGACCCCTTCAATCTTCATTCTCCCTCTCTGCAACTAAGTTGCAGAGTTCAGTTTAGTGTATATCTGTGGATGTCTGCCTCTGCTTCTATCAGCCACTGGATGAGGGCTCTAGGATGGCATAAAAAGTAGTCATCAATCTCATTTTAGGGGAAGGGCATTTAGGTTATCCTCTCCACCATGTTTGAACATATGTCCTTGTTGTATGAACGTTCATTGTTTGGGTATATGCCCAAGATAGGAATTGCTGGATCTTGAAGTAAACTGTTTCCCTTTTTTCTGAGCAACGGCCATACTGATTTCCAAAGTGGTCTTACAAATTCACACTCCCACCAGCAATGGAGGAGTGTTTCTTTTTCTCCACATCCTCTCCATGATTGTCGTTGGTGTTTTTTATTTTAGCCATTCTGAGGGGTATGAGGTGGTATCTCAGAGTTGTTTTGAGTTGCATTTCTTTGATGGCCAAGGATTTTGAGCACTTTCTTAAGTGTCTTTCAGCCATTTCAGATTCCTCTGCTGTGAATTCTCTATTTAGTTCTGCACACCACTTTTTAATTTCATTGGTTGGTGTTTTGGTGGCTAAGAGTTGTTGTATATTTTGGAAATCAGCCCTCTGTCAGATGTGGGGTTGGTGAAGATCTTTTCCCATTCTGTGGGCTGTTGTTTTGTCTTACTGACTGTGTCCTTTGCCTCACAGAAGCTTCTCAGTTTCAGGAGGTCCCATTTATTAATTGAAGATCTCAATGTCTGTGCTACTGGTGTAATGTTCAGGAAGAGGTCTCCTGTGACAATTCATTCAAGGATATCTCCCACTTTCTCTTCTAGAAGATTCAGGGTGGCTGAATTTATGGTGAGATGTTTGATCCATTTGCACTTAAGTTTTGTGCATGGTGACAGATATGGATCTTTCTGTAATCTTCTGCATGTCCGAATCCAGTTGTGCCAGCACCGTTTATTGAAGATGCTATCTTTCTTCCATTGTATAGTTTTAGCATCTCTGTCAAAAATAAGGTGTTCATAGGTGTGTGGGTTAATATCAGGGTTTTCAATTCTATTCCATTGGTCTATCTGTCTATTTTTGTTCCAATACCAAACTGTTTTCAGAACTATGGCTCTATAACAGAGCTTGAAGTCAGGGATTGTGATGCCTCCAGAAGATCCTTTATTGTACAGAGTTGTTTCGGTTCTCCTGGGTTTTTTTGTTTTTCCATATAAAGTTGAGTTTTGTTCTTTCAAGGTCTGTGAAGAACTGTGTTGGGATTTTGATGGAGAGTTTGTTGACTCTGTAGATTACTTTTGGCAAGATTGCCATTTTTACTATGTCAATTCTACCTATCCAAGAGCATGGGAGATCTTTCTGTTTCCTGGTATCTTTTTAATTTCTCTCTTTAAAGACTCAAAGTTCTTATTGTACAGGTCTTTCACTTTTTTGCTTAGCATTACCTCAAAATATTTTATGTTGCTTGTGGATATTGTGAAGGGTGATGTTTCCCTGATTTCTTTCACATTGGATTTATCATCTGTATATAGCAGGGCTACTGATTTTTTTTAGTTAATTTTGTATCCTGCTACTTTGCTGAAGTTGTTTATCAGCTGCAGGAGTTCCCTGGTAGAGTTTTTTGGGTCACTTATGTAAACTATCTTATCATCTGCAAATAGTGAAAGTTTGACTTCTTCATTTCCAATTTATATCCCTTTGATCTCCTTTTCTTGTCTTATTGCTCTAGCTAGAAATTCAAGGACAATATTGAAGAGATATAGAGTGGACAGTCTTTTCTTGTTCCTGATTTTAGAGGAATCACTTTGAGTTTCTATTTATTTTGAGGTTGGCTGTTGGTTTGGTGTATATTGCTTTTATTATGTTTAGATATGTTCCTGTTATTCCTGTTCTCTCCAAAATCTTTATCATGAAGGGATGTTGGATTTTGTCAACGGCTTTTTCAGCATCTAGTGAGATGATCATGTGATTTTTCTTTTTCAGTTTGTTGATATGGTGGATTACATTCATGGATTTTCATATGTTGAACCATCCTTGCATCCCTAGGATGAAGCCTACTTGATCATAGAGGATGATTTTTCTGATGTGTTCTTGGATTCGATTTGCCCGTATTTTGTTGAGTATTTTTGCATGGATGTTCATGAGTGATATTGGTCTGTAGTTCTATGTTTTAGTTGTATCTTTGTGTAGCTTGGGTATCAAAGTGATTGTAGCCTTGTAAAAGAGTTTGGAAATGTCCCTTCTGCTTCTATTGTGTGGAACAATTTGAGTGTTGGTATTAGCTCTTCTTTGAAATTCTGGTAGAATTCTGCAGTGAAGCCATGTGGCCCTGGGCTTTTTTTGGTTGGAAGGCTTTTGATGACTGCTTCTATTTCATTAAGGGTTATAAGTCGATTTAGACTGCTTATCTGTTTTTGGTTTAATTTTGGTAAGTGATATCTATCCAGGAAACTGTCCATTTCCTTTAGATATTTGAATTTTTTGGAGCACAGGTTTTCAAAGTATGCCCTGATGATTCTCTGGATTTTCCTCAGTAGCCGTAGTTATATCCCCCTTTTGTTTCTGATTTTGTTAATTAGCATGCTCTCTGTCTGCCTTTTGGTTAGTTTGGATAGAGGTTTGTCTATCTTGTTGATCTTCTCAAAGAACCAACTCTTTGTTTCATTGATTCTTTTTAATGTTTTCCTGGTTTCTACTTTATTGATTTTAGCCCTCAGTTTGATTATTTCCTGGCATCTACTCCTCCGTGGTGAGTTTGCTTCTTTTTGCTCTAAATCTTTCAATTTTTCTCTCAATTCTCTCATGTGACTATTCTCCAGTTTCTTCATATGAGCACTTAGTGCTATGAACTTTCCTCTTAGCACTGCTTTCAAAGTGTCCCATAAGTTTGGGTATGTTGTGTCGACATTCTCATTAAATTCTAGGAAGTCTTTAAATTCTTTTTTATTCCTTCCTTAACACAGGAATGGTGCAGTTGGGTGTTATTCAATTTCCTCGAGTTTGTAGGTTTTCTGCAATTTGTATTGCTGCTGAATTCTAACTTTAAAGCATGGGTGATCTGATAAGATACAGGGGGTTATTTTAATTCTTTTGTTTCTGTGGAGGTTTGCTTTGTTGCTAACTATGTGGTCAATTTTAGATAAGGTGCCATGTGGCGCTGAGAAGAAGGTATATTCTTTTGTGTTTGGATGGAATGTTCTATAGATATCTATTAAACCCAGTTGGGTCATAACTTCTGTTAAATCCTTTGTTTCTTTGTTAAGTTTCTGTGTGGTGGTCCTGTCTAGTGGTGAAAGGGGGGTGTTGAAGTCTCCTACTATAAGTATGTGTGGTTTTATGTTTTGTTTGAGGTTTAGCAATGTTTCTTTTACGAAAGTGGGTGCCTTCCTATTTGGGCATAGATGTTCAGGATTGAGACTTCATTGATGGACTTTTCCTGTGATGAGTATGAAATGCCCTTCTTCATCTCTTTTGATTGATTTTAGTTTGAAGTCTAATTTGTTAGATATTGGGATTGCTACACCAGCTTGTTTCTTGGGCCCATTTGATTGGAAAATCTTTTCCCAACCCTTTACTCTGAGGCAACACCTGTCTTTGAAGTTGAGGTGTATTTCTTGTATACAGCAGAAGGATGGATTCTGTCTTTGTATCCATTCTGTTAGCCTGTATCTTTTTATGGGCAGGTTAAGACCATAGACATTGAGGGATATTAATGTCCATTGATTGTTGTTTCTTGTTTGTTTTGGATTTATTGTTGGTGGTGTCATTGTGTGTGGATTTCACCCTCCTGTTTCTTTTCGTGTTTGGTAAAATTGGATTATCCATTGCCTATGTTTTTTTGAGTGTAGTTATTATCTTTGTTGGGTTGGAGTTCTCCTTCTAGAACTTTCTGTAGTGATGGATTTGTGGATATGTATTGTTTAAGTCTGGTTTTGTCATGGAATATCTTGTTTTTTCCATCTATAGTGAATGGAAGTTTTGCTGGTTACAGTAGTCTGGGTTGGCATCCATGCTCCCTTAGTGTTTGTAGGATATCTATCCAGGACCTTCTGGCTTTTAAAGTTTCCATTGAGAAGTCTTGTGTGATTCTGATAGGTCTATCTTTCTGTGTTACTTGGCCTTTTTCCT
The DNA here is from genome assembly GCF_003668045.3 of Cricetulus griseus. Taxonomy (NCBI): domain Eukaryota; kingdom Metazoa; phylum Chordata; class Mammalia; order Rodentia; family Cricetidae; genus Cricetulus; species Cricetulus griseus. The sequence goes on along the minus strand of NC_048595.1, from coordinate 252,250,397 downwards.
TTGCTGCTCTTAATATTTTCTCTTTATTCTGAAGGTTTGGTGTTTTGATTATTGTATGTCGGGGGGACTTCTTTTTGTGGTCCAGTCTGTTTGGTGTTCTGTAAGCTTGTTGTACTTTCATAGGCATATCCTTCTGTAGGTTGGGGAAGTTTTCTTCTATGATTTTGTTGAATATGTTTTCTGTACCTTTGAGCTTTATTTCTTCACCTTCTTCTATACCTATTATTCTTAGGTTCAGCCTTTTCATGGTGTCCCATATTTCCTGAATATTTTGTGTTAAGGATTTGTTGGACTTGAGATTTTCTTTGGTCGATGACTGTATATCCTCTAGAGAGTCTTCAACAACTGAGATTCTCTTCCATCTCTTGGCTTCCTTCACTTGTTTGGTTGTTTTTTTCTTGGCTATCTTTAGATTCTTTAAGAGATTTGTTTACTTCTTGAATTTTTTGGTTTGTCTTTTCCTGCATCTCATGTTATTTTTTTTTTGCTTGTTTTTTCTTCTATTTCTTTAAGGGATTTTCTTGTTTCATCTTTAAAGGTCTCTATCATCTTCCTAAGAAAATTTTTGAGGTCCATCTCTTCTTCATCCTCTGTGCTGGGCTTCTCAGATCTTGCTGGTGTGGAGTCCCTAGATTCTGATGGTGTCATTTTGGTTTTTCTGTTGTTGAGCGTGTTCTTACTCTGTCTTCTTCGCATCCTTCTTCCAGTGAGTGCAGGTGAGGTCTCTCTCTCTCTCTCTCTCTCTCTCTCTCTCTCTCTCTCTCTCTCTCCCTCTCTCTCTCTCTCTCCTGGCAGAGGGCTCAGCCTCTGGCAGCAGTGGGATGGCAGAGGGTGGTGGGTTGACGAGAGTGGGGTGTGTCTGGATTCAGGATGGGCCTTCCCAGTCAGGGCAGGTCCACTCTTGCCTGGGTGGGCTCAGACAGAAGCAAGCAGGGGTTAATGGGGGAGTTTTGGGGGGGGGGGTGGGGGTGGGAAGGGGCAGAGCAGCACCCGGACTCACCTGAGGCTCAGGTACCTGCCTCAGCTCAGAGGGCAGAGTGTAGGCAGTTGTGAGGTATGTCCGGACTCCCAATCCATTATCTTTTACAAGCTATATTAAAATAATTCATGTGTAAAATTTCCTAACAAATTGTAAGCCCATTTATTCCAGGCAATATGCCTGTCACTTGCTTATAATATACAGTAGAAATAGAACAAATCCTTATTGAAGGGAAATAGAATTGATGCTGTTTATAGTAGCTTGAATTACAAATGGAAGAAAATGTAGGGTAGATGGGTGATGCATTTTTCTCCTGCCCCCAGTATCGTTTGAATGTACTTCCGGTGTTTGAGTAATTGCCTGCCATTTAAGAACTTCCTTGAAAAGGTAGACACTATCCAAACAGCAGCAATCTTGAAACTGGCGCACATTCTATATGGAGCCGTTACTTATACTGAGCAATATAAGAAAACAATCCATTTTTGACTCACAGTGGAAGTAGGAGCAGACCCAGCTTCCAAATACCAAGTGGCTACAATATTGTGTTCCTGGTGAAGAGTGGCGGCCTGGGGAAATTCCAACCTCCAATAGCAGCTGTAGACTCCCTTCAACTTTGACAGTGTGATGTGGGCATGGTTCATAGGCTTTTAGACTTCTCTATAATCCCTGGAGGCTTATGCCTTCTTGCACACTGCCTTTTAAATAAATTACTTCTGTTCAATTCAGGCAGATGAATTTTTGAGTTGTTTCCTGTTTAAAAAAATAATAATGACCAATGCAATTATCTTGAACAAAGGAAAGCAATTCTGAGTTGCTGATGCATTAAAATTACAATTGGCACTTTCTGTACATGTGGGAAATTCAGGTTTTATTACCTATCCCAAGAACTGTGATATGGCGAAACTCATTTTGTAAGGCATGAACAAGGGTAAATTAGGACCATCATCCAAGCTCTGTTTTCTGAAATCCCACTATCCCCAGACGATCAGACAAGCCACTGTGAAAATGACGGCGGCTTTCCCATCAATCCAGGATCATGCAGGGAGGCTCTTAAGGGTTTATTTTTCTTGCTTCAACCACTATTCCCTAGATGTGCTTATACGGGAACTCAATAACAAAATTATGCAAGGGCAGAAACAAAAACATTTCTGAGGATCTATGAAGCCAAACATATCTTATGTGCGCTGGGGTTTTTTGTTTTGGTTTCTTCTTTAACAATGTGGTGCGCGTCTTGTTTTCTCAGCTGCACTCCATTGTAATGGAGTAATTTGAGTTTTAGTTTCTGGATGATTCTAAAGTACCATTGGAGGGAATTCACAAGCTCCTGCCAATGGAGAGGGAGAAGACTATAGTCTTCTACCAGTGGCTTCCCAGGTGCAGCAGCACATTAATATATCCTTGGGGAGGGAGAAAATTAAAACTGCAATGGGTGGTTTTGTGTGTCAATTTGACACAAGCTAGATCATCAGAGAGGAAGGAGTCTCAGTTGAGGAAATGCCTCCATGAGATCCAATTGTAAGGCATTTTCTCATTTAGTAATCAACAGCTTAGGGCCTGGCCCACGGTGGGTGGTGCCAACCCTGGACTGCTGGACTAGGGTTCTAAAAGAAGGGGACTGAGCAAGCCATGGAAAGCAGTTCCCCTCCACGGCCTCTGCAGTGTCCTGCCTCCATGATCCTGCCCTGTTTGAGTTTCTGTACTGACTTCACTCAGTGATGAATAGCAATGCTAAAGTGTAAGTCAAATATACCCTTTCCTCCCCAACTTGCCTTTTAATCAGGGTGTTTTGTTGCAGCAATAGAAACCCTATGACAGAGACACTTGAGTCTAAGAATCGAGACCTTTCCTTAAATGATCAGAACATTGATGCAATACAGCCCTCACTTAAAAGGAAATATGATATAGTTTATTTTGAGCAAAATATGGGTGATTGTGGCCATAGAATATGGATTCAGATTGCCCCCTGTAGGGAGACACGCCTCCTAAGGGCTGGCTACAGGTGTGCCTGACCGCCTGTCAGGGAGTGGTCAAGGTGAGGTCAGGATGACTCAGGATAGGTTCTTAAAGGACCTCGAGCACATGGAAGGCCCCTTCTGTTTGGCCTCCTGCTCAGCTGCCCTGGACAGGCTCTGGCTTGCCTTTGGATGGTATTTATCTGAATAAAGATATCTTGAACCTTATGGACTACAGATAGTCTTCTTGTTATAGCCCCCAAATGTCGATGGTCCATGGTAGAAATGATAACACATTTTATAGTCACAGATAAAAAGAAATTTATAAATCAATGCATTTAATGAATGTATTAGTGGGCATATCAGACAGGCAGATTACCACAAAGCAAGGAAATTATTGCTGGAGGTCCCAGATGAAGTCTGATGACGCAGCATGTAGACACTCATGGTCCACTGAGACTCATTACAAAGGTTTTACTTGATAGTTGACAGACAGTTAGGTTAGATACTAGAGCAGTTAACAAACAGCAATTAAGGGGACTAAAGATAACTCAAGATAATTTTGGCTCTGCAAATGCAACATTCCAATTTCCTGCATTCACTCAGCACTAATCAATCAGCCAGCAAAATCTTGAACATAGATGGTGTTTTTGTTTGCATGGTTGGCAGAGTTTTTGATTTTGTTTTTGTCAGCGGATTTTAGATTACAAATGTGGAAACTCAGTGGGCATTTCAAAGTTTTCCAGGTGTCCCTAATGTGAACCAATGTTCAGCCTGGCTCCCTATGACATAAGCCTGGGAACATTTGTTATTGAGACCCCATCCCAAGCTGCCTGCCCTGCAGTACTGAAGCAGAATTTGCATCTTTCAAGGGTCCCAGGGGAAAGGCGCAAACATTAAGTCTTCAGAAACACTGTGGTAGTCCGCTTTTGCATGGTGTGTGCACACTGTCAACAACAACAACAACAAAAACACTGAGATGAGAAAACAAGAATGGAGACACCATAATAGAGGAGACATTTTAGGTTTAAAGAGAAATCAGGCACTAGGGAAATGTCTAGAGATCTACAAAGATGACACCAGCTAACAATCTAAGCAACAGAGGAGAGGCTACCTTAAACGCCCTCCCCTGATAATGAGATTGATGACTGACTTATATGCCACCTGATAGCCTTCATCCAGCAGCTGGTGGAAGTAGAGGCAGACACCCACAACTAATCACTGAACTGAAATGGAATCCAGATGCAGAGAAGGACGAGTGAAGAGCAAAGGGGTCCAGACCAGGCTGGTAAAACCCACAGAAACAGCTGACATGAACATCGGGGAACTCTTGCTCCCCATACTGATAGCTGGGATATCAGCATGGGACTGATCCAGACCCCAGGAACATGGGTTTCTGTGAGGAAATCTCAGAAATCTATGGGACCTCCTGTAGTAGTTCAGTACTTATCCCTAGCATAGGTGTGGACTTTGGGAGCCCATTCCACATAGAGAAATACTCCCTGAGCCAAGACACATGGCGGTGGGCCTAGGCCCTATCCCAAAGGATATGACAGACTCTGATGTCACCCTATGGAAGGCCTCACCATCCAGGGGGAGCAAAAAGGATATGTGGTAGGTAGGGTTTTAGTTGGAGGGGTGGTAGGGGAGGACTGGAGGGAGAAGGGAACTGGGATTGTCATGTAAAACAATCTTGTTTCTAATTCAAATTAAAAAATCTGCAAAAAAAAAAAAAAAAAAAAAACCACCCTGAGATGACTACTAGTAAAGCCACACTGTTCTCTCATCTTCTTTCTTCTTCCTCTATTCTGCCCCCCCAGAAAGTTCTTCCTCTAGAAGGTTTTTTTTTCTTCATACTTTCACATTAATAGGTTATATCCCTCAGATGGTAGATAAAACTATTTCTTCTGGAAATTAAGCCTCTCATAATTAACAGCCATGGCCTGAGATGCTTGATGGCCTAAGTTAAAATATTCCATGGAACAATAGCAGAACTAATCAGTGTAAGAGCAAACATTGATAATAAAGAATATTTTTGAATAAAAAGGTATATTTAAAGTAAAATATACCTTTTTATTAAGCTCATCATTCTAAATTTCTGAAGTAAAATGTCCTAAAATTTATTAGGATTTACAATGTCCTCTGGGACAAGGATGGAGGACAGAGAGATGAAAAGAAAAAACTTAAAGATACATTTTGGTGTTTGTTGTTTGCCCTTTTATAGTTTTGGTTTGTTTGTTTTCCTTGGTTTTTATAATGGGAATAACTAAAGAAAGGAAGATAAATTGAGAAAGCATGGAAATATATTGTCTAGTAACTGTGATTTTCTTCATAATATGTATTTTATCCTAATTTTATTGTGTGACCAGAAATATTAGGTATAAGCATTTTAAATTTTGAATGAATGTTAGGGCTTGAGTTTAGAACATAGAATATAACTGTCTTCTAAGCAGAGAAATTCCAGAACCATGGTAACTGTTTATAAACACAAAATGAAGGGGTTTCCTTTAGAAACAGCCCATCCCTCCACCAGACTTTAATCTATTATCCTTTCCCATTTCCCGGATTTTCCTAAGACACACACTGATACGGCCTTTATGCTGCTCCTTCTAATAGCTTCACCCACTCCCACCCTAGGAATGATCACACTTCATTGTAACTGTCTCTCCCATGTTGTCTTTTCTGGAAGACACTAATCCCAATGGAAACAGAGAAGACCATTCATTTGCTATATTTACTACCCAAACACAGTGCCAGCATAACGTAGTCTCAAGAAATTTAACAGAGGAGTGAAATAATTAAAGGTAAGTGATATACAAGTATCTATTTTGTCCACTAATATTATCAAAGAATTTTTCCCAATTAGAAAACAAAATTTGGCAGAGAAGCTAGGAACTCAGACATAAATTTTCTGTTTTTAAACTATAGACCACTCTCAATAAGAGTATTAAGTAGCATTTAAACACCCACAAAGGAAATACTCTTGCTGTATTTTCCAACTTAAAATTGTGCCTGTAGGTGTCCTTGGAGGGGAATGATAAAACCAATGAAAGGTTTAGCATCAGCACTTTTGAGAAAGGTAATTTTTAAAAAGGTAGGTGTGATGTAGTCTGCACAATATTATAGATTATAGGTAGGTAAATGTAGATTCATAATTGTGGTTCATAAAGTTTGGTAATTATGCCACAACTTTGAAATAATTAAGGACAAGTTACAACTTCAACAAAGTCTACAATGAGGTAGTAGTTCTTGTTTAGGATATCTTGGGATATTGATTACATGTTCAGAGAGAGGTGTATAGTAGGGATGCTCACCACAGATATATTTAAGCAATTTAAGACATTGCTCTCAAGCCAGGCATTGGTGGCGCACACCTTTAATCCCAGAACTCTGGAGGCAGAGGCAGGCAGATCTCTGAGTTTGAGGCCAGCCTGGTCTCCAGAGCGAGTGCCAGGATAGGCTCCAAAGCTACACAGAGAAACCCTGTCTCAAAAAACCAAAAAAAAAAAAAAAAGACATTGCTCTCAATAAAAAAAAAAAGTTGTATATCTTGATTCCAAAGTAATTTACAACTATCTCTAGTGATAATTGTAGTGAGACAAAACCTAAACACACACACAGACTTCTAATCTTTTCTTATAAACTAGCTACTATTTTTAAAGAACTTTGGGGATATCATTACAGTTTCAATTAGCCTAGGGGACACAGATTATTTGGAAAGAGAAGACGAAATCATACAAGCCTTTTTCAAGCATATGAGAAAAGTTGGGAACCTTTCACTGAAACAGATTCAAACCTGAGGTGATTTTTTAACATCACACCTATCTTAAATACAGAGAGACAAAATGAGAATGACTACAAACTAGATGCAAGAACAGGAAATGGACTTTGCATGAAAAGAAATGAGGAAACTAGAATGCCAGTTCTAGAATAGGAGCAAGCCACTTATTCTGCCAACAATCAGAATTTGCTTAAAAACAACTTTTTCTGCTCCTACAATTTCAGCCCATCCAGGCAAACTCTTAATTTCAGCTTTGGAAAACCCTAAGTATAAACCCCAGCTTCCTAGACTTTTGATCTTCAAAAAATAAACAGCTGCTGTCTGAATTATTTCATGTTCAATATTTGTTACAAGGCAATAGAAAACTAATGCTGAGTTTAGAACCTGAAAAGAGGTGCTACACATAGCAGACACACAAAATGCAAGCATATACCAAGTTTAGACAGGAAGTAAGGCTCAAAGCTTGAGAAGAAGTCTAAGGAACCTGATAGATAAAAGATTGACTGCCTAAAAACATTGTGAATTGAACCACAGATGTTAAGCACACCGCTCAGGAAACTCAAAATAAGATCAGGAACATATTGCTGAAAACTGAAGAGAAGGGGTTAATTATGCTCTAATGGAAGAAAGAGTATCACACTCCTATGAAGAATTTATAGAGAGAATTTGTAAAGAAGAAAGTGCTTGGGTATGATATTCCCAAGCAAGCTGTAGGAAATGTTGTCTGGTTTCAACTTAACATTTATAGAAAATGTGATAAATTTATTAAACATAAAAAGAACCAGAATATGATGGTTTAGAAAACTCTTAGTTTATCTCATTGATGGTAAAAGTTGCTAAACTTACTCTTGCTTCTGAAAATGAGGCAGAGTGTAGAGGTGTAGAGTGTGGCAATAGTTAACTTTTTGTTCAAACCTTAGAGGGATATTAAGTGGCATGTTAAGTCACAAGGCATAAAAGATTTGCTTCAAAGACCTCCGCAATAAAAAAAGACAAACTTCAAGAAGCTTAAAGTGTTGGCCCTCAGATATTTCAGGAGTGAAATATATAAGGACTGTCTCAATGTAGGATGTGAGCTTGGAACTGCAGGGTGTTATTTCAATTTTCTTTGTATCTGTTGAGACTTGCTTTGTGTCCAACTATGTGATCAGTTTTGGAGAAAGCTCCATGAGCTGCCAAAAAGAAACTATAGTCTGTTGTGCCTTGGTGGTATGGTAAGTCCATTTGTTTTATAACATCAGTTAATTCCAACATTTCTCTGTTTAGTTTTTATCTGGATGACCTGTCTGTTAGTGAGAGTAGAGTATTGAAGTCCTCCACTATCAATCTTTGAGAGGCAATATGTGATTTAAGGTGCAGTAATATTTCTTTTATGAACATGAGTGCGCTGGAATTTAGTTCACAGATGTGAATTGCAATATGCTCTTAGTGGATTTTTAGTTGTTTTTTCTTTGATGAGTATGTACTATCCTTCACTATCTCTTACGATTCGTTTTGGTTTGGAGTCCATTTTGCCAGATAATAAAATGGATACACTAGCTTACTTGGGTCCATTTGCTTGGAATATCTTTTTCCATCCTTTTACCCTGATGTCTGTCCTTGATGGTAAGATGTGTTTCTTGATGCAGCAGGAGGATCCTGTTTTCACATCCAATCTTTTATCCAATGTATTCTTATTGGGGGATTGAGGCCATTGATGTTGAGGTATCTCAATGAATGGTGGAAAAAAACAAGCTAACCCTGGAAAGACAGACAAAAGTTAGTAAATGAAAGAATTCATGTGATTTGATAAAATGAAGATCGATGTTAACTCTTCCAAAAGCTTTTAACTTATATTGCTAGGATGTATTGTCTGCTTTCCCTTTATTTTCCAATCCTTGTACCCCTAGAAGTATACCAACCATGAATAGAAATGTATGCAATAAGAAGATACTATGTTAGGATCCCAAATAAAACACTGTTCAAGGAATTTCTCTGAGTGCTACCCAGCTATTTTAGCTCCTTGAGAGAATGGGATCAGGCAGTCCCATTGCCCAAATTTTAGAACTAGCAACATGCATAGTAAGCATTCTGCTCCAAAGATTTTCCCACCATGCTTCAAAGTCATTTTGAAAGTTTTCAGAAAATGGTGCTTGAAAACTATAAAAGATTATTTTTCTTTTGAACATTTGAAGTTTCAAGCCAATCTTTATTCTGAAATGAGGAAGGGATAATGAGGCCACACTTTAATCGGGGACTTATTGACAACTGATGGTTTCCAGGGGTGGGAAAGTCAGTTTTCTCTAAGTGTGTGGTCCCTGGTAGTTCAAACACTCTTGGATGGATAACACCCACACCCAGGAATATATGGGAAAAATAAATAGAACTTTGTGAGGTAATTTTTTAAGAGAAGGAGGAAATAAAGTTGGGAGGCCTTGGCAGGTTGATCTTGGTGGAAGTATCAAGGGGAGAGGGATAAAGATGATGAAGGCACACTGTATGAAATTCTAAATGAATTAATAGAAACAGTCTCTGGTAAGTCAACCATGCTCCAGTGGAATGCCACACATCTAGTAATATTTGGGGAGCAAACATTAGTCTTGAAGGCTTTTTCTTTTAATGAACACAAAATCAGGTAGTTTGGAAATGAGAATCTGATAAGAGTTAGGGGAGGAGATCAATATGATCAAAACATGTATGAAACTGTCAAAGAACTAATGCAATTTTTAAATAGGAAATTGGATTTAAGAATAGATGACCAAATTTAAGATTATTTTTAAAATATGTACATTGTTTAAATACGTACATTGGGTAAATCTTTTAAGAAAAGTGTTTAAACTGAGTTGTACAACTTTAGAAACTTGGTATGACAAATAAAGGAGAAGGGGGCTGGAGAGATGGCTCAGTGGTTAAGAACACTGGTGGTTCTTCCAAAGGACTTGGGTTCAAGTCCCAGTACCCACATGGCAGCTGACAAATAAAGGAGAACAAGAGAGAGAGAGAGAGAGAGAGAGAGAGAGAGAGAGAGAGAGAGCAAACATGAGGAAGAATACTAAGAAAACATAGACTCGGTCCTCTCAGAGGAAAGCACTGGGCGGAGCATGAGCTGCTCGTAAGAGGACCTCATTCAAAGGACTCTGTGCTTCTGACAGTGCTAAGTGCATAGACATCCATCTTCTCACAGAATTGTTGGGAATTCATTCACCTCATAACAAAAGCAGCATGCCCCGAGACACCAAAGAGGCAGACTGGAATCTGCACATCTGACACAGCAGAAAACATGTGATATATGAGCTTTGGCAGCTGTTATGGTCCTGACTCTATTCTTCTCACACTCACAGATACCCAAGCTTACATCCACACATCCCTTCTCAGCACTGCACTAATTCACTTAGTGTGATAATCTACATTCTTACTGATGACTCCTCTGCAGTGTTTTACTTCCGTTTCATTCTATACACAGTAGCAGTCAGTTACAACCCAGTGTCATTCCCACAACAACAACAATCTTGGAAGATAATATTCCAATGTTGTTATATCAAAAGATTCAAAAAGTCTCAAAAGTTTGGTATTTTATTAGGAAAGAGGAAGCATGTGCCCTGGAGCATATATTTATCGAAGAAGTTTTACACCCATGACAAAGGAGAACAAGTTATCCTCATGAAATAACAATTTTCAATCATAAGATCTTAACCAAATCAATGGACATTGAGTGAGTAATAAGACCTTTTAGAATTGATAGTTTACTTCTTTAATCAGGTAATCCTTCCTCATGTTTAGAAAAAATGCAAGGAAAAATAACCTCATGTCAATAAAATTGAAATTGTGGGCAAATGCTGCATAAAACTTTCCTAGACATGGCAATTATAAAAGTTGAATCTATCCACTGTGTTCAGTTGCAATTATGTTAAAAATATTTGTAGCCCTTCTTCATGACGTTCCATCACTAGGGGAAGATTGTGTGTTAACAGTTGTTTAAATCAGGCATGACCGTTGAACTGATTGAAGTGTAAACAGAGCTGTGTCCTCCCCTGAGGCAAGAACTTCCAAAGCCATTACACTGCCCACTGTGAGCTGTTTCCAGGTGGCCAAAAAAGAGAGATCCAGTGTTCTTAATTGGTAAGGTAATGGGGGTTGTCAAAGACAGGGTGACTGCAAAAGAAATCATGTAAGGAGATCTCATACCTTTCTTTGTAATGCACTCAGCTATTAAGGTCATTTGTGCTTAAATCAATCCTGTACTATTCCAAATCAGAAGAAAAATTCTTACTCAACTCTAGAAAACATAACATCAGATAACAGAACTTTAGCTTTAGGGCTATAGGAAAAGATATTTCCTATTAATACTATATTAATGACATTGTCTGCAGAATGGTATATTTGATGTCCTAGTTGCTCTATAAGCCACGAATACAAAAGCATATAATAAATAGATGATAGATAACAAAAGATCTTTCATATGTTTGCTGTCAACACATTTAAAAGAAAACAAAATGGCCATTTTCCCAAGAGATCAAATGCACAATCAATCAAAGAAGTCAACAATGTTGCTGAATGAACAACATGAAAAAAAATCAATACAGAATGTGGCTTACATACTCAAACAACAACAAACACCTAGGAAATGAAATTTATTAAAGCTTCCACTTGTAATAACAACAACAAGAGATTAGAAATAAATCTAACAACAGATGCCAAAAAGAAATTCTAAAATACCATTGGAAAACACAAAGACTAAATTGAAATCTAAATCCCAAAACTAATCTATTAAATTATTCAATTACTCTCAGGCTCATGGAAGGTCAGTTTATTGAAGGTAACAAATCCAATTTTCTAATGTATAAGACTGAGAAAAGACCCAACAATATTAAATATAATATCAAAGAAAAATAAGAAAGATTGAAGAAAAACAAATGCAATACTGAAGAAAAGTAATAAGATATGGAGAGTCATCCCACTGATCTTGGCTAACTATAAAGTAAAAGCAATTGAAACAATGCTGTTTTAGCATGAGGACTGCTGAGGTTAGGGCAAAGGAAGCCCAAAAGCAGAGGTATACATGTATGAGGACTTGGTACTTGTGGGTGATGAGATGTCATATTTATGTTTTCAGGTTCAGAAGCTTAAGCTAATAAACACAAGATTATAAATTGACTATATTAAAATTTAATATGAAAAAACACTATTAAGGAAAGAAATAAGGAGTCAAAGAAGGAAGAAGGGAAAAGTGGGAAAGAATATTTAACCTGTATATATAACCAGAAGAAAATTAATAGCCAAAATATGTAAGTAAATATAGTCAAGAAAAACAATTCCAATTGAAAGAAAATGGGCAAAGAATAAAAATAAGTTCTAGAAAAGTAAATCAAAATGTCAAATAAACCTTTGATGATATGCTAGCTAACACATTAGTATTTGATAACTCTGGAAGGTAAATAAGGTACAATTTCACACCCCTCAAATTTCTGGCCAAAGTTTGTACATCTGACAACATGGAGCAATGGAGATTGTGTGTACCTACAAGGATAGAATTGTGTGCTTACTCCCCAGAGCAATCCACTCTTATCTGCTAAGGTGGAGAGACAAGTCTTCCCTTGACACAGCAATCCAGAATACACAGGACAGACAGACATGCATACCACATAACCATGAAACATACACAAAAAAGAAGCCATTGTGCCATTTGAAGAGTGACAATCTTATCATTTATAAAACAGAGGTGATGTGTAAGAATTAAATGAATTATGACATACACATTTATAGATCAGTACCTAAAATGTAGTGTGTAGTCGATGTTAACAGTTTTAATAAACCAATCTTTAAGACTCCACTATATTGGTTCTCAGTAACTACTGTACTATGTGCAAGGCATCACATGTTTTCTTATTTAAACTTAATTTTCTCCCCAACTGCTGACCTCATTTAACAACTAGTTCTCTCCATCAAGAATAAGTCAGTTTGCCATATAATACAAAGACAGTCAGGCTGGGATCTGGGTGCAACTTGTACATCCTCTGGGGTCATGTTTATGTTAAACCTTTTGTCCAAGGGTGAGCTGGGCAATTATCCCGGCCTACATTTTTCTCAGCAAGGTCTGCCAAAGTTCTTAAATTATTTTGATACACCAAGTCAACGATGTTAAATCAGGTCGGGTGCCATGAACAGTACTTCTAGTTATAAAGTTCTATTGTAAATAGATATAAAAGAGAAGGGAAAATAAAGAGAGGAAGGGAAGAAGGTAGTGAGGGATAAAAAGAACTAGAAATGGAAAAAATAGGTTCTAAGTATTTCTTATGAGAAAAACTTAGATAACTAACATACAGAAACCTTTCTAGCTGTTTTACCAGAATTTAGTAGAATTTTAAAAAACAAACAAACAAACAAACAAGAGTCTCACGATGTAGCATTGGCTGGCCTAGAACTCATTATATAGAACAAGGTACCTTTGGACCCACAGAGATCTGCTTCCCTATGCCTATCAAATTCTGGGATTAAAGACCTGTACCCCACACCTACCCAGTATGTAGATGTCAGCAAATGCCCTTACCCTCATCTATAATTACTTTATAAACTTTTCTCTGAGCTACACATATAGCCTCCAACTCTTAATCCTATAAATAAATTAACATTGAGACTTAACATTTGCTAGTATAGAAATGTTGCATACTTACCTGAAAACTTGTTGCCATTTTTAAATGGCCCTATAAAATAGGTAGTTTATTCATCAACATTTTCAATGAGTCTATGCATTTGTCATCCTGGACATTCAATGTGGAATATCCTGAGAGCAAACTGTTAGGGCTCTGCCAAATCTTATTGTGTAACTAGACCACTTGCCAGTACAGGAAAAGGAGGCCATGCAAGTACTATCCAGCCCACCTTGGTTGGCTTTATGTTATAAGTCATAGGTGAAACTAATTTGATTAGTTGAACAGGATGGCTGTAAAATCTTATAAGACATTTATTACATAAATATATGTATTTTATAAATATTTATAAAGCATGACAATTTGACAGTTACCCACTTAGTTACAGATCATTTCTTGATTTCTGCTTTACAAATGTGGTTCCCAAACTGTCTTACCCTTGTGAAAACTAAGGCTTGTTCATGTTACCTTTCTATTCTTTTCCTACTTCCATAAGGTCATATGCTTCCCAGTTTTAACTAAAACACTATCTGGTTCTTAGCCTTTGGACCCAAGCTGTGAATAAGCAATTCATTTAAAAAATTATCTTTTTCAATAAACTCATTTTTGATGATTTTCCTTTAATATTAATTGACTCATATACCAAATACTGCAAAAAGCTTTCTAGTGAAAATCATAGTTATTTCAGTTGTTTAGCAACCTGACTTAAATGCTTAATAGGAATTTATAAAGTAGCATTAAAATAGTGTAATAAAACAGCAGTTGCTGGTTTGACTATATTATTACTTCATATATCCACAAAGAATGTGATGGAAATACAGGTCATTTGTGGTGTAAATGCAGAGAATTTGAAAGACAGCAGTATCCCCAAAATTTAACTCTTTAATCTGACCTCCTCTGAGCTTTTAATAATAATGCTGAATTATTCTTTCTTTCATAGTCAGCTAATTCCTTCTGGACTGTTCAATTTTCTACAGACTTGCTGCTTTGAGCACTTCCCAAATGGAAGTCGGTCCATATATGTTTGTTCACACTAATGCAGACATCCACTTAGTGAATTACTTTTTAAAAAAAATTTTGGAAATCATTTTTCCATATAATACATTTTGATCCTATTCTTTTCTACTCAACTTCTCGTAGATCCTCCTCACCTCCCTACCCACCCAACTTTATTCTCTCTCTGTCTCTCTCTGTCTCTCTCTGTCTCGCGCGCACGCTTGCTCGCTCGCTCTCTCGCTCTCTCTCTCTCACTCTCTCGCTCTCTCGCGCTCTTCTCTCTCTCGCTCGCTCGCTCTCTCGCTCTCTCTCTCTCTCAAGACACAGACAAATAAGGAGATAGTTTCTTCAAAAACAGAGCAGAACTGATGCACATCTGGACCTACAGAGACTGTGACGACAGTATGCACACAACCTGCCCAAGTTCAAACCATACAAAAGCCCAGCACTGAGAAGTGGAGGTGCACATAGTCCCACCACTAACCAAGAAGCTATTTATAGATGGCCCATGCTGGGAAAGGGAAAAATCTGTTTTCTCCAATGGAATGTCACTGGGTATATCAACCATATTCTGGGTCAGGTACTAGGTCCACAGTACTAGGTCTCAAGAATTGTGTGGATACTTCCCATGATTTCCTTTAATCCTCCCTGCACCATAAGCTATATATGGTTATCTGTTCTTTTCTCTGTTTTTAACTTGTGATGATCTCAGATTCTTTAGGTAACTTTCACCTATTCCTCTGTACCTGACCATGATTCCTTACTGTTGTGCTGTAGTCAATAAATATGACTTTGCCGATTCCTACCAAAAATAAATGTCATTAGTGTATCATTGCTATTCTCTGAAACACAGTGACTCCAGATGCTACACAGAGAAAGTGGTAGAGTTACCTTAGGCCAAACAATCCAAAATCTTAAGAGCAAAGATTTTTTTTTTAAGTACAATATTTCTTGGAATGTCCTGGAGATAGATGTGGTACAGCTGACATAAAGCACACAGATGGAATTAGTGGAGAGCTGAGGCATCCAGGAAACAGAAAGCCCCCCAACAGTATTTATTTACAATAGAGGAGGCATCATGAATCATAGTCTAAGAGGAGACATTTGTGTTCTTGGAAGCACCTAATTTAAATAATTAGTAGGTTCAAATTGCAAATAGATTAAGAATTACATTTAGAAAAATGAGCATAAGTGTATTTAAACTAAAAAGGTAAAGTTTTTTTCTGAAATAAAAACAATGAAAATAATCAGAAGGGACATGACATGTCTGTTGGGCTCATAAACTCACAGCAGCTGTGGTTACCTGCCCAAGACCATGCATGGATGGAGGAGAGCTCATAATTTTTCACCCCTACCGGAAAAGTTATTAACAGTTAATGGTGACTGGAAGAAGTGTTGTAATTTTTCTTAGGGAAAGTTGTCCAAGCTCCAGAGGATGGTTCCATACCTACACACATACAGTGAGAGCTGATGAGACACAGTGATATTTTTTAAAAAGAAACAAAACCAGGAAGTTTGCAAAGGGAAGTATTGGGGTGTAGTTAAGAGGGAGTGGCATGGAAGAATGGTGGAGTGGTATGGGGTGCTGTTACGATAAATCTTTCCGCCAAAAGCTGCCGAGCCCCACCACCATGTGTGTACTTTACACCAGCCACCCACCCGAGTTAGGGCGCAAATTAATACACAGAAAGATTTGTATTAGTTTCAAATGTCGTTTGGCCAATGACTAGGATTCTCATCTGTTAGCTCAGTCTTAATTATCATAAATCTATATATTTTATAAGACTTATCTTATTGGATGCCTTATAAGCGTCCCTCCTTGCTGGTGGCTCACATCCCACCGCTGGAGGAAGAAGGGGAAAAGGGGACCCTTCCTGTTTCTCCTTGCTCAAATATGAGTCTCCTTGCTATGTCTCTTCCAGCCTGGATCACCACTTCTCTACTACATTTCCCAGGATCCTCTTTGACTCCTAGTCCTGTCTAACTTGCTGTTTCAATGGCCAAACAGAACTTTATTAAACAATCAATGAGATAAACATACACAGAAGTACTTCCCCCATCATCTCTTTTCTGTCTAAATAAAAAGGATAACTTATCTTTTATAATAACTGAAGAAAACTATAACCATAACTATCTGTCTTCAACTCTATCAAAGACCACAGAAGGAAAATATATAAATTCTAGAATTGACAGGACGTCTCGCTACCTGGACAATCACCCAAAGTTCCTCTGTAACGTTGGGGCATCCATCTTCAGCCCATAGGCCATAGTGTGTCTAGCACACTTTTCCATTTCAACAGAAACCCTTCAGTACTGTCTTGTTTTGTAAGTTTAGCAGTCACTTTCTTGTGGGTCCTGCATGCCCAGTTTATACAGCAACAAACAGTCCAGGCAAGAGCAGTTTCTTGCCCAAATGGCTCATCTTGCCTTGTTGAAAGCAAACTCCATAATGAGTTTCTCCGATGCCCATCCTCCTTTCTGATGTAATTGGTGTGCCAGGAGCAGTTGTGTCTTGCTGCCAAGAAAAACCCTAAACCACTTAAATGCCATATTTCTGTAGGTCTTTGAAAGGTTTGAAGAATACCTAACCATCTCAAATACATCTCTATATCTAGAAAACCTAACTAACCTAATTATAAGTTCTATTATAGGTAAAAGATCTGTATAAACACAATACCTAAACAAGAGGAGACATATACATATCACAAAATTGACCTTAAAGTTGTATCAATAAATGAAAATCTATACCAATGCAAAGTATTCATTCTATATCCTATTCCCCTTTTTTCTTTAAAAAGAGACTGACTATGCTCATTATCATTTATAAACAACCCCATTTAAATGAAAACAAACATTTATAAACAACATTTGGGAATATGGGCGTCGTTCTTTCTAAACTGCTTCCTGCTGATTGGGGGAGATGTTCATACCATTGGAATCATGATAAAACACAGAAATCTGACCAAGTCCTCGTTTTTGTAGTCTGTAAGGCTGTATCATCTCAGTTTCAGGGGGTCTTGCTTGATCAAATCATATTAATCTGGAAGGAATCCATAGCTTTTTTATTTTCTGTGGAAACACAAACAGAAATTCTTTTCCCAAATAGCCTGTCCTTAGACTTAAATTTTGAAGTCAAAGCATTTTTAAAATGTATAAGTTGGGTTAATTTAGCAGCATTTATAATCAAATGTATTTTAGCAGCAGTAAGTCTTTCCTCGGCAATCAAACAATTTAAAGACAACAATTTGGCATATAGTATCCAGATTCTCTGTGTATTTTCCATCTCTGTGTGGCTTTTCTATTACTTTATTTTTACTTTCTTTTTTTTTTCCCGAGACAGGGTTTCTTTGTGGAAACCCACCTGCCTCTGCTTCCTTCAGCAAATCCTACCGGCGTGCGCCACCAAAACCAGCTGCTCTATTTCCTCCTGTTATTTTTTTCTCACACAAGCCTACATATATTTTTAAATGCAGTGTAAACCTTTAGAGGTTTTTCTTTATCTGGATCTGTCTTTATCATCTCGGCAGTGCCGAGTCCAATGCCCAAGAGCACCGGGACGTCGCGAGCCTATGGAAGCTGCTCCAATGCCTCTCAGCGGCCGGACAGGGCAGGCTGCAGCGGCAGGTTTCCCTCTTTCTCTGGGAATCTTGGTGCATGGGGTCATCCCACTTCTGACACCATTCTGTTACGGTAAATCTTTCTGCCAAAAGCCGCCTGAGCCCCCCCACCACCACGTGTGCACTTTACGCCAGTCGCCCGCCTGAGTTAGGGCCCAAATGAATACACAGAAGACTCAGTCTCAATTACCATACATCTATATATTTTATAAGACTTATCTTATCAGACGCCTTATTGTGTCCCTCCTTGCCGGTGAGCTAACAGATGAGAATCCAGTCATTCACCAAGCAGTTTTGAACCTAATACAAGTCTTTCTGTGTATTCATTCGGGCCCTGACTGGGGCGGGCGACTGGAGTGAAGTACACATGTGGTGGTGAGGCTGGCGGCTTTTGGTGAAAAGGTTTATCATAACAAGGTGCTCTTTCCCTCTTGACCTGTTGGCCATCAGTCTGAGAGGGGAAAGGGGGAAAATGGGTGACAGAAAGCTTTGTATGTGACTCATGAGCACAGATAGAGGGAGGCCTCTGGGAAATAGACTTTGGTGAATCAGGTCAATTCTATTCCAGTGTATAAGTAATATGTAGCATTGGGCAGTCTGGGGACAAATCTTAAGTTGCATTAAGCAGCATACTCCCATCACAAGGTTTAGTATGTGGCAGTAGGGTCCTATGGCAGAGTCCCTATCACAAGTCCTCTTAGCAGGGATCTGTGCCAAGGTTCAAACTAAAGATAAATTGGACATCTGGTTTAGAGACAGCTTGTAAATAAGGCCCAGGGACATTCTCCAGATAAGGACAGGTAGGGACCAGGAACCTTTGTTGGAGGAAGGGAGCTCCGAGTTGCTGAGTTACTGATATAAGCTGGTAGGCCATGGTAGACTGTGACCTCTAACCAGCCAACAATATATTCAAAGTGTGGATATGATTATAATACATTGTATATGTCTATAAAAATTCCTAGGCGGGAGTTGGTGGCGCATGCCTTTAATCCCAGCACTCGGGAGGCAGAGGTAGGCGGATCTCTGTGAGTTCGAGACCAGCCTGGTCTACAAGAGCTAGTTCCAGGACAGCCTCCAAAGCCACAGAGAAACCCTGTCTCAAAAAACAAAAAACAAAAAACAAAAAACAAAACAAAAAAAAACTCTTAAATACTAAAGCTTTTATTAGATAATTTGAAATTTTAATAACTGTGATTTAGGTAAGGTTTATTGCTATGAAGAGACACCATGACCACAATAACTCTTACAAAGGAAAACATTTAATTGGTGCTAGCTTACAGTTTCAGGAGTTTAATCTATTCTCATCATGGTGGGACATGGTAGTGTGCAGGCAGACATGGTGATGGAGAAGCTCATACTTGGGACTCCAATGTCGGCACCTTTTTCTCCCTATGGTGAGTTTAATCTGAATTCTTTGCATTATTAAACTGGCAAAACAATGAATGTTTAAAATATCTTAAATGTTACTATGATAATACTCATAGAGAAAAGCCTATAAACTGTTTACAAAAAACTCTAAATTTTATTTTAAACATTTTATTTTTAATAACATTGGGAGGGACAGTAAGTGCATGTGAGTGTAGACACAAGCGGAGATAATTAAAAAGCACCAGATGCCATAAATCTGAAGTGCTCAATTTGGGTGCTGGAAACTGAATTCAGGTCCTTCCCAAGAGTGGTACTCCTTCTTGATGTCTGAGCTATGGCTCCAGACCCTCAAATTTATTTTTAAATTCTAGAAAGAAGTAAACTTCCTTAAATCATTAGCAAATATATCTCCAGTGAAACCATTTTAGAGAAACAGCTGTTTCCTCCTGTTAATGTTTTAAGTTTTATTCTCCCCCCCCCACCAGATGTAAACACCACACAAGTCAGTCCAAACTACAAAAAAAAATCAATGGTGTTCATCTGACCTGTCATAGGTTCTTTCTAAAAGTTTTGTTTGGCAATCATAACTTTAGCTACATATTGGGTGGATATTCTGCATTTCATCAGACCTAAAGAAAAATTATAATTATGTATGTATCCAAGTATTTTTGGTCCTTGTTTTTATTAATGATATTTCTTTTCTATAACCCACTCAAATGTGCTCTCATAAGGAAACAGTTACATTAAAAAGGATTCTGGGTAAGAAATACTGAGAGGAAATGTCCATTTTGAAAGCCAACGAGTTCATAATGCAATCCTCCTTCCCTCAACATTTCGTTTGGTCCCTAGGTCTTTGTGCTGATCCTCACAGTCATTCCAAAATCATACCGGACTATGTAAACTAAAATTTCAAATTAGTAAATATTGAGCTACAGGGTTTGGTAGGAATTTGAGCTATATACAAATTGGGAAAACAACTAATCATGTTTGACATTAAAATAATACAAAACAAAATCATTAAAATAAAGCAATAAACTATGTGGAAACCAAATTCTGCTTTAGGGTGGGTACTGTATTTAACTAGAAAAATTTATGCCAGGTAAGAATTAAAGAATTTTCATTTTATTTCTTTGTTCTAGAACAGTCTGGTCTGGTCACTTTGTGATACTTACTGAAAATACCACTTTAGAGATAACCTTAGATACTGACTTCTGGAACAAAGTACTATTTTTACTATTATTTTCTCTATTAAAAAATTATTTCCAGGACATACCTATAATTTCCTATAACCATTTTTCTTTAATTTAACTGAAACGAGTTCTGAATAAATAACAAAGAAAATGAAACTTTGCTTTGATTTGTTCTAATCTTTCAGCTGTTTCTTGTTGTCTATAAAGTTCATTTAAGGCCCTACAGAGAAGACTCTAAAACAACTTCCCTTCCGTCAACTATCCTCCATCTCTTCAGTCACATGAAAATCTTCCTTCATTGATTGCCTCCTTCTCCCTACATTCAGATCTGGGCCATTCTTCAGTGAAGAATGCGGTATCAGTAATGAACCCCCAAGAGCCCATATGTTAAAGACTTGATCCCCAATTTGGCATCAGTAAAGCTTTAAGACCTGGGACCTAGTGAACAGTCTTCTGATCATTTGGGATGCCTTTGAATATGGATTGTGGGACTGTAGCTATTGCTCTCTTGCTTCCACCATAACGTCAACAGCTTTGTTCTGCTGAATTCTTCCTACCTGGTCCTGATTTACCACAAGTCCAAAAGCCACAAAGCCAACTAACCATGGATGGGAACTGTAAACAAAAATAGAATTTGTCTTTTCAAAATCCCGTTGGCTGGGGTCTGCTCTAGCTACTGAAAGCTGGCTGACACAGGAGGTAATCGAACCTGAGCTGATAGGATAAATGGCCAGAATAAAACACCACAGACAGACTCACAGAGCAATTTAAGACTTATTTCTTGAGAAGTCCATCTACAGGCATAGAAACAAAATGATGAAGGAAGAAGAAAAAGATAAATTAAAAATAGAAATACATGATATTGTAGTACTAAAATGCTTCTCACTTATGAATACTGTATTCTCATGAAATAAGAACTTTTTATATTTTTCTTTTATAGATACACATGTCCAATTTATAATAGACATACAGTGGACATACAGTATTTACTAAGCATTTGCAGTATTCATTGATTGTCATAGAATTATCTCCTTAAATGTTCACATTTATAATTAAGTATAACTCCCCTAGCAAACATTAAGTAGATAAACCATATTAAATATGAAGAGGATCAACTACAGCACGTATGAAGAAAAGAATAAATCAAAAGGGAGCCACTTTGAAGACAATTTCACATCCTGGAATGATGGGTACTTTGGGATGTACCAAACGATTATGGATGCTGTATACATTCTTATGTACCAAGTAACATGCTTCTAAATGTTTACAAAGCAAAATCTTCAAAAGTAAACTGCTGAAAATAATATTTCAGTAAAACTGAACAAAAGAAGTTCATTGGTCCTAAGTACACAAACGTGACCATACCTTGCAGAGATGAGCATGCTAATAACAGCTAACAGCATGATATGACCAGAGAAAGTCAAGGCTATGCTGGGTTTGATGGGTTCTTCACTTGGTTTTACTTCATGAACTTCTTTTCCTCATCAAAGTCCCCCAAACAATAAACTTAGCTTGTTCAACACATGGGAAGAATTAGACAGAAAATCTTTTCTTTTGCATTGTCATGATCAGAAAAACCTTTTTTTTTTTTAAACTAGAACACTGTCTCTGACCTCAAATTTGCCACAGAAAATTTGTGGGGAGTGACTTGTGATAAATACCAATTCATGTTTCTGCTTAGTTTTTCTAATAATTTTTGCAACAATTCCACTGCAATTTTCCAGAAGTTTATGTGATCTGACTATGCCATAAAACCTTTGTTATTTGGTTCAGTACAAATATCATCATAAAACTATTGGGCTAGAAAGAACATGGAGCCCGTTAATTCTGGTCTCACTAGAGAGATCTTGTCACTAAGCTAGAATATGTAGTTCATCCTCTCCTGGCTTGTCTTAGCATACGACCATCACACCTACCAAGCCCTCATTCTGTGTCAATACCCCGTTAGAAATATTTCAATTCAATTTCCCTCACTGCAACAATAAGTAAAAAATTTAAATATCTCCCATTTACTTCTTTCTTCTTCTAAATTACTTCATATAATACATCTTTTCAGTTTTTCCCCCAAGAGTTTTTTCTTTAATAACTTCTTGCCAGTATAATACTATAAATATGATACAAATGGGCTGAGAGTCTAGCCCATAGACTCCTTGTCTACCACGTACAAGGCTTAAGTCTGATCTCCACCACTATCAAAAGTATGTTAATATGGTACCTAGAATTAGATATATACGTGTGATATACACTATCTTATACCCTAGACCTTAGATTTCAGTTACTGAAACCAACCATAATTCTGTTTTTCGCATAATTCAGGAATTATTCATTGAGTGCATATTTACCAAGTACTTAATAAATGCTAAGTTTTAGGCTAGGGTTTTGGGATGCAAAATCAATTAATGCTCTCACCCTGTCCTCCTAAGGCTGTATTATACCATTAGTTCAGGAGAAGACTGTAAACTAAAACTCTGGCTTCTATCCATTTGTGTTCAAGCAGATCACTAATCTGCCTACCTACAGGTAGAGAAATTTACTTCCAACAGTAAAGTTCACTATGACTTAAATCCCAATATTCCTGTTAGAATGAAAACTTTTAGCCTTTCTTTTTCAATGTGATATATCCTACTTTTTATCTCATTAAATTTAAGTGAAAGAACTACTGCAATTTCAGTTTCTTAAATGTCCCTGTAAAAAACAAGTAACACAGAGTTAAGAATAAATGCCCAAAGTGGAGAGACTCCTTCCTTTCTGCTCCCACAAATTTTCAGGCCAACACCTTGAGTACCTTGGCCATAACAAAGTGGAATTGCTAACAACTGTCATTCAACCTACATTTTGTGAATTCATTCGCAAATCATACCAAGTGCTTTACCAAGTTTGTCTAGTAATATGCTTACATCACAAATTTTGTTGATTTGCCATATTTAAAAACACACCACAAAGAAGATATACAATGTATAAGATATAAAGATACCAATGTATCTAACTCTCAGTGAACTTACTTTCATACCTTGTGATGATAACAGTTCTCCTTAGTTCCTCTAAGTGTTCACAACTTATTATCCCATCTAAAATTTTGCTAAATATTAAGATAATGTTTGAGGTCTGCTATGTCCATGTTTTGTCTTTCTGTCTTTTAGGAGTTGACGTTCTCAGATGGTTTCTTCAACTTACCATGTAGAAGAAATTCTAGAACTACTTCAGACATGGTGAACCTTTCTGTGGTTTAATTAAGAAGAGAGAGCATTTCTCTATGCCTTGAGGGTGCATATGAATCTCATGTCAGTAGCTTGTCAAACTGCAGGTTCCACATCATTGGCAATGTGCTAGGACCCAAAAGAACATTTCTGGCAAGATGCTAGGTGATACTAACACTGTTACTGATGGACAACATTTTGTTTGTTAAGACTTTGGCAGTCCTCACAGTATTCCTAGGACCACCCAGAGACTCAATTATACTCTATGAGGCTCTAGGATTTTTCTTTTTTTTTTTTTTACAATTCTATATCATCCCTATATTGGCACAAACTTCCACCTTTACCAAGATGTCTACGTCCTAAACCCTAGAACCGAGGAATATTTTCTAATATAGGGCAAAGGGGATTTAACCTCAAAGATGAAGGTATGGTTCCTAAAAATAGAACTACTATATGATCCAGCTATAATAGTCCCAGATATACACCTAAAGAAATCTAAGCATATCACAAAGATAATGCACAACCGTGTTTTTCGTGCGTGTTCACAATAACCAAGATATGAAACCAACCTGAATACCATGAGTAGATAAAAGAAAATACTCTACAGGTATACGATGGAGTTTTGTCCCATTGAAAGAAGAGGGAAATTGTGTTGTCTGAAACTTCAATTTGAGATTGTCATATCAGGCACAAAAGGTCTGACACAAGAGTACAAATATCACTTGTTTTCTCACACAAAATTTAGATTTTTTTAAAAAAAAAATACACACATAAGACATGAAAGTCAAAAGCAGAGCTACATTGGTAGAGTGAAGCACTAGAAGGAAAAAAGAG